>NC_134470.1:38829077-39429077 GCF_964194025.1 Convolutriloba macropyga | reverse complement strand
GTTCTGAAAGCTGAAAGTCATTAAAAATGTGTAAATAATCTCACAAAAAACAACGAGCACTAATACTATCCAAATTCTCTGGGTTGTAATTAAAGCTGAAAACTGATCAAAACAACATAGCATCACAGAAAACTGCTGGAAAACGACGCAAACCTTGACGGAGAATCAAATTCTTCTAAACGATAACTTGAATATCGACAAATACTTGTCAAAAATCCTCTCTAACAAACATATTACGTTTGAAGGATTTATGACATCGATCAGCCATAACCGACAGAACGAAAATATTTTTTGTAAAACTGATTATAATTTGTTTCCGGCACTGTAAGTTGGAGTAGGTAAAGTAGACCTGGCAAACTATTTGCCGTTATTTTGCTTTCTTGTACATATAGGACGGCGTGTGTGCGAGTGCGTGTTGTTGAGTTCCTAAGTGGGGTTGTTCATGCTTTGCAATTGTTACTCTTCCTTCCAAGATCGTTCCCCTTGCATGAAAAAAATTGATTGCGCAATAACTATATCGAGCTGGGTGAATATATTCTTAATAATCCATTAAGTCACACCCGGATAAAAATTCTTTTTCGGAAAACCAACAAACTACAAGTATTTTTCTCATATGAATCCGCTCAATTACATTACTTAATTTTTTGTGAATCCACAAATAATGACAGTCAGAAACATGGCTATTTTACGCATCGACTGCTCAATACCATCAAAGGTTGTTCGGTTAGATGTTGATTAAACGTCAAGAACATATTAACAGTATCATCATCGTCATCAAAATTATAGTATCAATACAGATTAGACTAGGTATTATTTGTCAAAAGTAAAGTGAGGATACGTCTTTTCTATCTGTGTGCATGGTCCTGCAATTAATTCCACTACTCAATGGCCACGGCGCCCGATATGATTTCGCTCAACTCTGTGGTGATGACGGCCTGTCTGGTTCTGTTGAATTGAATAGTCAGTTTGCCGATCATTTCCTCGGCGTTCTTTGATGCGTTGTCCATGGCCGTCATTCTAGAACTGTGCTCGCTTGCTGATGCTTCCTTCATGGCATAATACAACATATTGGTCAGAGAGGCTTCCTGGTAGTTCTGAAGGACAAATTCATCCACTGAGTCGTAAACAGCAACTCCCGGTGCCTTTGCAATTGCATTAACCGTAAAAATTGGCTGCGTCGACAATGAGTATGAAACCACAGACTTGAATCTATTGTAGTAGATATATCCCAGGTCGAAATCGCCTAGTTTCTCGATGATTTCACTTGCGATCAAACTGGCTTCGCCGTAACTTGGCATCACTTTGCCAACATCTTTGAAGGTCAGGAAGATGTTTTCAGCGTGCGTCCTCTGCAGCTGACCCCTAACTTTGTCCCCGACAATTACCAATTTGTAGTCTGTGTCCGGGTTAGAGTTTACTTCGTTCCTAATGGCCTTGGCTATGCTCGAGTGGATAGCACCGCAAAGACCTCTGTCACTGCTAAGCGCAACCAGAAGTTTTACTGGCCGCTTTGACTCTTGAGCTTCCAGCGCTTTGACCTCAGCCTGCTCGTAGAAATGTTGCGATCCTTTGCCGAAAGTCAAGGATTGTTTAAGTTCTTTGTCAGCCTTCGCAAACCTAGAAGTAAAAAACTGAGTTGCTAAATGCTCACAAAACTATCAAAAATTGAATCACATCAAATCGAGCTGAAATCGTTGGTATATTCAGCTGCCTACATAGCATGGCTATATCCAAATACACACGCCAAAATTTTGCGCAAATCCCTATAAAATTATGTTAGAACGCATTGTTCTCAAATTAAGGAATGCTTCACGGTTAAAAATTAATGCACACAATGACGAAGGCACGATTAAAGTTTGAACAGAATGGCATCATAATAAAAACATACTCAAGCAAAAATTTGAACGCCGGGAAAGTTCGGAAGACTTCTCAGTTAAATCACGTAAAATTAGAAAGTCGCATGAACAGTCAATTTAGTCAGTCAGACGAAAGTGCCGCAAAAGCAAATGGGATGCAAACACTTGCTAAAAACTAGAAACATACCCGGCAGATTGCCGGAAAATAGCCGCCGTTGATTCCAATAAGCATGATTGGGATTGAACGAATAGAATATATTGAAAAAAAAAAGATTTTTGTACAAAAATATTTTTTAAGTCCGATTTATTTTGATGGCATTTCGTAGTTGAACATACTTCTGTTTCTTAGAGAGAGGCTACAGGGGCTACTATCAACACCAATAAGCAATAGAGGTGGTAACTAAGACTTATAGGAACGACGTTCAAATAGCGGGCATCTAAAATTGGGCTTTATGGGTTTATCCCGTTTCTATTTCTGACTTCAATTTTTTATACCGACTCTGTTCATTTTGAATTGCTTTGCTTAGCAACTGATGTTCAAATTCACTTTTAGCAGAATGAGAGAAGAGAGAAACTAGCCTAGAGAAGTCAAAAAGATTTCACGCAAAATGTCGAAAAAGCGGCAAAATGGTAAAGCGAAAAAAAGTTTGACGAAGTAAAAAAAAATACGAGCGCAATAAAAGCCGGTTGAGAAGATGAGGGCGGCTATTAACAATTAAAAATATGGAGTATTTTCTGTTTGAGCCCCACAGCTTAGTGGGTGCTTGCGTGCTGGGGGAGGGGCTTTCTTTTAATTGATCTTTTTTTTAAAAAAAAACAAAGGAAACAAATAAAAAGAACAATTTTTTGAGGCGTTTAGGGGGGCTCTAAATTAATTTAATAATGAATCTTTTGTCAAATTAATAATAAATTGCACCAAACAATTGATAAAGCACTATACTAATCTGTTCAAACCAAAACAAAGTAACTGTATAATTAGGAACGAATTTTTTCACGTGTTTTTTCTCTTCTTCAAAAATAATATTTTAAATTGTTGGTTTTACGGTTATCTATGAAATCTAACAAAAACAGACAACTCAGAACAGTCAGAAATGTGTGATTATAAAACAAATAATACTTGAAAACATAACCGACTAACGTCGGGCGAATTGCTCTCAAACAACCGGTGAGCGGTTGGCTTCGTCAGCACCTAGCCAATGTTTAGTGAAGATAGATTTAGCTTGATTGAAGGGGCCTGAGATCAGGGTAATAGACGATGACATCACGCCATATAACAGCCGCATCAACAAAAGAATTAAGGAGAGAGAGAGAGAGATTAAACGTGAGCGAGAAGGAAACAAACTCAAGCTAACACAGAGAGAGCGAGAGAGAGCTAGGAATTTTTTCCATGATGAGATTCGACTCTACAACTTCAAGTTTTCTAAACTTGTTAGTAACTAAATCATATAGAAAAAAACTTAAAGTGCAAAATTCCAAAAAAAGTTTCCACATTTTGCAGTAAAGAACATGTTCAAAATCATTTTTTGTCCCTGGATTTTTTTCATGTAATCCATCTGCAAGACTTGAAAAGCTTCGTTGGCCAGTAATGATCGTTAAACTCGTAAGGAGTAAAAATATTCAAAAATTTTTAGAACAATTGCAAATTTTAACAAAATCTTGCAAAAGCTGGTGATAATAATATCTTCAGAACACCATTCCATTGTCTCAAGATACCATCTAGTATGCCTATTTCCAGCCTTAAACAGTTTCACTGGCTCATAAAGATCCATACACTTGCAACATGATAATAAATTTTCAAAAAATTTTCAAATAAAAATTTTTCAAAAAATTTCTAAAACTCGAGTCATTAAAATAATGATAACAATTCCATTAACTCTAGAAACTAAGCAGCACCTTAGTATCAAACCTCGAAGGAGGCTTCTTGGCTCTTGAGGCTGGAAAAACCTCAAAAAATGACAATTTCAAAAAAAAGATTGCCGAAAATTGTTCAAAAAAAGCTAAAACTCGTTAAATGTTAAAATGTTTAAAAACACTCCATTGCATCTAGAAACTAAACAATAATTTGTTATCAAACTCTAGAGGAGGTTCCTTGGCTCTTGAGGCTAGATCAATCTATAAAATCCCAAAAATTGTCAAAAAAAATTGAAAAAATTGTTTTATATTGTTATAAGACTTATATTGTTTTATAAATTGTTTTATAAAGTTTTATAAAAACAAATCAATAAAATTGTGATATTAAAAAATTGAAAACCATTCCATTACCACTAGAAGCTATGCAACCACATATTATCAAAACCTTAAGCAGGTTTTCTGAACCCTGAGCCTGAAAAATCGTAAATAATGACAATAAATGTTAAAAAAAATTAAAAATGCTATTTTTTAAAAAAAAATGATGAAATTCGTGATGTTAAAATATTGAAAAAAATTCTATTACGTCTAGAAACTATACAGTAACATATCATTAAACCCTACAGGAGTCTCCTTGGCTCTTGAGGCCGGATACACCTAAAAACCGACAAAAATTTTCAAAAACCTTGAAAAAATTTGCAAGATTTTTCAAAAAATTGCAAAAATTCGCGAAGTTGAAAGCTTGAAACCATTCTATTACCACTAGAAAGTGTGCAGTAACCTATTATCAAACCATAGAGTGGGTTCCTTGACATCTAGGGTTGATGTAACTCAAAAATTTGACAAAAGTTTTACAAAAATGACAAAAATTTTCAAAAAGCTTGAAAAAATTGTGAAAATTTGTGTTTTTAGCGACCGGTTGTTCTTCAGTAACTGGCCATGGGGGGAGGTGCTGATGGGGGTGGCAACAGTTGGGTAGGGGGGCAACAGCGCGGTGGGGGGTGGGGCAATAGTGGGGGGGGGGGTCAACAGTTGGGGGGGGGGTCTTCAACCTCTAAGAACCGCTCTTCACACCATAATTTAAGTCTCCAAAACAGTTTGAGCTGAAACAGAGCTGAAAGGCTCTAAGAGCACTTAATGCCCGCTGGGCGCTACCTCTTTATCCCGTTTTTGAGGACGAAAAGTCAAAAGCGTCAGACGAGAAAATGGTCAAGCAAAAAATTGCATAAAAAAAGACCGATAGGACTAATACAATTGATACAAACTTCGTTTGAGAGCAATTATTTACTTCAACGGCTACAATTACACATTTTCATCAAACGCCACGAAAACCCAAACCGTTCAAACGCATAATAAATTAAAGTTAAAATCAAGTTAAAATTTTTACAACTGATTGCTATTTTTGAATTTCATTAATTTTCGTGAAAAGCTGCTTTATGAGCAAAAAAATTATCTGTTAAATTATCAAAATGAGGGTTCTGTATTTTTCATTTTTTCACAATAGATGCTATCGAAAAATGCTTCAATTTAGCTTCGAAAAGCTGATAGCCAAAAAAGCTTTTCGTTTCAAAACAAAGACAACATTTTGATAAACTTTAGATTTATGTTGGAACATTCTGTGCCACGCACAGTCTCACAGGAGTCGTCTAGTTTCTAATATCTAACAATACCTAATACTCTCTTTTCAACCTCAAAATCTATTTGTAAATGTTTTCCAATTAGCTTGGGAAGTAAACCAATTATCATATGCCCTTATTAAAGTCCCCTTCAGGCCTTCACTGTTTTCGTAGGATAAAAAAAATGTGTCAACTTGGTTACTCAATTATAGGAAATTAGAATTAGCAAATCAAAACATACCCGGCAGATTGCCGGAAAATAGCCGCCGTTGATTCCAATAAGCATGATTGGGATTGAAATAACAGAAGATATTGAAAAAAAAGATTTTTGTACAAAAACATTTTTTTAAGTCCGATTTATTTTGATGGCATTTCGTAGTTGAACATACTTCTGCTTCTTAGAGAGAGGCTACAGGGGCTCCTATCAACACCAATAAGCATTAGAGAGAGATAACTAATACTTATACGACCGACGTTCAAATAGCGGGCATCTAAAATTGGGCTTTATGGGTTTATCCCGTTTCTATTTCTGACTTCAATTTTTTATACTGACTCTGTTCATTTTGAATTCCTTTGCTGAGCAACTGATGTTCAAAATCACTTTTAGCAGAATGAGAGAAGAGAGAAACTAGCCTAGAGAAGTCAAAAAGATTTCACGCAAAATGTTGAAAAGGCGGCAAAATGAGGTAAAGCGAAACATTTTTTTATTCGACGAAGTAAAAAAAAAAAAACATAGCAGGACAAGTCCTGACGTACAATTCAAAGAATTTTCATTGACTAAACAGAAAACTAGACCTAGAACGGACTATGAATGGATTGGAAAAATCATATAGAAAAAAATCCTATCCAAAAAATCGAAAAAACAGTAAAAATCAAAGTGAAATTGCCGCATGTGAACAAAAAATCACTACCGATAAAGCGAATTTTTGTTCAAACACCATATTCTCACTCTACTTTAAAATTAGAGCGAAAAAAAATCACGCCGCAAAACCACTCGCTTTTTCGCTCCATTTCCTGTTTCGGCGTGACCAAAATCACTACTCCAATTTGACTTCAAAAATCATAAAAATGTGTGAACAGATCTTAAAAAAAAAAACATAGCCGGAAGAATTCCGGAAACGACTCGAAGTAGAAATCTGACTATTCTCACTAATCAGACGCATCACCAGCATATTACCAATCGACAGACATTGTAACCAATTCACAAAGAAAAGACTGGAGAAGTGGAAACTTGACAAAGAACAAAAGCAAAAAATAATATTCTCTAAAAATCCAAACAAAATTCTCTACAAAAAGATAACATGCAGCTTCCCATCCATAACTCATAGAAATCAATTAGTTATATATTTGGCTAGATCAATCGCCCACCTAGTACTTGCAGAGAAACATTAAACAACAAACTAAAAAAAGACCAAGAAAAACTCTTTAACGAATTAGAATTTTGTATAATTTGTTTAAATGAAAACTGCCCTGCTAAGCCTTCAAGTGCAAATTCATAGAATCAACACCTACAAAAATGCTCCTTATTGAGAAAAAGTTACCAATAAAAAAACATTAAATTGGAAGAAATAGGCAAAAAACTTAGATAAAAGACAAAAAGTGGCCAAAATTTGCTCTGATTTACTCGATTTTCTTTAACAAAAACAACTCAAAACTAATATCAGTCAAAATGAGAGACATCCAAAAGAGCTACAACAACTGAATTCCACTAGAAAACTCCCCAAATGCTATCAAAGGTTGAGGAAGAATAGAAACGACATTTAAAACCAAATTGAACAAAAAAAAACGACAAAACGAAAAGTGTTTTTTAAATTTTACAAGAAAAAATACAGCCAAATAAAGTTCCTTTGAGCAAATAGAGCAATGAAATGCTCGCGAAATAATGGGCAAGTCATAACAAGCTAAAAAAAAATTGTCAACGATTGGAAAAAAACGAAAAGCAAAAAAAAATTAAAAAAGTGGTTAAAAAATTCTCTATTCTGTCATTTTTCTTCAGAAAAAAATGTTTTAAACCAACAAAATTGTAATCAATTTACATCCCTGATATTCTTTGAGTAACGAGCTTCTATGCAAATTGCACTTAAAGCAGTAAAACAAAACAAAAGGCCAAAATACATTAAATTTCGTCGAAAAATCAGCAAAACTGATCAAAAACCTCCAAATTTGCATAAAACTCAAATTAACTACTTGAAACCTTCAATTCCTATCAGAACGAGCTCAAATCCAATACAGTATCATAATCAGACCTCATAAACAAGAAAAATTGCAAAAAAACTGCTTTTAAAAGCCGCACGTGAACAAAAAAATTTCGCTCGCTCAGAGAAAATTTTTTCACACATCAATTTCTCGCTCTCTCAAAAACAGCGGTATGAACAAAAAAACCACTCTCTTTTCGCTCCGCTCTTCACTTTTGTTCAGCAACCAAATCACTCCAAATTTTTTCACGCGTTTCATTTCCCGCTTAAAAATTCACTCCAATAAAATGATTAAAAAAAAAAAAGGACTTCTCCAATACTCCTCTTCGAGTCGTAAAAAAGACAGCGCCCCAATACAATTCAAATTCTTTGAATTGTAAAAAATAGGAGCGCTATAATAGCCGGCTGAGAAGATGAGGGCGGCTATTAAAAATTTTCAAAATAATTGCTAAATTTGAAGTCGATTGTGCCCAATCAAGGTCAATGATGCTCCAACCAGCAGAAATGTATTCCTTCTCAATGAAAATATTGTACATGTATTTATCGTATCGTAGCTTTTATTCAATCTTCCCGCTTAGGTGAGATAAAATGCACTTTGATCCAAATCTTGTGGCACATTATCTTCATCTTTCCGTTGAAATTATTGGTACCAACAATATTTATCGGCCCTTCCTTTTGTTTATTCATTGGTACCCAATTAAATGAAGCTGAAATACAATTTTTGTCGAGCACTGCTCCCAATCAATGGGCGACAAAAACTGTATTTAACTTAATTGGCTGCCAATCAGCTTCAATTTAATTGGCTACCAATGCAGAAACAATAGGAAGTGCCCAAAGTCATTACTGTACTTTAGGGGAAAGAGATTGAACTAGTTCATTGAAAGAAACAAGTACCTTGGGACACAAAAAAATCTACTGAAAAATGCGACACAGACGAGAAAAAAAGAATAACAACCTCAGTAAAGTTGCCGAAAAACATTACTATGTGAAAGAATTGCTCTTAAATATGTAGGCGTAGTAGTAGTTATAGTATAGTAATAGTATTTGTATGATACTATTAGTAATCGTGTTAGTAACAGTGAGCTCCGTGGACCGAGAGAGCATATTCAAGATGCTTGTCGTGTGCGAAAAAGATGACTGGGCAGTAAAATTGCTTGGACTGCAAAAACATCCGGTATGAAGTTACCGTTGACCACCTTGAGGCCCACAGAGATTGGGAAAAAAAAGAAGATACAAATTAACAAGCTTTTTGAAGTAATAAAAAGTGTTCTATATTGGTGGGCAGGTTAAGTTAGATTGAATAACTACCCTAAATTCAGCTTCTAAACTGAAGGCTAATAAGCACGGAACTAAAGCAATTTAGCAATAGCTCTAATGAATTTTAATAACCTAATGCACAATGACTTAACGACAGGGCTTTATCGGTCTACCTTGTTTTTGATTTTGCACCTGACCTGATCATAAGTTATATGAAAGAGTTCTAAAATCAGGACAATAAGCATAATACTAATATAAGTTAGCAGTATACTCTGCGGAGTACTGACAAATTCAGTCACTAAATCTTTTAACGTTAGGTTTCAGTGCCCGGGCTTCATTGGTTTATCGTATCAGTTGATTTTCCTCTTTTGACCTTATTCACTACAATACATAATTCAATGACAGTGAGTAAAAAATTGACATCTAATCATCAGTCGAAAGAGTGATAGAAGGTAGTCAAATATCGCATTAAAAATAGCATCAACAATTTTTAAACATTATCAGAATTTGACAGTCAACAAAGCACACAATCGTAAAAATGCGCAAAAATACAAATTAACATTTAATTTTCCTAGAGCATTAAAAAGAATCAATAATAACAACTATTGACACTACACGTCCCTAGGATGCTCATACCATGCAAAACCTTAAAGAAACCAACAAGAGACTGTTACGCACTAACTTATCGCGGTGTTATACTAGTCATTAACTAAGAATAATCGAAATTTTACAAAGACTTATTATCGTTGTTTCACAGTGCAATTTTAGCGGATATAAATTGAATACTATTAGCTAGTAATGGCCATTATTTGACCGGTTCGAATGCGTGATATATCCACTCCTTGACTTGTGTTTTAATAACTTTTCACAGCTATAATTAAACTCCCTCAGTGTTTATTTCTAACTTAGAAAATTAACAAAGGTTTCCAGTTCAGTCTTTAATTATTTCGCCGGTTTTAAAAAAGAATATTCAATGTTATCATAAGAAGTTTTTAAGGTAAATTAAGAATGTTTCAAGTCAAGTATTCAACTGCAAGGCTGGTTCTCCGGCTTTCTGTTGATCGTTATTTCCGCAGTTTCGCACCTCAAGTTGTATTGGTCCATAGCAAATATTTACTGATGTTCAGGTCGGCCAGTTTTCGAATTTTGTACGTTTCTTTATGTTGGTTGAGTACATATACAAATTTTGTATTAGCACCTACTTTATCAGCTTAATTACACAACCAAGTATACAACTTCTCTTTACTGAGTTTACCATTTACACAAATTCATCTTCATCGACTTAAAAAGGAAAATATTGAGGCTTTCTGGTACGTAATGTTTTATAGTAATCTGTCATTCTGCGGTTGTTTTCAATAAAAAAAATTACAAATTAGATGTCACAGTCTTAGATGGAATACGATTCAAATATGTCCATGAGAACTATTTAATTAAGAACCGAATTATTAACAATCATTCAAGGATATTGAGGGATTTACTAAGGCAAATCTTACGTAACTATGAGGGAGAACTAGAGGCACAACAGAGAAAGTGAAAAAGTGTAATAATGAATCTGACTGGAACTCTGAATAGTTTTGGAAATCAGTGTCAGAATCATTTCTTGAAACTGAATGCCATACAAAGAAAGCAGTGAACACAATGGACAGACATATGCCGCACTAGAAGGCCATTGAGACCTATTATTGTTGGGTATACGCGACAAGTCAACAAGAAAAGCTACGATAACATGTTTCTTTGAAAACTAAGAGTCAACGAAAAAAAACTGATTGCCAGTCAAGCCATTAAGTAGAATCGCATATGACTCACTGGCAACTGATGAGACCTGTAATCCGTCAGAAAAAATGATAACAAAACAAAGTGAACAAATACCGGTTAAAAGTCTACTATTTTGGAAAACAGTTGAGCTCCAAGTCAGCGAATTTAAATCCCTTATACCTCAGAACCAATTAAAACGGAAACACAAGAAAGTGCTAACATTTTCTTAAAAAACACCCTCAAGGTCGTAAAACTTTTTAGCTACGAACTCAAAAAAGAAGTCAGAATTAACTTTGCCGCATGGGCGACCAACAAAATCGGTCAAAATTGAAGCTAAGCGATAAAACAACGTGAACAACAAAAATTAGGAAAAATGGAAGTTCACTAATATACTTTTCAAAATAATAGTCTCAAAGTCATAAAATCTACCAGCTATGAACTTTAGACGTTATTTAGATTCAATTGGGCAAAATAAGAAACCAATATGACTTGTGAAAATTGAGAGAAAAATAAAACAAACCAGCAGGTTCAAATTGAAAAACTCAAATTTTATGACAACTAAATGCATCACAAAAAAGTAAGCGTTGCACTGAGGGATTCAGTCCCTTGCAATTTGGCACTATAGCAACACAGCACATGAGTAACAATTTAACAGCACATAGAAGTCAGAACACTGAAAACAAGCCAAATTTCCGCACGCGCAAAAGATATCCATCTCAAAAACGCAACACTTATTCAAACTTTTCAATTTAGATATTTTGAAAAATAATTTTTTGGTCGGTTTTTTGCTCCCTTTACTTCTCCAGTGTTCCTGCAATTACTACGCTAATTGGTTTTCTCAAATTAAGAATTTTTCAAGTCAAGTATTCAACTGCAAGGCTGGTTCTCCGGCTTTCTGTTGATCGTTATTTCCGCAGTTTCGCACCACAAGTTGTATTGGTCCATAACTAATATTTACTGATGTTCAGGTCGGCCAGTTTTCGAATTTTGTACGTTTCTTTATGTTGGTTGAGTACATATACAAATTTTGTATTAGCACCTACTTTATCAGCATAATTACACAACCAAGTATACACCTTCTCTTTACTGAGTTTACCATTTACACAAATTCATCTTCATCGACTTAAAAAGGCAAATATTGAGGCTTTCTGGTACGTAATATGTTTTATAGTAATCTGTCATTCTGCGGTTGTTTTCAATAAAAAATATACAAATTAGATGTCACAGTCTTAGATGGAAATACGATTCAAATATGTCCATGAGAACTATTTAATTAAGAACCGAATTATTACCAATTATTCAAGGATATTTAGAAATTTAATAAGGCAGATCTTACGTAACTATGAGGGATGAAATAGGGGCGTCACAGAGACAAAGTGACAAAGCGTAATAATGAATCTGACCGGAAATCTGAATAGTTTTGAAAATCAGTGGCATCGAAGTAAAAACAATGTACCCATCTCTTGAAACTGAATGCCATACAAAGAAGAAAGCAGCGAATGCAATGGACAGACATATGCCGCACTAGAAGGCCATTGAGACCTATTATTGTTAGGTATAAGCGACAAGTCCACAAGAAAAGCTACGATAACATGTTTCTCTGAAAACTAAGAGTCAACGAAAAAAAACACTGATTGGCAGTCAAGCCATTAAGTAGAATCGCATATGACTCACTGGCAACTGATGAGACCTGTAATGCGTCAGACTAAGTGATAACAAAGCAAAATGAACAAATACCGGTTAAAAGTCTACTATTTTGGAAAACAGTTGAGCTCCAAGTCAGAGAATTTAAATCCCTTATACCTCAGAACCAATTAATAGGGACACAAGAAAGTGCTAAAATTTTCTTAAAAAAACAGCCTCAAGGTCTTAAAACTTTTTAGCTACGAACTCAAATAAGAAGTCAGAATTAACTTGGCCGCATGGGCAACCAACAAAACCGGTCAGAATTGAAGCTAAGCGATAAGAAAACAACGTTAACAACAAAAACTAGGAAAAATGGAAGTTCACTAATATACTTTTCAAAATAATAGTCTCAAAGTCGAAAAATCTACAAGCTATGAGTTTAGCCGTTAGTTAGATTCAATTGGGCAAAATAAGAAACCAATGTGACTTGTGAAAATTGAGAAAAATAAAACAAAACAGCAGGTTCAAATTGAAAAACTCAAATTCTATGACAACAACTAAATGCATCATAAAATAGTAAGCGTTGCACTGAAGGATTCAATCCCTTGCAATTTGGCACTGTAGAAACACACCACATGAGTAACAATTTAACAGCACATAGAAGTCAGAACACTGAAAACAAGCCAAATTTCCGCACGCGCAAAAGATATCCATCTCGAAAACGGAACACTTATTGAAACTTTTCAATTGATATTTTGAAAAATAAATTTTTGGTCGGTTTTTTGCTCCCTTTACTTCTCCAGTGTTCCTGCTATTACTACGCTTATTGGTTTTCTCAAAGTCGACTAAAACGTGAATAGATCTTAAAAAAAACAAACCGACTAACGTCGCAAAAATGTTTGTCGAAAGCCAGGCCCCGACCTCTGACATGTTGGACTGAAGTACGCCACACCGCTATCAGAGTCTTGTTTCGTTTAGGCAACAGACTTTATTTCTGAACAAGAGCAATTCATGTCACGCAGAAATCAAGAAGTCAAGCCTGAAAAGTCACTCAAAGTGAAATCCAAAGAGCATTGTCAAACAAAACGGAGAGAAATTTAAAAACACAGCTTGCAGATTGCCAGAAAATAACCACAATAGCTTTGAAGATCTACAATCTCAAAAAGATAGTAACAAGCAGAGCAAAAAAAATTCTTTTTAGTAAATGCTGAGATGTTATATTTTGATTAAGAATGTGTATAACGTATCGCTGCTTCTATTAGCTTCCAACAAAAAAAAATTTCAATTAGACTGACACGCGTTCACTGGACCCTATCTGTTTGAACTAAAGGGAAGAAAAGTCAAATGCAGAGCAACGAAGTCACTTTGAGAGTGAGTTAAGTTACGTGTAAAAACGAGTAAAAACTTAACCACACGAATGAACGAAAATAAATATGCTCCAATAAGAGTGAAAAATGACGTCACGCAAAGCAATTCAATTGAAATTGCATAAACGAATGAACAAAAAAGAAGCTTTAAAGTGATTGTGACGTCATATGGTTTTAACAAAAATTCTTGAAATATAAAAAACCAAGAGAAAGACAATAATAGCCTCAGTTATCGCTTTGCGGCTATTAAAAAATAACTTCGGACCAATTGCTGACGAGGCAAACATTTTAGAAGGGGTCATACGCTAGAGGAACTTTTCTGGTGCGACTAGGAAAGAGTTCGAACCCGCGACCTCCCCGATAAGAGACGGGGACATTAACCACTAATTTACATGGGCTGTGTTGTGTACGTTCATCTCTCACAATCGGTTTTAATTTAGCAACAGACTTAATTGCGCGCAAATCAAATCACTGAATGCGCGCAATTCAAGTCGCTCAAAAATTTTTAAAAAATAAGCGTGAAAATGTCAGTCGAGAAGTGGAATCGACCGAATGTTCAAAGAAAACGGTTAAGCCAAAATTTTGCATTTAGAAAAGACACGCTTACAATTGCTTCAAACTTCGTTCGAGACCAATTAAAGACAGCGTACCAATACAATCCAAACACTTTGAATTATCAAAAAAGAAGAGTGCCTAAATATTAGCCTTCGAGAAGCTGACGCGGCTGTTAGAATTTTTAAAAAAAAACCAGCAGAAATAATTGCCATAAATAGTTGGGACAAATTTATTTTGAGACCAGTTAATACGGATAATCAGAGCACAATGAACCCAGAACAATTAAGGACCCTTCAAAAGTATCAAAAATTTAAGATGTTTCCTATTTGATAATGAATACCTTGCAGCTGCAATCATTTTCATGGAGGATGTGATCTTCAGAATGTTCTTCACACTCTTCAGTCGGAGGGAGATGTCTTTGAGAGTGGCCATGTCTCGACAGGGTTGCAGGGACAGCAGAGGCACAGCAGCTCTCCCATTACCACTGACCACTGCACATTTGCCCTGTTGCAAGCCTTGTCGTAAAACTACATTCGCACCAAACATTCTCAATCTGAAGATGTTCAGTTAAACGAAACGAGTTTACATACACGTTTTATGGTCAAAGTGCTCAATACTCATACACGAAATAACAATTCTTACTGGTTGGGGTTACATGCATACTGGAGTTTCTCAAATAGAATGCCTAAATTTACCCCATTTTCTTTATCCAATAGAAAAGTACAGCACAAATGAAGCTCCAAATCCAAAGACCAATTTTTTTCAACAGATTCTATAAATAATGTATCTCAATCTTTTTGTTTGTGACTTTCTCATTATTTTTGATACCACATGCCGTCTACATTAATTTTTACGCCTCCGTCAATTTTTCAAGGTTGTAACTACCAACTCATTCATAGTTTCAATAAATGGTTCAAAGACTTCTAATCCATCGTTCCAATTTTGGCACATTGCACTTTGTCTCTTTATAATTTTTCCATAAACATTATTGATACTTTTCGACAGGTTGAGCTTTCTGTTCAGTATATTTTGCTATGAACTGACTAAGAACATCAAAATGGACATCCAACGAAGGTGGTTTGTCCCACTGAATCTTTTCCACTTTCACCATCCCCTCCAATTTAGCCGACAGCAAATCAATTTCCTTCTGCCGAGTAGCACATATCTTGTTAGGGTTTCGCATTTGGTAGGGTGAAATCCAGATCTCAATTGCAATTTTGCTATTCTTGATGAATTCAACACAGGAATCCTGGATGGGATAGAACACAGTATCACCGTTATGTCCACTGTCCAGGTAGAAAATTTTCTCAATCTTTGGAAAGTTCAAATCAGGTTGCTCGTCCTATTAATCTCTGTAGCGTTGTACATTTTTTAAAAGGAACGAAGACTTAAATTAAGCAAATCTTAGTTTGGTGCAATTGTGGTGGATAAGCAATGTTCAGAAATTAAGCGATTAATTCTTCCTCAGATGTCCAAATTAACAGCGCTTCAGATCAGTTCCCTTCGTTCGAACTTTAATGAAAACGTGAACTTTGGTCAACCTCCCCTCAGATTGGGCGAGATGGAGTTTTGAGTGGTTTTGAAGTGGCAAAATTTCATCGATGAAAACAACCATTTGTGTGTACATGTCACATTTCACTTTACTTTTCAATTGTAACCAAAATCAATTCAAATTGTTCTAGATGACTACAAACAAGATGATGGTTGCTGTGTCTGCAAAATCAATTGAGTTTTTTCTCGAGAACGCTACAAAAGATTTAGTCACATATTCGATTCACCAAATGTACAACACTGATTTTTTGGATAAGCTAAGAAGCAACTGATTGATGATACAGCAGCCTTTGCTGAACCCCACTAGTGTTACAGGTAGTTCGTGAAAACACACGCTCGAATTCGCGTCTTTTCTACTGTCTTCAAGTAGAGACACCAGCTTGCCTGCAAACAGATTTTCATTTTTATTCAACAAAGAGGCTCGGTAATGTGCGTTCGCACATAATGTTCCGACTTTAGATAGAAAACTTTCCAAATATTCATATATCGTTTAAAAAACAACTAAGTGAAAAAATTATTGCTGGATTAGAGGCCCGATGAGACTTGCCATTTATGAGAGTACTGGACAAGACAAACAAAAATCAAATAAAAACAAACATTAATAACAACCAAATATCGATGTCTATATTTTAAAAAACAACTCTTGATAACAAAAGAAAATGCAATGAGATAAAACCTAAACCAAACAAACTAACCTACACGTCCATACATAAGATATGAGACCTGTCAATAATGAGGCTTGGTACCAGGTCGACAAACAAGAGTAAAAAGTGGTAAAGTTTGAATATACGTTTCTATTTTTGAAAACAACCAATCGCAAAATGCTTAAAACCAAAACGTATCAACTCGGCATATTAAAAAGGTTAGTTTATACCTCATACTTCATATGAAGCAATTGAGACCTGTCATTATCCATAATATGTCAGACGACTACAAAAAGAACGGCAAAAACGAAAAATTAATTAAACTTAAAATTAAATTTAACAAGAAAGCGGTGTCGCAATCGCTAAAACCGGAAGCTATTCATGGAATTGGGCCATCCCATTAGTGTAATAATGTGGAAAGGAAACAAAAAAACTGTGCAAATATCTCAAAACCACACTTCATATGAAAACGAAGACTTCAAGAACCATTGGTAGGAGAAAAACAGATATAAAGATTGGATCTTGGTTCACTAGAAACCAGATTCGACCTGCCGTTACAAAGATCAAGCTATAAAAATGACGGAAATAAGATTTATAAAAAAGCAAGCTCAAAACTCCAAAGATTTTTTTGAAACAAATACTTTCAAAAATCTAAATAAACCATAGGCTTTCAACTTAAGATTTAATTTGCAACTGCTCAGGAAGCGAGTTGTGCTTGTTAATAGTTGGACCGAATCATAAGACGGCAACAAACAACAAATACGGACAGAACTCAAAGCTTCAAACATTTCTTCGAAACCACAGTGTCGAAGCCATTAAAACTCAGACATCAACTTCCAATCCAACGATACATGATAAATGAATATTCAGAAAAAGATGAAACAGATGGAAAAGTCTCTGCATAAATTATATAGTTAGTACGCATGTTAAATCTTTAAGTGGCCGTAGATAAATTAAGCTGAGGTTTTCTGGCTCTTTTAATATATCTAAGGTAATGGAAGAAATATTTGAAAGATTTCAAATTGATCAGCTGTATTATACATATTAGTTTTAATGTTTTCAAAAATTATTTGACGACTTTATACTACAACGAAACAAATTATTGAAATTTTCAGAACACAAGCTTGAAAAATTTGTCTTCAACAATCATTTCACCGAAGGAATTTTTATTGAAGCAATATTTAAAGCTTCCAAATCCCCAACATTATTTATAAAACTCCTTCTTACAATTCAGCGATCAATAGCAGTTATAAGTGGAAAAAGGTTCCAGGAGAACATCTGTTTTTTACATTTGACAATTTTGTTGGTCTCTTGTTGTATATAGACCGATATTCTGACGCTGAGTTTGGACAATATTTATCATAGCCTCTCTTCATAGGACAATATTTATCATAGCCACTCTTGCATTCAGCGTCAAACCAAATTTCTATGTTTTCGAGTTTTCCTTCAAAAAAATTTCTTATGCTGAGCATGGTTTTCCACTGTACTCAGAAGAAGAAATAAAAGTATTCAACATATCACAAGCATTTGAACATTCATATAAATTGAACCATGGGGGATCCGATAACAATTTGCAAAAACAGTTTAGAAAGAAAAATCTAGCGGAAAAAGTACGAAATAAACAGTTTTTGCAAATTGTTAGCGGATCCCCCATGGTTCAATTTATATCAATGTTCAAATGCTTGTGATATGTTAAATACTTTTGTTTCTTCTTCTGAGTACAGTGGAAAACCATGCTCAGCATAAATTTTTTTTGAAGGGAAACTGGAAAACATAGAAATTTGGTTTGACGCGGAATGCAAGAGTGGCTATGATAAATATTCATTTTTGTATTCCAACGCTGACATTCGTTAAACAAAACCCGAACAAAAGTGGTCAGTTTTTAATGGGCTGCCAAAAACAAAGCTTTTTATTCGGCAATGTTTACTGTAAAAAATAATCAGTATGAGATTGTGTTCACTTGTATAAACGCATAGGTAAACTTGAGCTAGCAATTGAGAAACCGTAGTGCAGCTCTGAAGTACAAGAATTTTAAGGTAACCTATAACATGGTCACCCATTATAGCAGACTGATCAGAATAGATACGCAAGATAAATTGTCATTATTAGTCAATAATTGCCGAGGGAAATTATTCTGATATACCTTGAGGGGATTGTATGTTACATATAAAAGTATTTCCTTGTTTGAAAAAAATGCATCGACATTCAACCCGGAGTGAGTCGTATTTCCATTCTTTAAAAATGTTTAAATCTGTACGTTCCTCAGGCGCAAGTGTCAGGGGCACAAAAAGCATTAGATCCGTTTTTGCCAAAATACCCTTTTTCCTTTGCCAGAATATATCGCAAAAGCCATAGCCATCTAAAATTTGTTAATCGACTGCTGCATTTTTTCTTCGTTTGTGAGTCAATGATAGTTTTGTCTGTTGAGAACTTCAGACTATAGCTCTCACTGAACTGCGCCGCAACTTAATTAAGTTCCTATTAAGCATTAATGCCACCTGCTGAATAAATCCAGGAAAGAACAAGAGGTGTTTGTTGTTGTTGGGAATTCACGACTGCTTGTCGAGGGGTCGTTCTGACCCTTGAGTCTTGATTTTAGAGAATTGTCCCTAAATTTCTGCCTCGGTGACAATCGCAACACAGTTGCCACGTGCAGATATTTTGAGTGTTGAACGATTTATTAACAAACTTCCACATCAAGTTTAGTATTCGGTTTTCCAGTCCTCGCGGTTCCACAAAATTTATTTCATTGTCGATTCGGTCGCAATTTTTGAAAACGAATTCATTTCGCGCCTTTTCGAGCCTTACTTTTCTGAGCGTGTACAATTCTGTGGATCTTCCTCGAACTTTGTTTATTTCAGGTATTTCAATATCGTCTCTTCCTTCTTGAGTAAGCTTTGAGAGAGTGAGGAGATCGTTCATCTGCATGTACATTGGTAATGGCAAGATGTTCACAAGCCTCAATTGATTCTCGTAGGGCTCGTTTCGTCCTGTTATCCACCTAACTGCTTTCCGTTGGAGTTTTTCAAGATTGGCTCAATCAGATTTTGAGGGCGTGGTACAGTTGATTCCGTATAACAAGACTGGCAGAACCAGCTATTTGTATAATCCCAGTTTTATGAAGAGTTTTACGGCATAGGCGACGTTGCTCCTTATCAAGTAAAGGACTCTGTTTATTTAATGAGTCTAGCATTTATATGAGCCGACCAAGTCAGTTTCTTACTGACGTTTATACCAAGGTCCTAGACTGCTTGCAGAGAGTTCAAATTTTGCTTTAAGAGTTCAAAATCCTTTTCTGGCCCTCTTATGTTTAGTATTGCGCACTTGTCGACTGCAAGTTCCATTGTGTTTGTGGCTAACCAGTTTTGTACTGCATTTATGTCCTCCTGGAATTCGGTGTCACTATCCTGT
The DNA here is from genome assembly GCF_964194025.1 of Convolutriloba macropyga. Lineage (NCBI taxonomy): Eukaryota > Metazoa > Xenacoelomorpha > Acoela > Convolutidae > Convolutriloba > Convolutriloba macropyga. Next base: position 39,409,396 of record NC_134470.1, on the reverse strand, counting down.
TGAGAGAATCTTCAGGTCATCGGCAAACAGGTATGGATCGCTAAAACTTAGGACATCTGGGAGGTCGTTGATGAGTATACAGAACAGAAGGGGTCCAAGAATAGATCCTTGGGGGACGCCACTTGTGATTTCAAGAATCCTGGAGCTTGTGTTATCAGCTCTGACGAATTGTCTTCTATTGTGGAGATAGTCAACCAAAACTTTGAGGAAGCATCCGCCCACACCAATTTAACCTACTTTGATGAGTAATTCTTTATGCGGTACTTTGTCGAAAGCTTTGGAGAAGTCAGAGTAGAAGGTAACTATGTTGTCACTTGTGTTCTTGTCCATTGCCTCGTAAATCTTTTGCAGGAAGGAAAGCATATTTTTAGTTACATATCTACCTCGAACAAAACCATGCTGATGCTTGCTCAAGTGTTTTTCAACAAGACTGGCAAATCAAGGAGGATATTAATCAAATCACAATAATACTGATTGGTTTGTGAAAGGTTGGTGAAAGTTCTGTTCCCATTATTTGCCTAAATAACTTTACAATAACTTCTCAGACCGAGGTAGTCCAAACTTCTTATAATTCTCACAGACATGACCGTACCTGGCTACACCAACCTGTCCTTCCACTGGACTATTCTGGACTATCGATATACACACGTTACAGATCCAGAAGTTCACATCTTTTCTTGGGTCCCCCCCAGCTTAGTGGTCAGATAACCTTAAAGCCCCGCCAAACATGGTAAATATACCATAATGGGGGGGGGGCTATAATGGGAAAGACCCCTTTTCTTTTGGCAGTCGAAGAAATATGATGAAATTAGGCATAAAACTAAGGTGAAAGAATAATTTGGCTACAAACATCATTTGTAAACATGTACCTACATAACTAACATGCCGAGTCATTGAGTACTTCAAATTGAGGCCTCGCCTTTCCGTCAAAGTTTAACAGGGGTTCGAAGAAATTTAGCCCTGCTCTGTTTGACGATGGTTGAAGAACAGAAACCGCATGTCCTCCCTTTTGATTCAAATCAAGGAGGATATTAATCAAATCACAATAATACTGATTGGTTTGTGAAAGGTTGGTGAAAGTTTTGTTCCCATTATTTGCCTAAACACAAATTACAATCAGAGCAAAAAAAATTTTCTCACTCAGTTTCTATTAAGCACTTATGCTACCTGCTGAATATCCCCAGGAAAGAACAACAGGTGTTTACAATAACTTCTCAGACCGAGGCAGTCCAAACTTCTTATGATTCTCACAGACATGACGTAACTGGCTACACCAACCTGTCCTTCCACTTGACTATTTCGACAGCTACCACTTCTGAAAGCCGAAGAAAAGACGCTTTATTTTGACACAATGTATAATACGTGAAAGCAGTTGCATACTTAGTCGAACGGCGTCAAACCATATAAATTCACATACTGAATATTGAAAGAAAACAAAAGATTACTGGGCTCTGTTAATTTTTTATCACTAAAACTACATTCAAGTTAATTTTCAATGCTAGCCTCTGATTGGCGTTGTCGTCGTAGAAATGCAGAATTGAGTGTTTCATTTCGTTGTTGAATACTTAAAACAATTTTTGTTGATTCTCAGATCTCTAGAACCTTTATATTTAGTTTTTATTTTTTTTACTTGTTGGGGTTGACAAAATTTCGAATTAACATTTACCAGAATAATTTTTGAACTTCAAAAGTCAAATTTTTTGCATTTGAACTAATACTTCAATGTCAATTCCCACCCCGGTACTCATCGCGCGTATTTAATTGCGGTTTCAGCTTTTTGATGTAGATCGCTTGTATTGTCATTAGTTTTTCAACCCCGCGACATGTATCAAGAATCTCCCATTCAATATTATGCGCTGTACCACAACATTCAACGAGGTGATGTCCCACTGGAGAATCCTTCTTCTGATGCTCCGAAATTCTAGTGGTAATATGTCGGCTGATTTGTCCAACATAGATGGAACTGCTTCCATTACATGTAACTTCATATATCACATGGGATTTCAGATTCTTATCAAAAGATGATTTCAGGGTTGGCAAGCAAGTTCTTAGCTTTTTTTTGTTGTGAAAATGATTTGAAGACTTTTTACCTCTTTCAGATGTTGTTCATTTTGGGGGGGTTTGCTGTGAACTTTTTCCTCGTGATTATTTTATCCAACGTCTCGTTAACAAAACTGGAGGACCACTCAGTTGGATATTGATTTTTAGTCCACATCTCTTTATTTTTCTTGAGAGCTACATCAAAGGATTGCCAGTCACTGGTCAAATTAAAAATCCTATGCACAGTCTCTTGAATCACATTTTTCTTATTTTGTAGCGGTGCACAGCTACGAAAATTTAGGATTGTTCCGGTTTCGGTGGATTTTTGATACCAATGACAGCTAGTTTTCCTATCTTCGTTTACGTTTAAGTTTAGATCTAGAAATGCCAGGTCTTTACTTCAGTTTGGCGTCTCAAGAGTGAATTGTAAGGTCTTGTGAGGAGAATTTGCATACTCAAGGTAATCTAGAGGGTTCCCATTGACGGTGCACTCTATGTCATCTACATACCTCTTTTTATGTAGATGACATAGGGAATAATTTCAATTCCTGTGTAACCTCTTTTGTACAAATTCAAACAATGTCCTGCATGGTCTTATACTCTGTGTCAGTGATATCTTGGCTTTTTGCATGAAACCAGTTTTTGCATGATTCGCTTTCGACCCCTTTCCCTCGGAAAGTAAAACGTCGGTTACAATCAATGCATATCACTTTGTGTCAGGAGTTTTGTTCTCGCTTGCCTAATTTAGTTCCTTTAAGGATTTTTGAAAAGATTTCAACCACAAATTTGCCAAAATTACAGCCAACGAAGCAACCATTGCTAAACTGTCCGATTGAGTGTACCACATTTTATTACACTCAAAGTTAACAGTTGTTACGGCTAATCTTAGGTATCGCGTCACTGGAGTAGAGCTCTTTGAGCGCACTTTCAATCGCCTCCTCAACCAGTATATTGGTGTACAAAATTTCACCATCGAGAGATACAACTAGCTCATCTTCGTGCAATTTGGCAGCCTCAAAAGCGGCTCTGGCATCTTTTGAGTTAGTCTCAATATTTGCACCTGGTAACCTCTCGAAAAAGGAGAGAGAATTTTATTGAGGTTCTTGTAACTGCTACCAGGTATTGACAGAACAGGCGGAAGCAGAGTACCTCTTTTATGTACTTTAGCAAGTCCATAGAGTCTGGCCGGATGCGATCCAGTTGTCCTGAGCCTTTGATAAATTTTTTCACTTATCTTTCCCTCTTTCATTAATTGGTGCAAACTGCTAATTATCAGTCTCTCCATTTGTTTTGTTAGATCATAACTTTCTCCATTACAAGGCTCAAACTGACTGGAATTGAGGATTTCATTTAGTTTATCCGAGTGTGTTGTCTGTTTCATAACACAAAAACCGCAACCATTTTCAAATGGTACAGCTAGTAGTTTCTGATCTTTTGAGGCTATCAGAAAGAAACTGTTCTAAGTCACGGACAGGCGTATTCATTGATAAAGTGTAATCAAATCTCAAGAAAGAACAGCACATTGTGGTTCAGAAGTCATGCCGATGTAAGGCGTGGCCATACTTCCTCTCGTAGACATGCTCGAAGTTCAAAGTTGGACTCGTAATGGTACGCAGGTGGCCAGTAGCCTTGAGTCACAACAAAATTACTAGATAAGTTTGATGAACATGGCGGTGCGTTTGCTGAAAATGTAATTAAATATCATTTCATAACAAACCAAAAAATGTTCAGAAAGCCAACAAACTGAAATGTTTTGGAACTGGATGATGATGTTGTCAAAGCTCATTTTGTTCTGGCTCCAGTTATTGGTTTTTGATAAGAAATTCAAATATTTAATGAAAAAAGAGTCGACGAAGTACTCTAACACTCTTACGAAACTTGCCAAACATTGAAGTGTGTCCCCTCAGAATGTGTAAAAATCTTTTACAAATGATTTGCAACACAAATTGACTTTTGTTGTTTGAATACCGGTGTGCTTCTAAAAAACTTGCAAGAACTTTGTCCCTCAATTTTAAGGCTAACAGAAAGAAACTGTTCTAAGTCACGGACAGACGTATTCGTTGATAAACGGTAATCAAATTTCAAGAAAGAACAGCACATTGTGGATCAGAAGTTTTGCCGATGTAAGGCGTGGCCATACTTCCTCTCATCGACATGCTCGAAGTTCAAGGTTGGACTCGTAATGGTACGCAGGTGGCCAGTAGCCCTGAGTTACTACAAAATTTACAAGATAAGCTCAATTATAATGACGGTGCGTTTGGTTATATTGTAATGAATTATCATCTCATAACAAACCAGAAATTGTTCAAAAAGCTGGACTTTTTTAAAATAGATGATAATGTCATTGAAGCTCATTCTGTTTTGGGTCCAATTATTGGTTTTGATAAAAAATGCAAAAATTTCTTGAAAAAAGGGTCGACGAGCTACTCGAACCCTCTTAAGAAACTTAACAAACATAGAAGTGGGTACCCTCAGAATGTGTACAAATCGTTTACAAGAGTGTTAGAGTAGTTCTATTTTTAGTTACATATCTACCTCGAACAAAACCATGCTGATGCTTGCTCAAGTGTTTTTCAACAAGACTGGCAAATCAAGGAGGATATTAATCAAATCACAATAATACTGATTGGTTTGTGAAAGGTTGGTGAAAGTTCTGTTCCCATTATTTGCCTAAATAACTTTACAATAACTTCTCAGACCGAGGTAGTCCAAACTTCTTATAATTCTCACAGACATGACCGTACCTGGCTACACCAACCTGTCCTTCCACTGGACTATTCTGGACTATCGATATACACACGTTACAGATCCAGAAGTTCACATCTTTTCTTGGGTCCCCCCCAGCTTAGTGGTCAGATAACCTTAGAGCCCCGCCAAACATGGTAAATATACCATAATGGGGGGGGGGGCTATAATGGGAAAGACCCCTTTTCTTTTGGCAGTCGAAGAAATATGATGAAATTAGGCATAAAACTAAGGTGAAAGAATAATTTGGCTACAAACATCATTTGTAAACATGTACCTACATAACTAACATGCCGAGTCATTGAGTACTTCAAATTGAGGCCTCGCCTTTCCGTCAAAGTTTAACAGGGGTTCGAAGAAATTTAGCCCTGCTCTAATTGACGATGGTTGAAGAACAGAAACCGCATGTCCTCCCTTTTGATTCAAATCAAGGAGGATATTAATAAAATCACAATAATACTGATTGGTTTGTGAAAGGTTGGTGAAAGTTCTGTTCCCATTATTTGCCTAAACACAAATTACAATCAGAGCAAAAAAAATTTTCTCACTCAGTTTCTATTAAGCACTTATGCTACCTGCTGAATATCCCCAGGAAAGAACAACAGGTGTTTACAATAACTTCTCAGACCGAGGCAGTCCAAACTTCTTATGATTCTCACAGACATGACGTAACTGGCTACACCAACCTGTCCTTCCACTTGACTATTTCGACAGCTACCACTTCTGAAAGCCGAAGAAAAGACGCTTTATTTTGACACAATGTATAATACGTGAAAGCAATTGCATACTTAGTCGAACGGCGTCAAACCATATAAATTCACATACTGAATATTGAAAGAAAACAAAAGATTACTGGGCTCTGTTAATTTTTTATCACTAAAACTACATTCAAGTTAATTTTCAATGCTAGCCTCTGATTGGCGTTGTCGTCGTAGAAATGCAGAATTGAGTGTTTCATTTCGTTGTTGAATACTTAAAACAATTTTTGTTGATTCTCAGATCTCTAGAACCTTTATATTTAGTTTTTATTTTTTTTTTTACTTGTTGGGGTTGACAAAATTTCGAATTAACATTTACCAGAATAATTTTTGAACTTCAAAAGTCAAATTTTTTGCATTTGAACTAATACTTCAATGTCAATTCCCACCCCGGTACTCATCGCGCGTATTTAATTGCGGTTTCAGCTTTTTGATGTAGATCGCTTGTATTGTCATTAGTTTTTCAACCCCGCGACATGTATCAAGAATCTCCCATTCAATATTATGCGCTGTACCACAACATTCAACGAGGTGATGTCCCACTGGAGAATCCTTCTTCTGATGCTCCGAAATTCTAGTGGTAACATGTCGGCTGATTTGTCCAACATAGATGGAACTGCTTCCATTACATGTAACTTCATATATCACATGGGATTCCAGATTCTTATCAAAAGATGATTTCAGGGTTGGCAAGCAAGTTCTTAGCTTTTTTTTGTTGTGAAAATGATTTGAAGACTTTTTACCTCTTTCAGATGTTGTTCATTTTGGGGGGGGGGGTTGCTGTGACCTTTTTCCTCGTGATTATTTTATCCAACGTCTCGTTAACAAAACTGGAGGACCACTCAGTTGGATATTGATTTTTAGTCCACATCTCTTTATTTTTCTTGAGAGCTACATCAAAGGATTGCCAGTCACTGGTCAAATTAAAAATCCTATGCACAGTCTCTTGAATCACATTTTTCTTATTTTGTAGCGGTGCACAGCTACGAAAATTTAGGATTGTTCCGGTTTCGGTGGATTTTTGATACCAATGACAGCTAGTTTTCCTATCTTCGTTTACGTTTAAGTTTAGATCTAGAAATGCCAGGTCTTTACTTCAGTTTGGCGTCTCAAGAGTGAATTGTAAGGTCTTGTGAGGAGAATTTGCATACTCAAGGTAATCTAGAGGGTTCCCATTGACGGTGCACTCTATGTCATCTACATACCTCTTGAATAATTTCAATTCCTGTGTAACCTCTTTTGTACAAATTCAAACAATGTCCTGCATGGTCTTATACTCTGTGTCAGTGATATCTTGGCATTTTGCATGAAACCAGTTTTTGCATGATTCGCTTTCGACCCCTTTCCCTCGGAAAGTAAAACGTCGGTTACAATCAATGCATATCACTTTGTGTCAGGAGTTTTGTTCTCGCTTGCCTAATTTAGTTCCTTTAAGGATTTTTGAAAAGATTTCAACCACAAATTTGCCAAAATTACAGCCAACGAAGCAACCATTGCTAAACTGTCCGATTGAGTGTACCACATTTTATTACACTCAAAGTTAACAGTTGTTACGGCTAATCTTAGGTATCGCGTCACTGGAATAGAGCTCTTTGAGCGCACTTTCAATCGCCTCCTCAACCAGTATATTGGTGTACAAAATTTCACCATCGAGAGATACAACTAGCTCATCTTCGTGCAATTTGGCAGCCTCAAAAGCGGCTCTGGCATCTTTTGAGTTAGTCTCAATATTTGCACCTGGTAACCTCTCGAAAAAGGAGAGAGAATTTTATTGAGGTTCTTGTAACTGCTACCAGGTATTGACAGAACAGGCGGAAGCAGAGTACCTCTTTTATGTACTTTAGCAAGTCCATAGAGTCTGGCCGGATGCGATCCAGTTGTCCTGAGCCTTTGATAAATTTTTTCACTTATCTTTCCCTCTTTCATTAATTGGTGCAAACTGCTAATTATCAGTCTCTCCATTTGTTTTGTTAGATCATAACTTTCTCCATTAAAAGGCTCAAACTGACTGGAATTGAGGATTTCATTTAGTTTATCCGAGTGTGTTGTCTGTTTCATAACACAAAAACCGCAACCATTTTCAAATGGTACAGCTAGTAGTTTCTGATCTTTTGAGGCTATCAGAAAGAAACTGTTCTAAGTCACGGACAGGCGTATTCATTGATAAAGTGTAATCAAATCTCAAGAAAGAACAGCACATTGTGGTTCAGAAGTCATGCCGATGTAAGGCGTGGCCATACTTCCTCTCGTAGACATGCTCGAAGTTCAAAGTTGGACTCGTAATGGTACGCAGGTGGCCAGTAGCCTTGAGTCACAACAAAATTACTAGATAAGTTTGATGAACATGGCGGTGCGTTTGCTGAAAATGTAATTAAATATCATTTCATAACAAACCAAAAAATGTTCAGAAAGCCAACAAACTGAAATGTTTTGGAACTGGATGATGATGTTGTCAAAGCTCATTTTGTTCTGGCTCCAGTTATTGGTTTTTGATAAGAAATGCAAATATTTAATGAAAAAAGAGTCGACGAAGTACTCTAACACTCTTACGAAACTTGCCAAACATTGAAGTGTGTCCCCTCAGAATGTGTAAAAATCTTTTACAAATGATTTGCAACACAAATTGACTTTTGTTGTTTGAATACCGGTGTGCTTCTAAAAAACTTGCAAGAACTTTGTCCCTCAATTTTAAGGCTAACAGAAAGAAACTGTTCTAAGTCACGGACAGACGTATTCGTTGACAAACGGTAATCAAATTTCAAGAAAGAACAGCACATTGTGGTTCAGAAGTTATGCCGATGTAAGGCGTGGCCATACTTCCTCTCATCGACATGCTCGAAGTTCAAAGTTGGACTCGTAATGGTACGCAGGTGGCCAGTAGCCCTGAGTTACTACAAAATTTACAAGATAAGCTCAATTATAATGACGGTGCGTTTGGTTATATTGTAATGAATTATCATCTCATAACAAACCAAAAATTGTTCAAAAAGCTGGACTTTTTTAAAATAGATGATAATGTCATTGAAGCTCAATCTGTTTTGGGTCCAATTATTGGTTTTGATAAAAAAATGCAAAAATTTCTTGAAAAAAGAGTCGACGAGCTACTCGAACCCTCTTAAGAAACTTAACAAACATAGAAGTGGGTACCCTCAGAATGTGTACAAATCCTTTACAAATGAACTGCAACACAATTTGCTTTTTTTGACTGAATACCGTTTTCCTTTTAAAAAACTTGCACAAATTTTGTCCCTCAATTTTTAAGGCTATCAGAGAATTTTATAAATCACGGACAGACGTATTCATTGATAAAGAGTAATCAAATCTCAAAAAATGAACAGCACATAGTGGTTCAGAGTTTATGCGATGTAAGACGTGGCAACACTTCCTCTCATTGACATGCCCGAAATTCAGAGTTGGACTCGTAATGGTAAGCAGGTGGGCGGTAGCCTTGAATCACTACAAAATTTTTTAGATAAGTTAAATAAACATGACGGTGCGTTTGCTTAAAATGTAAAGAAATATCATCTCATAACAAAACTGAATTTGTTCAAAAAGCCAACAAACTGGAGTTTTTTTGGAACTAGATGATGATGTTGGAGCTCATTTTGTTCTGGGTCTAGTTATTGGTTTTCGACCAACTACTCTAACACTCTCAAGAAACTTGCCAAACATAGAATTGTGTCTTGTCAGAATGTGCACGAATCATTTACAAATGATTTGCAACACAACTGGACTTTTATTGCTCGAATACCGATGTGATTCTAAAAAAAAACTTGCAAAAACTTTGTCCCTCAATTTTTAAGGCTATCATAGACTCTTCTAAGACACGGACAGACGTGTTCATTGATAAAGAGTCATCAAATCTCACGAAAGAACAGCACATTGTGATCCAAAAGTCATGCCGATGTATTACGTGGACATATTTCCTCTCATCGACATGCCTGAAGTTCAAAGTTGGACTCGTAATGGTACGCAGGTGGCCGGTAGCCTTGAATTACTATAGAATTTTCTAGATAAAATTAATGAATATGGCGGTGCGTTGCTTAAATTGTAATGAAATATCATTTAATAACAAACCAAAAAATGTTAATAAAGCCGACAAACTGGAATTTGTTTGGAACTACATGATGATGTTGTTTAAGCGCATTTTGTTCTGGGTCCAGTTATTGGTTTTTGATAAGAAATGCAAAAATTCAATGAAAGAGATTCGAGGAGCTACTATAGCACTCTTGAAAAACTTGCCAAACATAGAAATGTGTCCTCTCAGAATGTGTACAAATCATTAACAAATGGACTGCAACACAAGTTGACTTTTATTGCATTATTACCGGTCTGGTTCTAAAGAACTTGCAAAAAGTGTTTCCCTCGTTTATGAGGGCTATCAGAAACTCTTCTGAGTCCCAGACAGACGTATTCAATGATAAATGGTAGTCAAGTCTCTAGAAAGAACCGCACATTGTAATCCAAAAGTCACGCCAATGTATGGCGTGGCCATACTTCCTCTCACCGACATGCCTGAATTCCAAAGTTGGACCCGTAATGGTACGCAGGTGGCCGGTAGTCTTGAATTACTACAATCACCACAAAATATTCTAGATAAGGTTAATGAACATGGCGGTGCGTTTGGTTAAATTGTAATGATATATCATCTCATAGCAAACCAGAAATTGTTCAAAAAGCTAGACTATAGGATCATATAAGCGCTGTGCCAATCAGATCAGTGGATTGTGAAAAGAAATACAAATTTGAATTACAATCAAAGAAAGTCCTCGAGGATGAAGAAGCATTAGCCCTTTAAAATAACAAAACTGAGAGGTCAAAACATTATCAAACCTCCCAATTGGAGACGTGAAAGACACAATTTGCACGGGTGAGAAGGAACACTCAATTAGTTTAAAGAAGGAAAAGTTGCAGCTCATAACAAACCAGAAATTGTTCAAAAAACCAACAAACTGGAACTTTTTGGAACTAGATGATGATGTTGTTGAAGCTCATATTGTTCTGGGTCAGTTATTGGTTTTTGATAAGAATTGCAAATATTTAATGAAAGGAGAGTCGACGAACTACTCTAACTCTCTTACGAAACTTGCCAAACATGGAAGTGTGTCTGGTTCTAAAGAGTTTGCAAAAACTTTGTCCATCGATTCTTAGGGCTATCAGAAACTCTTCTAAGTCCCGGACAGAGGTATTAATTGATAAATGGTAGTCAAATCTAAAGAAAGAACAACACATTGTGTTTCAGAAGTGATGCCGATGTACGGCGTGGCCACACTTCCTCTCATCGACATGCTCGAAGTTCAAAGTTAGACTCGTAACGGTACGCAGATACCCGGTAGCCTTGAAATTTTCACTAGAAAAATTTCTAGATAAGTTTAATGAACATTGCGGTTCGTTTGCTTAAAATGTTATGAAATATCAACTCATAAAAACCAGAAATTGTTCATAAAGCCAATAAACTCGAAATTTTTTGGAACTAGATGATGCTGATATCGAAGTTTTTTTTTGTTCTGGGTCCAGTTATTGGTTTTTGATAAGAAGTGCAAAGTTTCGTGAAAAAAGATTTGACGAACTACTCTACCACTCTTAGGAAACTTGCCAAACATAGAAATGTATCTCCTCAGAATGTGTACAAATCATTATCAAATGGATTGCAACACAAGTTGATTTTGGTTGCTGGAATACCAGTCTGGTTCTAAAGATTTTGGAAAAGTTGTTTCCCTCCTTTCTTAGGGCTATCAGAAACTCTTCTGAGTCCCGGACAGACGTATTAATTGATAAATGGTAGTCAAATCTAAAGAAAGAACAACACATTGTGATCCAAAAGTCACGCCAATGTATGGCTTGGCCATACTTCTTTTCATTGACATGCCCAAAGTTTAATGTTGGACTTGTAATGGTGCGTAGGTGACGTGTAACCTTGAATCACTACAAAATTTTCCGGATACGCTCAATCATTTTGGCGGTGCGTTTGGTTATATTGTAATGAATTATCTTCTCATACCAAACCGCAATGTGTTCAAAAGGCCAATAAACTGAAATTTTTTTGAAAAAAAAAGGATGTTATTGAGGCTCAATTTGTTTTGGGTGTATTTATTGGTTTTTGATAAGAAATGAAAAAATTTTATGAAAAAGGATTTGACGAACTACTCTAACACTCTTAAGAAACTTGCCAAACATAGGAGTGTGTCCCCTCAGGATGTGTACAAATCATTTACATAAGAACTGCAACACAAGTTGACTTTCCTTGCTTGATTACTGGTTTGCTTCTAAAAAACTTGCAAGAGTTTTGTCCCTCAATTTTTAAGGGTATCAGAAACTCTTCTAAGTCACGGACAGGCGTATTCATTGATAAAGAGTAATCAAATCTCAAGAAGGAGAGAACAGCAAAATGTGATCCAAAAGTCAGTATGGCATGGCCATAATTCTTCTCCTTGACATGCCCGAAGTACTAAAATTGGACTTGTGATGGTGCGCAGGTGGCGTGTAGCCTTGAATCATTACAAAATTTGCTAGATAAGCTCAATGAACATGGCTATTTGTTTGGTCTTTTTGTAATAAATTATCATCTCATAACAAACCGGAAATTTTTCAAAAGGCCAACAAACCCGAGTTTTTTTGGAACTAGATGATGATGTTTTGAAGCTCAATTTGTTTTGTGTGTATTTATTTGTTTTTGATAAGAAATGAAACAATTTCATGAAAAAAGATTTGACGAACTACTCTAACACTCTTAAGAAACTTGCCAAACATAGGAGTGTGTTTACTCAGAATGTGTACAAATCATTATCAAATGGACTGCAACACATGTTGATTTTGATTGCTGGAATACCGGTCTGGTTCTGAAGATTTTGTAAAAAGTTGTTTCCCTCCTTTCTTAGAGCTATCAGAAACTCTTCTGAGTCCCGGACATCATATTAATTGATAAATGGTAGTCAAATCTAAAGAAAGAACAACACATTGTGATCCAAAAGTCACGCAAATGTATGGCTTGGCCATATTTCTTTTCATTGACATGCCCAAAGTTTAATGTTGGACTTTTAATGGTGCGTAGGTGACGTGTAACCTTGAATCACTACAAAATTTTCCGGATACGCTCAATCATTTTGGTGGTGCGTTTGGTTATATTGTAATGAATTATCTTCTCATACCAAACTGGAAAGTGTTCAAAAGGCCAATAAACTGAAATTTTTTTGGAAATAAATGACGATGTTATTGAGGCTCAATTTGTTTTGGGTGTATCTGTTGGTTTTTGATAAGAAATGCAAAAGTTTCGTGAAAAATGATTTGACGAACTACTCTAACACTCTTAAGAAACTTGCCAAACATAGGAGTGTGTCCCCTCAGAATGTGTACAAATCATTTACAAAAGAACTGCAGAGCAAGTGACTTTTCTTGCTTGATTACTGGTTTGCTTCTAAAAAACTTGCAAGAGTTTTGTCCCTCATTTTTTAAGAGTATCAGAAACTCTTCTAAGTCACGGACATGCGTATTCATTGATAAAGAGTAATCAAATCTCAAGAAGGAGAGAACTGCAAAATGTGATCCAAAAGTCAGTATGGCATGGCCATACTTCTTCTCCTTGACATGCCCGAATTACTAAAATTGGACTTGTGATAGTGCGCAGGTGGCGTGTAGCCTTGAATCATTACCAAATTTGCTAGATAAGCTCAAAGAACAGGGCGATTTGTTTGGTCTTTTGTAGTGAATTATCATCTCATAACAAACCGGAAATTTTTCAAAAAGCCAACAAACCCGAGTTTTTTTTTGAACTAGATGATATTGTTTTGAAGCTCAATTTGTTTTGGGTGTATTTATTGGTTTTTGATAAGAAATGAAAAAATTTTATGAAAGAAGATTTGACGAACTACTCTATTACTCTTAAGAAACTTGCCAAACATAGGAGTGTGTCCCCTCAGAATGTGTACAAATCATTTACAAATGGACTGCAACACAAGTTGACTTTTATTGCTTGAATACCAGTTTACTTCTAAAAAACATGCAAAAACTCTGTCCCTCAATTTTTAGAGCATCAGAAACTCTTCTAAGTCACGGACAGGAGTATTCATTGATAAATTGTAATCAAATCTCAAGAAAGAACAGCACATTGTGAACCAGAAGTCAAACCGATGTATGGCGTGGCCAAACTTCCTCTCATCGACATGCTCGATGTTCAAAGTTGGACTCGTAATGGTACGCAGGTGGCCGGTAGCATTGAATCACTACAATCACTTCAAAATTTTCTAGATAATGTTAATGAACATGGCGGTGCGTTTGGTTAAAATGTAAAGAAAGATCATCGCATAACAAACCGGAAATTCTAAAGGCTAACAAACTGGATTTTTTTGAAACTAGATGATAATGTTATTGAAGTTCATTTTGTTCTGGGTCTAGTTATTGGTTTTTGATAAGAAATGCAACAATTTCATGAAAAATGATTTGACGAACTACTCTAACACTCTTAGGAAACTTTCCAAACATAGGAGTGTGTCCCTTCAGAATGTGTACAAATCATTTACAACTAGACTGCAACACAGGTTGACTTTTATTGCTTGAATACCGGTTTGCTTCTAAAAAACATGCAAAAACTTTGTCCCTGAATTTTCAGAGTATCAGAAACTCTTCTAAGTCACGGACAGGCTTATTCATTGATAAAGTATAATCAAATCTCAAGAAAGAACAGCACATTGTGAACCAGAATTCAAACCGATGAATGGCGTGGCCAAACTTCCTCTCAACGACATGCCTGAATTTCAAAGTTGAACTCGTCATGGCACGCAGGTGGCCAGTAGCCATGAATCACTACAATCACTACAAAATATTCTAGATGATGTTAATGATTATGGCGGTGCGTTTGGTTAAAATGTAATGAAATATCATCTCATAACAAACCGGAAATTCCTCAGAAAGCTAACAAACTGGATTTTTTTGAAACTAAATAGTAATATTATTGAAACTCATTCTGTTCTGGGTCCAGTTATTGGTTTTTGATAAAAAATGCAAAAATGTCATGAAAAATGATTTGACGAACTGCTCTAACACTCTTAAGAAACTTGCCAAACAACGGAGTGTGTCCCCTCAGAATGTGTACAAATCATTTACAAAAGAACTGCAACACAAGTTGATTTTTCTTGCTTGAATACTGGTTTGCTTCTAAAAAACATGCAAGAATTTTGTCCCTCAATTTTTAAAAGTATAAAAAACTCTTCTAAGTCACGGACAGGCGTATTCATTGATAAAATGTAATCAAACCTCAAGAAAGAACAGCACTTTGTGGTTCAGAAGTTATGCCGATGTAAGGCGTGGCCACACTTCCTCTCATCGACATGCTCGAAGTTCAAAGCTGGACCCGTAATGGAATGCATATAGCCGGTAGCCTTGAAATTTTCACTAGAAAAACTTCTAGATAAGTTTAATGTACATTGCGGTTCGTTTGCTTAAAATGTAATGAAATATCATCTCATAAAAAACCAATAATTGTTCATAAAGCCAATAAACTCGAAATTTTTTGGAACTAGATGATGCTGATATTGAAGATTTTTGTTCTGGGTCCAGTTATTGGTTTTTGATAAGAAGTGCAAAAGTTTCGTGAAAAAAGATTTGACGAACTACTCTAACACTCTTAAGAAACTTGCCAAACATAGGAGTGTTTCCCCTCAGAATGTGTACAAATCATTTACAAAAAGACTGCAACACAAGTTGACTTTTATTGCCTGAATACCGGTTTGCTTCTAAAAAATTTGCAAGAATTTTGTCCCTGAATTTTTAAGAGTATCAGAAACTCTTCTAAGTCACGGACAGGCGTATTCATTCATAAAGTGTAATCAAATCTCAAGAAAGAACAGCACATTGTGGTTCAGAAGTTATGCCGATGTAAGGCATGGCCATACTTTGTCTCATCGACAAGGCCGAATTTCAAAATTGGACTCGTAATTGTACGCAGGTGGCCGGTAGCCTTGAATCACTACAATCACTACAAAATTTTCTAGATATTGTTAATGAACATGGCGGTGCATTTGGTTAAAATGTAATGAAATAACATTGCATAACAAACCGAAAATTCTTCAAAAGGCTAACAAACTGGATTTTTTTTGAAACTAAATAATAGTATTATTGAAACTCATTCTGTTCTGTGTCCAGTTATTGGTATTTGATAAGAAATGCAAAAATTTCATGAAAAATGATTTGAAGAACTACTCTAACACTCTTAAGAAACTTGCCAAACATAGGAGTGTTTCCCCTCAGAATGTGTACAAATCATTTACAAATAGACTGCAACACAAATTGACTTTTATTGCTTGAATACCGGTTTGCTTCTAAAAAACTTGCAAGAGTTTTGTCCCTCAATTTTTAAGAGTATCAGAAACTCTTCTAAGTCACGGACAGGCGTATTCATTGATAAAGTGTAATCAAATGTCAAGAAAGAACAGCACATTCTGAACCAGAAGTCAAACCGATGTATGGCGTGGCCAAACTTCCTCTCATCGACATGCCTGATTTTCAAAGTTGAACTCGTCATGGCGCGCAGGTGGCCGGTAGCCATGAATCACTACAATCACTACAAAATACTCTAGATAAGGTTATTGATTTTGGCGGTGCGTTTGGTTATAATGTAATGAAATATCATCTCATAACAAACCGGAAATTCCTCAGAAGGCTAAAAAACTGGATTTTTTTGAAACTAGATAATAATATTATTGAAGCTCATTCTGCTCTGAGTCCAGTTATTGGTTTTTGATAAATTATGCAAAAATTTCATGAAAAAAAGAGTCGACGAACTACTCTAACACTCTTAAGAAACTTAACAAACATAGAAGTGTGTACCCTCAGAATGCGTACAAATCATTTACAAATAGACTGCAACACAAAATGAATTTTTTTGCCTGAATGCCGGTTTGCTTCTAAAAAACTTGCAAGATTTTTTTCCTCAATTTTTAAGAGCATCAGAAACTCTTCTAAGTCACGGACAGGCGTTTTCATTGATAAAATGTAATCAAATCTCAAGAAAGAACATCACATTGTGGTTCAGAAATTATGCCGATGTAAGGCGTGGCCATACTTCGTCTCATCGACAAGCCCGAATTTCCAAATTGGACTCGTAATTGTACGCAGGTGGCCGGTAGCCTTGAATCACTACAATCACTACAAAATTTTCTTGATAATGTTAATGAACATGGCGGTGCATTTGGTTAAAATGTAATAAAATAACATCGCCTATTAAACCGGAAATTCTTCAAAAGGCTAACAAACTGGATTTTTTTGAAACTAGATGATAATGTTATTGAAGCTCATTTTGTTCTGGGTCTAGTTATTGGTTTTTGATAAGAAATGCAACAATTTCATGAAAAATGATATGACGAACTACTCTAACACTCTTAAGAAACTTGCCAAACATAGGAGTGTGTCCCCTCAGAATGTGTACAAATCATTTACAACTAGACTGCAACACAGGTTGACTTTTATTGCTTGAATACCGGTTTGCTTCTAAAAAACATGCAAAAACTTTGTCCCTGAATTTTTAGAGTATCAGAAACTCTTCTAAGTCACGGACAGGCTTATTCATTGATAAAGTATAATCAAATCTCAAGAAAGAACAGCACATTGTGAACCAGAATTCAAACCGATGAATGGCGTGGCCAAACTTCCTCTCAACGACATGCCTGAATTTCAAAGTTGAACTCGTCATGGCACGCAGGTGGCCAGTAGCCATGAATCACTACAATCACTACAAAATATTCTAGATGATGTTAATGATTATGGCGGTGCGTTTGGTTAAAATGTAAAGAAAGATCATCGCATAACAAACCGGAAATTCTAAAGGCTAACAAACTGGATTTTTTTGAAACTAGATGATAATGTTATTGAAGTTCATTTTGTTCTGGGTCTAGTTATTGGTTTTTGATAAGAAATGCAACAATTTCATGAAAAATGATTTGACGAACTACTCTAACACTCTTAGGAAACTTTCCAAACATAGGAGTGTGTCCCTTCAGAATGTGTACAAATCATTTACAACTAGACTGCAACACAGGTTGACTTTTATTGCTTGAATACCGGTTTGCTTCTAAAAAACATGCAAAAACTTTGTCCCTGAATTTTTAGAGTATCAGAAACTCTTCTAAGTCACGGACAGGCTTATTCATTGATAAAGTATAATTAAATCTCAAGAAAGAACAGCACATTGTGAACCAGAATTCAAACCGATGTATGGCGTGGCCAAACTTCTTCTCATCGACATGCTCGATGTTCAAAGTTGGACTCGTAATGGTACGCAGGTGGCGGGTAGCATTGAATCACTACAATCACTACAAAATTTTCTAGATAATGTTAATGAACATGGCGGTGCGTTTGGTTAAAATGTAAAGAAAGATCATCGCATAACAAACCGGAAATTCTAAAGGCTAACAAACTGGATTTTTTTGAAACTAGATGATAATGTTATTGAAGTTCATTTTGTTCTGGGTCTAGTTATTGGTTTTTGATAAGAAATGCAACAATTTCATGAAAAATGATTTGACGAACTACTCTATTACTCTTAGGAAACTTTCCAAACATAGGAGTGTGTCCCTTCAGAATGTGTACAAATCATTTACAACTAGACTGCAACACAGGTTGACTTTTATTGCTTGAATACCGGTTTGCTTCTAAAAAACATGCAAAAACTTTGTCCCTGAATTTTTAGAGTATCAGAAACTCTTCTAAGTCACGGACAGGCTTATTCATTGATAAAGTATAATCAAATCTCAAGAAAGAACAGCACATTGTGAACCAGAATTCAAACCGATGAATGGCGTGGCCAAACTTCCTCTCAACGACATGCCTGAATTTCAAAGTTGAACTCGTCATGGCACGCAGGTGGCCAGTAGCCAAGAATCACTACAATCACTACAAAATATTCTAGATGATGTTAATGATTATGGCGG
This sequence comes from Convolutriloba macropyga, assembly GCF_964194025.1. NCBI lineage: Eukaryota > Metazoa > Xenacoelomorpha > Acoela > Convolutidae > Convolutriloba > Convolutriloba macropyga. The sequence goes on along the minus strand of NC_134470.1, from coordinate 39,390,933 downwards.
TGCGTTTGCTTAAAATGTAATGAAATATCATCTCATAACAAACCGGAAATTCCTCAGAAGGCTAACAAACTGGATTTTTTTGAAACTAAATAGTAATATTATTGAAACTCATTCTGTTCTGGGTCCAGTTATAGGTTTTTGATAAAAAATGCAAAAATGTCATGAAAAATGATTTGACGAACTGCTCTAACACTCTTAAGAAACTTGCCAAACAAAGGAGTGTGTCCCCTCAGAATGTGTACAAATCATTTACAAAAGAACTGCAACACAAGTTGATTTTTCTTGCTTGAATACTGGTTTGCTTCTAAAAAACATGCAAGAATTTTGTCCCTCAATTTTTAAAAGTATAAAAAACTCTTCTAAGTCACGGACAGGCGTATTCATTGATAGAATGTAATCAAACCTCAAGAAAGAACAGCACTTTGTGGTTCAGAAGTTATGCCGATGTAAGGCGTGGCCATACTTCCTCTCATCAACATGCTCGAAGTTCAAAGTTGGACCCGTAATGGAATGCATATAGCCGGTAGCCTTGAAATTTTCACTAGAAAAACTTCTAGATAAGTTTAATGTACATTGCGGTTCGTTTGCTTAAAATGTAATGAAATATCATCTCATAAAAAACCAGTAATTGTTCATAAAGCCAATAAACTCGAAATTTTTTGGAACTAGATGATGCTGATATTGAAGTTTTTTTTGTTCTGGGTCCAGTTATTGGTTTTTGATAAGAAGTGCAAAAGTTTCGTGAAAAAAGATTTGACGAACTACTCTAACACTCTTAAGAAACTTGCCAAACATAGGAGTGTTTCCCCTCAGAATGTGTACAAATCATTTACAAAAAGACTGCAACACAAGTTGACTTTTATTGCCTGAATACCGGTTTGCTTCTAAAAAATTTGCAAGAATTTTGTCCCTGAATTTTTAAGAGTATCAGAAACTCTTCTAAGTCACGGACAGGCGTATTCATTCATAAAGTGTAATCAAATCTCAAGAAAGAACAGCACATTGTGGTTCAGAAGTTATGCCGATGTAAGGCATGGCCATACTTTGTCTCATCGACAAGGCCGAATTTCAAAATTGGACTCGTAATTGTACGCAGGTGGCCGGTAGCCTTGAATCACTACAATCACTACAAAATTTTCTAGTTATTGTTAATGAACATGGCGGTGCATTTGGTTAAAATGTAATGAAATAACATTGCATAACAAACCGAAAATTCTTCAAAAGGCTAACAAACTGGATTTTTTTTGAAACTGGATGATAAAATTATTGAAGTTCCTTTTGTTCTGGATCTTTGCTTCTAAAAAACATGCAAAAACTGTGACACTCAATTTTTAGAGTATCAGAAACTCTTCTAAGTCACGGACAGGCGTATTCATTGATAAAGTGTAATCAAATGTCAAGAAAGAACAGCACATTCTGAACCAGAAGTCAAACCGATGTATGGCGTGGCCAAACTTCCTCTCATCGACATGCCTGATTTTCAAAGTTGAACTCGTCAAGGCGCGCAGGTGGCCGGTAGCCATGAATCACTACAATCACTACAAAATACTCTAGATAAGGTTATTGATTTTGGCGGTGCGTTTGGTTATAATGTAATGAAATATCATCTCATAACAAACCAGAAATTCCTCAGAAGGCTAAAAAACTGGATTTTTTGAAACTAGATAATAATATTATTGAAGCTCATTCTGCTCTGAGTCCAGTTATTGGTTTTTGATAAATTATGCAGAAATTTCATGAAAAAAAGAGTCGACGAACTACTCTAACACTCTTAAGAAACTTAACAAACATAGAAGTGTGTACCCTCAGAATGCGTACAAATCATTTACAAATAGACTGCAACACAAAATGACTTTTTTTGCCTGAATGCCGGTTTGCTTCTAAAAAACTTGCAAGATTTTTTTCCTCAATTTTTAAGAGCATCAGAAACTCTTCTAAGTCACGGACAGGCGTTTTCATTGATAAAATGTAATCAAATCTCAAGAAAGAACATCACATTGTGGTTCAGAAATTATGCCGATGTAAGGCGTGGCCATACTTCGTCTCATCGACAAGCCCGAATTTCCAAATTGGACTCCTAATTGTACGCAGGTGGCCGGTAGCCTTGAATCACTACAATCACTACAAAATATTCTAGATAAGGTTAATGATTATGGCGGTGCGTTAGGTTAAAATGTAATGAAATATCATCTCATAACAAACCGGAAATTCCTCAGAAGGCTAACAAACTGGATTTTTTTTGAAACTAAATAATAATATTATTGAAACTCATTCTGTTCTGGGTCCAGTTATTGGTTTTTGATAAAAAATGCAAAAATGTCATGAAAAATGATTTGACGAACTGCTCTAACACTCTTAAGAAACTTGCCAAACAAAGGAGTGTGTCCCCTCAGAATGTGTACAAATCATTTACAAATGGACTGCAACACAAGTTGACTTTTATTGCTTGAATACCAGTTTGCTTCTGAAAAACATGCAAAAACTCTGTCCCTCAATTTTTAGAGCATCAGAAACTCTTCTAAGTCACGGACAGGCGTATTCATTGATAAAGTGTAATCAAATCTCAAGAAAGAACAGCACATTGTGAACCAGAAGTCAAACCGATGTATGGCGTGGCCAAACTTCCTCTCATCGACATCCCTGAAATTCAAAGTTGAACTCGTCATGGCACGGAGGTGGCCGGTAGCCATGAATCACTACAATCACTACAAAATATTCTAGATAAAGTTAAAGATTTTGGCGGTGCGTTTGGTTAGAATGTAATGAAATATCATCTCTTAACAAACCGGAAATTCCTCAAAAGGCTAAAAAACTGGATATTTTTTTTGAAACTAGATGATAGTCTTATTGAAGCTCATTCTGCGCCGAGTCCAGTTATTGGTTTATGATAAAATATGCAAAAATTTCATGAAAAAAGAGTCGACGAACTACTCTAACACTCTTAAGAAACTTAACAAACATAGAAGTGTGTACCCTCAGAATGTGTACAAACCATTTACAAATAGACTGCAACACAAGTTGACGTTTATTGCCTGAATACCGGTTTGCTTCTAAAAAACTTGCAAGAATTTTGTCCCTCAATTTTTAAGAGTATCAGAAACTCTTCTAAGTCACGGACAGGCGTATTCATTGATAAAGAGTAATCAAATCTCAAGAAGGAGAGAACAGCAAAATGTGATACAAAAGTCACTATGGCATGGCCATACTTCTTCTCATCGACGTGTCCGAAGTACAAAGTTGGACTTGTGATGGTGCGCAGGTAGCGTGCAGTCTTGAATCATTACAGAATTTTCTAGATAAGCTCAATGAGCATGGCGATTTGTTTGGTCTTTTTGTAATGAATTATCATCTCATAACAAACCGGAAATTTTTCAAAAGGCCAACAAATTGGATTTTTTTGGAACTAGATGATGATGTTTTGAAGCTCAATTTGTTTTGGGTGTATTTATTGGTTTTTGATAAGAAGTGCAAAAATTTCTAGAAAAATGATTTGAAGAACTACTCTAACACTCTTAAGAAACTTGCCAAACATAGGAGTGTGTCCCTCAGAATGCGTACAAGTCATTTACAAATAGACTGCAACACAAGTTGACTTTTATTGCCTGAATACCAGTTTGCTTCTAAAAAACTTGCAAGAGTTTTGTCCCTCAATTTTTAAGAGTAGAAGAAACTCTTCTAAGTCACGGACAAGCGTATTCATTGATAAAGTGTAATCAAATCTCAAGAAAGAACAGCACATTGTTGTGGTTCAGAAGTTATGCCGATGTATGGCGTGGCCATACTTCCTCTCATCGACATGCTCGAAGTTCTAAGTTGGACTCGTAATTGTACGCAGGTGGCCGGTAGCCTTGAATCACTACAATCACTACAAAATTTTCTAGATAATGTTAATGAACATGGCGGTGCATTTGGTTAAAATGTAATTAAATATCATCGCATAACAAACCGGAAATTCTTCAAAAAGCTAACAAACTGAATTTTTTTGAAACTAGATGATAATGTTATCGAAGCTCATTTTGTTCTGGGTATAGTTATTGGTTTCTGAAAAGAAATGCAACAATTTCATGAAAATGATTTGACGAACTACTCTAACACTCTTAAGAAACTTGCCAAACATAGGAGTGTTTCCCCTCAGAATGTGTACAAATCATTTACAAATAGACTGCAACACAAATTGACTTTTATTGCTTGAATACCGGTTTGCTTCTAAAAAACATGCAGAAACTCTGTCCCTCAATTTTTAGAGTATCAGAAACTCTTCTAAGTCACGGACAGGCGTATTCATTGATAAAGTGTAATCAAATCTCAAGAAAGAACAGCACATTGTGAACCAGAAGTCAAACCGATGTATGGCGTGGCCAAACTTCCTCTCATCGACATGCCTGAATTTCAAAGTTGAACTCGTCATGGCACGCAGGTGGCCGGTAGCTTTGAATCGCTACAATCACTACAAAAAATTCTAGATAAGGTTAATGATTATGGTGGTGCGTTTGGTTAAAATGTAATGAAATATCATCTCATAACAAACCGGAAATTCCTCAGAAGGCTAACAAACTGGATTTTTTTGAAACTAAATAATAGTATTATTGAAACTCATTCTGTTCTGTGTCCAGTTATTGGTATTTGATAAGAAATGCAAAAATTTCATGAAAAATGATTTGAAGAACTACTCTAACACTCTTAAGAAACTTGCCAAACATAGGAGTGTGTCCCTCAGAATGTGTACAAATCATTTACAAATAGACTGCAACACAAGTTGTCTTTTATTGCCTGAATACCAGTTTGCTTCTAAAAAACTTGCAAGAGTTTTGTCTCTCAATTTTTAAGAGTAGAAGAAACTCTTCTAAGTCACGGACAAGCGTATTCATTGATAAAGTGTAATCAAATCTCAAGAAAGAACAGCACATTGTGGTTCAGAAGTTATGCCGATGTATGGCGTGGCCATACTTCCTCTCATCGACATGCTCGAAGTTCAAAGTTGGACTCGTAATTGTACGCAGGTGGCCGGTAGCCTTGAATCACTACAATCACTACGAAATTTTTTAGATAATGTTAATGAACATGGCGGTGCATTTGGTTAAAATGTAATTAAATATCATCGCATAACAAACCGGAAATTCTTCAAAAAGCTAACAAACTGAATTTTTTTGAAACTAGATGATAATGTTATCGAAGCTCATTTTGTTCTGGGTATAGTTATTGTTTTCTGATAAGAAATGCAACAATTTCATGAAAAATGATTTGACGAACTACTCTAACACTCTTAAGAAACTTGCCAAACATAGGAGTGTTTCCCCTCAGAATGTGTACAAATCATTTACAAATAGACTGCAACACAAATTGACTTTTATTGCTTGAATACCGGTTTGCTTCTAACAAACATGCAGAAACTCTGTCCCTCAATTTTTAGAGTATCAGAAACTCTTCTAAGTCACGGACAGGCGTATTCATTGATAAAGTGTAATCAAATCTCAAGAAAGAACAGCACATTGTGAACCAGAAGTCAAACCGATGTATGGCGTGGCCAAACTTCCTCTCATCGACATGCCTGAATTTCAAAGTTGAACTCGTCATGGCACGCAGGTGGCCGGTAGCCTTGAATCGCTACAATCACTACAAAAAATTCTAGATAAGGTTAATGATTATGGCGGTGCGTTTGGTTAAAATGTAATGAAATATCATCTCATAACAAACCGGAAATTCCTCAGAAGGCTAACCAACTGGATTTTTTTTGAAACTAAATAATAGTATTATTGAAACTCATTCTGTTCTGTGTCCAGTTATTGGTTTTTGATAAGAAATGCAAAAATTTCATGAAAAATGATTCGACGAACTACTCTAACACTCTTAAGAAACTTGCCAAACATAGGAGTGTGTCCCCTCAGAATGTGTACAAATCATTTACAAATGGACTGCAACACAAGTTGACTTTTATGGCTTGAATAACAGTTTGCTTCTAAAAAACATGCAAAAACTCTGTCCCTCAATTTTTAGAGCATCAGAAACTCTTCTAAGTCACGGACAGGCATATTCATTGATAAAGTGTAATCAAATCTCAAGAAAGAACAGCACATTGTGAACCAAAAGTCAAACCGATGTATGGCGTGGCCAAACTTCCTCTCATCGACATCCCTGAATTTCAAAGCTGAACTCGTCATGGCACGCAGGTGGCCGGTAGCCATGAATCACTACAATAACTACAAATTATTCTAGATAAGGTTAAAGATTTTGGCGGTGCGTTTGGTTAGAATGTAATGAAATATCATCTCTTAACAAACCGGAAATTCCTCAGAAGGCTAAAAAACTGGATTTTTTTTTGAAACTAGATGATAGTCTTATTGAAGCTCATTCTGCTCCGAGTCCAGTTATTGGTTTTTGATAAAATATGCAAAAATTTCATGAAAAAAGAGTCGACGAACTACTCTAACACTCTTAAGAAACTTAACAAACATAGAAGTGTGTACCCTCAGAATGTGTACAAACCATTTACAAATAGACTGCAACACAAGTTGACGTTTATTGCCTGAATACCGGTTTGCTTCTAAAAAACTTGCAAGAATTTTGTCCCTCAATTTTTAAGAGTATCAGAAACTCTTCTAAGTCACGGACAGGCGTATTCATTGATAAAGAGTAATCAAATCTCAAGAAGGAGAGAACAGCAAAATGTGATCCAAAAATCATTATGGCATGGCCATACTTCTTCTCATTGACGTGTCCGAAGTACAAAGTTGGACTTGTGATGGTGCGCAGGTAGCGTGCAGTCTTGAATCATTACAAAATTTTCTAGATAAGCTCAATGAGCATGGCGATTTGTTTGGTCTTTTTGTAATGAATAAACATCTCTTTACAAACCGGAAATTTTTCAAAAGGCCAACAAATTGGAATTTTTTGGAACTAGATGATGATGTTTTGAAGCTCAATTTGTTTTGGGTGTATTTATTGGTTTTTGATAAGAAATGCAAAAATTTCATGAAAAATAATTTGACGAACTACTCTAACACTCTTAAGAAACTTGCAAAACATAGGAGTGTGTCCCTCAGAATGTGTACAAATCATTTACAAATAGACTGCAACACAAGTTGACTTTTATTGCCTGAATACCAGTTTGCTTCTAAAAAACTTGCCAGAGTTTTGTCCCTCAATTTTTAAGAGCAGAAGAAACTCTTCTAAGTTACGGACAAGCGTATTCATTGATAAAGTGTAATCAAATCTCAAGAAAGAACAGCACATTGTGGTTCAGAAGTTATGCCGATGTATGGCGTGGCCATACTTCCTTACTTCCTCTCATCGACATGCTCGAAGTTCAAAGTTGGACTCGTAATTGTACGCAGGTGGCCGGTAGCCTTGAATCACTACAATCACTACCAAATTTTCTAGATAATGTTAATGAACATGGCGGTGCATTTGGTTAAAATGTAATTAAATATCATCGCATAACAAACCGGAAATTCTTCAAAAGGCTAACAAACTGGATTTTTTTGAAACTAGATGATAATGTTATTGAAGCTCATTTTTTTCTGGGTGTAGTTATTGGTTTTTGATAAGAAATGCAACAATTTCATGAAAAATGATTTGACGAACTACTCTAACACTCTTAAGAAACTTGACAAACGTAGGAGTGTTTCCCCTCAGAATGTGTACAAATCATTTACAAATAGACTGCAACACAAATTGACTTTTATTGCTTGAATACCGGTTTGCTTACAACAAACATAGAAGTGTGTACCCTCAGAATGTGTTTAAACCATTTACAAATAGACTGCAACACAAGTTGACGTTTATTGCCTGAATACCGGTTTGCTTCAAAAAAACTTGCAAGAATTTTGTCCCTCAATTTTTAAGAGTATCAGAAACTCTTCTAAGTCACGGACAGGCGTATTCATTGATAAAGAGTAATCAAATCTCAAGAAGGAGAGAACAGCAAAATGTGATCCAAAAATCATTATGGCATGGCCATACTTCTTCTCATCGACGTGTCCGAAGTACAAAGTTGGACTTGTGATGGTGCGCAGGTAGCGTGCAGTCTTGAATCATTACAAAATTTTCTAGATAAGCTCAATGAGCATGGCGATTTGTTTGGTCTTTTTGTAATGAATTATCATCTCTTAACAAACCGGAATTTTTTCAAAAGGCCAACAAATTGGAATTTTTTGGAACTAGATGATGATGTTTTGAAGCTCAATTTGTTTTGGGTGTATTTATTGGTTTTTGATAAGAAATGCAAAAATTTCATGAAAAATGATTTGACGAACTACTCTAACACTCTTAAGAAACTTGCAAAACATAGGAGTGTGTCCCTCAGAATGTGTACAAATCATTTACAAATAGACTGCAACACAAGTTGACTTTTATTGCCTGAATACCAGTTTGCTTCTAAAAAACTTGCAAGAGTTTTGTCCCTCAATTTTTAAGAGCAGAAGAAACTCTTCTAAGTCACGGACAAGCGTATTCATTGATAAAGTGTAATCAAATCTCAAGAAAGAACAGCACATTGTGGTTCAGATGTTATGCCGATGTATGGCGTGGCCATACTTCCTCTCATCGACATGCTCGAAGTTCAAAGTTGGACTCGTAATTGTACGCAGGTGGCCGGTAGCCTTGAATCACTGCAATCACTACCAAATTTTCTAGATAATGTTAATGAACATGGCGGTGCATTTGGTTAAAATGTAATTAAATATCATCGCATAACAAACCGGAAATTCTTCAAAGGCTAACAAACTGGATTTTTTTGAAACTAGATGATAATGTTATTGAAGCTCATTTTTTTCTGGGTCTAGTTATTGGTTTTTGATAAGAAATGCAACAATTTCATGAAAAATGATTTGACGAACTACTCTAACACTCTTAAGAAACTTGCCAAACATAGGAGTGTTTCCCCTCAGAACGTGTACAAATCATTTACAAATAGACTGCAACACAAATTGACTTTTATTGCTTGAATGCCGGTTTGCTTCTAAAAAACATGCAAAAACTCTGTCCCTCAATTTTTAGAGTATCAGAAACTCTTCTAAGTCACGGACAGGCGTATTCATTGATAAAGTGTAATCAAATCTCAAGAAAGAACAGCACATTGTGAACCAGAAGTCAAACCGATGTATGGCGTGGCCAAACTTCCTCTCATCGACATCCCTGAATTTCAAGGTTGAACTCGTCATGGCACGCAGGTGGCCGGTAGCCATGAATCGCCACAATCACTACAAAAAATTCTAGATAAGGTTAATGATTATGGCGGTGCGTTTGGTTAAAATGTTATGAAATATCATCTCAAAACAAACCGGAAATTCCTCAGAAGGCTAACAAACTGGATTTTTTTGAAACTAAATAATAATATTATTGAAACTCATTCTGTTCTGTGTCCAGTTATTGGTTTTTGATAAGAAATGCAAAAATTTCATGAAAAATGATTTGACGAACTACTCTAACACTCTTAAGAAACGTGCCAAACATAGGAGGGTGTCCCCTCAGAATGTGTACAAATCATTTACAAATAGACTGCAACACAAGTTGACTTTTTTTGCTTGAATACCGGTTTGCTTCTAGAAAACTTGCAAGAATTTTGTCCCTCAATTTTTAAGAGTATGAGAAACTCTTCTAAGTCACGGACAGGCGTATTCATTGATAGAGTGTAATCAAATCTCAAGAAAGAACAGCACATTGTGGTTCGGAAGTTATGCCGATGTAGGGCGTGGCCATACTTCCTCTCATCGACATCCCTGAATTTCAAGGTTGAACTCGTCATGGCACGCAGGTGGCCGGTAGCCATGAATCGCTAAAATCACTACAAAAAATTCTAGATAAGGTTAATGATTATGGCGGTGCGTTTGGTTAAAATGTTATGAAATATCATCTCAAAACAAACCGGAAATTCCTCAGAAGGCTAACAAACTGGATTTTTTTGAAACTAAGTAATAATATTATTGAAACTCATTCTGTTCTGTGTCCAGTTATTGGTTTTTGATAAGAAATGCAAAAATTTCATGAAAAATGATTCGACGAACTACTCTAACACTCTTAAGAAACTTGCCAAACATAGGAGTGTGTCCCCTCAGAATGTGTACAATTCATTTACAAATAGACTGCAACACAAGTTGACTTTTATTTCTTGAATACCGGTTTGCTTCTAAAAAACTTGCAAGAATTTTGTCCCTCAAAGCTGAACTCGTCATGGCACGCAGGTGGCCGGTAGCCATGAATCACTACAATAACTACAAAATATTCTAGATAAGGTTAAAGATTTTGGCGGTGCGTTTGGCTAGAATGTAATGAAATATCATCTCTTAACAAACCGGAAATTCCTCAGAAGGCTAAAAAACTGGATTTTTTTGAAACTAGATGATAGTCTTATTGAAGCTTATTCTGCTCCGAGTCCAGTTATTGGTTTTTGATAAAATATGCAAAAATTTCATGAAAAAAGAGTCGACGAACTACTCTAACACTCTTAAGAGACTTAACAAACTTAGAAGTGTGTACCCTCAGAATGTGTACAAACCATTTACAAATAGACTGCAACACAAGTTGACGTTTATTGCCTGAATACCGGTTTGCTTCTAAAAAACTTGCAAGAATTTTGTCCCTCAATTTTTAAGAGTATCTGAAACTCTTCTAAGTCACGGACAGGCGTATTCATTGATAAAGAGTAATCAAATCTCAAGAAGGAGAGAACAGCAAAATGTGATCCAGAAGTCATTATGGCATGGCCATACTTCTTCTCATCAACTTGTCCGAAGTACAAAGTTGGACTTGTGATGGTGCGCAGGTAGCGTGCAGTCTTGAATCATTACAAAATTTTCTAGATAAGGTCAATGAGCATGGCGATTTGTTTGGTCTTTTTGTAATGAATTATCATCTCATAACAAACCGGAAATTTTTCAAAAGGCCAACAAATTGGAATTTTTTGGAACTAGATGATGATGTTTTGAAGCTCAATTTGTTTTGGGTGTATTTATTGGTTTTTGATAAGAAATGCAAAAATTTCATGAAAAATGATTTGACGAACTACTCTAACACTCTTAAGAAACTTGCAAAACATAGGAGTGTGTCCCTCAGAATGTGTACAAATCAATTACAAATAGACTGCAACACAAGTTGACTTTTATTGCCTGAATACCAGTTTGCTTCTAAAAAACTTGCAAGAGTTTTGTCCCTCAATTTTTAAGAGCAGAAGAAACTCTTGTAAGTCACGGACAAGCGTATTCATTGATAAAGTGTAATCAAATCTCAAGAAAGAACAGCACATTGTGGTTCAGAAGTTATGCCGATGTATGGCGTGGCCATACTTCCTCTCATCGACATGCTCGAAGTTCAAAGTTGGACTCGTAATTGTACGCAGGTTGCTTGTAGCCTTGAATCACTACAATCACTACAAAATATTCTAGATAAGGTTAATGATTATGGCGGTGCGTTAGGTTAAAATGTAATGAAATATCATCTCATAACACACCGGAAATTCCTCAGAAGGCTAACAAACTGGATTTTTTTTTGAAACTAAATAATAATATTATTGAAACTCATTCTGTTCTGGGTCCAGTTATTGGTTTTTGATAAAAAATGCGAAAATGTCATGAAAAATGATTTGACGAACTACTCTAACACTCTTAAGAAACTTGCCAAACATAGGAGTGTGTCCCCTCAGAATGTGTACAAATCATTTAAAAATAGACTGCAACACAAGTTGACTTTTATTGCTTGAATACTGGTTTGCTTCTAAAAAATTTGCAAGATTTTTGTCCCTCAATTTTATGAGTATCCGAAAATCTTCTAAGTCACGGACAGGCGTATTCATTGATAAAGTGTAATCAAATCTCAGAAAATAACAGCACATTGTGATCCTGAAATCATGCCGATGTATGGCGTGGCAATACTTCCTCTCTTCGACAAGCCCGAACTTCAAAATTGGACTCGTAAATGTACGCAGGTGGCCGGTAGCCTTGAATCACTACAATCACTACAAAATGTTCCTGATAAGGTCAAGGATTATGGCGGTGCGAATAGACTGCAACACAAGTTGACTTTTATTGCTTGAATGCCGGTTTGCTTCTAAAAAACTTGCAAGAACTTTGTCCCTCAATTTTAAGAGTATCCAAAACTCTTCTAAGTCACGGACAGGCGTATTCATTGATAAAGTGTAATCAAATTTTAAGAAAGAACAGCACAGTGTGATCCAAAAGTCATGCCGATGTAAGGCGTGGCCATACTTCCTCTCATCGACATGCTCGAAGTTCAAAGTTGGACTCGTAATTGTACGCAGGTGGCTTGTAGCCTTGAATCACTACAATCACTACCAAATTTTCTAGACAATGTTAATGAACATGGCGGTGCATTTGGTTAAAATGTAATTAAACATCATCGCATAACAAACCGGAAATTCTTCAAAAGGCTAACAAACTGGATTTTTTTGAAACTAGATGATAATGTTATTGAAGCTCATTTTGTTCTGGGTCTAGTTATTGGTTTTTGATAAGAAATGCAACAATTTCATGAAAAATGATTTGACGAACTACTCTAACACTCTTAAGAAACTTGCCAAACATAGGAGTGTTTCCCCTCAGAATGTGTACAAATCATTTACAAATAGACTGCAACACAAGTTGACTTTTATTTCTTGAATACCGGTTTGCTTCTAAAAAACTTGCAAGAATTTTGTCCCTCAATTTTAAGAGCATCCAAAACTCTTCTAAGTCACGGACAGGCGTATTCATTGATAAAGTGTAATCAAATTTTAAGAAAGAACAGCACATGGTGATCCAAAAGTCATGCCGATGTATGGCGTGGCCATACTTCCTCTCATCGACATGCCCGAATTTCAAAACTGAACTCGTAATGGTACTCCCCAGGTGGCCGGTAGCCTTGAATCACTGCAATCACTACAAAATATTCTAGATAAGGTTAATGATTATGGCGGTGCGTTAGGTTAAAATGTAATGAAATATCATCTCATAACAAACCGGAAATTCCTCAGAAGGCTAACAAACTGGATTTTTTTTGAAACTAAATAATAATATTATTGAAACTCATTCTGTTCTGTGTCCAGTTATTGGTTTTTGATAAGAAATGCAAAAATTTCATGAAAAATGATTTGACGAACTACTCTAACACTCTTAAGAAACTTGCCAAACATAGGAGTGTGTCCCCTCGGAATGTGTACAAATCATTTAAAAATAGACTGCAACACAAGTTGACTTTTATTGCTTGAATACTGGTTTGCTTCTAAAAAATTTGCAAGATTTTTGTCCCTCAATTTTATGAGTATCCGAAAATCTTCTAAGTCACGGACAGGCGTATTCATTGATAAAGTGTAATCAAATCTCAGAAAAGAACAGCACATTGTGATCCTGAAATCATGCCGATGTATGGCGTGGCAATACTTCCTCTCTTCGACAAGCCCGAACTTCAAAATTGGACTCGTAATTGTACGCAGGTGGCCGGTAGCCTTGAATCACTACAATCACTACAAAATGTTACTGATAAGGTCAAGGATTATGGCGGTTTGAATAGACTGCAACACAAGTTGACTTTTATTGCTTGAATGCCGGTTTGCTTCTAAAAAACTTGCAAGAACTTTGTCCCTCAATTTTAAGAGTATCCACAACTCTTCTAAGTCACGGACAGGCGTATTCATTGATAAAGTGTAATCAAATTTTAAGAAAGAACAGCACATTGTGATCCAAAAGTCATGCCGATGTAAGGCGTGGCCATACTTCCTCTCATCGACATGCTCGATGTTCAAAGTTGGACTCGTAATGGTACGCAGGTGGCCGGTAGCCTTGAATCACTACAATCACTACAAAGTTTTCCAGATAATGTTAATGAACATGGCGGTGCATTTGGTTAAAATGTAAAGAAAGATCATCGCATAACTGAACTCGTAATGGTACCCCCCAGGTGGCCGGTAGCCTTGAATCACTGCAGTCACTACAAAATATTCTAGATAAGGTTAACGATTATGGCGGTGCGTTAGGTTAAAATGTAATGAAATATCATCTCATAACAAACCGGAAATTCCTCAGAAGGCTAACAAACTGGATTTTTTTTGAAACTAAATAATAATATTATTGAAACTCATTCTGTTCTGGGTCCAGTTATTGGTTTTTGATAAAAAATGCAAAAATGTCATAAAAAATGATTTGACGAACTACTCTAACACTCTTAAGAAACTTGCCAAACATAGGAGTGTGTCCCCTCAGAATGTGTACAAATCATTTAAAAATAGACTGCAACACAAGTTGAATTTTATTGCTTGAATACTGGTTTGCTTCTAAAAAATTTGCAAGATTTTTGTCCCTCAATTTTATGAGTATCCGAAAATCTTCTAAGTCACGGACAGGCGTATTCATTGATAAAGTGTAATCAAATCTCAGAAAAGAACAGCCCATTGTGATCCTGAAATCATGCCGATGTATGGCGTGGCAATACTTCCTCTCTTCGACAAGCCCGAACTTCAAAATTGGACTCGTAATTGTACGCAGGTGGCCGGTAGCCTTGAATCACTACAATCACTACAAAATGTTCCTGATAAGGTCGATGATTATGGCGGTGCGTTTGTTTAAAATGTTGTGAAATATCATCTCATAACAAACTGGAAATCCCTCAAAAGGCTAACAAACTAGATTTTTATTAAAACTAAATAATAATGTTATTGAAACACATTCTGTTCTGGGTCCAGTTATTGATTTTTGATAAGAGATGAAAAGATTTCATGAAAAATGATTTGACGAACTACTCTAACACTCTTAAGAAACTTGCCAAACATAGGAGGGTGTCCCCTCAGAATGTGTACAAATCATTTACAAATAGACTGCAACACAAGTTGACTTTTTTTGCTTGAATACCGGTTTGCTTCTAGAAAACTTGCAAAAATTTTGTCCCTCAATTTTTAAGAGTATAAGAAACTCTTCTAAGTCACGGACAGGCGTATTCATTGATAAAGTGTAATCAAATCTCAAGAAAGAACAGCACATTGTGGTTCAGAAGTTATGCCGATGTAAGGCGTGGCCATACTTCGTCTCATCGACAAGCCCGAATTCCAAAGTTGAACTCGTCATGGCACGCAGGTGGCCGGTAGCCATGAATTACTACAATCACTACAAAAAATTCTAGATAAGGTTAATGATTATGGCGGTTCGTTTGGTTAAAATGTATTGAAATATCATCTCATAACAAACCGGAAATTCCTCAGAAGGCTAACAAACTGGATTTTTTTTGAAACTAAACAATAATATTATTGAAACTCATTCTGTTCTGTGTCCAGTTATTGGTTTTTGATAAGAAATGCAAAAATTTCATGAAAAATGATTTGACGAACTACTCTAACACTCTTAAGAAACTTGCCAAACATAGGAGTTTGTCCCCTCAGAATGTGTACAAATCATTTACAAATAGACTGCAACACAAGTTGACTTTTATTGCTTGAATGCCGGTTTGCTTCTAAAAAACTTGCAAGAACTTTGTCCCTCAATTTTAAGAGTATCCAAAACTCTTCTAAGTCACGGACAGGCGTATTCATTGATAAAGTGTAATCAAATTTTAAGAAAGAACAGCACATTGTGATCCAAAAGTCATGCCGATGTAAGGCGTGGCCATACTTCCTCTCATCGACATGCTCGATGATCAAAGTTGGACTCGTAATGGTACGCAGGTGGCCGGTAGCCTTGAATCACTACAATCACTACAAAATTTTCTAGATAATGTTAATGAACATGGCGGTGCATTTGGTTAAAATGTAAGGAAAGATCATCGCATAACAAACCGGAAAATCTAAAGGCTAACAAACTGGATTTTTTGTGAAACTAGATGATAATGTTATTGAAGTTCATTTTGTTCTGGGTCTAGTTATTGGTTTTTGATAAGAAATGCAACAATTTCATGACAAATGATTTGACGAACTACTCTAATACTCTTAGGAAACTTGCCAAACATAGGAGTGTGTCCCTTCAGAATGTGTACAAATCATTTACAACAAGACTGCAACACAAGTTGACTTTTATTGCTTGAATACCGGTTTGCTTCTAAAAAACATGCAAAAACTTTGTCCCTCAATTTTTGGAGTGTCAGAAACTCTTCTAAGTCACGGACAGGCGTATTCATTGATAAAGTGTAATCAAATCTCAAGAAAGAACAGCACATTGTGAACCAGAAGTCAAACCGATGTATGGCGTGGCCAAACTTCCTCTCATCGACATGCCTGAATTTCAAAGTTGAACTCGTCATGGCACGCAGGTGGCCGGTAGCCATGAATCACTACAATCACTACAAAATGTTCCTGATAAGGTCAATGATTATGGCGGTGCGTTTGTTTAAAATGTAATGAAATATCATCTCATAACAAACTGGAAATCCCTCAAAAGGCTAACAAACTGGATTTTTTATTGAAACTAAATAATAATGTTATTGAAACTCATTCTGTTCTGGGTCCAGTTATTGGTTTTTGATAAGATATGAAAAATTTCATGAAAAATGATTTGACGAACTACTCTAACACTCTAAAGAAACTTGCCAAACATAGGAGGGTGTCCCCTCAGAATGTGTACAAATCATTTACAAATAGACTGCAACACAAGTTGACTTTTTTTGCTTGAATACCGGTTTGCTTCTAAAAAACATGCAAAAACACTGTCCCCCAATCTTTAGAGTATCAGGAACTCTTCTAAGTCACGGACAGGCGTATTCATTAATAAAGTGTAATCAAATCTCAGAAAAGAACAGCACATAGTGATCCTGAAATCATGCCGATGTATGGCGTGGCAATACTTCCTCTCATCGACAAGCCCGAACTTCAAAATTGGACTCGTAATTGTACGCAGGTGGCCGGTAGCCTTGAATCACTACAATCACTACAAAATGTTCCTGATAAGGTCAATGATTATGGCGGTGCGTTTGTTTAAAATGTAATGAAATATCATCTCATAACAAACTGGAAATCCCTCAAAAGGCTAACAAACTGGATTTTTATTGAAACTAAATAATAATGTTATTGAAACTCATTCTGTTCTGGGTCCAGTTATTGGTTTTTGATAAGAGATGAAAAAATTTCATGAAAAATGATTTGACGAACTACTCTAACACTCTTAAGAAACTTGCCAAACATAGGAGGGTGTCCCCTCAGAATGTGTACAAATCATTTACAAATAGACTGCAACACAAGTTGACTTTTTTTGCTTGAATACCGGTTTGATTCTAGAAAACTTGCAAGAATTTTGTCCCTCAATTTTTAAGAGTATGAGAAACTCTTCTAAGTCACGGACAGGCGTATTCATTGATAAAGTGTAATCAAATCTCAAGAAAGAACAGCACATTGTGGTTCGGAAGTTATGCCGATGTAGGGCGTGGCCATACTTCGTCTCATCGACAAGCCCGAATTTCAAAGTTGAACTCGTCATGGCACGCAGGTGGCCGGTAGCCATGAATCACTACAATCACTACAAAATACTCTAGATAAGGTTATTGATTTTGGCGGTGCGTTTGGTTATAATGTAATGAAATATCATCTCATAACAAACTGGAAATTCCTCAGAAGGCTAAAAAACTGGATTTTTTTGAAACTAGATGATAATCTTATTGAAGCTCATTCTGCTCTGAGTCCAGTTATTGGTTTTTTGATAAATTATGCAAAAATTTCATGAAAAAAGAGTCGACGAACTACTCTAAAACTCTTAAGAAACTTAACAAACATAGAAGTGTGTACCCTCAGAATGCGTACAAATCATTTACAAATAGACTTCAACACAAGTTGACTTTTATTGCCTGAATACCGGTTTGCTTCTAAAAAACTTGCAAGAATTTTGTCCCTCAATTTTTAAGAGTATCAGAAACTCTTCTAAGTCACGGACAGGCGTATTCATTGATAAAGTGTAATCAAATCTCAGGAAAGAACAGCACATTGTGATCCAGAAGTCATGCCGATGTATGGCGTGGCAATACTTCCTCTCATCGACATGCTCGAATTTCAAATTTGGACTCGTAAAGGTACGCAGGTGGCCGGTAGCCTTGAATCACTACAATCACTACAAAATTTTCTAGATAATGTTAATGAACATGGCGGTGCATTTGGTTAAAATGTAATGAAATAACATCGCATAACAAACCTGAAATTCTTCAAAAGGCTAACAAACTGGATTTTTTTGAAACTAGATGATAATGTTATTGAAGCTCATTTTGTTCTGGGTCTAGTTATTGGTTTTTGGTAAGAAAGGCAACAATTTCATGAAAAATGATTTGACGAACTACTCTAACACTCTTAAGAAACTTGCCAAATATAGGAGTGTGTCTCCTCAGAATGTGTACAAATCATTTACAAACAGACTGCAACACAAATTGACTTTTTTTGCTTGAATACCGGTTTGCTTCTAAAAAAACATGCAAAAACTCTGTCCCTCAATTTTTAGAATATCAGAAACTCTTCTAAGTCACGGACAGGCGTATTCATTGATAAAGTGTAATCAAATCTGAAGAAAGAACAGCACATTGTGAACCAGAAGTCAAACCGATGTATGGCGTGGCCAAACTTCCTCTCATCGACACGCCTGAATTTCAAAGTTGAACTCGTCATGGCACGCAGGTGGCCGGTAGCCATGAATCACTACAATCACTACAAAAAATTCTAGATAAGGTTAATGATTATGGCGGTGCGTTTGGTTAAAATGTAATGAAATATAATCTCATAACAAACCGGAAATTCCTCCGAAGGCTAACAAACTGGATTTTTTTGAAACTAAATAATAATATTATTGAAACTCATTCTGTTCTGTGTCCAGTTATTGGTTTTTGATAAAAAATGCAAAAATGTCATAAAAAATGATTTGACGAACTACTCTAACACTCTTAAGAAACTTGCCAAACATAGGAGTGTGTCCCCTCAGAATGTGTACAAATCATTTACAAATAGACTGCAACACAAGTTGACTTTTATTGCTTGAATACCGGTTTGCTTCTAAAAAACTTGCAAGAACTTTGTCCCTCAATTTTAAGAGTATCCAAATTTCTTCTAAGTCACGGACAGGCGTATTCATTGATAAAGTGTAATCAAATTTTAAGAAAGAACAGCACATTGTGATCCAAAAGTCATGCCGTTGTATGGCGTCGCCATACTTCCTCTCATCGACATGCCCGAATTTAAAAACTGAACTCGTAATGGTACCCCCCAGGTGGCCGGTAGCCTTGAATCACTACAACCACTACAAAATATTCTAGATAGGGTTAATGATTATGGCGGTGCGTTTGGTTAAAATGTAATGAAATATCACCTCATAACAAACCGAAAATTTGTCAAAGGCTAACAAACTGGATTTGTTTTTGAAACTACATAATAATATTATTGAAACTCATTCTGTTCTGGGTCCAGTTTTTGGTTTTTGATAAGAGATGCAAAAATTTCATGAAAAATGATTTGACGAACTACTCTAACGCTCTTAAGAAATTTGCCAGACATAGGAGTGTGTCCCCTTAGAATGTGTACAAATTTTTTACAAATAGACTGCAACACAAGTTGACTTTTTTTGCTTGAATACCGGTTTGCTTCTAGAAAACTTGCAAGAATTTTGTCCCTCAATTTTAAGAGTATAAGAAACTCTTCTAAGTCACGAACAGGCGTATTCATTGATAAAGTGTAATCAAATCTCAAGAAAGAACAGCACATTGTGGTTCAGAAGTTATGCCGATGTAAGGCGTGGCCATACTTCGTCTCATCGACAAGCCCGAATTTCAAAATTGGACTCGTAATTGTACGCAGGTGGCAGGTAGCCTTGAATCACTACAACCACTACAAAATATTCTAGATAAGGTCAATGATTATGGCGGTGCGTTTGGTTAAAATGTAACGAAATATCATCTCATAACAAACCGGAAATTCCTCAGAAGGCTAAAAAACTGGATTTTTTTTGAAACTAGATGATAGTCTTATTGAAGCTCATTCTGCTCTGAGTCCAGTTATTGGTTTTTGATAAAATATGCAAAAATTTCATGAAAAATGATTTGACGAACTACTCTAACGCTCTTAAGAAACTTGCCAAACGTAGAAGAGTGTCCCCACAGAATGTGTACAAATCATATACAAATAGACTGCAACACAAGTTAGTTGACTTTTTTTGCTTGAATACCGGTTTGCTTCTAAAAAACTTGCAAGAACTTTGTCCCTCAATTTTTAAGAGTATGAGAAACTCTTCTAAGTCACGGACAGGCGTATTCATTGATAAAAATGTAATCAAATCCTAAAAAAGAACAGCACATTGTGATCCAGAAGTCATGCCGATGTATGGCGTGGCCATACTTCCTCTCATCGACATGCCCGAATTTCAAAACTGAACTCGTACTGGTACGCAGGTGGCCGGTAGCCTTGAATCACTACAACCACTACAAAATATTCTAGATAGGGCTAATGATTATGGCGGTGCGTTTGGTTAAAATGTAATGAAATATCATCTCATAACAAACCGAAAATTGGTCGAAAGGCTAACAAACTGGATTTGTTTTTGAAACTACATAATAATGTTATTGAAACTCATTCTGTTCTGGGTCCAGTTATTGGTTTTTGATAAGAAATGCGAAAATTTCATGAAAAATGATTTGACGAACTACTCTAACACTCTTAAGAAACTTAACAAACATAGAAGTGTGTACCCTCAGAATGTGTACAAGTCATTTACAAATATACTGCAACACAAGTTGAGTTTTACTGCCTGAATACCAGTTTGCTTCTAAAAAACTTGCAAGAACTTTGTCCCTCAATTTTAAGAGTATCCGAAACTCTTCTAAGTCACGGACAGGCGTATTCATTGATAAAGTGTATTCAAATCTCAGGAAAGAACAGCAAATTGTGATCCAGAAGTCATGCCGATGAATGGCGTGGCAAAACTTCCTCTCATCAACCAGCCCCAATTTCAAAAATGGACTTGTAATTGTACGCAGGTGGCCGGTAGCCTTGAATCTGTACAATTACTATAAAACATTCTAAATAAGGTTAATGAACATGGCTCTGCGTTTGGTTAAAATGTAATGAACTATCATCTCATAACAAACCGGAAATTCCTCAGAAGGCTAACAAACTGGATTTTTTTTAACTAGATGATAATTTTATTGAAGCTCATTCTGCTCTGAGTCCAGTTATTGGTTTTTGTTAAAATATGCAAAAGTTTCATGAAAAAAGAGTCGACGAACTACTCTAACACTCTTAAGAAACTTGCCAAGTATAGAAAAGTGTCCCCTCAAATTGTGTACAAATCGGTAACAATTGGGCTGCAACACACTTTGACTTTGATTGCTTGAATACCGGTCTGTTTCCAAAGAACTTGCAAAAATTGTTTCCCTCGTTTCCTAGGTCTATCAGAAACTCTTCTGAGTCCCGGACAGGCGTATTCATTGATAAATATTAGTCAAATCTCAAGAAAGAATAACACATTGTGATCCAACAGTCATGCCGAAGTCTGGCGTGGGCATACCTCTTCTCATTGACATGCACGAAATTCAACGTTGGACTCGCAATTGTACGCAGGTGGCCGGTAGCCTTGAATCAGTACAATCACTACAAAACATTCTAGATAAGGTTAATGCACATGGCTTTGCGTTTGGTTAAAATGTATTGAAATATCATCTCATAACAAACCGGAAATTTGTCAAATGGCTAACAAACTGGATTTTTTTTGAATCTAGATGATAATTTTATTGAAGCTCATTCTGCTCTGAGTCCAGTTATTGG
Organism: Convolutriloba macropyga; assembly: GCF_964194025.1. Lineage (NCBI taxonomy): Eukaryota > Metazoa > Xenacoelomorpha > Acoela > Convolutidae > Convolutriloba > Convolutriloba macropyga. The sequence goes on along the minus strand of NC_134470.1, from coordinate 39,369,245 downwards.
TTTTTGATAAAATATGCAAAAATTTCATGAAAAAAGAGTCGACGAACTACTCTAACACTCTTAAGAAACTTAACAAACATAGAAGTGTGTCCCCTCAGAATGTGTACAAGTCATTTACAAGTGGACTGCAACACAAGTTGACTTTTAATGCTTGAATACCGGTTTGCTTCTAAAAAATTTGCAAGAACTTTGTCCCTAAATTTTAAGAGTATCAGAAACTCTTCTAATTCACGAACAGGCGCATCCATTTATAAAGTGTAATTAAATCTTACGAAAAAACAGCACATTGTGATCAAGAAGTCATGCCGATGTATGGCGTGGCCATACCTCTTCTCATTGACATGCCCGAAATTCAACGTTGAACTTGTAATTGTACGCAGGTGGCCGGTGGCCTTGAATCAGTACAATCACTATAAAACATTCTAGATAAGGTTAATGAACATGGCTGTGCATTTGGTTAAAATGTAATAAAATATCATCTCATAACAAACCGGAAATTCCTCAAAAGAATAACAAACTGGATTTTTTTTGAAACTAGATGATAATTTTTATTGAAGCTCATTCTGCTCTGTGTCCAGTTATTGGTTTTTGATAAAATATGCAAAAGTTTCATGAAAAATGATTTGACCAACTACTCTAACACTCTTAAGAAACCTAACAAACATAGAAGTGTGTACCCTCAGAATGTGTACAAATCATTTACAAATAGACTGAAACACAAGTTGACTTTTATTGCCTGAATACCAGTCTGGTTCTAAAGAACTTGTAAAGAATTGTTTCCCTCGTTTCCTAGGGCCATCAGAAACTCTTCTGAGTCTCGGACAGACGTATTCTTTGATAAATGTTAGTCAAATCTCAAAAACGAACAATATATTGGGATCCAAAACTCACTCCAATGTATGGCGTGGCCATACTTCTTCTCATTGACATGCCCAAATTTCAAAGTTGGACTTGTAATGTTGCGTAGGTGACGTGTACCTTTGAGGCACTACAAAATTTGCTAGATAAGCTCAATGAACATCGCGATTTGTTTGGTTATATTGTAATGAATTGTCATCTCATAACAAACCGGAAAATTTTCAAACTGCAACAAACTAGAATTTTATGGAACTAGATGATGATGTTATTGAAGATCAATTTGTTATGGGTCTATTTATTGGTTTTTGATAAGAAATGCAAAAATTTCATGAAAATTATTTGAAGAACTACTCTAACACTCTTAAGAATCTTGCCAAACATAGGAGTGTGTCCCCTCAGAATTTGTATAAGTCATTTACAAATGGACTGCAACACAAGTTGACTCTAATGCTTGAATACCGGTTTGCTTCTAAAAAACTTGCAAGAACTTTGTCCCTCAATTTTAAGAGTATCAGAAACACTTCTAAGTCACGGACAGGCGTATTCATTGATAAAGTGTAGTTAAATCTTACGAAAAAACAGCACATTGTGATCAAGAAGTCATGCCGATGTATGGCGTGACCATACCTCTTCTCATTTCCATGCCCGAAATTCAACGTTGGACTCGCAGTTGTACGCAGGTGGCCGGTAGCCTTGAATCAGTACAATCACTACAAAATATTCTAGATAAGGTTAATGAACATGGCTGTGCGTTTGGTTAAAATGTAATGAAATATCATCTCATAACAAACCGGAAATTCTTCAAAAGGCTAACAAACTGGATTTTTTTTGAAACTAGATGATAATTTTTATTGAAGCTCATTCTGCTCTGTGTCCAGTTATTGGTTTTTGATAAAATATGCAAAAGTTTCATGAAAAATGATTTGACCAACTACTCTAACACTCTTAAGAAACTTAACAAACATAGAAGTGTGTACCCTCAGAATGTGTACAAATCATTTACAAATAGACTGAAACACAAGTTGACTTTTTTTGCCTGAATGCCAGTCTGGTTCTAAAGAACTTGTAAAGAATTGTTTCCCTCGTTTCCTAGGGCTATCAGAAACTCTTCTGAGTCTCGGACAGACGTATTCTTTGATAAATGTTAGTCAAATCTCAAAAACGAACAACATATTGTGATCCAAAACTCACGCCAATGTATGGCGTGGCCATACTTCTTCTCATTGACATGCCCAAATTTCAAAGTTGGACTTGTAATGTTGCGTAGGTGACGTGTAGCCTTGAGGCACTACAAAATTTGCTAGATAAGCTCAATGAACATCGCGATTTGTTTGGTTATATTGTAATGAATTGTCATCTCATAACAAACCGGAAAATTTTCAAACTGCAACAAACTAGAATTTTATGGAACTAGATGATGATGTTATTGAAGATCAATTTGCTATGGGTCTATTTATTGGTTTTTGATAAGAAATGCAAAAATTTCATGAAAATTATTTGAAGAACTACTCTAACACTCTTAAGAATCTTGCCAAACATAGGAGTGTGTCCCCTCAGAATTTGTATAAGTCATTTACAAATGGACTGCAACACAAGTTGACTTTAATGCTTGAATACCGGTTTGATTCTAGAAAACTTGCAAGAATTTTGTCCCTCAATTTTAAGAGTATCAGAAACACTTCTAAGTCACGGACAGGCGTATTCATTGATAAAGTGTAGTTAAATCTTACAAAAAAACAGCACATTGTGATCAAGAAGTCATGCCGATGTATGGCGTGACCATACCTCTTCTCATTTCCATGCCCGAAATTCAACGTTGGACTCGCAGTTGTACGCAGTTGGCCGGTAGCCTTGAATCAGTACAATCACTACAAAACATTCTACATAAGGTTAATGAACATGGCTGTGCGTTTGTTTAAAATGTAATGAAATATCATCTCATAACAAACCGGAAATTCTTCAAAAAGCTAACAAACTGGATTTTTTTTGAATCTAGATGATAATTTCATTGAAGCTCATTCTGCTCTGAGTCCAGTTATTGGTTTTTTTTTTTTAAAAACTCAAAAATTTCATGAAAAAAGAGTCGACAAACTACTCTAACAATCTTAAGAAACTTAACAAACATAGAAGTGTGTACCCTCAGAATGTGTACAAATCGTTAACAAATGGGCTGCAACACAAATTTACTTTGATTGCTTGAATACCGGTCTGGTTCTAAAGAACTTGTAAACAATTGTTTCCTTCGTTTCCTAGGGCTATCAGAAACTCTTTTGAGTCCCGGACAGACGTATTCATTGATAAATGGTAGTCAAATCTCAAAAAAGAACAACACATTGTGATCCAAAAGTCACGCCAATGTATGGCGTGGCCATACTTCCTCTCATCGACATGCCTGAATTCCAAAGTTGGACTCGTAATGGTACGCAGGTGGCCGGTAGCCTTGAATCACTACAATCACTACGCAATATTCTGGATAAGGTTAATGAACATGGCGGTGCGTTTTGTTAAATTGTAATGATATATCATCTGATAACAAACCAGAAATTGTTCAAAAGGCTAACAAGCTGGACTTTTTTAAATTAGATGATAATGTTATTGAAGCTCATTCTGTTCTGGGTCCAGTTATTGGTTTTCGATAAAAAAAGCAAAAATTTTATGAAAAAAGAGTCGACGAACTACTCTGACACCTTTAAGAAATTGCCAAAATTAGAAGTGTGTCCCCTCGGAATGTGTCCAAATAATTTACAAATGGACTGCAACATAAGTTGACTTTTATCCAAATCATGAAATCGCGGATTGAGAGTTTCATCAGGAGAAAGAACCAGAGAAAACCAAGGAAAAATTGAAAGGCGAAAAATTGAGTGAACAAATCTATAGGAGTGTTAGGAAACGATATGAATATACGAGAGTCCTGTAAAGTTGTTAGTATGCCTTAAAAAGAAGATAGATGATCAAATGCTGCCGGAGGAAAGTAAGGAATGTGTCCATCTGTTATATGAGCGGGTATATCTGTTATATGAGCGTCATATGTATTGCACAGTGGCTGGAGAAAGCCGAAAAAAATACGAAGATAAAGAACCAAGACAAAAGCCAAGCAAACTTCAAAAAACATCTCAGAAGGATTAGAAGGCATTAAAAGCACAGAGCCCAGTCAGTGAGCCTCCAAACTTTCACGAGATTCTCTTTTTACCTGAGGATGCATCGATGAGTGCAATAGTCACAGACTATAGGATCATATAAGCGCTGTGCCAATCAGAGAAGTGGATTGTGAAAAGAAATACAAACTTGAATTACAATCAAAGATAGTCCTCGAGGATGAAGAAGCATTAGTCCTTTAAAATAACAAAACTGAGAGGTCAAAACATTATCAAACCTCCCAATTGGAGACGTGAAAGACACAATTTGCATGGCTGAGAAGGAACACTCAATTTGTTTAAAGAAGGAAAAGTTGCAGCTCATAACAAACCAGAAATTGTTCAAAAAACCAACAAACTGGAACTTTTTGGAACTAGATGATGATGTTGTTGAAGATCAATTTGTTATGGGTCTATTTATTGGTTTTTGATAAGAAATGCAAAAATTTCATGAAAAAAGAGTCGACGAACTACTCTAACACCTTTAAGAAATTGCCAAACTTAGAAGTGTGTCCCCTCAGAATGTGTCCAAATAATTTACAACTTGACTGCAACATAAGTTGACTTTTATCCAAATCATAAAATCGCGGATTGAGAGTTTCATCAGGAAGAAGAATCAGAGAAAACCAAGGAAAAATTGAAAGGCGAAAAATTGAGTGAACATCTTCACAATTCTAGAGGAGTTTTAGGAAACGATATGAATAAGCGAGAGTCCTGTAAAAATGTTAGTACGCCTTAAGAAGGAGTTAGATGATCAAATACAGCCGGAGGAAAGTAAGGAACGTGTTCATCTGTTATATGAGCGGGTATATCTGTTATATGAGCGTCATATGTATTGCACAGTGGCTGGAAAAAGCCGAAAAAAATACGAAGATAAAGAACCAAGACAAAGGCCAAGCAAACTTCAAAAAACTTCTCAGAAGGATTAGAAGGCATTAAAAGCAGAGAACCCATTCAGGGAGCCTCCAAACTTTCACGAGATTCTCTTTTTACCTAAGGATGCATCGATGAGTGCAATAGTCACAGACTATAGGATCATATAAGCGCTGTGCTAATCAGATAACTGGATTGTGAAAAGAAATACAAATTTGAATTACAATCAAAGAAAGTCCTCGAGGATGAAGAAGCATTAGTACTTTAAAATAACAAAACTGAGAGGTCAAAACATTATCAAACCTCCCAATTGGAGACGTGAAAGACACAATTTGCACGGGTGAGAAGGAACACTCAATTAGTTTAAAGAAGCAAAACTTGCAGCTCATAACAAACCAGAAATTGTTCAAAAAACCAACAAACTGGAACTTTTTGGAACTAGATGATGATGTTGTTGAAGCTCATTTTGTTCTGGTTCTGGGTCAGTTATTGGTTTTTGATAAGAATTGCAAATATTTAATGAAAGGAGAGTCGACGAACTACTCTAACACTCTTACAAAACTTGCCAAACACGGAAATGTGTCTGGTTCTAAAGAATTTGCAAAAACTTTGTCCCTCGATTCTTAGGGCTATCAGAAACTCTTCTAAAACCCGGACAGACGTATTCATTGATAAATGGTATTCAAATCTCAAGAAAAAACATCACATTGTTGTTCAGAAGTGATGCCGATGTAGGCATGGCCATACTTCCTCTCATCGACATCCTTGAAGTTCAAAATTAGACTTGTAATGGTACGCAGTTTGCCGGTAGCCTTGAAATTTTCACTACAATATTTTCTAGATAAGTTTAATGGACATTGCGGTTCGTTTGCTTTAAATGTAATGAAATATCATCTCATAAAAAATCAGAAATTTTTCATAAAGCCAATAAACCTCGAAATTTTTTGGAACAAGATGATGATGATATTGAAGCTCTTTTTGTTCTGGGTCCAGTTATTGGTTTTTGATAAGAAATGCCAAAATTTCATGAAAAATGATTTGACGAAATACTCTAACACTCTTAAGAAACATGCCAAACAAAGGAGTGTGTCTCCTCAGAATGTGAACAAATCATTAACAAATAGACTGCAACACAAGTTGACTTTTATTGCCTGAACACCGGTTCGCTTCTAAAAAACTTGCAAGAATTTTGTCCCTCAATTTTTAAGAGTATCAGAAACTCTTCTAAGTCACGGACAGGCGTATTCATTGATCAAGTGTAATCAAACCTCAAGAAAGAACAGCATATTGTGAACCAGAAGTCATGCCGATGTATGGCGTGGCCAATCTTCCTCTCATTGACATGTCTGAACTTCAATGTTGAACTCGTAATGGTACGCAGGTGGCCTGTAGCCTTGAATCACTACAATGACTACAAAATTTTCTAGATAAGTTTAATGGACATTGCGGTTCGTTTGCTTAAAATGTAATGCAATATCATCTCATAAAAAACCAGAAATTTTTCATAAAGCCAATAAAACTCGAATTCTTTTGGAACTAGATGATGATGATATTGAAGCTCTTTTTGTTCTGGGTCCAGTTATTGGTTTTTGATAAGAAATGCAAAATTTTGTGAACAAAGATTTGACGAAATACTCTACCACTCTTAGGAAACTTGCCAAACATAGAATTGTGTCTCCTCAGAATGTGTACAAATCATTAACAAATGGACTGCAACACAAATTGATTTTGATTGCTGGAATACCGGTCTGGTTCTAAAGATTTTGCAAAAATTGTTTCCCTCGTTTCTTAGGGCTATCAAAAATTCTTCTGAGTCCCGGACAGACGTATTCATTGATAAATGGCAGTCAAATCTAAAGAAAGAACAACACATTGTGATCCAAAAGTCACGCCAATGTATGGCTCGGCCATACTTCTTTTCATTGACATGCCCAAAGTTCAATGTTGGACTTGTAATGGTGCGTAGGTGACGTGTAACCTTGAATCACTACCAAATTTTCTAGATAAACTCATATATTTGGCGGTGTGCTTGGTTATATTGTAATGAATTATCTTATCATACCAAACAGAAAATTGTTCAAAAAGCTAATAAACTGAAATTTTTTTTGAAATAAATGACGATGTTATTGAGGCTCAATTTGTTTTGGATGTATTTGTTGGTTTTTGATAAGAAATGCAAAAATTTCGTTAACAATGATTTGACGAACTACTCTAACACTCTTAAGAAACTTGCCAAACATAGGAGTGTGTCCCTTCAGAATGTGTACAAATCATTTACAAAAGAACTGCAACACAAGTTGACTTTTCTTGCTTGAATACTGGTTTGCTTCTAAAAAACTTGCAAGAATTTTTTCCCTTAATTTTTAAGAGAATCAGAAACTCTTCTAAGTCACGGACAGGCGTATTCATTGATAAAGAGTAATCAAATCTCAAGAAGGAGAGAACAGCAAAATGTGATCCGAAAGTCAATATGGCATGGCCATACTTCTTCTAATTGACATGCCCGAAGTACAAAATTGGACTTGTGATGGTGTGCAGGTGGCGTGTAGCCTTGAATCATTACAAAATTTGCTAGATAAGCTCAATGAAAAAGGCGATTTGTTTGGTCTTTTTGTAATGAATTATCATCTCATAACAAACCGGAAATTTTTCAAAAGGCCAACAAACCCGAATTTTTTGGAACTAGATGATGATGTTTTGAAGCTCAATTTGTTTTGGGTGTATTTGTTGGTTTTTGATAAGAAATGCAAAAATTTCATGAAAAATGATTTGAGGAACTACTCTAACACTCTTAAGAAACTTGCCAAACATAGGAGTGTGTCCCCTTAGAATGTGTACAAATCATTTACAAATAGACTGCAACACAAATTGACTTTTATTGCTTGAATACTGGTTTGCTTCTAAAAAACTTGCAAGAATTTTGTCCCTTAATTTTTAAGAGAATCAGAAACTCTTCTAAGTCACGGACAGGCGTATTCATTGATAAAGAGTAATCAAATCTCAAGAAGGAGAGAACAGCAAAATGTGATCCAAAAGTCAATATGGCATGGCCATACTTCTTCTAATTGACATGCCCGAAGTACAAAATTGGACTTGTGATGGTGTGCAGGTGGCGTGTAGCCTTGAATCATTACAAAATTTGCTAGATAAGCTCATTGAAAATGGCGATTTGTTTGGTCTTTTTGTAATGAATTATCATCTCATAACAAACCGGAAATTTTTCAAAAGGCCAACAAACCCGAATTTTTTGGAACTAGATGATGATGTTTTGAAGCTCAATTTGTTTTGGGTGTATTTGTTGGTTTTTGATAAGAAATGCAAAAATCTCATGAAAAATGATTTGAGGAACTACTCTAACACTCTTAAGAAACTTGCCAAACATAGGAGTGTGTCCCCTTAGAATGTGTACAAATCATTTACAAATAGACTGCAACACAAATTGACTTTTATTGCCTGAAAACCGGTTTGCTTCTAAAAAACTTGCAAGAATTTTGTCCCTCAATTTTTAAGAGTATCAGAAACTCTTCTAAGTCACGGACAGGCGTATTCATTGATGAAGAGTAATCAAACCTCAAGAAGGAGAGAACAGCAACATGTGATCCAAAAGTCAGTATTGCATGGACATACTTCTTCCCATTGACATGCCCGAATTGGACTTGTGATGGTGCGCAGGTGACGTGTAGCCTTGAATCACTACAATGACTACAAAATTTTCTAGATAATGTTAATGAACATGGCGGTGCATTTGGTTGAAATGTAATGAAATATCATCTCATAACAAACCGGAAAATCTTCAAAAGGCTAACAAACTGGATTTTTTTTGAAACTAGATGATAATGTTATTGGAGCTCATTTTGTTCTGGGTCTAGTTATTGGTTTTTGATAAGAAATGCAAAAATTTCATGAAAAATGATTTGACGAAATACTCTAACACTCTTAAGAAACTTGCAAAACATAGGAGTGTGTCACCTCAGAATGTGTACAAATCATTTACAAATAGACTGCAACACAAGTTGACTTTTATTGCCTGAACACCGGTTTGCTTCTAAAAAAAACTTGCAAGAATTTTGTCCCTCAATTTTTAAGAGTATCAGAAACTCTTCTAAGTCACGGACAGGCGTATTCATTGATCAAGTGTAATCAAACCTCAAGAAAGAAGAGCACATTGTGAACCAGAAGTCATGCCGAGGTATGGCGTGGCCAAACTTCCTCTCATCGACATGTCAGAACTTCAATGTTGAACTCGTAATGGTACGCAGGTGGCCTGTAGCCTTGAATCACTACAATGACTACAAAATGTTCTAAATAATGTTATTGAACATGGCGATGCATTTGGTTAAAATGTAATGAAATATCATCTCATAACAAACCGGCAATTCTTCAAAAGGCTAACAAACTGGATTTTTTTGAAACTAGATGATAATGTTATTGAAACTCATTTTGTTCTGGGTCTAGTTATTGGTTTTTGATAAGAAATGCAAAAATTTCATGAAAAATGATTTGACGAAATACTCTAACACTCTTAAGAAACTTGCCAAACATAGGAGTGTGTCCCCTCAGAATGTGTACAAATCATTTACAAATAGACTGCAACACAAGTTGACTTTTATTGCCTGAATACCGGTTTGCTTCTAAAAAACTTGCAAGAATTTTGTCCCTCAACTTTTAAGAGTATAAGAAACTCTTCTAAGTCACGGACAGGCGTATTCATCGATAAAGTGTAATCAAGTCTTAAGAAAGAACAGCACATTGTGATCCAGAAGTCATGCCGATGGATGGCGTGGCCATACTTCCTCTCATCGACAAGCCCGTATTTCTAAATTGGACTCGTAATTTTACGCAGGTGGCCGGTAGCCTTGAATCACTACAATCACTACAAAATATTCTAGATAAGTTTAATGATTATAGCGGTGCGTTTGGTTAAGATGTAATGAAATATCATCTCATAACAAACCGGAAATTCCTCAAAAGGCTAACAAACTGGATTTTTTTGAAACCAAATAATAATGATATTGAAACTCATTCTGTTCTGGGTCCAGTTATTGGTTTTTGATAAGAAATGCAAAAATTTCATGAAAAATGTTTTGATGAACTACTCTAACACTCTAAAGAAACTTGCCAAACATAGGAGTGTGTCACCTCAGAATGTGTACAAATCATTTACAAATAGACTGTAACACAAGTTGACTTTTATTGCCTCAATACCGGTTTGCTTCTAAAAAACTTGCAAGAACTTTGTCCCTCAATTTTAAGAGTATCCGAAACTCTTCTAAGTCACGGACAGGCGTTTACATTGATAAAGTGTAATCAAATCTTAAGAAAGAACAGCACATTGTGATCCAGAAGTCATGCTGATGTTTTGCGTGGCCATACTTCCTCTTATCGACATGCCCGAACTTCAAAACTGAACTCGTAATGGTGCGCAGGTGGCCGGTAGCCTTGAATCACTACAATCACTACAAAATATTCTAGATAAGGTTAATGATTATGGCGGTGCGTTTGGTTAAGATGTAATGAAATATCATTTCATAACAAACCGGAAATTCCTCAAAAGGCTAACAAACTGGATTTTTTTGAAACCAAATAAAAATGATATTGAAACTCATTCTGTTCTGGGTCCAGTTATTGGTTTTTGATAAGACATGCAAAAATTTCATGAAAAATGTTTTGATGAACTACTCTAACACTCTAAAGAAACTTGCCAAACATAGGAGTGTGTCACCTCAGAATGTGTACAAATCATTTACAAATAGACTGCAACACAAGTTGACTTTTATTGCCTGAATACCGGTTTGCTTCTAAAAAACTTGCAAGAATTTTGTCCCTCAATTTTTAAGAGTATCAGAAACACTTCTAAGTCACGGACAGGCGTATTCATTGATCAAGTGTAATCAAATCTCAAGAAAGAACAGCACATTGTAAACCAGAAGTCATGCCGATGTATGGTGTGGCCAAACTTCCTCTCATCGACATGCCTGAATTTCAATGTTGAACTCGTAATGGTACGCAGGTGGCCGGTAGCCTTGGATCACTGCAATCACTACAAAATATTCTAGATAAGGTTAATGATTATGGCGGTGCGTTTGGTTAAATGTAATGAAATATCATCTCATAACAAACCGGAAATTCCTCAAAAGGCTAGCAAACTGGATTTTTTGTGAAACTAAATAATAATTTTATTGAAGCTCATTTTGTTCTGGGTCTAGTTATTGGTTTTTGATAAGAAATGCCAAAATTTCATGAAAAATGATTTGACGAAATACTCTAACACTCTTAAGAAACATGCCAAACATAGGAGTGTGTCACCTCAGAATGTGTACAAATCATTTACAAATATACTGCAACACAAGTTGACTTTTATTGGCTGAATACCGGTTTGCTTCTAAAAAACTTGCAAGAATTTTGTCCCTCAATTTTTAAGAGTATCAGAAACACTTCTAAGTCAAGGACAGGCGTATTCATTGATCAAGTGTAATCAAATCTCGAGAAAGAACAGCACATTGTGAACCAGAAGTCATGCCGATGTATGGCGTGGCCAAACTTCCTCTCATCGACATGCCTGAATTTAAATGTTGAACTCGTAATGGTACGCAGGTGGCCGGTAGCCTTGAATCACTGCAATCACTACAAAATATTCTAGATAAGGTTAATGATTATGGCGGTGCGTTTGGTTAAATGTAATGAAATATCATCTCATAACAAACCGGAAATTCCTCAAAAGGCTAGCAAACTGGATTTTTTGTGAAACTAAATAATAATGTTATTGAAGCTCATTTTGTTCTGGGTCTAGTTATTGGTTTTTGATAAGAAATGCCAAAATTTCATGAAAAATGATTTGACGAAATACTCTAACACTCTTAAGAAACATGCCAAACAAAGGAGTGTGTCACCTCAGAATGTGTACAAATCATTTACAAATAGACTGCAACACAAGTTGACTTTTATTGCCTGAATACCGGTTTGCTTCTAAAAAACTTGCAAGAATTTTGTCCCTCAATTTTTAAGAGTATAAGAAACTCTTCTAAGTCACGGACAGGCGTTTTTATTGATAAAGTGTAATCAAATCTTAAGAAAGAACAGCACCTTGTGATCCAGAAGTCATGCCGATGGATGGCGTGGCCATACTTCCTCTCATCGACATGCCTGAATTTCAAAACTGAACTCGTATTGGTACGCAAGTGGCCGGTAGCCTTGAATCACTACAATCACTACAAAATATTCTAGATAAGGTTAATGATTATGGCGGTGCGTTTGGTTAAAATTTAATGAAATATCATCGCATAACAAACAAGAAACTCCTCAAAAAGGCTAACAAACTAGATTTTTTTAAACTAAATAATAATTGTTATTGAAACTCATTCTGTTCTGGGTCCAGTTATTGGTTTTTGATAAGAAATGCAAAAATTTCATGAAAAATGATTTGACGAACTACTCTAACACTCTTAAGAAACTTGCCAAACATAGGAGGGTGTCCCCTCAGAATGTGTACAAATCATTTACTAATAGACTGTAACACAAGTTGACTTTTATTGCCTCAATACCGGTTTGCTTCTAAAAAACTTGCAAGAACTTTGTCCCTCAATTTTAAGAGTATCCGAAACTCTTCTAAGTCACGGACAGGCGTTTACATTGATAAAGTGTAATCAAATCTTAAGAAAGAACAGCACATTGTGATCCAGAAGTCATGCTGATGTTTTGCGTGGCCATACTTCCTCTTATCGACATGCCCGAATTTCAAAACTGAACTCGTAATGGTGCGCAGGTGGCCGGTAGCCTTGAATCACTACAATCACAACAAAATATTCTAGATAAGGTTAATGATTATGGCGGTGCGTTTGGTTAAGATGTAATGAAATATCATTTCATAACAAACCGGAAATTCCTCAAAAGGCTAACAAACTGGATTTTTTTGAAACCAAATAAAAATGATATTGAAACTCATTCTGTTCTGGGTCCAGTTATTGGTTTTTGGTAAGACATGCAAAAATTTCATGAAAAATGTTTTGATGAACTACTCTAACACTCTAAAGAAACTTGCCAAACATAGGAGTGTGTCACCTCAGAATGTGTACAAATCATTTACAAATAGACTGCAACACAAGTTGACTTTTATTGCCTGAATACCGGTTTGCTTCTAAAAAACTTGCAAGAATTTTGTCCCTCAATTTTTAAGAGTATCAGAAACACTTCTAAGTCACGGACAGGCGTATTCATTGATCAAGTGTAATCAAATCTCAAGAAAGAACAGCACATTGTAAACCAGAAGTCATGCCGATGTATGGCGTGGCCAAACTTCCTCTCATCGACATGCCTGAATTTAAATGTTGAACTCGTAATGGTACGCAGGTGGCCGGTAGCCTTGAATCACTGCAATCACTACAAAATATTCTAGATAAGGTTAATGATTATGGCGGTGCGTTTGGTTAAATGTAATGAAATATCATCTCATAACAAACCGGAAATTCCTCAAAAGGCTAGCAAACTGGATTTTTTGTGAAACTAAATAATAATGTTATTGAAGCTCATTTTGTTCTGGGTCTAGTTATTGGTTTTTGATAAGAAATGCCAAAATTTCATGAAAAATGATTTGACGAAATACTCTAACACTCTTAAGAAACATGCCAAACAAAGGAGTGTGTCACCTCAGAATGTGTACAAATCATTTACAAATAGACTGCAACACAAGTTGACTTTTATTGCCTGAATACCGGTTTGCTTCTAAAAAACTTGCAAGAATTTTGTCCCTCAATTTTCAAGAGTATAAGAAACTCTTCTAAGTCACGGACAGGCGTTTTTATTGATAAAGTGTAATCAAATCTTAAGAAAGAACAGCACCTTGTGATCCAGAAGTCATGCCGATGTATGGTGTGGCCAAACTTCCTCTCATCGACATGCCTGAATTTCAATGTTGAACTCGTAATGGTACGCAGGTGGCCGGTAGCCTTGGATCACTGCAATCACTACAAAATATTCTAGATAAGGTTAATGATTATGGCGGTGCGTTTGGTTAAATGTAATGAAATATCATCTCATAACAAACCGGAAATTCCTCAAAAGGCTAGCAAACTGGATTTTTTGTGAAACTAAATAATAATTTTATTGAAGCTCATTTTGTTCTGGGTCTAGTTATTGGTTTTTGATAAGAAATGCCAAAATTTCATGAAAAATGATTTGACGAAATACTCTAACACTCTTAAGAAACATGCCAAACATAGGAGTGTGTCACCTCAGAATGTGTACAAATCATTTACAAATATACTGCAACACAAGTTGACTTTTATTGGCTGAATACCGGTTTGCTTCTAAAAAACTTGCAAGAATTTTGTCCCTCAATTTTTAAGAGTATCAGAAACACTTCTAAGTCAAGGACAGGCGTATTCATTGATCAAGTGTAATCAAATCTCGAGAAAGAACAGCACATTGTGAACCAGAAGTCATGCCGATGTATGGCGTGGCCAAACTTCCTCTCATCGACATGCCTGAATTTAAATGTTGAACTCGTAATGGTACGCAGGTGGCCGGTAGCCTTGAATCACTGCAATCACTACAAAATATTCTAGATAAGGTTAATGATTATGGCGGTGCGTTTGGTTAAATGTAATGAAATATCATCTCATAACAAACCGGAAATTCCTCAAAAGGCTAGCAAACTGGATTTTTTGTGAAACTAAATAATAATGTTATTGAAGCTCATTTTGTTCTGGGTCTAGTTATTGGTTTTTGATAAGAAATGCCAAAATTTCATGAAAAATGATTTGACGAAATACTCTAACACTCTTAAGAAACATGCCAAACATAGGAGTGTGTCACCTCAGAATGTGTAGAAATCATTTACAAATATACTGCAACACAAGTTGACTTTTATTGGCTGAATACCGGTTTGCTTCTAAAAAACTTGCAAGAATTTTGTCCCTCAATTTTTAAGAGTATAAGAAACTCTTCTAAGTCACGGACAGGCGTTTTTATTGATAAAGTGTAATCAAATCTTAAGAAAGAACAGCACCTTGTGATCCAGAAGTCATGCCGATGGATGGCGTGGCCATACTTCCTCTCATCGACATGCCTGAATTTCAAAACTGAACTCGTATTGGTACGCAAGTGGCCGGTAGCCTTGAATCACTACAATCACTACAAAATATTCTAGATAAGGTTAATGATTATGGCGGTGCGTTTGGTTAAAATTTAATGAAATATCATCGCATAACAAACAAGAAACTCCTCAAAAAGGCTAACAAACTAGATTTTTTTAAACTAAATAATAATTGTTATTGAAACTCATTCTGTTCTGGGTCCAGTTATTGGTTTTTGATAAGATATGCAAAAATTTCATGAAAAATGATTTGACGAACTACTCTAACACTCTTAAGAAACTTGCCAAACATAGGAGGGTGTCCCCTCAGAATGTGTACAAATCATTTACTAATAGACTGCAACACAAGTTGACTTTTTTTGCTTGAATACCGGTTTGCTTCTAGAAAATTTGCAAGAATTTTGTTCTCAATTTTTAAGAGTATGAGAAACTCTTCTAAGTCACGGACAGGCGTATTCATTGATAAAGTGTAATCAAATCTCAAGAAAGAACAGCACATTGTGGTTCGGAAGTTATGCCGATGTAGGGCGTGGCCATACTTCGTCTCATCGACAAGCCCAAATTTCAAAGTTGAACTCGTCATGGCACGCAGGTGGCCGGTAGCCATGAATCACTACAATCACTACAAAATACTCTAGATAAGGTTATTGATTTTGGCGGTGCGTTTGGTTATAATGTAATGAATTATCTTCTCATACCAAACTGGAAATTGTTCAAAAGGCCAATGAACTGGACTTTTTTGGAACTAGATGACAATGCTATTGAAGCTCAATTTGTTCTGGGTCTAGTTATTGGTTGTTGATATAAAATGCAAACATTTCATGAAAAATGATTTGATGAACTACTCTAACACTCTTAAGAAACTTGCCAAACATATGAGTGTGTCCCCTCAGAATGTGTACAAATCATTTACAAATAGACTGCAACACAAGTTGACTTTTATTGCCTGAATACCAGTTTGCTTCTAAAAAATTTGCAAAAACTTTTTCCCTCAATTTTAAGAGTATCCGAAACTCTTTTAAGTCACGGACAGGCGTATTCATTGATAAATTGTACTGAAATCTTAAGAAAGAACAGCACATTGTGATCCAGAAGTCATGCCGATGTATAGCGTGGCCATACTTCCTCTCATCGACATGCCCGAATTTCAAAACTGAACTCGTAATGGTACGCAGGTAGCCGGTAGCCTTGAATCACTGCAATCAATACAAAATATTCTAGATAAGGTTAATGATTATGGCGGTGCGTTTGGTTAAGATGTAATAAAATATCATCTCATAACAAACCGGAAATTCTTCAAAAGGCTAACAAACTGGATTTTCTTTGAAACTAAATAATAATGTTATTGAAACTCATTCTGTTCTGGGTCCAGTTATTGGTTTTTGATAAGACATGCGAAAATTTCATGAAAAATGATTTGAAGAACTACTCTAACACTCTTAAGAATCTTGCCAAACATAGGAGTGTGTCCCCTCAGAATTTGTATAAGTCATTTACAAATGGACTGCAACACAAGTTGACTTTAATGCTTGAATACCGGTTTGCTTCTAAAAAACTTGCAAGAACTTTGTCCCTCAATTTTAAGAGTATCAGAAACACTTCTAAGTCACGGACAGGCGTATTCATTGATCAAGTGTAATCAAATCTCAGGAAAGAACAACACATTGTGATCCAGAAGTCATGCCGATGTAGGGCGTGGCCATACTTCGTCTCATCGACAAGCCCGAATTTCAAAGTTGAACTCGTCATGGCACGCAGGTGGCCGGTAGCCATGAATCACTACAATCACTACAAAATACTCTAGATAAGGTTATTGATTTTGGCGGTGCGTTTGGTTATAATGTAATGAATTATCTTCTCATACCAAACTGGAAATTGTTCAAAAGGCCAATGAACTGGACTTTTTTGGAACTAGATGACGATGCTATTGAAGCTCAATTTGTTCTGGGTCTAGTTATTGGTTGTTGATATAAAATGCAAACATTTCATGAAAAATGATTTGATGAACTACTCTAACACTCTTAAGAAACTTGCCAAACATATGAGTGTGTCCCCTCAGAATGTGTACAAATCATTTACAAATAGACTGCAACACAAGTTGACTTTTATTGCCTGAATACCAGTTTGCTTCTAAAAAATTTGCAAGAACTTTTTCCCTCAATTTTAAGAGTATACGAAACCCTTTTAAGTCACGGACAGGCGTATTCATTGATAAATTGTACTCAAATCTTAAGAAAGAACAGCACATTGTGATCCAGAAGTCATGCCGATGTATAGCGTGGCCATACTTCCTCTCATCGACATGCCCGAATTTCAAAACTGAACTCGTAATGGTACGCAGGTAGCCGGTAGCCTTGAATCACTGCAATCACTACAAAATATTCTAGATAAGGTTAATGATTATGGCGGTGCGTTTGGTTAAGATGTAATAAAATATCATCTCATAACAAACCGGAAATTCTTCAAAAGGCTAACAAACTGGATTTTCTTTGAAACTAAATAATAATGTTATTGAAACTCATTCTGTTCTGGGTCCAGTTATTGGTTTTTGATAAGACATGCGAAAATTTCATGAAAAATGATTTGATGAACTACTCTAACACTCTTAAGAAACTTGCCAAACATATGAGTGCGTCCCGTCAGAATGTGTACAAATCATTTACAAATAGACTGCAACACAAGTTGATTTTTATTGCTTGAATACCGGTTTGCTTCCAAAAAACTTGCAAGAACTTTGTCCCTCAGTTTTAAGAGTATCCGAAACTCTTCTAAGTCACGGACAGGCGTACTCATTGATAAAGTGTAATCAAATCTCGGGAAAGAACATCACATTGTGATCCAGAAGTCATGCCGATGTATAGCGTGGCCATACTTCCTCTCATCGACATGCCCGAATTTCAAAACTGAACTCGTAATGGTACGCAGGTAGCCGGTAGCCTTGAATCACTGCAATCACTACAAAATATTCTAGATAAGGTTAATGATTATGGCGGTGCGTTTGGTTAAGATGTAATAAAATTTCATCTCATAACAAACCGCAAATTCCTCAAAAGGCTAACAAACTGGATTTTCTTTGAAACTAAATAGTAATGTTATTGAAACTCATTCTGTTCTGGGTCCAGTTATTGGTTTTTGATAAGACATGCGAAAATTTCATGAAAAATGATTTGATGGACTACTCTAACACTCTTAAGAAACTTGCCAAACATATGAGTGCGTCCCGTCAGAATGTGTACAAATCATTTACAAATAGACTGCAACACAAGTTGATTTTTATTGCTTGAATACCGGTTTGCTTCTAAAAAACTTGCAAGAACTTTGTCCCTCAGTTTTAAGAGTATCCGAAACTCTTCTAAGTCACGGACAGGCGTACTCATTGATAAAGTGTAATCAAATCTCGGGAAAGAACATCACATTGTGATCCAGAAGTCATGCCGATGTATAGCGTGGCCATACTTCCTCTCATCGACATGCCCGAATTTCAAAACTGAACTCGTAATGGTACGCAGGTAGCCGGTAGCCTTGAATCACTGCAATCACTACAAAATATTCTAGATAAGGTTAATGGTTATGGCGGTGCGTTTGGTTAAGATGTAAAAAATATCATCTCATAACAAACCGGAAATTCCTCAAAAGGCTAACAAACTGGATTTTCTTTGAAACTAAATAATAATGTTATTGAAACTCATTCTGTTCTGGGTCCAGTTATTGGTTTTTGATAAGACATGCAAAAATTTCATGAAAAATGATTTGATGAACTACTCTAACACTCTAAAGAAACTTGCCAAACATATGAGTGTGTCCCCTCAGAATGTGTACAAATCATTTACAAATAGACTGCAACACAAGTTGATTTTTATTGCCTGAATACCGGTTTGCTTCTAAAAAACTTGCAAGAATTTTGTCCCTCAATTTTTAAGAGTATCCGAAACTCTTCTAAGTCACGGACAGGCGTATTCATTGATAAAGTGTAATCAAATCCCAGGAAAGAACAGCACATTGTGATCCAGAAGTCATGCCGATGTATAGCGTGGCCATACTTCCTCTCATCGACATGCCCGAATTTCAAAACTGAACTCGTAATGGTACGCAGGTAGCCGGTAGCCTTGAATCACTGCAATCACTACAAAATATTCTAGATAAGGTTAATGATTATGGCGGTGCGTTTGGTTAAGATGTAATAAAATTTCATCTCATAACAAACCGGAAATTCCTCAAAAGGCTAACAAACTGGATTTTCTTTGAAACTAAATAGTAATGTTATTGAAACTCATTCTGTTCTGGGTCCAGTTATTGGTTTTTGATAAGACATGCGAAAATTTCATGAAAAATGATTTGATGGACTACTCTAACACTCTTAAGAAACTTGCCAAACATATGAGTGCGTCCTGTCAGAATGTGTACAAATCATTTACAAATAGACTGCAACACAAGTTGATTTTTATTGCTTGAATACCGGTTTGCTTCTAAAAAACTTGCAAGAACTTTGTCCCTCAGTTTTAAGAGTATCCGAAACTCTTCTAAGTCACGGACAGGCGTACTCATTGATAAAGTGTAATCAAATCTCGGGAAAGAACATCACATTGTGATCCAGAAGTCATGCCGATGTATAGCGTGGCCATACTTCCTCTCATCGACATGCCCGAATTTCAAAACTGAACTCGTAATGGTACGCAGGTAGCCGGTAGCCTTGAATCACTGCAATCACTACAAAATATTCTAGATAAGGTTAATGGTTATGGCGGTGCGTTTGGTTAAGATGTAAAAAATATCATCTCATAACAAACCGGAAATTCCTCAAAAGGCTAACAAACTGGATTTTCTTTGAAACTAAATAATAATGTTATTGAAACTCATTCTGTTCTGGGTCCAGTTATTGGTTTTTGATAAGACATGCAAAAATTTCATGAAAAATGATTTGATGAACTACTCTAACACTCTAAAGAAACTTGCCAAACATATGAGTGTGTCCCCTCAGAATGTGTACAAATCATTTACAAATAGACTGCAACACAAGTTGATTTTTATTGCCTGAATACCGGTTTGCTTCTAAAAAACTTGCAAGAATTTTGTCCCTCAATTTTTAAGAGTATCCGAAACTCTTCTAAGTCACGGACAGGCGTATTCATTGATAAAGTGTAATCAAATCCCAGGAAAGAACAGCACATTGTGATCCAGAAGTCATGCCGATGTATGGCGTGGCAATACTTCCTCTCATCGACAAGCCCGAATTTCAAAACTGAACTCGTAATGGTACGCAGGTGGCCGGTAGCCTTGAATCACTACAATCACTACAAAATATTCTAGATAAGGTTAAGAATTATGACGGTGCGTTTGGTTAAAATGTAATTAAATATCATCAAATAACAAACCAGAAACTCCTCAAAAGGCTAACAAACTAGATTTTTTTTGAAAATAAATAATAATGTTATTGAAACTCATTCTGTTCTGGGTCCAGTTATTGGTTTTCGATAAAAAATGCAAAAATTTCATGAAAAAAGAGTCGACGAACTACTCTAACAATCTTAAGAAACTTAACAAACATAGAAGTGTGTACCCTCAGAATGTGTACAAATCGTTAACAAATGGGCTGCAACACAAATTTACTTTGATTGCTTGAATACCGGTCTGGTTCTAAAGAACTTGTAAAAAATTGTCTCCCTCGTTTCCTAGGGCTATCAGAAACTCTTTTGAGTCCCGGAGAGACGTATTCATTGATAAATGGTAGTCAAATCTCAAAAAAGAACAACACATTGTGACCCAAAAGTTACGCCAATGTATGGCGTGGGTATACTTCTTCTCATTGACATGCCCAGATTTCAAAGTTGGACCTGTAATGGTGCGTAGGTGACGTGTAGCCTTGAAGCACTACAAAATTGGCTAGATCAGCTAATTGAACATTGCGATTTGTTTGGTTATATTGTAATGAATTATCATCTCATAACAAACCGGAAATTTTTCAAACGGCCAACAAACTAGAATTTTATGGAACTAGATGATGATGTCATTGAAGATCATTTTGTTATGGGTCTATTTATTGGTTTTTGATAAGAAATGCAAAATTTTCATGAAAAATGATTTGAAGAACTACTCTAACACTCTTAGGAATCTTGCCAAACATAAGAGTGTGTCCCCTCTGAATGTGTACAAATCATTTACAATTGAACTGCAACACAAGTTGACTTTTAATGCTTGAATACCGGTTTGCTTTTAAAAAAAATTGCAAGAAATTTGTCCCTCAATTTCAAGAGTATCAGAAACTCTTCTAAGTCACGGACAGGCGTATTCATTGATAAAGTGTAATCAAATCCCAGGAAAGAACAGCAGATTGTGATCAAGAAGTCATACCGATGAATGGCGTGGCCATACCTCTTCTCATTGACATGATCGAAATTCAACGTTGGACTCGTAATTGTACGCAGGAGGCCGGGAGCCTTGAATCTGTATAAAAACTAAAAAACATTCTAGATAAGTTTAATGAACATGTCTGGGCGTTTGGTTAAAACGTAATGAAATATCGTCTCATAACAAACCGGAAATTACTCAAAATCTAACAAACTGGATTTGTTTTTGAAACTAGATGATAATTTTATTGAAGCTCAATTTGTTTTGGGTCCAGTTATTAGTTTTTGATAAAATTTGCAAAAATTTTATGAAAAAGGACTCGACGAACTACTCTAACACTCTTCAGAAACTTGCCATATATAGAAGTGTGTCCCCTCAGAATGTGTACAAATCGTTAACAAATGGGCTGCAACACAAATTGACTTTGATTGTTTGAATACCGGTCTGGTTCTAAAGAACTTGGAAAAAATGTTTCCCTCGTTTTCTAGGTCTATCAGAAACTCTTCTGAGTCCCGGACAGACGTATTCATTGATAAATTTTTGTCAAATCTCAAGAAAGAACAACAAATTGTGATCCAACAGTCACGCCAATGTATGGCGTGGCCATACTTCTTCTCATTGACATGAGCAAAGTTCAAAGTTGGAATTGTAATGGTGCGTAGGTGACGTGTAGCCTTCCTTCACTACAAAATTTTCTAAATAAGCTCAATTATTTTGACGGTGCGTTTAGTTATATTGTAATGAATTATCTTCTCATACCAAACTGGAAATTGTTCAAAAGGCCAATGAACTGGACTTTTTTTGGAACTAGATGACGATGCTATTGAAGCTCAAATTGTTCTGGGTCTAGTTATTGGTTGTTGATATAAAATGCAAACATTTCATGAAAAATGATTTGACGAACTACTCTAACACTCTTACGAAACTTGCCAAATATAGATGTGTGTCCCCTCTGAATGTGTACAAATCATTTACAATTGAACTGCAACGCAAATTGACTTTCATTGTTTGAATACCGGTGTGCTTCTAAAAAACTTGCAAAAACTTTGTCCCTCAATTATGGCTATCATGGACTCTTCTAAGTCCCGGAAAGACGTATTCATTGATAAATGGTAATCAAATCTGAAGAAAAAACATCACATTGTGGTTCAGAAGGGAAGCCGTTGTACGGCGTGGCCATACTTCCTCTCATCAATATGCCAGAAGTTCAAAGTTGGACTCGTAATGGTACGCAGGTGGACGGTAGCTTTGAATCACTACAAAATTCTCTAGATAATTTTAATGAACATGGCTTTTTGTTTGCTTAAAATGTAATGAAATATCATTTCGTAACAAACCAAAAAATGTTCAGAAAGCCAACGAACTGGAATTTTTGGAACTAGATGATGATGATGGATGCTGCTGAAACTCATTTTGTTCTGGGTCCAGTTGTTGGTTTTTGATAAGAAATCCAAATATTTAATGAAAAAAGAGTCGACGAACTACTCTAACACTCTTACGAAACTTGCCAAACATGGAAGTGTATCTGGTTCTAAAGAATTTGCAAAAACTTTTTCCTTCGATTCTTAGGGCTATCAGAAACTCTTCTAATTCCCGGACAGACGTATTCATTGATAAATGGTAGTCAAATCTCAAGAAAAAACATCACATTGTGGTTCAGAAGTGATGCCGATGTACGGCGTGGCCATACTTCCTCTC
This sequence comes from Convolutriloba macropyga, assembly GCF_964194025.1. Classification (NCBI taxonomy): domain Eukaryota; kingdom Metazoa; phylum Xenacoelomorpha; order Acoela; family Convolutidae; genus Convolutriloba; species Convolutriloba macropyga. The sequence continues at coordinate 39,346,247 of NC_134470.1, read as the reverse complement.
ATCAACATGCTCGAAGTTGAAATTTAGACTCGTAATGGTAAGCAGGTGGCCGGTAGCCTCGGAATGTTCACTACAAAATTTTCTAGATAAGTTTAAAGAACATTGCGGTTCGTTTGCTTAAAATATAATGAAATATCATCTCATAAAAAACAAGAAATTGTTCATAAAGCCAATAAACTGAAGCTCATTTTGTTCTGGGTCTAGTTATTGGTTTTTGATAAGAAATGCAAAAATTTCATGAAAAATGATTTGACGAGTTACTCTAACACTCTTACAAAATTTGCCAAACATAGAAGAGTGTCCCCTCAAAATGTGTACAAATCATATACAAATGAACTGCAGCACAAGTTGACTTTTGATTGCTGGAATACCGGTCTGTTTCTAAAGATTTTGCAAAAATTGTTTCCCTCGTTTCTTAGGGCTATCAGAAACTCTTCTGAGTCCCAGACAGACGTATTCTTTGATAAATGTTAGTCAAATCACAAAAACGAACAACATATTGTGATCCAAAACTCACGCCAATGTATGGCGTGGCCATACTTCTTCTCATTGACATGCCCAAATTTCAAAGTTGGACTTGTAATGTTGCGTAGGTGACGTGTAGCCTTGAGGCACTACAAAATTTGCTAGATAAGCTCAATGAACATCGCGATTTGTTTGGTTATATTGTAATGAATTGTCATCTCATAACAAACCGGAAAATTTTCAAACTGCAACAAACTAGAATTTTATGGAACTAGATGATGATGTTATTGAAGATCAATTTGTTATGGGTCTATTTATTGGTTTTTGATAAGAAATGCAAAAATTTCATGAAAATTATTTGAAGAACTACTCTAACACTCTCAAGAATCTTGCCAAACATAGGAGTGTGTCCCCTCAGAATTTGTATAAGTCATTTACAAATGGACTGCAACACAAGTTGACTTTAATGCTTGAATACCGGTTTGCTTTTAAAAAACTTGCAAGAACTTTGTCCCTCAATTTTAAGAGTATCAGAAACACTTCTAAGTCACGGACAGGCGTATTCATTGATCAAGTGTAATCAAATCTCAGGAAAGAACAACACATTGTGATCCAGAAGTCATGCCGATGTATGGCGTGGCAATACTTCCTGTCATCGACATGCCCGAATTTCAAAATTGGACTCGTAATTGTACGCAGGTGGCCGGTAGCCTTGAATCAGTACAATCACTACAAAACATTCTAGATAAGGGGAATAAATATCTCTGTGCGTTTGGTTAAAATGTAATGAATTATCATCTCACAACAAACCGGAAATTGTTCAAAAGGCTAACAAACTGCATTTTTTTGAAACTAGATAATAATGTTATTGATGCTCATTCTGTTCGGGGTCCAGTTATTGGTTTTTGATAAAAAAAAATTCAAAAATTTTCATAAAAAAGAGTCAACGAACTACTCTAACACTCTTTAGAAACTTGCCAAATATAGAAGTGTGTCCCTTCAGAATGTGTACAAATCATTAACAAATGGACTGCAACACAAGTTGACTTTTATTGCTTGAATACCAGTCTGGTTCTAAAGAACTTGCTAAAAATTTTATCCCTCGTTTCTTAGCGCTATCAGACACTCTTCTAGGGCCCGGACAGACGTATTCCTTGATAAATGGTAGTCAAATCTCACGAAAGAACAGCACATTGTGATTCCAAAGTCACGCCAATGTATGGCGTGGCCGTACTTCTTCTCATTGACATGCCCAAAGATCAAAGTTGAACTTGTAATGGTGCGTAGGTGACGTGTAGCCTTGATTCACAACAAAATTTTCTAAATAAGCTCAATTATTTTGGAGGTGCGTTTAGTCATATTGTAATGAATTATAATCTCATAACAAACAGGAAATTGTTCAAAAGGCTAGCAAACTGGATTTTTTTAAACTAGATGATAATGTTATTGAAGCTCATTTTGTTTTGGGTCCAGTTATTGATTTTTCAACAAAAATGCAAAAATTTCATGAAAAAAGAGTCAAAGAACTACTCAAACACTCTTAAGAAACTTGCCATTTATAGAAGTCTGTCCCCTCAGAATGTGTACAAATCATTAACAAATTGACTGCAACACAAGTTGACTTTTATTGCTTGAATACCAGTCTGGTTCTAGGAAACTTGCTAAAAATGTTTTCCCTCGTTTCTTAGCGCTATCAGACACTCTTCTAAGTCCCGGACAGACGTATTCCTTGATAAATGGTAGTCAAATCTCAAGAAAGAACAGCACATTGTGATTCCAAAGTCACGCCAATGCATGGCGTGGCCGTACTTCTTCTCATTGACATGCCCAAAGTTCAAAGCTGGACTTGTAATGGTGCGTAGGTGACGTGTAGCCTTGATTCACTACAAAATTTTCTAAATAAGCTCAGTTATTTTTGGCGGTGCGTTTAGTCATATTGTAATGAATTATAATCTCATAACAAACAGGAAATTGTTCAAAAGGCTAGCAAACTGGATTTTTTTAAACTAGATGATAATGTTATTGAAGCTCATTTTGTTTTGGGTCCAGTTATTGATTTTTCATTAAAAATGCAAAAATTTCATGAAAAAAGAGTCAAAGAACTACTCAAACAATCTTAAGAAACTTGCCATTTATAGAAGTCTGTCCCCTCAGAATGTGTACAAATCATTAACAAATCGACTGCAACACAAGTTGACTTTTATTGCTTGAATACCAGTCTGGTTCTAAGAAACTTGCTAAATATATTTTCCCTCGTTTCTTAGCGCTATCAGACAATCTTCTAAGTCCCGGACAGATGTATTCCTTGATAAATGGTAGTCAAATCTCAAGAAAGAACAGCACATTGTGATTCCAAAGTCACGCCAATGCATGGCGTGGCCGTACTTCTTCTCATTGACATGCCCAAAGTTCAAAGTTGGACTTGTAATGGTGCGTAGGTGACGTGTAGCCTTGATTCACTACAAAATTTTCTAAATAAGCTCAGTTATTTTTGGCGGTGCGTTTAGTTATATTGTATTGAATTATCTTCTCATACCAAACCGGAAACTGTTCAAAAGGCCAATGAACTGGAATTTTTTTGGAACTAAATGGTTATTGAAGCTCAATTTGTTCTTGGTCTAGTTATTGGTTTTTGATAAAAAATTCAAAAATTTCATGGAAAAGGATTTGACGAACTACTCTAACACTCTTACGAAATTTGCCAAACATAGAAGTGTGTCCCCTCAGAATGTGAACACATCATTTACAAATGAACTGCAGCACAAGTTGAATTTCATTGCCTGAATACCGGTTTGCTTCTAACAAAACTTGCAAATCACGGACAGGCGTATTCATTGATAAAGTGTATTCAAATCTCAAGAAAGAAGAGCACATTGTGATCCAGAAGTCATGCCGATGTATGGCGTGGCAATACTTACTCTCATCGACAAGCCCGAATTTCAAAATTGGACTCCTAATTGTACGCAGGTGGCCGGTAGCCTTGAATCACTACAATCACTACAAAACATTCTAGATAAGGCTAATGAACATGGCTGTGCGTTTGGTTAAAATTTAATGAATTATCATCTCATAACAAACAGGAAATTTTTCAAAAGGCTAACAAACTGGATTTTTTTAAACTAGATCATAATGTTATTGAAGCTCATTTTGTTTTGGGTCCAGTTATTGATTTTTGATTAAAATGCAAAAATTTCATGAAAAAAGAGTCAAAGAACTACTCAAACAATCTTAGAAAACTTGCCAATCATAGAAGTCTGTCCCCTCAGAATGTGTACAAATAATTAACAAATGGACTGCAACACAAGTTGACTTTTATTGCTTGAATACCAGTCTGGTTCTAAGAAACTTGCTAAAAATGTTTTCCCTCGTTTCTTAGCGCTATCAGACACTCTTCTAAGTCCCGGACAGACGTATTCCTTGATAAATGGTAGTCAAATCTCAAGAAAGAACAGCACATTGTGATTCCAAAGTCACGCCAATGTATGGCGTGGCCGTACTTCTTCTCATTGACATGCCCAAAGATCAAAGTTGGACTTGTAATGGTGCGTAGGTGACGTGTAGCCTTGATTCACTACAAATTTTTCTAAATAAGCTCAGTTATTTTTGGCGGTGCGTTTAGTTATATTGTATTGAGTAATTTTCTCATACCAAACCGGAAACTGTTCAAAAGACCAATGAAGTGGAATTTTTTTGGAACTAAATGGTTATTGAAGCTCAATTTGTTCTGGGTATAGTTATTGGTTTTTGATGAGAAATGCAAAAATTTCATGAAAAAGGATTTGACGAACTACTCTAACACTCTTAAGAAACTTGCCAAATATAGGAGTGTGTCCCCTCAGAATGTGTACAAAGCATTTACAAATAGACTGCAACACAGGTTGACTTTTATTGCTTGAGTACCGGTTTGCTTATAACAAAACTTGCAAGAATTTTGTCCCTCAATTTTAAGAGTATCAGAAACTCTTCTAAATCACGGACAGGCGTGTTCTTTGATAAAGTGTAATCAAATCTCAAGAAAGAAGAGCACATTGTAATCCAGAAGTCATGCCGATGTATGGCGTGGCAATACTTACTCTCATCGACAAGCCCGAATTTCAAAATTGGACTCCTAATTGTACGCAGGTGGCCGGTAGCCTTGAATCACTACAATTACTACAAAACATTCTAGATAAGGCTAATGAACATGGCTGTGCGTTTGGTTAAAATGTAATAAAATATCATCTCATAACAAACAGGAAATTGTTCAAAAGTCTAACAAACTGGATTTTTTAAAACTAGATGATGATGTTATTGAAGCTCTTTTTGTTTTGGGTCCACTTATTGATTTTTGATTAAAATGCAAAAATTTCATGAAAAAAGAGTCAAAGAACTACTCAAACAATCTTAAGAAACTTGCCAATCATTTGAAGTCTGTCCCATCAGAATGTGTACAAATCATTAACAAATGGACTGCAACACAAGCTGACTTTTATTGCTTGAATACCAGTCTGGTTCTAAAGAACTTGCTAAAAATTTCATCCCTCGTTTCTTAGCGCTATCAGAAGCTCTTCTAAGTCCCGGACAGACGTATTCCTTGATAAGTGGTAGCCAAATCTCAAGAAAGAAAAGCATATTGTGATTCAAAAGTCACGCCAATGTATGGCGTGGCCGTACTTCTTCTCAATGACATGCCCAAAGATCAAATTTGGACTTGTAATGGTGCATAGGGGACGTGTAGCCTTGATTCACTACAAAATTTTCTAAATAAGCTCAATTATTTTGGCGGTGCGTTTAGTCATATTGTAATGAATTATCTTCTCATACCAAACCGGAAATTGTTCAAAAGGCCAATAAACTGGAATTTTTTGGAACTAGATGGATATTGACGCTCATTTTGTTTTGGTCTACCTATTGATTTTTGATAAGAAATGCAAAAATTTCATGAAAAATGATTTGACGAACTACTCTAACACTCTTACGAAATTTGCCAAACATATGAGTGTGTCCCCTAAGAATGTGTACAAATCATTTACAAATGAACTGCAGCACAAGTTAACTTTTATTACCTGAATGCCTGTTTGCTTCCAAGAAACTTGCAATAATTTTGTCCCTCAATTTTTAAGAGTATCAGAAACTCTTCTAAGTCACGGACAGGCGTATGCATTGATAAAGTGTAATCAAATCTCAGGAAAGAACAGCACATTGTGATCCAGAAGTCATGCCGATGTATGGCGTGGCCAAATTTCCTCTCATCGACATGCCTGAATTTCAAAGTTGAACTCGTAATGGTACGCAGGTGCCCGGTAGCCATGAACCACTACAAACACTACAAAACATTCTAGATACGGCTAATGAAAATGGCTGTGCGTTTGGTTAAAATGTAATGAAATATCATCCCATAACAATCCGGAAATCGTTCAAAAGGCTAACAAACTGGATTTTTTTTAAACTAGATGATAATGTTGTTCGAGATCATTTTGTTTTGGGTCCAGTTATTGATTTTCGATAAAAAATGCAAAAATTTCATGAAAAAAGAGTCAAAGAACTACTCTAACACTCTTAAGAAACTTGCCAATCATAGAAGTCTGTCTCCTCAGAATATGTACAAATAATTTACAAATGGGCTGCAACACAAGTTGACTTTTATTGCTTGAATACCAGTCTGGTTCTAAGGAACTTGCTAAAAATTTTTTCCCTCGTTTATTAGCGCTATCAGAAACTCTTCTAAGTCCCGAACAGACGTATTCCTTGATAAATGGCAGTTAAATCTCAAGATAGAACAGCACAATGTGATTCAAAAGTCACGCCAATGTATGGCGTGGCCGTACTTCTTCTCATTGACATGCCCAAAGATCAAAGTTGGACTTGTAATGGTGCGTAGGTGACGTGTAGCCTTGATTCACTACAAAATTTTCTAAATAAGCTCAACTATTTTGGCGGTGCGTTTAGTCATATTGTAATGAATTATCTTCTCATACCAAACCGGAAATTGTTCAAAAGGCCAATAAACTGGAATTTTTTTGGAACTAGATTGTTATTGACGCCCATTTTGTTTTGGTTTAGTTATTGGTTTTTGATAAGAAATTCAAAAATTTCATAAAAAATGATTTGACGAACTACTCTAACACTCTTACGAAATTTGGCAAACATAGAAGTGTGTCCCCTCAGAATGTGTACAAATCATTTACAAATGAACTGCAGCACAAGTTGAATTTCATTGCCTGAATACCGGTTTGCTTCTAAAAAACTTGCAAGATTTTTTTCCTCAATTTTTAAGAGCATCAGAAACACTGCTAAGTCGCGGACAGGGGTATTCAATGATAAAATGTAATCAAATCTCAAGAAAGAACAGCACATTGTGATCCAGAAGTCATGAAGATGTATGGCGTGGCAATACCTCCTCTCATCGACATGCCTGAATTTCAAAATTGGACTCGTAATTGTACGCAGGTGGCCGGTAGCCTTGAATCAGTACAATCACTACAAAACATTCTAGATAAGGTTAATGAATGGTTGTGCGTTTGGGGGGTTGGTTAAAATGTAGTTAAATATCATCTTATAACAAACCCAAAATTGTTCAAAAAGCTAACAAACTGCATTTTTTTGAAACTAGATAATAATGTTATTGAAGATCATTCTGTTCGGGGTCCAGTTATTGGTTTTTGATAAAAAAATTCAAAAATTTTCATGAAATAAGAGTCAACGAACTACTCTAACACTCTTAAGAAGCTTGCCAATCATAGAAGTGTGTCCCCTCAGAATGTGTACAAATCACTAACAAATGGGCTGCAACACAAGTTGACTTTTATTGCTTGAATACCAGTCTGGTTCTAAAGAACTTTCAAAAATTGTTTTCTTCGTTTCTTGGGGCTATCAGAAACTCTTCTAAGTCCCAGACAGACGTATTCATTGATAAACGGTAGTCAAATCTCAAGAAAGAACAAAACATTGTGGTCCAAAAGTCACGTCAATGATCCAAAATATTTTGGCGGTGCGTTTGGTTATATTGTAATGAATTATCTTATCATACCAAACAGGAAATTGTTCAAAAGGCCAAAAACTGGATTTTTTTTGGAACTAGATGACGATGTTATAGAAGCTCGTTTTTTCTGGTTCTAGTTTCTGGTTTTTGATATGAAATGCAAAAATTGCATGAAAAATTATTTGACGAATTAATCTAACACTCTTACGAAATTTGCCAAACATAGAAGTGTGTCCCCTCAGGATGTGAACAAATCATTAACAAATGGACTGCAACACTAGTTGACTTTTATTGCCTGAATGCCGGTTTGCTTCTAAGAAACTTGCAAGATTTTTTTCCTCAATTTTTAAGAGCATCAGAAACTCTTCTAAGTCACGGACAGGCGTATGCATTGATAAAGTGTAATCAAATCTCAGGAAAGAACAGCACATTGTGATCCAGAAGTCATGCCGATGTATGGCGTGGCCAAATTTCCTCTCATCGACATGCCTGAATTTCAAAGTTGAACTCGTAATGGTACGCAGGTGGCCGGTAGCCATGAACCACTACAAACACTACAAAACATTCTAGATAAGGCTAATGAAAATGGCTGTGCGTTTGGTTAAAATGTAATGAAACATCATCCCATAACAATCCGGAAATCGTTCAAAAGGCTAACAAACTGGATTTTTTTAAAACTAGATGATAATGTTGTTGAAGATCATTTTGTTTTGGGTCCAGTTATTGATTTTCGATAAAAAATGCAAAAATTTCATGAAAAAAGAGTCAAAGAACTACTCTAACACTCTTAAGAAACTTGCCAATCATAGAAGTCTGTCTCCTCAGAATATGTACAAATAATTTACAAATGGGCTGCAACACAAGTTGACTTTTATTGCTTGAATACCAGTCTGGTTCTAAGGAACTTGCTAAAAATTTTTTCCCTCGTTAATTAGCGCTATCAGAAACTCTTCTAAGTCCCGAACAGACGTATTCCTTGATAAATGGCAGTTAAATCTCAAGATAGAACAGCACAATGTGATTCAAAAGTCACGCCAATGTATGGCGTGGCCGTACTTCTTCTCATTGACATGCCCAAAGATCAAAGTTGGACTTGTAATGGTGCGTAGGTGACGTGTAGCCTTGATTCACTACAAAATTTTCTAAATAAGCTCAACTATTTTGGCGGTGCGTTTAGTCATATTGTAATGAATTATCTTCTCATACCAAACCGGAAATTGTTCAAAAGGCCAATAAACTGGAATTTTTTTGGAACTAGATTGTTATTGACGCCCATTTTGTTTTGGTTTAGTTATTGGTTTTTGATAAGAAATTCAAAAATTTCATGAAAAATGATTTGACGAACTACTCTAACACTCTTACGAAATTTGGCAAACATAGAAGTGTGTCCCCTCAGAATGTGTACAAATCATTTACAAATGAACTGCAGCACAAGTTGAATTTCATTGCCTGAATACCGGTTTGCTTCTAAAAAACTTGCAAGATTTTTTTCCTCAATTTTTAAGAGCATCAGAAACTCTGCTAAGTCGCGGACAGGGGTATTCAATGATAAAATGTAATCAAATCTCAAGAAAGAACAGCACATTGTGATCCAGAAGTCATGAAGATGTATGGCGTGGCAATACCTCCTCTCATCGACATGCCTGAATTTCAAAATTGGACTCGTAATTGTACGCAGGTGGCCGGTAGCCTTGAATCAGTACAATCAATACAAAACATTCTAGATAAGGTTAATGAATGGTTGAGCGTTTGGGGGGGTTGGTTAAAATGTAGTTAAATATCATCTTATAACAAACCCAAAATTGTTCAAAAAGCTAACAAACTGCATTTTTTTGAAACTAGATAATAATGTTATTGAAGATCATTCTGTTCGGGGTCCAGTTATTGGTTTTTGATAAAAAAATTCAAAAATTTTCATGAAATAAGAGTCAACGAACTACTCTAACACTCTTAAGAAGCTTGCCAATCATAGAAGTGTGTCCCCTCAGAATGTGTACAAATCACTAATAAATGGGTTGCAACACAAGTTGACTTTTATTGCTTGAATACCAGTCTGGTTCTAAAAAACTTTCAAAAATTGTTTTCTTCGTTTCTTGGGGCTATCAGAAACTCTTCTAAGTCCCAGACAGACGTATTCATTGATAAACGGTAGTCAAATCTCAAGAAAGAACAAAACATTGTGGTCCAAAAGTCACGTCAATGATCCAAAATATTTTGGCGGTGCGTTTGGTTATATTGTAATGAATTATCTTATCATACCAAACAGGAAATTGTTCAAAAGGCCAAAAACTGGATTTTTTTTGGAACTAGATGATGATGTTATTGAAGCTCGTTTTTTCTGGTTCTAGTTTCTGGTTTTTGATATGAAATGCAAAAATTGCATGAAAAATTATTTGACGAATTAATCTAACACTCTTACGAAATTTGCCAAACATAGAAGTGTGTCCACTCAGAATGTGTACAAATCGTTTACAAATGAACTGCTGCATAAGTTGACCTTTCTTGCCTGAATACTGGTTTGCTTCTAAAAAACTTGCAAGAATTTTGTCCCTCAATTTTTAAGAGTATCCGAAACTCTTCTAAGTCACGGACAGGCGTATTCATTGATCAAGTGTAATCAAATCTCAGGAAAGAACAGCACATTGTGATCCAGAAGTCATGCCGATGTATGGCGTGGCAATACTTCCTGTCATCAACATGCCCGAATTTCAAAATTGGACTCGTAATTGTACGCAGGTGGCCGGTAGCCTTGAATCAGTGCAATCACTACAAAACATTCTAGATAAGGGGAATAAATATCTCTGTGCGTTTGGTTAAAATGTAATGAATTATCATCTCATAACAAACCGGAAATTGTTCAAAATGCTAACAAACTGCATCTTTTGAAACTAGATAATAACGCTATTAAAGATCATTCTGTTCGGGTCCAGTTATTGGTTTTTGATAAAAAATTCAAAAATTTTCATGAAAAAAGAGTCAACGAACTACTCTAACACTCTTAAGAAACTTGCCAATCATAGAAGTGTGTCCCCTCAGGATGTGAACAAATCATTAACAAATGGACTGCAACACTAGTTGACTTTTATTGCCTGAATGCCGGTTTGCTTCTAAGAAACTTGCAAGATTTTTTTCCTCAATTTTTAAGAGCATCAGAAACTCTTCTAAGTCGCGGACAGGGGTATTCAATGATAAAGTGTAATCAAATCTCAAGAAAGAGCAGCACATTGTGATCCAGAAGTCATGCCGATGTATAGCGTGGCTATACTTCCTCTCATCGACATGCCTTAATTTCAAAGTTGGACTCGTAATGGTACGCAGGTGGCCGGTAGCCTTGAATCAGTACCATCACTTCAAAATATTCTAGATAAAGTTAATGAACATGGCTTTGCGTTTGGTTAAAATATAATTAAATATCATCTCATAACAAACCGGAAAATGTTCAAAAGGCTAAAAAACTGGACTTGTTTTGAAACTAGATGATAATGTTATTGAAACTCATTCTGTTCTGGGTCCAGTTATTGGTTTTTGATAAAAAATGCAAAAATTTCATGAAGAAAGAGTCGACCAACTTCTCGAATACCCTTAAGAACGATGTATGGTGTGGCAATACTTCCTCTCATCGACATGCCCGAATTTCAAAGTTGAACTCGTAATGGTACGCAGGTGGCCTGTAGCCTTGAATCAGTACAATCACTTCAAAATATTCTACATATGGTTAATGAACATGGCTCTGCGTTTGGTTAAAATGTAATGAAATATCATCTCGTGACAAACCGGAAATTGTTCGAAAGGCTAACAAACTGAATTTTTTTAAAACTAGATGATAATGTTTTTGAAGCTCATTTTGTTTTGGGTCCAGTTATTGATTTTTGATAAAAAATGCAAAACTTTCATGAAAAAAGAGTCAACGAACAACTCTAACGCTCTTAAGAAACTAGCCAATCATAGAAGTGTGTCCCCTCAGAATATGTACAAATCATTAACAAATGGGCTGCAACACAATTTGACTTTTATTGCTTGAATACCAGTCTGGTTCTATAGAACTTGCAAAAATTTTTTCCCTCGTTTCTTAGGGCTATCAGAAATTCTTCTAAGTCCCAGACAGACGTATTCATTGATAAATGGTAGTCAAATCTCAAGAAAGAACAGCACATTGTGATCCAGAAGTCATGCCGATGTATAGCGTGGCTATACTTCCTCTCATCGACATGCCTTAATTTCAAAGTTGGACTCGTAATGGTACGCAGGTGGCCGGTAGCCTTGAATCAGTACAATCACTTCAAAATATTCTAGATAAAGTTAATGAACATGGCTTTGCGTTTGGTTAAAATATAATGAAATATCATCTCATAACAAACCGGAAAATGTTCAAAAGGCTAAAAAACTGGACTTGTTTTAAAACTAGATGATAATGTTATTGAAGCTCATTCTGTTCTGGGTCCAATTATTGGTTTTTGATAAAAAAAGCAAAAATTTCATGAAGAAAGAGTCGACCAACTTCTCGAATACCCTTAAGAACGATGTATGGTGTGGCAATACTTCCTCTCATCGACATGCCCGAATTTCAAAGTTGAACTCGTAATGGTACGCAGGTGGCCTGTAGCCTTGAATCAGTACAATCACTTCAAAATATTCTACATATGGTTAATGAACATGGCTCTGCGTTTGGTTAAAATCTAATGAAATATCATCTCGTGACAAACCGGAAATTGTTCGAAAGGCTAACAAACTGAATTTTTTTAAAACTAGATGATAATGTTTTTGAAGCTCATTTTGTTTTGGGTCCAGTTATTGATTTTTGATAAAAAATGCAAAACTTTCATGAAAAAAGAGTCAACGAACAACTCTAACGCTCTTAAGAAACTAGCCAATCATAGAAGTGTGTCCCCTCAGAATATGTACAAATCATTAACAAATGGGCTGCAACACAATTTGACTTTTATTGCTTGAATACCAGTCTGGTTCTATAGAACTTGCACAAATTTTTTCCCTCGTTTCTTAGGGCTATCAGAAATTCTTCTAAGTCCCAGACAGACGTATTCATTGATAAATGGTAGTCAAATCTCAAGAAAGAACAGCACATTGTGATCTAAAAGTCACGCCAATCTATGGCGTGGCCGTACTTCTTCTCATTTACATGCCCAAAGTTCAAAGTTGGACTTGTAATGGTGCGTAGGTGACGTGTAGCCTTGAATCACTACAAAATTTTTATAAACTGAATTATTTTGGCGGTGCTTTTGGTTATATTGTAATGAATTATCTTCTCATACCAAACCGGAATTTGTTCAAAAGGCCAATCAACTGGAATTTTTTTAGAACTAGATGACAATGTTTTTGAAGCTCATTTTATTCTGGGTCCAGTTATTGATTTTTGATAAGAAATGCAAAAATTTCGTGAAGAATGAGTTGACGAACTACTCTAACACTCTTAAGAAACTTGCCAAACATAGAAGTGTTTCCCCTCAGAATGTGTCCCCTACAAATCATTTACAAATGATCTGCAACACAAGTTGACTTTTATTGCCTGAATGCCAGTTTGCTTCTAAAAAACTTGCAAGATTTTTTCCCTCATTTTTTAAGAGCATCAGAAACTCTTCTATGTCGCGGACAGGCGTATTCATTGATAAAGTGTAATCAAATCTCAGGAAAGAACAGCACATTGTGATCCAGAATTCATGCCAATGTATTTTGTGGCAATACTTCCTCTCATCGACATGCCCGAATTTCAAAGTTGGACTCGTAATGGTACGCAGGTGGCCTGTAGCCTTGAATCAGTACAATCACTAGGAAATTTTCTAGATAAGGTTAATGAACATGGCTTTGCGTTTGGTTAAAATATAATGAAACATCATCTCAAAACAAACCGGAAAATGTTCAAAAAGCTAAAAAAAAACTGGATTTTTTTTTGAAACTAGATGATAATGTTATTGAAGATCATTCTGTTCTGGGTCCAGTTATTGGTTTTTGATTAAAAAAAATGCAAAAATTTCATGAAAAAAAGTCAACGAACTACTCTAAAACCCTTAAGAAACTTGCGAAACATAGAAGTGTCCCCTCAGAATGTGTACAAATAATTTACAAATGGACTGCAACACAAGTTGACTTTTATTGTTTGAATACCGGTCTGGTTCTAAAGAACTTGCAAAAACTTTTTCCCTCAATCCATAGGGCTATCAGAAACTCTCCTAAGTCCCGGACAGACGTGTTCATTGATAAATGGTAGTCAAATCTCAAGAAAGAACAGCACATTATGATCCAGAAGTCATGCCGATGTATGGCGTTCTCATTGACATGACCGAAATTCAAAGTTGGACTTGTAACGGTGCGCAGGTGGCGTTTAGCCTTGAATCACTACAATCACCAAAAAAAATTTTAGATAAGGTTAATGAACATGGCGGTACGTTTGGTTAAAATGTAATGATATATCATCTCATAGCAAACCGGAAACTTTTCAAAAGGCTAAAAAACTGGATTTTTTTGAAACTAGATGATAATATTATTGAAGCTCATTCTGTTTTGGGTCCAGTTATTGGTTTTTGATAAAAATTGCAAAAATTTCATGAAGAAAGAGTTGACCAACTTCTCTAATACCCTTAAGAAACTTGCCAAACATAGAAGTGTGTCCCCTCACATTGTGTACAAATAATTTAAAATTGGACTGCAACAAAAGCTAATTTTTATTGTTTGAAAACCAGTCTGGTTCTAAAGAACTTGCAAAAACTTTGTCACTCGATTCTTAGGGCTATCAGAAACTCTTCTAAGTCCCAGACAGACGTATTCTTTGATAAATGGTTGTCAAATCTCAAGAAGGCACAGAACATTGTGATCCAAATGTCACGCCAATGTATGGCGTTGTCATACTTCTTCTCATTGACATGCCCGAAATTCAAAGTTGGACTTGTAATGGTGCGCTGGTGGCGTTTAGCCTTGAATCACTACAAAATTTTCTAGATAACATCATTGAACATGGCGGTGCGTTTGCTTATATTGTATTGACTTATCATCTCATAACAAACCAGAAATTGTTCAAAAGGCCAATAAACTGGATTTTTTTGGAACTAGATGATGATGTTATTGAAGTTCATACTGTTCTGGGTCCAGTTATTGGTTTTTGATAAAAAATGCAAAAATTTCATGAAGAAAGAGTTGACCAACTTCTCTAATACCCTTAAGAAACTTGCCAAACATAGAAGTATGTCCCCTCACATTGTGTACAAAAAAATTTAAAATTGGACTGCAACAAAAGCTGATTTTTATTGTTTGAAAACCAGTCTGGTTCTAAAGAACTTGCAAAAACTTTGTCACTCGATTCTTAGGGCTATCAGAAACTCTTCTAAGTCCCAGACAGACGTATTCATTAATAAATGGTTGTCAAATCTCAAGAAGGCACAGAACATTGTGATCCAAAAGTCACGCCAATGTATGGCGTTGCCATACTTCTTCTCATTGACATGCCCGAAATTCAAAGTTGGACTTGTAATGGTGCGCTGATGGCGTTTAGCCTTGAATCACTACAAAGTTTTCTAGATAATATCATTGAACATGGCGGTGCGTTTGCTTATTTTGTATTGAATTATCATCTCATAACAAACCAGAAATTGTTCAAAAGGCCAATAAACTGGATTTTTTGGAACTAGATGATGATGTTATTGAAGCTCATTCTGTTCTGGGTCCAGTTATTGGTTTTTGATAAAAAACGCAAAAATTTCATGAAGAAAGAGTCGACCAACTTCTCGAATACCCTTAAGAACGATGTATGGTGTGGCAATACTTCCTCTCATTGATATGCCCGAATTTTAAAGTTGGACTCGTAATGGTACGCAGGTGGCCTGTAACCTTGAATCAGTACAATCACTAGCAAATGTTCTAGATAAGGTTAATGAACATGGCTTTGCGTTTGGTTAAAATATAATGAAATATCATCTCAAAACAAACCGGAAAATGTTCAAAAGGCTAAACAACTGGATTTTTTTTGAAACTAGATGATAATGTTATTGAAGCTCACTCTGTTCTGGGTCCAGTTATTGGTTTTTGATTAAAAAAATGCAAAAATTTCATGAAAAAAAAGTCGACGAACTACTCTAAAACCCTTAAGAAAAATGCGAAACATAGAAGTGTCCCCTCAGAATATGTAAAAATAATTTACAAATGGACTGCAACACAAGTTGACTTTTATTGTTTGAATACCGGTCTGGTTCTAAAGAACTTGCAAAAACTTTTTCCCTCGATCCATAGGGCTATCAGAAACTCTCCTAAGTCCCGGACAGACGTATTCATTGATAAATGGTAGTCAAATCTCAAGAAAGAACAGCACATTATGATCCAGAAGTCATGCCAATGTATGGCGTTCTCATTGACATGCCCGAAATTCAAAGTTGGACTTGTAACGGTGCGCAGGTGGCGTTTAGCCTTGAATCACTACAATCACTAAAAAATATTTTAGATAAGGTTAATGAACATGGCGGTACGTTTGGTTAAAATGTAATGATATATCATCTCTTAACAAACCGGAAATTTTTCAAAAGGCTAAAAAACTGGATTTTTTTAAACTAGATGATAATGTTATTGAAGCTCATTCTGTTTTGGTTCCAGTTATTGGTTTTTGATAAAAATTGCAAAAATTTGATGAAGAAAGAGGTGACCAACTTCTCTAATACCCTTCAGAAAC
Organism: Convolutriloba macropyga; assembly: GCF_964194025.1. NCBI lineage: Eukaryota > Metazoa > Xenacoelomorpha > Acoela > Convolutidae > Convolutriloba > Convolutriloba macropyga. The sequence continues at coordinate 39,330,153 of NC_134470.1, read as the reverse complement.
TTGCCAAACATAGAAGTGTGCCCCTAACATTGTGTACAAATAATTTACAATTGCACTGCAACACAACTTTTGTTGTTGCACAATTTTTTGTTGACTTTTATTGTTTGAATGGCGGTCTGGTTCTAAAGAACTTGTAAAAACTTTGTCCCTCGTTTCTTGGGGCTATCAGAAACTCTTCTAAGTCCCAGACAGACGTATTCATTGATAAATGGTAGTTAAATCTCAAGAAGGAACAACACATTGTGATCCAAAAGTCACGACAAAGTATGGCGTGGCCATACTTTTCCTCATTGACATGCTCGAAATTCGTAGTTGGACTTGTAATAGTGCACAGTTGGCGTTTAGCCTTGAATCACTACAAAATTTTCTAGATAATATCATTGAACATGGCGGTGCGTTTGCTTATATTGTATTGAATTATCATCTCATAACAAACCAGAAATTGTTCAAAAGGCCAATAAACTGGATTGTTTTGGAACTAGATGACGATGTTATTGAAGTTCATTCTGTTCTGGGTCCAGCTATTGGTTTTTGATAAAAAATGCAAAAATTTCATGAAGAAAGAGTCGACCAATTTCTCGAATACCCTTAAGAAACTTGCCAAACATAGAAGTGTGCCCCTAACATTGTGTACAAATAATTTACAATTGCACTGCAACACAACTTTTGTTGTTGCACAATTTTTTGTTGACTTTTATTGTTTGAATGGCGGTCTGGTTCTAAAGAACTTGTAAAAACTTTGTCCCTCGTTTCTTGGGGCTATCAGAAACTCTTCTAAGTCCCAGACAGACGTATTCATTGATAAATGGTAGTTAAATCTCAAGAAGGAACAACACATTGTGATCCAAAAGTCACGACAAAGTATGGCGTGGCCATACTTTTCCTCATTGACATGCTCGAAATTCGTAGTTGGACTTGTAATAGTGCACAGTTGGCGTTTAGCCTTGAATCACTACAAAACTTTTCTAGATAAGCTCAATGAACATGGCTGTGCGTTTGGTTATATTGTTTTGAATTATCATCTCATAACAAAGCAGAAAATGTTCAAAAGGCCAAAAAACTGGATTTTTTGGACCCAGATGATGATTTTTTTGAAACTCATTTTGTTGTGGGTCCAGTTATTGGTTTTTGACAAAAAGTGCTAAGATTTCATGAAAAAAGGGTCGATGAACTACTCTAACATTCCTTGGAAACTTGCCAAGCATAGAAGTGTGTCCCCTCAGAATGTGTACAAATCATTTACAAATGGACTGCAACATAAGTTGACTTTTATTGCTATGAAGACTCCAAATTCTGACTGTCTACTGGGGGAAGCTTGAAAAAAGAATCGACAACAAATTAACTCCAAATCATGAAACCGCGGATCGAGAGTTTCAACAGGAGAAAGAATCAGAGAAAACCAGGGAAGAATTGAAAGGCGAAAAATTGAGTGAACCATTGGAGTGTTAGGAAACGATATGATTAAGTAAGAGTCCTGTAAAAAAGTTAATACGATTTAAAAAGGAGAGTAGTAAGTAAATACTGTCTTAAGAGAGGGGGTTAACCTATAATACTTAAACCTGGGATAATAGGGGGTTATCCTAGACGGAAAGGCATTAAATTTCATTCTTTACCAGATGTGATTATCTAAGACTATTTCGATGGCGGTAAACCTGTTTCCGGTCAAAGAGAGGTGCATGAAATTTTGTTCTAAATTCAATTTCGTTCCGATAAGAGCTGCAAGTGAACAATTTATTGAAAGATATTTTAGCACTCATAAACACAAAAATTGAACGGAAAGGAATTCAAAAAGCGCAATTTAGGTGGTTGGGAACAAGTTTTTTGCCTGCGTGCAACTCTAAATGCTGATTCTTCTTCATAATCGCTGCTACTTTCACTGCACTCATTAGCTTCATAATTAATGAGTGGATTTGGGGAGGAAGAGCTGGAGCTGGTGGTAGCATCAAAATCTACGATATCATCACTATCAATTTCGTCCTCGTTGATAATAATTGTCAATGCAAGTCCCGGGTCAGGTGTTTCCCATTCTTCCGGGCTTTCGCTTATTGTTGTATCCGGCACAACAAATCTATTATTATGGTCCCAGTTTGGTCCCAATATTTTAGATAAGGTTAATGAACATGGCGGTACGTTTGGTTAAAATGTAATGATATATCATCTCTTAACAAACCGGAAATTTTTCAAAAGGCTAAAAAACTGGATTTTTTTTAAAACTAGATGATAATGTTATTGAAGCTCATTCTGTTTTGGTTCCAGTTATTGGTTTTTGATAAAAATTGCAAAAATTTGATGAAGAAAGAGTTGACAAACTTCTCTAATACCCTTAAGAAACTTGCCAAACATAGAAGTGTGTCCCCTCACATTGTGTACAAATAATTTAAAATTGGACTGCAACAAAAGCTGATGTTTATTGTTTGAAAACCAAAAACCAGTCTGGTTCTAAAGAACTTGCAAAAACTTTGTCACTCGATTCTTAGGGCTATCAGAAACTCTTCTAAGTCCCAGACAGACTTATTCATTGATAAATGGTTGTCAAATCTCAAGAAGGCACAGAACATTGTGATCCAAAAGTCACGCCAATGTATGGCGTTGTCATACTTCTTCTCATTGACATGCCCGAAATTCAAAGTTGGACTTGCAATGGTGCGCTGGTGGCGTTTAGCCTTGAATCACTACAAAATTTTCTAGATAATATCATTGAACATGGCGGTGCGTTTGCTTATATTGTATTGAATTATCATCTCATAACAAACCAGAAATTGTTCAAAAGGCCAATAAAGTGGATTGTTTTGGAACTAGATGACGATGTTATTGAATTCATTCTGTTCTGGGTCCAGTTATTGGTTTTTGATAAAAAATGCAAAAATTTCATGAAGAAAGAGTCGACCAATTTCTCGAATACTCTTAAGAAACTTGCCAAACATAGAAGTGTGCCCCTAACATTGTGTACAATTAATTTACAATTGCACTGCAACACAACTTTTGTTGTTGCACAATTTTTTGTTGACTTTTATTGTTTGAATGGCGGTCTGGTTCTAAAGAACTTGTAAAAACTTTGTCCCTCGTTTCTTGGGGCTATCAGAAACTCTTCTAAGTCCCAGACAGACGTATTCATTGATAAATGGTAGTTAAATCTCAAGAAGGAACAACACATTGTGATCCAAAAGTCACGACAATGTATAGCGTGGCCATACTTTTCCTCATTGACATGCCCGAAATTCGTAGTTGGACTTGTAATAGTGCACAGTTGGCGTTTAGCCTTGAATCACTACAAAACTTTTCTAGATAAGCTCAATGAACATGGCGGTGCGTTTGGTTATATTGTTTTGAATTATCATCTCATAACAAAGCAGAAAATGTTCAAAAGGCCAAAAAACTGGATTTTTTGGACCCAGATGATGATTTTTTTGAAACTCATTTTGTTGTGGGTCCAGTTATTGGTTTTTGACAAAAAGTGCTCAGATTTCATGAAAAAAGGGTCGATGAACTACTCTAACACTCTTAAGAAACTTGCCAAACATAGAAGTGTGTCCCCTCAGAATGTGTCCCCTACAAATCATTTACAAATGATCTGCAACACAAGTTGACTTTTATTGCCTGAATGCCAGTTTGCTTCTAAAAAACTTGCAAGATTTTTTCCCTCATTTTTTAAGAGCATCAGAAACTCTTCTATGTCGCGGACAGGCGTATTCATTGATAAAGTGTAATCAAATCTCAGGAAAGAACAGCACATTGTGATCCAGAATTCATGCCAATGTATTTTGTGGCAATACTTCCTCTCATCGACATGCCCGAATTTCAAAGTTGGACTCGTAATGGTACGCAGGTGGCCTGTAGCCTTGAATCAGTACAATCACTAGGAAATTTTCTAGATAAGGTTAATGAACATGGCTTTGCGTTTGGTTAAAATATAATGAAACATCATCTCAAAACAAACCGGAAAATGTTCAAAAAGCTAAAAAAAACTGGATTTTTTTTTGAAACTAGATGATAATGTTATTGAAGATCATTCTGTTCTGGGTCCAGTTATTGGTTTTTGATTAAAAAAAATGCAAAAATTTCATGAAAAAAAGTCAACGAACTACTCTAAAACCCTTAAGAAACTTGCGAAACATAGAAGTGTCCCCTCAGAATGTGTACAAATAATTTACAAATGGACTGCAACACAAGTTGACTTTTATTGTTTGAATACCGGTCTGGTTCTAAAGAACTTGCAAAAACTTTTTCCCTCAATCCATAGGGCTATCAGAAACTCTCCTAAGTCCCGGACAGACGTGTTCATTGATAAATGGTAGTCAATTCTCAAGAAAGAACAGCACATTATGATCCAGAAGTCATGCCGATGTATGGCGTTCTCATTGACATGCCCGAAATTCAAAGTTGGACTTGTAACGGTGCGCAGGTGGCGTTTAGCCTTGAATCACTACAATCACCAAAAAAAATTTTAGATAAGGTTAATGAACATGGCGGTACGTTTGGTTAAAATGTAATGATATATCATCTCATAGCAAACCGGAAACTTTTCAAAAGGCTAAAAAACTGGATTTTTTTGAAACTAGATGATAATATTATTGAAGCTCATTCTGTTTTGGGTCCAGTTATTGGTTTTTGATAAAAATTGCAAAAATTTCATGAAGAAAGAGTTGACCAACTTCTCTAATACCCTCAAGAAACTTGCCAAACATAGAAGTGTGTCCCCTCACATTGTGTACAAATAATTTAAAATTGGACTGCAACAAAAGCTAATTTTTATTGTTTGAAAACCAGTCTGGTTCTAAAGAACTTGCAAAAACTTTGTCACTCGATTCTTAGGGCTATCAGAAACTCTTCTAAGTCCCAGACAGACGTATTCATTGATAAATGGTTGTCAAATCTCAAGAAGGCACAGAACATTGTGATCCAAAAGTCACGCCAATGTATGGCGTTGTCATACTTCTTCTCATTGACATGCCCGAAATTCAAAGTTGGACTTGTAATGGTGCGCTGGTGGCGTTTAGCCTTGAATCACTACAAAATTTTCTAGATAACATCATTGAACATGGCGGTGCGTTTGCTTATATTGTATTGACTTATCATCTCATAACAAACCAGAAATTGTTCAAAAGGCCAATAAACTGGATTTTTTTGGAACTAGATGATGATGTTATTGAAGTTCATACTGTTCTGGGTCCAGTTATTGGTTTTTGATAAAAAATGCAAAAATTTCATGAAGAAAGAGTTGACCAACTTCTCTAATACCCTTAAGAAACTTGCCAAACATAGAAGTATGTCCCCTCACATTGTGTACAAAAAAATTTAAAATTGGACTGCAACAAAAGCTGATTTTTATTGTTTGAAAACCAGTCTGGTTCTAAAGAACTTGCAAAAACTTTGTCACTCGATTCTTAGGGCTATCAGAAACTCTTCTAAGTCCCAGACAGACGTATTCATTAATAAATGGTTGTCAAATCTCAAGAAGGCACAGAACATTGTGATCCAAAAGTCACGCCAATGTATGGCGTTGCCATACTTCTTCTCATTGACATGCCCGAAATTCAAAGTTGGACTTGTAATGGTGCGCTGATGGCGTTTAGCCTTGAATCACTACAAAGTTTTCTAGATAATATCATTGAACATGGCGGTGCGTTTGCTTATTTTGTATTGAATTATCATCTCATAACAAACCAGAAATTGTTCAAAAGGCCAATAAACTGGATTTTTTGGAACTAGATGATGATGTTATTGAAGCTCATTCTGTTCTGGGTCCAGTTATTGGTTTTTGATAAAAAACGCAAAAATTTCATGAAGAAAGAGTCGACCAACTTCTCGAATACCCTTAAGAACGATGTATGGTGTGGCAATACTTCCTCTCATTGATATGCCCGAATTTTAAAGTTGGACTCGTAATGGTACGCAGGTGGCCTGTAGCCTTGAATCAGTACAATCACTAGCAAATGTTCTAGATAAGGTTAATGAACATGGCTTTCCGTTTGGTTAAAATATAATGAAATATCATCTCAAAACAAACCGGAAAATGTTCAAAAGGCTAAACAACTGGATTTTTTTTGAAACTAGATGATAATGTTATTGAAGCTCACTCTGTTCTGGGTCCAGTTATTGGTTTTTGATTAAAAAAATGCAAAAATTTCATGAAAAAAAAGTCGACGAACTACTCTAAAACCCTTAAGAAACTTGCGAAACATAGAAGTGTCCCCTCAGAATATGTAAAAATAATTTACAAATGGACTGCAACACAAGTTGACTTTTATTGTTTGAATACCGGTCTGGTTCTAAAGAACTTGCAAAAACTTTTTCCCTCGATCCATAGGGCTATCAGAAACTCTCCTAAGTCCCGGACAGACGTATTCATTGATAAATGGTAGTCAAATCTCAAGAAAGAACAGCACATTATGATCCAGAAGTCATGCCAATGTATGGCGTTCTCATTGACATGCCCGAAATTCAAAGTTGGACTTGTAACGGTGCGCAGGTGGCGTTTAGCCTTGAATCACTACAATCACTAAAAAATATTTTAGATAAGGTTAATGAACATGGCGGTACGTTTGGTTAAAATGTAATGATATATCATCTCTTAACAAACCGGAAATTTTTCAAAAGGCTAAAAAACTGGATTTTTTTAAACTAGATGATAATGTTATTGAAGCTCATTCTGTTTTGGTTCCAGTTATTGGTTTTTGATAAAAATTGCAAAAATTTGATGAAGAAAGAGGTGACCAACTTCTCTAATACCCTTCAGAAACTTGCCAAACATAGAAGTGTGCCCCTAACATTGTGTACAAATAATTTACAATTGCACTGCAACACAACTTTTGTTGTTGCACAATTTTTTGTTGACTTTTATTGTTTGAATGGCGGTCTGGTTCTAAAGAACTTGTAAAAACTTTGTCCCTCGTTTCTTGGGGCTATCAGAAACTCTTCTAAGTCCCAGACAGACGTATTCATTGATAAAAGGTAGTTAAATCTCAAGAAGGAACAACACATTGTGATCCAAAAGTCACGACAAAGTATGGCGTGGCCATACTTTTCCTCATTGACATGCTCGAAATTCGTAGTTGGACTTGTAATAGTGCACAGTTGGCGTTTAGCCTTGAATCACTACAAAATATTCTAGATAATATCATTGAACATGGCGGTGCGTTTGCTTATATTGTATTGAATTATCATCTCATAACAAACCAGAAATTGTTCAAAAGGCCAATAAACTGGATTGTTTTGGAACTAGATGACGATGTTATTGAAGTTCATTCTGTTCTGGGTCCAGCTATTGGTTTTTGATAAAAAATGCAAAAATTTCATGAAGAAAGAGTCGACCAATTTCTCGAATACCCTTAAGAAACTTGCCAAACATAGAAGTGTGCCCCTAACATTGTGTACAAATAATTTACAATTGCACTGCAACACAACTTTTGTTGTTGCACAATTTTTTGTTGACTTTTATTGTTTGAATGGCGGTCTGGTTCTAAAGAACTTGTAAAAACTTTGTCCCTCGTTTCTTGGGGCTATCAGAAACTCTTCTAAGTCCCAGACAGACGTATTCATTGATAAATGGTAGTTAAATCTCAAGAAGGAACAACACATTGTGATCCAAAAGTCACGACAAAGTATGGCGTGGCCATACTTTTCCTCATTGACATGCTCGAAATTCGTAGTTGGACTTGTAATAGTGCACAGTTGGCGTTTAGCCTTGAATCACTACAAAACTTTTCTAGATAAGCTCAATGAACATGGCTGTGCGTTTGGTTATATTGTTTTGAATTATCATCTCATAACAAAGCAGAAAATGTTCAAAAGGCCAAAAAACTGGATTTTTTGGACCCAGATGATGATTTTTTTGAAACTCATTTTGTTGTGGGTCCAGTTATTGGTTTTTGACAAAAAGTGCTAAGATTTCATGAAAAAAGGGTCGATGAACTACTCTAACATTCCTTGGAAACTTGTCAAGCATAGAAGTGTGTCCCCTCAGAATGTGTACAAATCATTTACAAATGGACTGCAACATAAGTTGACTTTTATTGCTATGAAGACTCCAAATTCTGACTGTCTACTGGGGGAAGCTTGAAAAAAGAATCGACAACAAATTAACTCCAAATCATGAAACCGCGGATCGAGAGTTTCAACAGGAGAAAGAATCAGAGAAAACCAGGGAAGAATTGAAAGGCGAAAAATTGAGTGAACCATTGGAGTGTTAGGAAACGATATGATTAAGTAAGAGTCCTGTAAAAAAGTTAATACGATTTAAAAAGGAGAGTAGTAAGTAAATACTGTCTTAAGAGAGGGGGTTATCCTATAATACTTAAACCTGGGATAATAGGGGGTTATCCTAGACGGAAAGGCATTAAATTTCATTCTTTACCAGATGTGATTATCTAAGACTATTTCGATGGCGGTAAACCTGTTTCCGGTCAAAGAGAGGTGCATGAAATTTTGTTCTAAATTCAATTTCGTTCCGATACGAGCTGCAAGTGAACAATTTATTGAAAGATATTTTAGCACTCATAAACACAAAAATTTAACGGAAAGGAATTCAAAAAGCGCAATTTAGGTGGTTGGGAACAAGTTTTTTGCCTGCGTGCAACTCTAAATGCTGATTCTTCTTCATAATCGCTGCTACTTTCACTGCACTCATTAGCTTCATAATTAATGAGTGGATTTGGGGAGGAAGAGCTGGAGCTGGTGGTAGCATCAAAATCTACGATATCATCACTATCAATTTCGTCCTCGTTGATAATAATTGTCAATGCAAGTCCCGGGTCAGGTGTTTCCCATTCTTCCGGGCTTTCGCTTATTGTTGTATCCGGCACAACAAATCTATTATTATGGTCCCAGTTTGGTCCCAATATTTTAGATAAGGTTAATGAACATGGCGGTACGTTTGGTTAAAATGTAATGATATATCATCTCTTAACAAACCGGAAATTTTTCAAAAGGCTAAAAAACTGGATTTTTTTAAAACTAGATGATAATGTTATTGAAGCTCATTCTGTTTTGGTTCCAGTTATTGGTTTTTGATAAAAATTGCAAAAATTTGATGAAGAAAGAGTTGACAAACTTCTCTAATACCCTTAAGAAACTTGCCAAACATAGAAGTGTGTCCCCTCACATTGTGTACAAATAATTTAAAATTGGACTGCAACAAAAGCTGATGTTTATTGTTTGAAAACCAGTCTGGTTCTAAAGAACTTGCAAAAACTTTGTCACTCGATTCTTAGGGCTATCAGAAACTCTTCTAAGTCCCAGACAGACTTATTCATTGATAAATGGTTGTCAAATCTCAAGAAGGCACAGAACATTGTGATCCAAAAGTCACGCCAATGTATGGCGTTGTCATACTTCTTCTCATTGACATGCCCGAAATTCAAAGTTGGACTTGCAATGGTGCGCTGGTGGCGTTTAGCCTTGAATCACTACAAAATTTTCTAGATAATATCATTGAACATGGCGGTGCGTTTGCTTATATTGTATTGAATTATCATCTCATAACAAACCAGAAATTGTTCAAAAGGCCAATAAAGTGGATTGTTTTGGAACTAGATGACGATGTTATTGAATTCATTCTGTTCTGGGTCCAGTTATTGGTTTTTGATAAAAAATGCAAAAATTTCATGAAGAAAGAGTCGACCAATTTCTCGAATACTCTTAAGAAACTTGCCAAACATAGAAGTGTGCCCCTAACATTGTGTACAATTAATTTACAATTGCACTGCAACACAACTTTTGTTGTTGCACAATTTTTTGTTGACTTTTATTGTTTGAATGGCGGTCTGGTTCTAAAGAACTTGTAAAAACTTTGTCCCTCGTTTCTTGGGGCTATCAGAAACTCTTCTAAGTCCCAGACAGACGTATTCATTGATAAATGGTAGTTAAATCTCAAGAAGGAACAACACATTGTGATCCAAAAGTCAAGACAATGTATAGCGTGGCCATACTTTTCCTCATTGACATGCCCGAAATTCGTAGTTGGACTTGTAATAGTGCACAGTTGGCGTTTAGCCTTGAATCACTACAAAACTTTTCTAGATAAGCTCAATGAACATGGCGGTGCGTTTGGTTATATTGTTTTGAATTATCATCTCATAACAAAGCAGAAAATGTTCAAAAGGCCAAAAAACTGGATTTTTTGGACCCAGATGATGATTTTTTTGAAACTCATTTTGTTGTGGGTCCAGTTATTGGTTTTTGACAAAAAGTGCTCAGATTTCATGAAAAAAGGGTCGATGAACTACTCTAACATTCCTTGGAAACTTGCCAAGCATAGAAGTGTGTCCCCTCAGAATGTGTACAAATCATTTACAAATGGATTGCAACATAAGTTGACTTTTATTGCTATGAAGACTCCAAATTCTGACAGTCTACTGGGGGAAGCTTGAAAAAAGAATCGACAACAAATTAACTCCAAATCATGAAACCGCGGATCGAGAGTTTCAACAGGAGAAAGAATCAGAGAAAACCAGGGAGAAATTGAAAGGCGAAAAATTGAGTGAACCACAGGAGTGTTAGGAAACGATATGATTAAGTAAGAGTCCTGTAAAAAAGTTAATACGATTTAAAAAGGAGAGTAGTAAGTAAATACTGTCTTAAGAGAGGGGGTTATCCTATAATACTTAAACCTGAAATAATAGGGGTTTATCCTAGACGGAAAGGCATTAAATTTCATTCTTTACCAGAGGTGATTATCTAAGACTATTTCGATGGCGGCAAACCTGTTTCCGGTCAAAGAGAGGTGCATGAAATTTTGTTCTAAAATCAATTTCGTTCCGATAAGAGCTGCAAGTGAACAATTTATTGAAAGATATTTTAGCACTCATAAACACAAAATTTGAACGGAAAGGAATTCAAAAAGCGCAATTTAGGTGGTTGGGAACAAGTGTTTTGCCTGCGTGCAACTCTAAATGCTGATTCTTCTTCATAATCGCTGCTACTTTCACTGCACTCATTAGCTTCATAATTAATGAGTGGATTTGGGGAGGAAGAGCTGGAGCTGGTGGTAGCATCAAAATCTACGATATCATCACTATCAATTTCGTCCTCGTTGATAATAATTGTCAATGCAAGGCCCGGGTCAGGTGTTTCCCATTCTTCCGGGCTTTCACTTATTGTTGTATCCGGCACAACAAATCTATTATTATGGTCCCAGTTTGGACTCCAATCTAGGAGAAGGTGATCAAAATTTTCCACATTTTCGTAGTCCCACTCTACCTCATCGCTATTACAATAAAAATCTTTGACTCGGCAGTGATCAATTTTATAGTGGCCGAATGGTAGTGTTTTAATTCCCTTATTCAAAATGTGGCGTTTATTATCAAAAGCAAAGAGACATATTCTATTGGTTGAAACCGTTTGTAGAGCATGCTTTTCCGAAACAATCCTTGTGTTTTCAGCGCGCATTGTCCTACCTGTCACAGGTGTAATAATATAGTCTGCATGTCGAAGCAAATTCTGGACTGCCCTGGTTACTCCTTTGGCGGAGATTTTATGGTTAACTGTGAAAAGAAAAAAGCAATCTAATCATGGCAATCATACAAGGGTGGTTGGTACTTTGTTAATTTTTTTGAATCGTTAATCTTAAAAAACTCACTAGCAGAAGTAATGCTGTACAGCTTTGGCTTCAGGCATATAAATTCTTTTATATAATCCCCGGCAAATTCGTCTTTGAATTTTAAGACGACTCGCTTAATTTTTTCGCTGTACAGTTCGTGATCTTCTGGATAATTTGGGAAGTAAAATTGATCATGAAATTTGTTCTCCTTCAGTTCACGGTAGAGATCTTCACAATTGATCCAAGCTATCAGTATCACTATTGAGTAATCGACAGTCAAATGAAGATCGCATTGTTCCATACTGAAAATGACACATATTAGTATTTCGCTACATCAAGTATTGTGGCCCCTTCTATAATTGGTGTATCCCAATAGATCTTTCTTGGGTGGGAGGAGAGAGCTGCCATGTTCTCGCCAATTACCTTTGAATTTATCAAACTCAAACTTGCGTACTATGGTTAGGGTTCGTCTTGCGTCTCTCGTAAGCTCGATTTTCATCCGTCGAATTTTCGATTCGCAGTTTTTACCATAAACGGCGTTGTTCAATTAGTTTATAGAAACCATCCTCAAATTTATTCGAAGCCGCTTGTCTCTTCTCACTGTTCAGGGTTGTATAGAGTGTTAACCAATTGAGTAAACTTTAGCATACGATGCATTTTCCTAACCACTAATCCCAAGTTTACATACAGTTTCAACAGCTTGTAATACAGCACATAGTGTTCTTTGTCAAAGAAAGTCTGCAACAGTTTTGGAACTGTTGAGGGGGGGGGGGTAAGTTATGACTCTCTGGCAAATTTACTTGGTAGTCACTGAGTCAGTCATCATCAACAATATTTTTCGATGGTGTGCGGGGAAGTCCTGATGGTAATTGTGTAGACTTGCTGAGTAATGCAAATCGATTTCCACGAAGTAACAGACAGGGTTATCATCAGAACAGTTTAGTATCTCTGCCAGTGTAATATCAGACGAAAGAGTCGACCAACTTCGCTAATACCCCTAAAAAACTTGCCAAACATAGAAATTTGTCCTCTCACATTGTGTACAAATAATTTACAATTGGACTGCAACACAAGTTGACTTTTATTGTTTGAATACCGGTCTGGTTCTAAAGAACTTGCAAAAACTTTGTCCCTCGATTCTTAGGGCTATCAGAAACTCTTCTAAGTCCCTGACAGACGTATTTATTGATAAATGGTAGTCAAACCTCAAGAAGGAAAAGCACATTGTGATCCAAAAGTCACACCAATGTATAGCGTGGCCACACTTTTTCTCATTGACATGCCCGAAATTCAAAGTTGGACTTGTAATTGTGCACAGTTGGCGTTTAGCCTTGCATCACTACAAAAATTTCTAGTTAAGCTCAATGAACATGTCGGTGCGTTTGGTTATATTGTTTTGAATTATCATCTCATAACAAACCAGAAATTGTTCAAAAGGCCAAAAAACTGGATTTTTTGGAACTAGATGATGATGTTTTTGAAACTCATTTTGTTGTGTGTCCAATTATTGGTTTTTGACAAAAAGTGCAAAGACTTCATGAAAAACGAGTCGATGAACTACTCTAACACTCCTTGGAAACTTGCCAAGCATAGAAGTGTGTCCCCTCAGAATGTGTACAAATCATTTACAAATGGACTGCAACATAAGTTGACTTTTATTGCTATGAAAACTCCAAATTCTGACAGTCTACTGGGGAAGATTGAAAAAAGAATCGACAACAATTTAACTCCAAATCATGAAACCGCGGATTGAGAGTTTCATCAGGAGAAAGAATCAGAGAAAATCAGGGAAAAATTGAAAGGCGAAAAATTGAGTGAACCATAGGAGTGTTAGGAAACGATATGATTAAGTAAGAGTCCTGTAAAAAAGTTAATACGCTTTAAAAAGGATAGTAGTAAGTAAATACTGTCTTAAGAGAGGGGGGTTATCCTACAATACTTAAACCTGGGATAATAGGGGGTTATTCTAGACGGAAAGGCATTAAATTTCATTCTTTACCAGATGTGATTATGTAAGACTATTTTGATGGCGGCAAACCTGTTTCCGGTCAAAGAGATGTGCACGAAATTTTGTTCTAAATTCAATTTCGTTCCGATAAGAGCTGCAAGTGAACAATTTATTGAAAGATATTTTAGCACTCATAAACACAAAAATAAAACGTAAAGGAATTCAAAAAGCACAATTTAGGTGGTTGGGAACAAGTTTTTTGCCTGCGTGCATCTCTAAATGCTGATTCTTCTTCATAATCGCTGCTACTTTCACTGCACTCATTAGCTTCATAATTAATGAGTGGATTTGGGGAGGAAGAGCTGGAGCTGGTGGTAGCATCAAAATCTACGATATCATCACTATCAATTTCGTCCTCGTTGATAATAATTGTCAATGTAAATCCCGGGTCACGTGTTTCCCATTCTTCCGGCCTTTCACTTATTGTTGTATCCGGCACAACAAATCTATTATTATGGTCCCAGTTTGGACTCGAACCTAGGAGAAGGTGAGCATAATTTTCCACATTTTCGTAGTCCCACTCTACCTCATCCCTATTACAATAAAAATCTTCGACTCGGTAGTGATCAATTTTATAGTGGCCGAATGGTAGTGTTTTAATTCCCTCATTCAAAATGTGGCGTTTATTATCAAAAGCAGAGAGACATATTCTATTGGGTGAAACCGTTTGTAGAGCATGCTTTTCCGAAACAATCCTTGTGTTTTCTTTCTTGGTTGGGAGGAGAGAGCTGCCATGTGTCTCGCCAAATACTTTGAATTTATCAAACTCAAACTTGCTTAATATGGTTATGGTTCGTCTTGCGTCTCTCGTAAGCTCGATTTTCATCCATCGACTTTTCGATTCGCAGTTTTTACCATAAACGGCGTTGTTCATTAGTTTGTAGAAACTCTCCTCAAATTTATTCGAAGCCGCTTGTCTCTTCTCACTGTTCAGGTTTATACAGAGTGTTAACCAATTGAGTAAACTTTAGCATACGATGCATTTTCCTAACCACTAATCCCAAGTTTACATACAGTTTCAACAGCTTGTAATGCAGCACATAGTGTTCTTTGTTGAAGAAATTCTGCAACAGTTTTGGAACTGTTAAGGGGGGTAAGTTTTGACTCTCTCGCAAATTTTCTTGGTAGTCGCTGAGTCAGTCATCATCAACAATATTTTTCGATGGTGTGCGGGGAAGTCCTGATGGTAATTGTGTAGACTTGCTGAATAATGCAAATCGATTTCCACGAAGTAACCGACATGTTTATCATCAGGACAGTTTAGTATCTCAGCCAGTGTAATATCAGAATTTAGCATAAAATCTGACTGAGGGAGTTTTTCATTCTGCATGACGCCAATGTATAAGTTATTGGCAACCACGCAGAAGCCAAGCGTCGAGTGCTTTGATGAGACATAATATGTTAAATATTTATTATTTGCTGTAAATTTTCTCATCTCGTAGACTGAACATACTCCCCCACGTACTGCTCCTTCTATCATATCGAGGTGCTCGCATTCTGTGAGCAGTTCGATCTCCGCCTTGCATCCTCTCAAGGATGCTTCCTTAGCCATAATTGGCAGTTTGTAAAAGTGCATGCAATCGAGTTTGTAGGTCGAGAAATTGAGCTCTCTGTGGAACTCACAAACGAATGCGAAAGGAGCGCAATCGGTTTTCAGGTAGGCATCGTGGTAGTCTTGTAAAGTTTGACAATTCAGAGTGGTCCAGATCGTCTTGGCGTGGTTCAAGTTTTCTTGAATTATTGTTACGGCGTTTCCTTCTAACGTGTTACGCCATTCATTAAGAGGCGGTAAGGATTTTTCGCTGAACTTTTCTTGACCGCTAGCATATGAATAGGGGTAATATCTTTTTTGCTGGAGGAGCTTCAAGTCTGTTGAAATTGGATTAGGAAAGGCAGAAGAAAGTATTCCAAAACGATCTCTTGGCAAAATATCAACCAACTCTTCGAGAGACGAACTCATCATTTTGAATGAATCAATAAACATCAGATTTTCAAACATTTTGATCACTTTTCCATCGTCTAGGGTTATGGTCTCCACGAGTTCTCCAAAATTGATGGAAATATATTTTTCATCAGTAGACGGAATTACACTTACAGTGGTTAATGGCTCACAAAATTGAAGGACTAAACAAATGTGATGAAGATCATAACTTTGTATATTATGACCCACCACAGTGGTAAAACTGACGTTCCTTCGTGTTCGGTTGCCAATCAAGAATTTGTCCGCTGTAGTGGCAGTGATCCGGGTCAATTGATGACTGTTTTTCATTATCATCAAAGAGCTTGTTACATATCCAACATTCGCTAGCTGCCCGTTTCGGATGCCGGCTACGGTCACCTCTGAAGAAAGGAAAAGCTCCTTTGCGCTTGTATATATCCTTGGCCAGTGTGTGTAACATGTTTACAAAGTTAGTAATGCAACCTTCAGAGCTGTCCACGTGGACAAGATGGGTTTTGTTGAGTTGTGATCAATTACCGCAAGTGAAAACCCACAGGGCTCGTGTTTTTCAATATTTCTGTTGTATGAGTTGTTCTCGTGGGGCGTGCATTCTGCTACTGGACACAAGAAGGATTTGAAGTCAAAGTAAACGACTAATGGAACAAACCAGGTAGCGGCGAAGTTTTTCAATTTATATAAATTTTTTCCCGGAGCTGGTAATTGAACAACAGCCAGCGTATTTTCACAGCAGGTTTCTTTATGTTCAGTAAGCTTTGCAAGGCCTTCTTCACACAACCAGAAACAATTCCGGCAAATATGAAACGCAAAGCGGAATTTCGTATTTCGAAGTTGACAGACTACCTTATGCAAATTGGTAATCAATACCTAATGATAACAGTCAGCTTCGTATAAAAGCAATACATCCATTGTGAAGTTTGAGACAAACTTTGACAATCTGAATTGAAATAAGTCTCTACCATCATAACGAAAAACGTTGATTCGAACTTCATTGACATTTTCGAATTGATTGATGTCTTCTAGCCCCATGGGCATATCGAAGTGTCCAGTTGGTTGATGAAGGTTGGCTTGCTTGTATGTTTCGGGTGAAATTTTTTCTTTGTTGTAGTTCCATTCTGATCGATCTAAGCTAATATTGTTATGCATATGATATGCAGCAATACAACAGTAAAGGAAGCAATTTGCGTCCTCGTGGTTACGAATATTAAGTAAACCGCGGCAATTTTGTAATTTTGATGTAAGACGAGCCGGTTATAGGTCAGTACCGGGCAAAGTTCTTAATTATTTTTATAACTTTCTCAAGCACCCAACCACTGCCAATAGAGGCAAATGTCGTTAGCGCTGTCATCATTTTCTCGACCATAGTCCAGAAGGTCTCTTTGCTAAGTCCCTGACTATAAACGGGTGTCATGAGTGAATTCGCATAAACTTCAATAAGCTCATCTTCCTGATCTTCGTTTTGACTCGGTTTTGCAGATGAGCACTAAATTGCACTTTTGCGATCCCTGTGAGAGTTTTTGTTCTATAAGCGAATCGATTTGTGGTTTATGCTGGAGCATAAGATGAGCACGGTCTGTGTTGGCTTGGGTTGTTGATGGCGGCAGATGGTAGCTCTGAAGGCTACCATTAAAGACAGTTTCAGCCGGCGTTTGGTTTGGTTGGAAATGATCGCCAAAGACAGGTAAAGAATGCACAGAACACATAAGCTGAGCAAACAGTCTGATGTCGGTAAAACCCATATAGCAGGACCGACATTAATTTGTAAAGTTTTGATGACAAGTCCTCATGTGTTGTTCCAGTTCAGAACGTTTTCTACAAGTGAACGTACAAATACAACAGGTAAAGACTAGTAAACCTTTATCGTCGGGGTGGTAGCGATGCTCATGGCGCGATTGATTTCCCCTGTTAGAAAAAGTTGCCAGACAATATTTGCAATTGAAAACCATAGTTGAAAAATTCAAGATTGAAAAGTTATTAGAGATAATAACAACTTTCGTAAACATGTAAGTCAACTTCAAACGGCCAATTTCTTTCAGTTCCACACGAGGCTTATATAAGAGGCGGGCAAAGCGAACTTTCACAATTTTCGAATCTGATTGTATAATAAGAGCGCGCGTTTACTGTTCTATCCCACTTTAGTCAACTATTATGAACATATCAAGTTGCGTTGAACTAAAAGTAGCGCTTGACTTTACGTTTCCCACTGAACAACAATGACATGATTAAACTAGTTTGATATTTTCGAATTTTTATTACAATATAAAAAGACTTATTAAACCATGGGTAGATCTGTTTAGTTATTAGGTATATGTGATGTGACAAAGCATATCAATTGCAATTTTTTGGTTTGTGAACATTTAGGTCAAGTCAAAGTAATCTTTTTTTGAATTTTTAAAGATCTTTCAATCAAGTATTTTAATCTTTTCTCTTCATTTTAATAGCTTATACGCTCTAATGACATAGAGAAAGAGAAAACATTAGTGTTTCAACCCTTTAGATGTATTATTAAACTTCACTAGCCTACATAAAATGAAAATTCTGATTTGATTTCCATAGAATTTTTGAAAAATAGTCCAAAAACATCGCTTTTTTGTACACTTTGTTAAATTTTTAGTACAAGGGATACTTGGGACGGTTATGGTGCATAGTTTTATTACTGTCACGGAGTTTGAACAATTAATAAACCAACTAAAAGCAAATGAAATGTTCAATTTTTGTCGCTTAATGTTGCAAAAAATGCAATTTTTGTTGTTTTTTCACTGCAGATGCCGATGTGTGCGTCTGACGATGTGGGCCTCATAACAAAAAATGCTCCCCGGATACTAAAACGTAGGACCCGACAAGAAAAAATCCCTCATCTTCATCAGGAAAAAAATTAGGTTTTCTGTCAATCATGATCAATCGATGTTATCACATGACAGCTAATGACAAGCCCCCTGTTGGAAGCATTTTTCGATGACAGCTGTTATGAGATTATTTTGTCTCCAGCCCCCCAAAAAATGTTTTTTTAAAAAAACCTGTTGTATCATTATTATTTCAGGTACTTCAATCGCTTATTAATGCCAGATGTTAATGAGACGTTAATGTCCAGATGTTTTGAAAATCGGCGAAGGAGCTGTTTTTCGGCCCTGACCCTTATGACCAAAAATGATTAGCATGTATCACTGATTACGAATCTGTAGGAAGTAGTAATTTTTTCATTAACTACTAATTACACTAATTAGGTGTTCATTAGATGTTAATTAATGGTTAATTATCTTATGAAGGAGTGAGTTTAAATGGACGAGCTATGAGATTTTTTGTAGTGCAGTGTCTGATAGTATGAATCAATTAGTCAGTTTGATCCCAAACTTTTTTGGGGTCAAAGTTCACCATGAAAAACAAAAAAAAGCTTTTTTTCGTTTTTTTTCAACTTATTTAGACAAAATATTGTTAATTTGTTATTCATATCAATAGCCCACAAAAAACAATCGGTGATGGCGTTCAGGTTTTGAGTTTTTGTTCCGTCGAATTCCATTCTTTTTTCCCCTTTTTTGCTAAGAAAATGATGTTTTACGTTTTCAGCAGACACCTGAAGGTATACCCAACAGGAGCGCTGGTTTAATGCCAACATACCAAGTACAATTTGTTTAATGAGGTTTTTGTTTTATAAGGACTTTATGCTTTTTTTGTTTCACACTAATTTCACATTCTAATAACTAATTTCACATTCTAAAACATAATTTCACATTCTAATAGCTTTCTCAACAAATTTTGAATTTCCGCTCAAACAATCAGAAGCTTGGTTGCTTCCTGTGATATTTTAACCTCTGAACATGTTTGAACATGTCCATTTTGGACATTTCCTCTCAGGTTTTTCTAAATAAACAATATTGTTTACGTGAAACAAGTGAACATGTTTGAACATGTCCATTTTTGTAAAGTTCTGATTCTGAAGTCTGTTAGCAATGTGAAAAAATTAAAGGAATAGTGTCAATTGACGAGCTATCTACAAAAGCCGGTAAGAGAACACACCAAAGTGCAAAAGAAATATAGAATAAATAAGTTGTTAGAGGTCAAAAGAGTCCATTAGAGAGTCTTCTTGTCTTCGGTTTTTGGTGCTGCGCACACTAATGGAGTGTCCAAGCAATTGGGTGTCTTGAAGTTGGCTGAATTTGTTTGCTGTTGTGGTGTCTGAAGTTTGAACCAGATAAAATTTTGACATCAAACTGACTTGTACTTGCAAAATTGTCAGAGATCTTGTTCTTCCTCTGAAAAACCTCAAAGAGTGAGAGGCTTGGGGTTGGAGTAACAGATGGGCTTGGATCCACAGCACGAGTTGTTGGAACACTGACTGAAAAACTCGGTGGCTGACTGTCCGGTGAGGATGGTGATGATTTGACACCCCATATATCATCCAAGTTTTTGTAGGCTTGATAAGTGCCGAGTTGATTCTCGAATAACGGCGCACAATCGCAGTCGTATCTGTAAAAGATACGTCTCACTTCTTCCGGCAAAATTTCTTCAGTTGAAAGCATTTGTGGTATAGTTTTGTGTTAGGTGTCCTCCAGAAGTAATGATACTGCTTTCAGACGGCTCCGTTTTTTCCGGTATGGCAGCAATAGCGTTAATAAACAGCTTCGGTATCAAGCAATGCTGGTGAGTGTACCACAAATCGTTTTTTCTTCTGTGTTGTATCAGAACGACAAAATTTTCAAACACTGTTAGGTAAACAAGAAACCTCTCAAAAGAAATAGCAGACTCCGAAAAAATATTCACGGACATTGCTTTCAAGGTTGTTTTCTAGCTCGTTTCAATAGTTAACTGTTAGGTAAGTGCAAAAGAAAGAAATGAACACAAGTACAAAGTTCTTTTGCAACATGTGTTTAATTAAAACAAGGTTCGCCTTCTCTAAGACCAAACATATGATTAGAGCTTAGACTTTAGTCACATCTAGTTGCATAATATACCTCTTTGTATTTAGCATGTGGTTTTTATCAGGCGCCTTGTGGTTCCTTTACAGAGGAGTTTGGGGGTCACATCTGTTTTCTAATGGTTTTATGTAAATTGTGTGTGGTCTCTTCACTGTACTATCTATGGTCACTTCTGTTCTAAATTAATTTGTATGTAAAATACATGCGTCCCTACACTAAAAATGTTTAACTCTCTCACACACAGAAGTGTGGGTTGTGTTGATAAATTTACTGCTTTATATACAAAACGCTTGTATTTGTTATCTTTGTTCGCATGTAGGTTAACGTAACTAATGGTTTATAGAGATATGGTTTTAATTAACTCTTATCTAAGGTCACATACGTAAAAAAAATTTAAGTCAGTTTGATGCCAACTTAACTATCTGTTGGAGTCTACTTTTTTGGGGTCAATGTTCACCATGAAAAACAAAAAAGTTTTTTTTTCGTTTTTTTTTCAACTTATTTAGACAAAATATGGTTAATTTGTTATTACCCACAAAATGTTAATTTGGTTAATTTACCCACAAAATGGTTAATTTGTTATTACCCACAAAAAACACTCGGTGATGGCGTTCAGGTTTTGAGTTTTGGTTCCGTCGAAAAAATTTTATCAAGCAAAAAAAGTCGTTTTTAAAAAAATTCCATTCCTTTTCCCCCTTTTTCGCTAAAAAAATGATGTTTTACGTTTTCAGCAGACACCTGAAGGTATACCAACAGGAGCGCTGGTTTAATGCCAACATACCAAGTACAATTTGTTTAATGAGGTTTTTGTTTTATAAGGACTTTATGCTTTTTTTTTGTTTCACACTAATTTCACATTCTAATAACTAATTTCACATTCTAATAGCTTTCTCAACAAATTTTGAATTTCCGCTCAAACAATCAGAAGCTTGGTTGCTTCCTGTGATATTTTAACCTCTGAACATGTTTGAACATGTCCATTTTGGACATTTCCTCTCAAGTTTTTCTAAATAAACAATATCGTTTACGTGAAACAAGTGAACATGTTTGAACATGTCCATTTTTGTAAAGTTCTGATTCTGAAGTCTGTTAGCAATGTGAAAAAATTAAAGGAATAGTGTCAATTGACGAGCTGTCTACAATAGCCAGTAAGAGAACACACCAAAGTGCAAAAGAAATATAGAATAAATAAGTTGTTAGAGGTCAAAAGAGTCCATTAGAGAGTCTTCTTGTCTTCGGTTTTTGGTGCTGCACACACTAATGGAGTGTCCAAGCAATTGGGTGTCTTGAAGTTGGCTGAATTTGTTTGCTGTTGTGGTGTCTGAAGTTTGAAACAGATAAAATTTTGACATCAAACTGTCTTGTACTTGCAAAATTGTCAGAGATCTTGTTCTTCCTCTGAAAATCCTCAAAGAGTGAGAGGCTTGTGTTTGGAGTAACAGATGGGCTTGGATCCACAGCACGAGTTGTTGGAACACTGACTGAAAAACTCGGTGGCTGACTGTCCGGTGAGGATGGTGATGATTTGACACCCCATATATCATCCAAGTTTTTGTAGGCTTGATAAGTGCCGAGTTGATTCTCGAATAACGGCGCACAATCGCAGTCGTATCTGTAAAAGATACGTCTCACTTCTTCCGGCAAAATTTTTTAGTTGAAAGCATTTGTGGTATAGTTTTTTGGTAGGTGTCCTCCAGAAGTAATGATACTGCTTTCAGACGGCTCCGTCTTTTCCTGTATGGCAGCAATAGCGTTAATAAACAGCTTCGGTATCAAGCAATGCTGGTGAGTGTACCACAAATCGTTTTTTCTTCTGTGTTGCATCAGAACGACAAAATTTTCAAACACTGTTAGGTAAACAAGAAATCTCTCAAAAGAAATAGCAGACTCCAAAAAAATATTCACTGAAATTGCTTTCAAGGTTGTTTTCTAGCTCGTTTCAATAGTTAACTGTTAGGTAAGTGCAAAAGAAAGAAATGAACACAAGTACAAAGTTCTTTCGCAACATGTGTTTAATTAAAACAAGTTTCGCCTTTCTCTAAGACCAAACATATGATTAGAGCTTAGACTTTAGTCACATCTAGTTGCATAATATACCTCTTTGTATTTAGCATGTGGTTTTTATCAGGCGCCTTGTGGTTCCTTTACAGAGGAATTTGGGGGTCACATCTGTTTTCTAATGGTTTTATGAAAATTGTGTGTGGTCTCTTCACTGTACTATCTAGGGTCACATCTGTTCTAAATTAACTTGTATGTAAAATACATGCGTCCCTACACTAAAAATGGTTAACTCTCTCCCACACAGAACTGTGGATTGTGTTGATAAATTTACTGATTTATATACAAAACACTTGTATTTGTTATCTTTGTTCGCAAGTAGGTTCACGTAACTAATGGTTTATAGAGATATGGTTTTAATTAACTCTTATCTAAGGTCACATACGTAAAAAAATTTAAAAAAGAGTGTACTTGAGACTGTGTTTGCCAATCAATCGAATTTAATAAAAAGTATGACGACACTGGTTTGATCCCAACTTTCCGCGCCTCCTAACTTTGTCTTTATTTACATTTTGTTGAATAAAGTGATAAAACAAGTTGCCTACCATGCCTTTTAATTCTTCAAAAGACACACAATTTGGAGATTGCTATTTCGATGTTTCTCAAACTGAAAAGCGTTTGGTCAATGCAACTTTAAAACCGTACGAAAGAATCGGAACATATGTAATTCTTAAATTGTTCAAGAAAGCGGCTGAGGATTACAAATTTGAACAGGGATTTTTTCTGACTCTAGAAAAGTTTGAAAATTTAGTCAAATAAGCAGAAAAAATACGTGAAAATGCAACGCAAGATTTCCCATCAAAACCACCCCCAGCAAAAAAACGGAAATTTGATCAGTGTAGTACACATGGTGGAAGCAATGTTTGAGCGCTCTCCCAGCTGTTTCAAAGAATTTCAAAAGCAGTTGAAGTTTTTAATTGTTGACAAAAAACCAAACTTAACAGCTTTGAATAACTATGCTGTGCGTCCTCATTTTGAGTCTGAATTTTGTCAGTTACCAACTAAAATTTTTCACGTTCTGATTGAGAGTGCAATCGATGTTGAGACCATGAAGCCAATCAAAACTTTCTTAGTTCCCTGTCTCTTCACTACCTTCAAACACTTATTTTCAATTTCAACGAGTCTGGAATTCAAAGGAGATAGATTTTCAAATTTACAGCTTGCCGTTGACTTTAATAACAAATCTGGAGAGAAAATGGATACCGCAAATGTACGCAAGCGATTTCCACCCTTGGAAGCAGCGGCAACAAAACTACCAAAAATTACAGCGGTCAATAGTGGAATCTCAAAAACATGGCAAGACCAACATTAATTGTATCAAAGAAAACAATTCACAATTTTGTGTGTTCTACAATTTCTTCGAAAACTCAAACTGATCAGTTTAGTAGTGAAACTTTGAAAAGAGTGGAATCAATTATGAGTGGTCCTCATTCTGGTGCTGTTTGCCAGATTATGGATATTTTTATGAGTGGTTTTGGAAAGCTAAACATTGATTCTGATTTACTATTTGTTCGTCCTGTATATGAAGAAAAAATTAAGTTTTAACAAAAGAATTTATTTCACAATGTTAGTTTTGTTAGAGCATCATGTGAAGAGCAAAGCGAATCACATGAAAATCATTACAATTTACAATTTGTCTCTTATCAAATATTAATTGAGCAATAAAAATACAAAAGAATCACGCAATTCTGACTTTTAAATTTGAAATGGTTGGTTTTCAAGTAATTGGTGAAACTGTACATTTTTTTTGCAAGTCATTAATATATATTCTTGTAGGAAGAAAATGATCGTCCAAGGGGATCAGCAAACAAAAGTTGGTTGTTCTTTTTACATATGAGGAGCCTGTGCGTGCCAGGACTTTGATATTTTGACTTGTTTACTAACAAAAAACTGTTTGATGTCAATTTTGAAAGAAAATTGTCTGCTGCAAATACCCCTGCAAATTTGTGCTTTAGTTCTCTGAATAAAAATTTTTAATGTCGTCTTCGTCTATCATTTTGTTAGAATTCAATTTTTTGACACCCGTCGCGCAGTATCAAGAAAAATTGTACTAACTTTTTCTCCAATGATAAAAGTTTCAATGTTGGTCGATAAGGCCGCTGAAATTTTCAACTCAATAGATATGGAACAGTTTGTTAGCTCCAAATGTATAAAACCATCTTGTTCTTCCTCTGAAAATCCTCAAAGAGTGAGAGGCTTGTGTTTGGAGTAACAGATGGGCTTGGATCCACAGCACGAGTTGTTGGAACACTGACTGAAAAACTCGGTGGCTGACTGTCGGGTGAGGATGGTGATGATTTGACACCCCATATATCATCCAAGTTTTTGTAGGCTTGATAAGTGCCGAGTTGATTCTCGAATAACGGCGCACAATCGCAGTCGTATCTGTAAAAGATACGTCTCACTTCTTCCGGCAAAATTTTTTAATTGAAAGCATTTGTGGTATAGTTTTTTGGTAGGTGTCCTCCAGAAGTAATGATACTGCTTTCAGACGGCTCCGTCTTTTCCTGTATGGCAGCAATAGCGTTAATAAACAGCTTCGGTATCAAGCAATGCTGGTGAGTGTACCACAAATCGTTTTTTCTTCTGTGTTGCATCAGAACGACAAAATTTTCAAACACTGTTAGGTAAACAAGAAATCTCTCAAAAGAAATAGCAGACTCCAAAAAAATATTCACTGAAATTGCTTTCAAGGTTGTTTTCTAGCTCGTTTCAATAGTTAACTGTTAGGTAAGTGCAAAAGAAAGAAATGAACACAAGTACAAAGTTCTTTCGCAACATGTGTTTAATTAAAACAAGTTTCGCCTTTCTCTAAGACCAAACATATGATTAGAGCTTAGACTTTAGTCACATCTAGTTGCATAATATACCTCTTTGTATGTAGCATGTGGTTTTTATCAGGCGCCTTGTGGTTCCTTTACAGAGGAGTTTGGGGGTCACATCTGTTTTCTAATGGTTTTATGTAAATTGTGTGTGGTCTCTTCACTGTACTATCTATGGTCACTTCTGTTCTAAATTAATTTGTATGTAAAATACATGCGTCCCTACACTAAAAATGTTTAACTCTCTCACACACAGAAGTGTGGGTTGTGTTGATAAATTTACTGCTTTATATACAAAACACTTGTATTTGTTATCTTTGTTCGCATGTAGGTTAACGTAACTAATGGTTTATAGAGATATGGTTTTAATTAACTCTTATCTAAGGTCACATACGTAAAAAAAATTTAAGTCAGTTTGATGCCAACTTAACTATCTGTTGGAGTCTACTTTTTTGGGGTCAAAGTTCACCATGAAAAGCAAAAAAGTTTTTTTTCGTTTTTTTTTCAACTTATTTAGACAAAATATGGTTAATTTGTTATTACCCACAAAATGTTAATTTGGTTAATTTACCCACAAAATGGTTAATTTGTTATTACCCACAAAAAACACTCGGTGATGGCGTTCAGGTTTTGAGTTTTTGTTCCGTCGAAAAAATTTTATCAAGCAAAAAAAGTCGTTTTTAAAAAAATTCCATTCCTTTTCCCCCTTTTTCGCTAAAAAAAATGATGTTTTACGTTTTCAGCAGACACCTGAAGGTATACCAACAGGAGCGCTGGTTTAATGCCAACATACCAAGTACAATTTGTTTAATGAGGTTTTTGTTTTATAAGGACTTTATGCTTTTTTTTGTTTCACACTAATTTCACATTCTAATAACTAATTTCACATTCTAATAGCTTTCTCAACAAATTTTGAATTTCCGCTCAAACAATCAGAAGCTTGGTTGCTTCCTGTGATATTTTAACCTCTGAACATGTTTGAACATGTCCATTTTGGACATTTCCTCTCAAGTTTTTCTAAATAAACAATATTGTTTACGTGAAACAAGTGAACATGTTTGAACATGTCCATTTTTGTAAAGTTCTGATTCTGAAGTCTGTTAGCAATGTGAAAAAATTAAAGGAATAGTGTCAATTGACGAGCTATCTACAAAAGCCAGTAAGAGAACACACCAAAGTGCAAAAGAAATATAGAATAAATAAGTTGTTAGAGGTCAAAAGAGTCCATTAGAGAGTCTTCTTGTCTTCGGTTTTTGGTGCTGCACACACTAATGGAGTGTCCAAGCAATTGGGTGTCTTGAAGTTGGCTGAATTTGTTTGCTGTTGTGGTGTCTGAAGTTTGAAACAGATAAAATTTTGACATCAAACTGACTTGTACTTGCAAAATTGTCAGAGATCTTGTTCTTCCTCTGAAAATCCTCAAAGAGTGAGAGGCTTGTGTTTGGAGTAACAGATGGGCTTGGATCCACAGCACGAGTTGTTGGAACACTGACTGAAAAACTCGGTGGCTGACTGTCCGGTGAGGATGGTGATGATTTGACACCCCATATATCATCCAAGTTTTTGTAGGCTTGATAAGTGCCGAGTTGATTCTCGAATAACGGCGCACAATCGCAGTCGTATCTGTAAAAGATACGTCTCACTTCTTCCGGCAAAATTTTTTAGTTGAAAGCATTTGTGGTATAGTTTTTTGGTAGGTGTCCTCCAGAAGTAATGATACTGCTTTCAGACGGCTCCGTCTTTTCCTGTATGGCAGCAATAGCGTTAATAAACAGCTTCGGTATCAAGCAATGCTGGTGAGTGTACCACAAATCGTTTTTTCTTCTGTGTTGCATCAGAACGACAAAATTTTCAAACACTGTTAGGTAAACAAGAAATCTCTCAAAAGAAATAGCAGACTCCAAAAAAATATTCACTGAAATTGCTTTCAAGGTTGTTTTCTAGCTCGTTTCAATAGTTAACTGTTAGGTAAGTGCAAAAGAAAGAAATGAACACAAGTACAAAGTTCTTTCGCAACATGTGTTTAATTAAAACAAGTTTCGCCTTTCTCTAAGACCAAACATATGATTAGAGCTTAGACTTTAGTCACATCTAGTTGCATAATATACCTCTTTGTATTTAGCATGTGGTTTTTATCAGGCGCCTTGTGGTTCCTTTACAGAGGAATTTGGGGGTCACATCTGTTTTCTAATGGTTTTATGAAAATTGTGTGTGGTCTCTTCACTGTACTATCTAGGGTCACATCTGTTCTAAATTAACTTGTATGTAAAATACATGCGTCCCTACACTAAAAATGTTTAACTCTCTCCCACACAGAACTGTGGATTGTGTTGATAAATTTACTGATTTATATACAAAACACTTGTATTTGTTATCTTTGTTCGCAAGTAGGTTCACGTAACTAATGGTTTATAGAGATATGGTTTTAATTAACTCTTATCTAAGGTCACATACGTAAAAAAAATTTAAAAAAGAGTGTACTTGAGACTGTGTTTGCCAATCAATTGAATTTAATAAAAAATATGACGACACTGGTTTGATCCCAACTTTCCGCGCCTCCTAACTTTGTCTTTATTTACATTTTGTTGAATAAAGTGATAAAACAAGTTGCCTACCATGCCTTTTAATTCTTCAAAAGACACACAATTTGGAGATTGCTATTTCGATGTTTCTCAAACTGAAAAGCGTTTGGTCAATGCAACTTTAAAACCGTACGAAAGAATCGGAACATATGTAATTCTTAAATTGTTCAAGAAAGCGGCTGAGGATTACAAATTTGAACAGGGATTTTCTCTGACTCTAGAAAAGTTTGAAAATTTAGTCAAATAAGCAGAAAAAATACGTGAAAATGCAACGCAAGATTTCCCATCAAAACCACCCCCAGCAAAAAAACGGAAATTTGATCAGTGTAGTACACATGGTGGAAGCAATGTTTGAGCGCTCTCCCAGCTGTTTCAAAGAATTTCAAAAGCAGTTGAAGTTTTTAATTGTTGACAAAAAACCAAACTTAACAGCTTTGAATAACTATGCTGTGCGTCCTCATTTTGAGTCTGAATTTTGTCAGTTACCAACTAAAATTTTTCACGTTCTGATTGAGAGTGCAATCGATGTTGAGACCATGAAGCCAATCAAAACTTTCTTAGTTCCCTGTCTCTTCACTACCTTCAAACACTTATTTTCAATTTCAACGAGTCTGGAATTCAAAGGAGATAGATTTTCAAATTTACAGCTTGCCGTTGACTTTAATAACAAATCTGGAGAGAAAATGGATACCGCAAATGTACGCAAGCGACTTCCACCCTTGGAAGCAGCGGCAACAAAACTACCAAAAATTACAGCGGTCAATAGTGGAATCTCAAAAACATGGCAAGACCAACATTAATTGTATCAAAGAAAACAATTCACAATTTTGTGTGTTCTACAATTTCTTCGAAAACTCAAACTGATCAGTTTAGTAGTGAAACTTTGAAAAGAGTGGAATCAATTATGAGTGGTCCTCATTCTGGTGCTGTTTGCCAGATTATGGATATTTTTATGAGTGGTTTTGGAAAGCTAAACATTGATTCTGATTTACTATTTGTTCGTCCTGTATATGAAGAAAAAATTAAGTTTTAACAAAAGAATTTATTTCACAATGTTAGTTTTGTTAGAGCATCATGTGAAGAGCAAAGCGAATCACATGAAAATCATTACAATTTACAATTTGTCTCTTATCAAATATTAATTGAGCAATAAAAATACAAAAGAATCACGCAATTCTGACTTTTAAATTTGAAATGGTTGGTTTTCAAGTAATTGGTGAAACTGTACATTTTTTTTGCAAGTCATTGATAAATATTCTTGTAGGAAGAAAATGATCGTCCAAGGGGATCAGCAAACAAAAGATGGTTGTTCTTTTTACATATGAGGAGCCTGTGCGTGCCAGGACTTTGATATTTTGACTTGTTTACTAACAAAAAACTGTTTGATGTCAATTTTGAAAGAAAATTGGCTGCTGCAAATACCCCTGCAAATTTGTGCTTTAGTTCTCTGAATAAAATTTTTAATGTCGTCTTCGTCTATCATTTTGTTAGAATTCAATTTTTTGACACCCGTCGCGCAGTATCAAGAAAAATTGTACTAACTTTTTCTCCAATGATAAAAGTTTCAATGTTGGTCGATAAAGCCGCTGAAATTTTCAACTCAATAGATATGGAACAGTTTGTTAGCTCCAAATGTATAAAACCATGAGAAGCTTGTTGGGTGCTAGTCAGATCAAATACCATTATAAAAAGGTTGGGATAGTCTGACAGACTTTTTCCGTGTCCATTGTCAATATAGGCTAAATCTGATATTGTATTAAAATAAAGGCATCTGTTATCAGTTGTAGATGTTGGCCAATCGTAACCCGTTGCGATAAATATATATCTCTGCGAAGTCATATTTTTGAAAATGAAAAGGATTGTTGCCTAAAAAAAATTCGTTTGTATTGAGATAAATTGCTAATCTTCGGATTGGCTCTCGTGCAAACTCTTGCTTCCAACTATCCTCTTGCTTCCAACTATGGAGACCTTTTGAAGCCAAAAACGTCTTTGTCAAGGTTTCAAAGTAGGGATAGGCAGCAGGGCTAGTAAGCAAATTTTTTTTCAATGGCAGACACGACCTCATCATTCAATGTCATCTTGTGAACGTACAAATTAGCTTCAACAATTTTCATTTTGTAATGTTTTGCAGCATCATCTTAAACGATAACAAAATCATCAATAGATCTTCAGAATGCAATGCGAAGTGTCACACCACTTAGCAGATGTTTATCACATGTGACAAAGTCTACCCCTACTTTACCATAAAAAGTGCACTCTGCTGACTCTCTGACCGAGATTTTCTTCGAGCAATTTCCGCTGCTTTTATTGCAGATAGATCTTCTTCGTTAGAATAGCTTAGACATGCTAACCAAGTGATCCTTGCATCTTTGTTATTAGAGAACTCAGTTTCTTTGAAACTCTTGTGTGCTTAAGTTCCATTTGCGTTAGAGATTTTCAATCCGTTGGCTGACACTGTGCAGTCAGAGAAAAGTGAATGCAACACATTATTGCAAAAGTAAGGAGCATCGATTCTAACAGTGTCAGCAGCAGCTGCCCCGTCATATTTGCGATCAGCTCCCGAAGACTGAACAATTTTGCATTTAATTTCCAAAAAATTTTTTAGTAATTCTATGAAGTTGTTACGGTCACCAGTTACCTCGAACTTTAACATGATTCCATCAGGACTATACACAGGTCCCAATTTTTGACAAAAATTTCCATCGAAAGTCACCAAGAGGGCCGGTTTTTCAAACAGATCCAGAGAGCTATGGGTTGCTTCGTTTGGTAACAGGTTAGCGATCATATTTAACTTGAGAGAAGAAATCAGACCGACTTCTTTTTGGAGTCTTGAAATGACCACCTTTTGTTTGGTTTGTTTGTTTGTATGTTTTTCTTGGTAATTTTGTTGAGCGACTCCCAATCCTTTTTTTGTTGCCGAAGTCTTGATACCCTGTTTGTTTTTTAACAGTGTTGCTTATTGTATTTTTGAGTGTTTGTTTGGGTGATTATTTAATGCTGACAACGTCTAACAGCTCTGGAACACTTTGCCTTAAAAGTTCTTTTCCAATACGTTCTTGCAGTAAGAAGTGTTAATCGTCGAGCTAGGGGTAAAACGACCTGCCCTACTCCCGCAGCTAATGCTCCACACCGTTGCCTCTTTGCCTGTAGTGGCCAGAGAAATGTGGTAAGGATGTTGCTTGGTTAGCGTAATAAGAGTCCATGCTAATTGGAAAATTTTTTGAACTGAAGGGTTAAAATAACTTTACCGGTTCCCGAAAAGGGAACCAATTCCTCCGTTTCTGTGCGAAGCTCAATGGATATTGATTGTATAGTGTTTGAAAGAAGGTTTTTGTAATCTAAATTGGAAAACACAGTTCGTTGAGTTGGTTCAAGCTCGCAGACACTACTGTTTTTCAGACGTTGTTTTGAATCAATGACTCGAAGCATGGGAATTTTGTATCACCAACGTACTGGTACTCAATAATATTCGTATATATGAAAATTAAGTGTTGCAAAGATCAACGGGAAATTTTCCATAATATAGTGCGGTTTCATCGCTCTTCATTAGTTTGTTTGATGTGGCGTTTTTCATTTTGTACCCTATGTGTAATCCACTGCCATCTGGAATACCCAAAAAACCGATAATGCTCGGAATTTCTTTACTGGGAAAAGTAATTCCTTCATTTTTGCCCATCAAATTTTCAAATTTCCAGTTTTCTTTATCTCTCTGAATGAAAAGTTTGGTAGTCCAACAGTTCGTTTGATAGTAGTTAATATGTCAAAAACTTATAAGTTCCTGTCATGATAGACAATTTTTCCCCGTTATACGGCCTAGAGATCACATCGGCTTCGGTAGCCTTTTTCTGGCTGTCTTTGTACCCTTTTAAGCTATATACTACCATTCTCCATTTACAAAATGCTCAATTTTTGTGGGGAAAATGATCTCACTGACAGCTACTCTCCAGTCACCACCGAGTTGAATTTCATCATTAAAAAAGTTTCCAATTGAAAGGAAAGTGTCAGAGTCAAAAATTTCCATTGAAGCAGATGAAGTATCATGCACAGTAAATTCATCGGTGAAACGGTTTTCACTCATTTTTCTCTACACGAACAAGCTGTAACTCTGGATGATAAAATTTACCTTCAATTTTCTCACCGTTTGCATCATTAAATGAATACGTTGGTAGATTCAATGTTGCTAAGTTTTCTACTTCAAAAACTTTGTCGGTGAAATATTATTTATACGCTTTCCGGAAGGCTTCGTCGTTTTTGACAATTCTAACAAAATATCCAACGTAAAATTTGGGTACCTGAAACTTGATTGTTTGAGCGCTCAAAGAAACAAGTCGTGGAGCATCCTTTTAGTGATTTATTTGGAGCAAGTTTGGTTACTCGGTTGACCCGTGAATTAATTGTTTTCACAAATTGATCCAATTTATCAAAGTAGGACTATGTCCACTTTTCTTCAAGAGACTTGTAAATAATGATTTTACTGAACGAATGTTCCGCTTTGCGAATGCAGACTTTTTTTTCACTAAAACTGCTGTATAAATGAATTCCTCGTTTGTTGCATAAGGTTTTGAAGGCTCCAAGAAAATCGGTACCATCATCAACCCACACTTCTTGTGGTCGTTTTTTTTTATCATTTTTTAATGGCCGAGAAAGTTTTTGTTGCATACTTTGTTTTTGAGGGCTCCACACAAAAGTATCTGGAAAGACAGTCAACCGCATTCAAAAAATATTTGACAATTTTGTTGTATTTTGCAAGTTTGTCCACATAAGCCATGTTAACAGACCAAATTTCATTTATATCTTTTAAAATTACTTTCAGTCCAGGAAATCGTAAATGAATTGGGCGATATTCTGTAAAAGGCTTGGCTTCACAGTTTGACTTAACTTTAGCAAACGACAATTTGCTATGGCTTTTTAATCGCCTTGGGTTTGCAAAAGATGCATGTCCCTTCAAATACAGTTGTTCCAACGTTTTTTCTCAGAAAAAGTAAGACCATTTTTGCTGTCTGGACTCGTCTTCTGTCGCCTTTTTTCTTGTGGCCGTTTTTGATTGGTTGGTAACTTAATATTAGCTTCCTGATTGCCCTCGTGGGCTTGCAAAATTGTCTTCCTCGCTTTCAGATGCTTCCAAGATTTTTTTGGCATAGGTATTCAAGACTAAATGAGATGGAAGTTCGAGAGCTAATAAAGCTCTAAGATGTTTTTGAATATTAATTTTCTTTGTTGACTGCTTTGTGTTATACAAAAAAGTTGACGCTTTTACGCCAAGGGTTTGGTTATCAATATGAACGATACCACTTAGATTTTCAATGGATACCGTCGGGGATTCTAATATCTGGTTGAGATTGATTTCTGCTCTCCAATTTTGTTTTTCTCCATCACTCCCAAATCCCTCTTTATTGATTGGAACGTTGTAGTTGTACTTTTTTTGACAATAGGTTCAATTTCACTGTCATCACTCATGGGCTCCTCTTTTTCCTCATGATCTGTTTCAACGTTTATGCTGGGTTCTGTCTGGACTGCTCCGTCCTCTTTTTCGATTTTTCTGGTTTTTGTAACATGATTCTTTGAATGAGAGACAATTGCGTGGCTTTCTGTTTGTAGAGAGGATTATCAAAAATTTCATTTTTGCCGTTTGCGTTGACATGAACATTCTTTTGGAAAATAAAATAATTTCTTCATTATGCATTATCACTTCCTTTGATGTAGGTAACACGAGAGAGCAATACCTTTTAAAATAACCTTGTAATCTGCTTTTATTTTTTTAACTTGTTTGTTTAGATAAAAATTTTTAATGAATTTTCATGACTTTGTATCAAACACTCGCAGGGAAAAAACTATTTGATGCCAACTTGATTAGTACTTTTGATTTCATGCCCGATGTCTCTAACATTCGCCGCAGCATACAGGGTTCTTTCTCTCTAGTTACTCAAATTGGTTATAACAACTTTAGCTGGGGGAAGAAAAAAACGGATGGTCCTGCTGGTGGAACAATATTGGAGCAGTAACGTGAAACGTCCAATGTTTTTGGATCCAGATCAATCAGTAAATGACCAAAGGGTTGTTTGGTTGCTAGCTAGTAGCTACCTTTCAAAAATTGCGTGTTATTAAGCTGTCGACCAATTAATCCAATCTGTAGAATGTCACGGGTTGATTTAAATAAAATGATGTGTGTTGAATTAAGATAAATATTTCGTGAACATTTACTTTGTTGAAATAAATTGTGTTTTGCGTAAATTACACTAATGTTTTTTGACGTCCTGTTGTAGCCAATTTTGAAAACTGTTTGTCATTGAAAATTTCTTAGCATGAATTGTCAAACACAAACAGAGAGTTTTCGAGCTCCGATATCAAATTGAATCTTGAAAATTTGGTAAACTGTATGTTTAATTTTACCTCTAGTGACATAAATTTGTGTTGTTCATGTTGGTAGAAATAAACAATCGAGAGGAACTTTGAAGAAAAAAATTTTTTGAGTATTATTCTGAAAGTAGGTTCTGATTTTTCACAACTTGACGGACCGCAGACGGCCATAAACAACCGGTTAGTTGTTGAAATAATTTTATTCATAGTTTTGGTTTGGGGAGAGCGTATCCAACTGTAAAAGCAAGAAGAGTAAACGAAAATGTAGACTCTTCGCATTCAAGCTGGAGAGACACCAGTTTCTCCAGAGAAACTATTATGAGAAAAATTATAATAAAAACTTGTGTTAAATGAACAACTTCTGATCGTGGTATCCTTGAATTACAAAATCTCCTCCATGATCGTCTTTCATGGTGATTATCATCATACACTAAGTCATTTATTGCCCCCTGTATCTAACTGATCCTCTGTTTACTCATTTCAAAATAATTTTTTTTAAAAAAAGAGGTAAATTTGGTAATTTCATTATATAAATTTCATAAGTTCTAACTTGTGGGTTTTGAATATTATTAATAAAAGTAATGGTGTAGTTCGCATTTACTCGGTCAGTTTTTTCTCTGAAAACAATTGAATGTACGTTGTTCTTTTCAATTTTTCGTCTTATTTCAGCTGGAAGGTTGTTATCGGTCAGTGACATAAGAACTGGTACTGCACGCTTGGGTATAGGTAAGGGGGTTAGTTTCAGCCTTGGCATTTTCTCTTCCAAAGACATGGTACAATTGAAAGTCCTCCAGAAGCGAAAGGTATATCTTTAAGGCTTCTATTTCAGTTCCAGTCCCGAAAGTTTGCTGTTTTCTCAGTACAGTTTGACCACGACTGTCAACTTTTTCCTCTTTGACAAATGTAACTGGCAATTGATTTTCATCCGCTATACAACTGTAAACCACCAATTTTGGGGACAAGTTCACTTGAAGTAAAGACGCTGCGGCTCTCTCGGACCGTCGATTCATTCGTTAGCCCCAGGTAAAAAATTTAGCTTTTTTCTTGCACAGTGTTTATTTCTTTGTCGCTTAGGACAGCTTAAAAATGTTAAGTACAAATTGGTGTCTCGTGAAAAAGTTTCAAATTTTCAATTTTTGGACATAATAAAACCTCTAAATTGATTACGTCCGTTATGAGAAATTTGAGAAGAGTTCCTGTTTTTTCTGTTCCCTTCGCATAAAAAGTTGTCAAGGGAAATCGAAGCGCTATGCTATCAAAAATTTGTTGCAAACAACAATATGGATAATTGCCATTCTCCCAATTCAAACCATGGAGGTATTTTGACACCAAACTGTATGATTGTCTCTCACTCGAATACAGTATGTTGAATGAAGTTGAGGGTAAAAAAGACACAGCATCGCAATAATTTCTGACAAAACAGCTAGTTCTTTGATTATGAAATCAGTCTCTTTATGTCGAAAGCCTTCAAAATCAAGAACAACTGGTCGTGATTTCAGTTTTCCATCAAACCGAACAAATTGCTTTTAAAAATTTTTACATACAGACAGAAGGCAAGTCCTGTCACCTGACCAAGGTACTCGTTTGTCACTGGACACGGTAGGACATACGATAGCCCGGCCCTTTTTCACTATATTCGAAGACAAAACCTGAAGCGTCGTGTAGTATATCATGCAACATCAAAAATTTGTAAGACTTGAAATACTTGTCCAGAGAAAAATTATCAATACCAATCAGTCCACCATAAGGTCTATTTTCATAGCAATATACAAATCAAGGTCAGGAACCAAGTACTGACATTTTGCCAAGTAATAAAGAAACCTTTCACCGTATTAAGAATAATCCTTTTTCAATCCCTTGTAAATTTCGTGAATGGCTTTCAAATCAACCGTCGCTAGGGTTGTCATGAGGGAAAAATCAGTTTCAAGTCGGCCTAATACCCTTAACCCTTTCCGTCTTGGATAACCCCTTATTATCCCATGTTTATGTATCGTAGGATAACCCCCTCTCTTAAGACAGTATTTACTTACTACTAAGGAGGGGATCAAATACTGCCAGAGTAATGTAAGGAAGGTGTTCATCTGTTAGAAGAGCGTGGTTTTTTGCACAGTGGCTGGAGAAATCCGAAGAAAAAGTAAAAAATAAAGAACCAGGGCAAAAACCAAGCAAACATCAAAAAATCCCTCAAAGGATTTAGAAGGCATTAAAAGCACAGAGCACATTCAGTAGGCCTCCAAACTTTCACGAGATTCTCTTTTTACCTGAAGATGCATTGAGGAGTGCAATGGTCATAGACTATAGTGTCATATCAACGCTGTGCCAATCAGATAAGTGGATTGTGAAAAGAAATACAAATTTGAACTTAAATCAAAGAAAGTCTTGGAGGATGAAGAAGCATTAGTCCTTTACAATGAAAAAAACTGAGAGGTGAGAACATTATCTAACCTCTCAATTGGAGTCGTGAAAGACACAGTTTCCATGGGTGAGAAGGAAAATTCAATTTGTTTAAAGAAGGAAAAAATGCAGCTCATAATAAACAAGAAACTGTTCAAGAAGCCAACAAACTGGAATATTTTGGAACTAGAGGATGATGTTATTGTAGCTAGCTATTTTTGTTCTGGGCAGTTATCTGTTTTTAATAGGAAATGCGAACATTTCGTGAAAAAGTTTTTGACGAATTACTCTAACACTCTTAAGAAACTTGCCAATCATAGAAGTGTGTCCCCTCAGAATGTGTACAAATCATTTACAAATGGCATGCAACACAAGTTGACTTTTATTGCCTGAATACCGGTCTGCTTCAATAAGACTTGAAAGAACTTTGTCTCTCAATTTTTAAGGCTATCAGAAAATCTTCTAAGTCACGTACAGGCGTATTCAATGATAAAATGTAATCAAATCTTCAGAAAGAACAGCTCATTGTGATCCAGAAGTCATGCCGATGTATGGCGTGGCTATACTTCCTCTCATTGACATGCCCGAATTTCAAAGTTGGACTCTTAATGGTACGCAGGTGGCCGGTAGCCTTGAATCAGTACAATCACTACAAAATATTCTAGATAAGGTAAATGAACATGGCGGTGCGTTTGCTTAAAATGTAATGAAATATCATCCCTTAACAAACCGGAAATTCCTCAAAAGGCTAACAAACAGGATTTTTTAAAAACTAGATGATAATAATATTGAAGCTCATTTTTTCTGGGTCCAAATATTTGTTTTTGATAAAAAATGCAAAAGTTTCAAGAAAAATGTCGAAGCTCTACTCTAACACTCTTAAGAAACTTGCCAAACATAGAAGTGTGTCCCCTCAGAATGTGTACAAATAATTTACAAATGGACTTCAACACAGTTGATTTTTATTGCTTGAATACCGGTCTGGTTCTAGAGAATCTGCAAAAACTTAGTCCCTCAATTTTAAGAGTATCAGAAACTCTTCTAAGCCACGGATAGGCATATTCAATGATATAATGTAATTAAATCTCAAGAGAGAACAGCACATTGTGATCCAAAAGTCATGTCGATGTATGGCCTGGCCATTCCTCCTCTCATTGACATGCCCGAATTTCAAAGATGAACTCGTAATGGTACGCAGGTGGCCGTTAGTCTTGAATCAGTACAATCACTACAAAATTTTTTAGATTAGGTTAATGAACATGGCAGTGCGTTTGGTTAAAATTTAATGAAATATCATCTCATAACAAACCGGAAATTGTTCAAAAGGCTAAAAAAACTGGATTTTTTTTAAATTAGATGATAACGTTATTGAAGCTCATTCTGTTCTGGGTCCAGTTATTGGTTTTTGATAAAAATGCAAAAATTTCATGAAAAAAGAGTCGACGAAAAACTCTAACACTCTTACGAAACTGCCAAACATAGAAGTGTGTCCCCTCAGAATGTGTACAAATCATTTACAGTTAGACTGCAACATCAGTTGACTTTTATTGCTAAGAAGACTCCAAATTCTGAAAGTCTTCTGGGGGAAGCTTGAAAAAAGAATCGACAAAAACCAAATAATGGAACCGCGGGTGCAGAGTTTTATCAGGAAAAGGAAACAGAGAAAACCAGGGAAAAAACTGAAACGCCAAAAATTGAGTGAACATCTTCACAAAGCTATAGGAGTGTTAGGAAACGATATGAATAAGCAAGAGTCCTGTAAAAATGTTAATACGCTTTAAAAAGGAGTAAGATGATCAAATATGGCCGATGAAATGTAGGGAATGTGTTCATCTGTTAGAAGAGCGGGGTGTATTGCACAGTGGCTGGAGAAAGCCGAAGAAAAAGTTAAAATAAAGAACCAGGGCATAAACCAAGCAAATGTCAAAAAATCCCTCAAAGGATTTAGAAGGCATTAAAATCAGAGAGCTCATTCAGTAGGCCTCCAAACTTTCATGAGATTCTATTTTTACCTGAGGATGCATCAAAGAGTGCAATATTCATAGAATATAGGAGCATATCAACGCTGTGCCAATCAGATAAGTGAATTTTGAAAAGAAATACAAATTTGAAATACAATCAAAAAAAGTCTTGGAGGATGAAGAAGCATTAATCCTTTACAATGAAAAAGACTGAAAGATCAGAACATTATCTAACCTCTCAATTGGAGGCTTGAAGTACATAATTTCCATGGGGGAGAAGGAACACTCAATTTGTTTAAAAAAAGAAAAAAACACAGCAACCCTCAATAAAACAAATGGCATTATTGTAAACTACAAACCAAAGTTACAATTCGAAATTTTTATGATAGTTAAGAAAACTAAAAGAGTTCCTTATCAAGAGTAAATAAAATTTCGCGCACAAAAACATTAAAATTAATGATGGGACTCATCGCAGAATGCTGACCTTGAAAGGATACTTCGAGAAATGAGTGTTCTTGACGGGTTTGTCGAGCAGGTAAACCTGTCATCTGTTAGGTTAACTAAGCGGCACCTATGTGTTATTCAAAATTACCAAAGGCACAAGTTTTCTAAATGTGAATTGCCTTTGTAGTAAAATGAAACAAGCTGGGCATATTGCGAGGAAAGTAACCGTCAGTTCTTAAATTTCATAAGATCCAAAATAATTTTTTGCGTTGTGCATGTTTTCTTGGCAAACGATATGCTATGCATTGGAATTGATCCATTGTTTTCTCTGTATTTCATTTAAGCGGTGTGCGAATTAAGTCGTTCTCATCATCTCAAACTATGTTCAAATGAAAACAAATTAACAAAATTTAATAAACGAGTCCTCGAACCAAGGCAGAATTCTGCAAAAAATACAAGAATCTTAATTGTAAAATCAAAAACTGTGCCCAATGATGCAGTTTTTGAAATTTTAGATTTATTTTATAATATAAAGTGTACAAATGGCACAACCAACACTACTGTTTTTACCTGTCGGAATTGTTAAAATCAAAATGATTCCTTCCGCACCAAGTTTATTCGATTATGGCGGGACGACATACATAAGCGGTATGTTTTTACCGCTTATGCAAATTTAGCCCCTTATTTATGCTGAGAGAGGTCCAATTAGTATAAGTGATATACCTGTGATGAAAGACCAATATCAACAACCACAGAGGAAAACAGAAAACAGCGAAACTCTGGGAACTGTTGGTTCCAAAAAGAGTCGGAAGGTCAAAAATTGAGTGAAGATCTTCGCAAATTTGCGCAGCTTAAAAGGATTAGAAAAATGGAGGAGATAAAACAAAGATTGCCGAATGTAAAAGTAATAACTAGGCAATGTATCGCTCTGTTAGAAGAGCGGGTGTGTAGCTCGGGATCTGGTTATATAGAAATTAAAAGGCAGGTTAAAGACTGATTAAACTTCAGAGATCATCTCAGATGAGGTTTTAAGTCGGCCTCCAAACTTTCGCGACCCTGTTTTCTTACCTCAAGATGCATCGCTCAGGGCAAATGCCAAGCACCGTAGGCCCTGTCAATGCTGTTGCAATAAGATAGAGTCGTAACGACATTCAAAATTCTATGACAAGTAAAGACAGTATTGGAGGATGAAAAAATACGAAGCCTTTACAATAATTAAAATATTAAGAGGGCGTAAATTATCTAAACCCAATATGGACGTTTGAAGGGCAAACTTCCATGAATGATTGGAACACTAAATTTCTTTAAAGAAGAAAACTGTGTAGCAACCCTCAAGGAAGGAGTGTTGCGCGCTTGTAGTTTTAAAAACGGAAGTTAAAAAGTTACAACTGGAAAATTTTTATAGTAAAAAAGAGAATTAAAAGAGTCTGTTATCAAGAGTAAACAGGATTTTCACTCAAAAATTTATCATCAATAATGACTGAGTGCATCGGGGATTGCTCAACTTGACAAGATACTTCAGGGAAGGATTCGCCAAGCACGCTCGCCTGTTATCTGTTAGGTTAATCAACAGGGACCTATAAGGTTAAAAAAATGCATGAGTTAATCCTAAATTGGTTACAAAACATTGGTAGAAAAACAAAATGAGAAACTTTTCATGAAACCATATGACCAAAACCCGCAACCAAAATACAAATCCTTAACTCGCAGTATCAGCTGGATAGCTTATTGAGAAATAAAATTCCTTTCTCATTTCGTTTCTTTTAATAATTTTCATCTTGTCAGTATCGAATTAATGACATGTAAAACAAAATAATAATGTTTTATAAGCACAAAATATATGCACAGGGCGGCGTTTTATCATTATCCGATAGTATCAGAGGCAGAAACTTCACCGTATTTAATGTTGTACACGAAAAAAACCAATGTAGCCAGAAAACGGATCCTAAATACGTCGTAACCGTCCTGAAAAATAAAATTGGAATTTGTCATTCCATCCTCTTATTGTTCAAAAAACCTAAATTTCTTAAATAAAACGTTCCGCAATGAAAAAAAATGGCACTCACGGCCCATCTGGTCGTAATGCTATAGAATGGATAATAATTTCTTGAAAATTGTACTCGCCCTATTATTCTGATTTACGCCAGGAACGCGTTTAACAGCTTGAAAACCCATCTTAGTTTTGAAAACATGCGAAATCTGTTGACGAAGTTGACGAGTTGACGAGAAAACAATCTTTGATGTCTTACGCGGGAAATATCCGGAACAAGGTAAAGCAAAATTGAATTATCAAGAACTCCTCTACAGCAAAATTGATAATTGCTTTAATTTTGCTTGATAATTCAATTTTGTTTTACCTGTTTCCGGATATTTCCCGCGTAAGACATCAAAGATTGTTTTCTCGTCAACTTTGTCATTTTAAAATAGGACATCAATTTTTGCTTTTTCTGTAATACTTCAAATGGCTTTGGAAATTTTTCCTGTTGACATGGTTTTGGCATGGCTTTCGGATTAAATTTTGTGGTTCTTTCTTGAAATTTGATTACCCTTTATCAGTGAATGCGTCCTTTCGGGCCTTAGAGGAGTTTCTGATAGCCTTAATAAATGACGGACAGAGATTTCGCATGTTTTCAAGACTCATATGGGTATTCATGCTGTTAAACGCGTTCCGGGCATACACCAGGTAATGCAAAATTGAATTATCAAAAACTCCTCTAAGGCCCGAAGAGACGTATTCACTGATAAAGAGTAATCAAAATTCACGAAAGAACCACAAAATGTGATCCGAAAGCCATGCCAAAACCACGAAGCAATAATTGATGTCCTATTTTAAAATGACAAAGTTGACGAGAAAACAGTCTTTGATGTCTTACGCGGGAAATATCCGGAACCAGGTAAAGCAGAATTGAATTATCAAGTGAGCAAGGATGATCCGAAAATATATCATACCCTCAATCCATATTAGAAAAGCTCAATGCCTCAATGGTTAGAAAGTCTGCCATGAAGACGCATCGAAGCCCTTCCAGCCTAGTTGCTGTCAAACGTTTTTGATATTTTTTATATCTCCTTCAACTGATCTAAGTAAAACTTTTCCTAAACAAGCAAAACGAATAGCTACGTCTCATTTGACTTTCTTCTTCTGCATATTTCATGCTGGTTGATAGCTCTTAATAAATGCCCCGGTGTACGACCAATAGGAGTTGGGGAAGTCCTCGGGCAAATTATTGGAAGAATTTTTATCAAACGCAGTGTTTCGAAACCAACTTTAAGATATTAGTGAGTGATCAGCAGCTACGTATGGGTCAAAGGGAGCAACATGTACTTCATTCAGTGAGCGCTGCCTTTAAAAAGACAGATTTGGAAGCGATTTTGCTTATCGAAGACAAAAAACTTTCAGTAGTCTCAACAAAGATCTTGTTTTACGAAACTTTAAGAAATTATGCCCTTCTCTCTTTCATTCCATACGTTATTCAAATCGTAAACCAAAAATTTCATTAATATTAAACACAAAATTTGCTCATGAAGTTACAACCCAAGTCAACCACTTGCGATGTCGAGGTATGGAATCTCCATAATCCCCTTTATTGAACTTCTTGACGTTTGCTTCACAATTTAAAAATGGTGTGCGCTCGATGGCAACAATGCTGGCTCTACTGTTAACTGGAAAACATTTTTGACTTGTTTGACCGATTTTTGTTCACGACGTAGTGGAAATAATTGACAGTTCTAAAGTACTTGGTAGTGTTATAGGTGTTGATAATGAGAAAAAATTTTTTGGAAAGATCAATAAAACAGCAAAAATCGTTGTTAAAAAGCTGACCGTTGATGCCAATGTGTCACCCCAAAATGTTTATAAAGCGTTCAATTCATTGGTTCAAACTAATTGACCTTCGTAGCTTGGACAACCTCTATAATTAAAATATTAAGAGGGCGTAAATTATCTAAACCCAATATGGACGTTTGAAGGGCAAACTTCCATGAATGAATGGAACACTAAATTTCTTTAAAGAAGAAAACTTTGTAGCAACCCTCAAGGAAGGAGTGTTGAGTGCTTGTAATTTCAAAAACGAAAGTTAAAAAGTTACAACTGGAAAATTTTTATAGTAAAAAAGAGAATTAAAAGAGTCTGTTATCAAGAGTAAACAGGATTTTCACTCAAAAATTTATCATCAATAATGACTGAGTGCATCGGGGATTGCTCAACATGACAGGATACTTCGGGGAAGGATTCGCCAAGCACGCTCGCCTGTTATCTGTTAGGTTAATCAACAGGGACCTATAAGGTTAAACAAATGCATGAGTTTATCCCAAATTGGTTACAAAACATTGGTAGAAAAACACAATTAAAAAACTTCTCATGAAACCATATGACCAAAACCCGCAACCAAAATACAAATCTTTATCTCGCAGTATCTGCTGGATAGCATATTGAGAAATAAAATTTCTTTCTCATATCGTTTCTTTTAATAATTTTCATCTTGTCAATATCTATTTAATGACATGTAAAACCAAATAATAATGTTTTATAAGCACAAAAACATATGCACAGGGCGGCGTTTTATCATTATCCGATAGTATCAGAGGCAGAAACTTCACCGTATTCAATGCTGTACACGAAAAACAACAATGTAGTCAGAAAACGGATCCTAAATACGTCGTAACCGTCCTGAAAAATAAAACCGGAATTTGTCGTTCCATCCTCCTATTGTTCAAAAAACCTAAATTTCTTAAATAAAACGTTCCGCAATGAAAACAAATGGCACTCACGGCCCATCTGGTCCTAATGCTATAGAATGGATAAAACTTTCTTGAAAATTGTACTCGCCCTATCCTTCTGATTTTTTCCAGGAACGCGTTTAACAGCTTGAATACCCATCTGAGTTTTGAAAACATGCGAAGTCTTTGTCCGTCATTTATTAAGGCTATCAAAAACTCCTCTAAGGCTCGAAAAGACGTATTCACTGATAAATAGTAATCAAATTTCATGAAAGAACCGCAAAATGTGATCCGAAAGCCATACCAAAACCATGTCAACAGGAAAAACTTCCAAAGCCATTTGAAGTATTACAGAAAAAGCAAAAATTGATGTCCTATTTTAAAATGACAAAGTTGACGAGAAAACAATCTTTGATGTCGTACGCGGGAAATATCCGGAACCAGGTAAAGCAAAATTGAATTATCAAGAACTCCTCTAAAGCAAAGTTGATAATTGCTTTAATTTTGCTTGATAATTCATTTTTGTTTTACCTGTTTCCGGATATTTCCCGCGTAAGACATCAAAGATTGTTTTCTCGTCAACTTTGTCATTTTAATATAGGACATCAATTTTTGCTTTTTCTGTAATACTTCAAATGGCTTTGGAAATTTTTTCTGTTGACATGATTTTGGCATGGCTTTCGGATCACATTTTGCGGTTCTTTCATGTAATTTGATCACTCTTTATCAGTGAATACGTCTCTTCGGGCCTTAGAGGAGTTTTTGATAGCCTTAATAAATGACGGACAGAGATTTCGCATGTTTTCAAGACTCATATGGGTATTCAAGCTGTTAAACGCGTTCCGGGCATAAACCAGGTAAAGCAAAATTGAATTATCAAAAACTCCAATAAGGCGCGAAGAGACGTATTCAGTGATAAAGAGTAATCAAATTTCACGAAAGAACCACAAAATGTGATCCGAAAGCCATGCTAAAACCATGTCAACAGGAAAAATTTCCAAAGCCATTTGAGGTATTACAGAAGAAGCAAAAATTGACGTCCTATTTTAAAATGACAAAGTTGACGAGAAAACAACCTTTGATGTCTTACGTGGGAAATATCCGGAACCAGGTAAAGCAAGATTGAATTATCAAGTGAGCAAGGAAGATCCGAAAATATATCATACCCTCAATCCATATTAGAAAAAT
The DNA here is from genome assembly GCF_964194025.1 of Convolutriloba macropyga. NCBI lineage: Eukaryota > Metazoa > Xenacoelomorpha > Acoela > Convolutidae > Convolutriloba > Convolutriloba macropyga. The sequence goes on along the minus strand of NC_134470.1, from coordinate 39,285,217 downwards.
TCAATGCCTCAATGGTTAGAAAGTCTGCCGTGAAGACGCATCAAAGCCCTTCCGGCCTAGTTGCCGTCGAACGTTTTTGATATCTTTTATATCTCCTTCAACTGATCTATGTAAAACTTTTCCTAAACAAGTAAAACGAATAGCTACGTCTCATTTGACTTTCTTCTTCTGCATATTTCATGTTGGTTGATAGCTCATAATAAATGCCCCGGTGTACGACCAATAGGAGTTGGGGAAGTCCTCAGGCAAATTATTGGAAGAACTATTATCAAACGCAGTGTCTTGAAACCAACTTTAAGATATTAGTGAGTGATCAGCAACTATGTATGGGTCAAAGGGAGCAACATGTAGTTCATTCAGTGAGCACTGCCTTTAAAAAGACAGATTTGGAAGCGATTTTGCTCATCGAAGGAAAAAACTTTCAGTAGTCTCAACCAAGATCTTGTTTTACGAAACTTAAAGAAATTATGCCCTTCTCTCTTTCATTCCATACGTTATTCATATCGTAAACCAAAAATTTCATTACTATTAAACTCAAACTTCTCTCATGAACTTACAACCCAAGTCGACCACTTGCGATGTCGAGGTATGGAATCTCCATAATCCTTTTATTGAACTTCTTGACGTTTTTTTCGAAATTTCAAAATGGTGTGCGCTCGATGGCAGCAAAGCTGGCTCTCCTGATAACTGGAAAACGTTTTTGACTCGTTTGACAGATTTTTGTTCACGACGTAGTGGAAATAATTGACAGTTCTAGAGTACTTGGTAGTGTTATAGGTGTTGATAATGAAGAAAATTTTTTTGAAAGATCAATAAAACAGCAGCAATCGTTGTTAAAAAACTGACCGTTGATGCCAATGTGTCACCCCAAAATTTTTATAAAGCGTTCAATTCATTGGTTCAAAATAATTGACCTTCGTAGCTTGGACAACTCCTAATAATGAAGACTTGTTAAAAGAATGTGAGAAATCAATCAACGATGAGCTTTTCACTAATCTCTTAAAGAATCCCACATAAAATGAAAATTAACGGAATACCTTTTCTTTGCCGGTAACGGAGGGTGGCTTGAACGTCCTTAAACAGGAAGATCGTTTTAAGGAATGTGAGCAATCAGTTCAAATGTCGAGTCCCTTATCCCTATCTCTGCCCGAAGCCAAACTAAAGCAACAAGTCATACATGAAATACAAAAGGAGAAACAGCATGTTGTCAAATGAAAAAAAAAACAAAATTGGAAGCGAATCAAAAAAGGGAGGTTCGCTGACTTGACTGAGCTAGTGAAAAGGCCGCATAAGGCTGGTTGAGCTCTATGCCCTTGAAGCGATTTCAATTTGACCAAGGGAAATAGGAGTTTCGTGATGGCAGTGCCTTTCGCTATTGCTGGGCACCAGTGAATAAGCAATCACCATGCGCACGCAACAAAAAGTTCACTTTTGCCCTCTACTGTCCGGAGGGTTGATACATTCACATGAGACATAATGAACAGCGCGATTCCTTTGCGATTTATTTGAATGTAATAATGTCGAGATCGAACCTCATCTTCACCGTTGCAAGCGAAAACTTCCCTCTTAAATCAAGGACAACTGATGATGATGTAACATTAGATTCCAAGACCAACGGACTTTGGGAATCGAGGTTTAACAAAACTTATTTTGATGTGAACATTTTCAACTCGCTGGCAAAATGTTGCCCTGAAAGCAGTAGCAAAGCCTACAAGAAACATGAATCTGTAAAAAAGAACAAATATGAAAGACTAAATGAGGATGAGAAGTCAACATTTTGTGCGCTAGTTTTTGCGTGCACTGGTGGAGCCGGCGCATCAGTTTCAGAAGCGCTGTAACAACTGGCATCAAAGCTCTGATCGAAATGAGGACAGCTATGCTGATACCATGGCTTATATAAGGACAAAACTCAACTTTGCTCTGTGAGGGAGTTCCATCCTCAGCATTTGTGGGTCAAGGACGCTTAGGCGGTGCAAAATTTTTGATGCTTCAATAAGAGCTGTGGCTGATGAAGGAGGCAGTTAAATTGACTCATCTACCTTTGTCATTAGTTGTATTTCTTTCTAATGCTGTCTCTTTTTGTTCTACTTTCTCAGCTGATGTTCGTATAAATTATCAATTTTTTTGGTAGATTTAAACAATACTGGGTGGGCACCGGAACAAACAATATTCACCCAGTGTCAGGGAGGGCATTTCTTAATTTACATTTCCTGTCAAAAAAAATACTTAGGAAGAAAACAATCAGAAGAAAATTATAGAGTGTGATTTTTTAAAAAACTGATTGCAGAGAAAAAGGATTTGTCAATTAAAACCTAAATTGGTTTAAACAACAAACATTTTCCAACATTGCATTCATCGTCAAGTTTAAAAATTAAATGAAGTCCATTAAAAAGTAAATAAACTTGTCTTTGACTCTAATTCTAAAAAATGAGTGAGAATAACAATGAATTTTCAAAATTATCTGCAGTTAAAATCACATTTACAGCTTTTATGTACATTTATTACACAAAAATTAATTCAATTTTTATTCCGCAGTTTTCGAAAATCCCTGGTATAACGCTTTCTGTTCTTGAAAAGGGGTTCTTACTTTCGTTTTTATCTCTTGTTTTTTTTTAACTTGTTGCGGTTGACAAAATTTCCATTTAACATGTATTAGAATAATTTTTGAATTTCAAAAGTCAATTTTTTGTATTTGAAATAATACTCCAATGTCAATTCCCGACCCGGGACTCATCGCGCGCATTGAATTGCGGTTTCAGCTTCCTGATGTAGATTGCTTCTACGGTCAATATTTTTTCAACCCCGCGACATGCATTTAGGATCTCCCATTCAATATTATGCGCTGTACAACAACAATCAACGAGGTGTTGTCCCACTGCGGAATCCTTCTTCTGATGCTCCGAAATTCTGTAACCTGTCGACTGGCTTGGCCAACGTAGATGGAACTGCATCCAGTACACGTAACCTTATAACCCCATAAGATTTCAGATTCTTATCAAAAGTTGATTTCTGCGTGGACAAGCTAGTTCTTAGTTTTCTCGTTGTGAATATGATTTGAATATCAAACAATTTTTTCAGTGTACTTGCAAAATTTGGAGTGATGTTTCCTGTGAATCTCGGTTTAAGCTCCTTTTTGTTGAGACTTTTAACTTTTTTCAGAGGCTGTGCAATTTTGGGGGTTTTGTTGTAACATTTGTATTCTTGACTATTTTGTCCAACGTCTCATTAACAATTATGGATGACCAATCAGTTGAATATTGATTTTCTTTCCAGATCTTTTGATTTTTCTTAAGACCTACATCAAAGGATTGCCAGTCACTGGTCGCATTAAAAATCCTATGCACAGTCCCTTTAATGATAATTTCCTTGAGTTGCAACGGTGCACAGCTACGGAAATTTAGGATTATGCCGGTATTGGTCAATTTTTGATACCAATGTTAGGTAATTTGTTTATCTTCGTTTACGTTTATGTGTAGATCTAGTAATGCCAAGTCTCTATACCGTTTGGTGTCTCGAGAAAGAATGGTCAATTTTTGTGAAAAGAATTTGCATACTCAAGGTAATGTAGAGGACTCCCTTTGACACAATGTGTCATCGACATACCTCTTGAAAAATTTCAAATACTGTGTGTCCTGTTTCGTAACTTTTCGGCACAATAGGAAGAGATCCATACAGATTCCTGCAATTTCTTATACTCAGTGTCGGTGATACTTGGCGTTTTGCAAGAAACCAGTTTTATTATGATTCGCACTCGGTATTTCTCCCTCGGAAAATAACGCATGGGTTACAATCAATGCATTTTACCTTTGTGTCGGGAGTTCTTTTCTCCCTTCCCTCATTTGGTTTCTGCATGGATTTTTCAAGAGTTTTCAAAAAAGTTATCTGGCCACAAGTATTTTTAGCTAGTAATAAAACTGCCATGTATCCGTCTCATTTTCACTGTATCCTATTCAGGCAGCCAAAAACGAATTTTTTTGCGATGCATAAAAGAAGTTGTTTTTATGTAACGCAGAAAACTACGTCAGATACCACATCTTATTACTGTGAAAGCAAATATTCGTTACGGCTAGTCTCAAAAGTTTCTTCATAGATGACCTCTGAATCTCAGGAACCACGTTACTGCAGAACTGTTCTCTTAGCGCAATTTCCAGTGTCTCTCCAAGCAGTACATTGATGTACAAGCTTTCAAAATCGAAAGATACAATTTGCTCATCTTAATCTAATTTGATAGCCTCAAAAGTGGCTCTGGCATGTTTTGCGTTAGTCTCAATATTTGCAACTGGTAACCCCTCGAAAAAAGCAGAGAGAAAATGGTTGATGTTCTCGTAACCGAGACCGAGTATTGACAGAAAAAACTGAAGCGGCGTACCCTTTTATGTACTTTAAAAATTCCATAAAGCATGGCCTGCTGCGATCCAGTAGTCCTCAGCCTGTGATAAGTCTCTTCACTTATCTTTCTCTTGTTTCATTAATCAATGGAAACGCTATTTATTAATTTCTCCATTTTTATTGTTAGGTTGTCATTTTCTCCATTACGAGCCTCATTTTGACTGGCACTGAGGATTTCTTTTAGTTTATCCTAGTTTGCTGTCTGTTTCATAACACAAGAACCTCACACTTTATCGGTGGTACAGCTAGTAGTTTTTGATCTATCAGGAAGTTTTTATCTTTTTTATTGTTCTATCCATTGGTGTGTCACGTACATTCTTAGCGTATCTTTTTACCACCAATGTTTTTTTTACATAACTCCTACTAAATCACACAACTTTTCACCATCTTAAATAACAAAACAATCTGTCTACGTCCACAAGGAAGTGCACTTCAATTAATTTGTCGCTGACTGGATGCTTTGGACCTAATGGTAAGACATCCAGGACAAGTTTTGGCAGTTCAACGCCGTTCAATTTAACAACATTATTACGAGATCCAATCCACAGAGGCTTCTTTCTCTCTGACAGCTTTGCTTGCTTATCATTAAGTCTGTTTCTAATCTTTTTGGAAAGATTTATCATTTCGTTTCTAATGCTGTAAAAAGTATAAGGTAAAAATAATTTTTCACCTTTCCTGAAAATGTCCCTATTTTCACCTAGTTTTTCCTCAAATTTTCTACGGCCTTTTTCCGTACGACTTATTCCTTTCCTTAAAAACTTAAGCTGAAAGCTGTGCACCGCTTGTTCTGAAAAAACTTCGTTTTTGAGGATTCGGAACTTCAATAAATCCGGAATGGTATCATTATCGTTACAGATATACAGAAAGCCTAATCGACATTTACAGTTTTTTAATTTATGTGAACTTTTGACATATTTTAGGAATTGTTTTAAGCATTTGCTGTGCCTCAGAATGTATCTGCGCTATGGTTGAGATAAAATATAGCAGATTCTACCAGTTTTACCTTTGCTCTCGCCTTCATCTGTCGTTTTCCGATGTTTTTTTTTGAGCAGAGGTTTCTTTTTTCCTCAGTGGCGCATAACAAGGTCCAGTGATTCTATCTAGTGCCGGTTCCTGGTAGAGCACACTGTAGACTCCCAGCTGTGTTTTCTACTTCCGTTTCAATATCAGGTACTCTGTCACCCTCAGTACCAGTATCCCAGTGCTCAACAACTCTGAAAATATCAGGGGTTCCAGTGCTCTGACAGTATACCATTACTTTAAACTTGTTATTTATGGTCAAGTAGTTTATTAGCTCTTGTACGCTATTTGGCTTTTCGATTTGTGGCTTGAGATGCTCTTGTTGATTAGATCATGCCACACAGTTATGTCAGTCCTTGTGCTCAATCGGCGCTTGACCAGAAGATTTTGTCTATTTTTCAACCAATTCTTTGTATTGGGGTTGAAAAAAATACCAGGTACATGTTATTTTTGTCAGGTCCTTCACTGTATTGAACACTCTATACTGTGTGATTGAGTCAGCAGACTGCTAAAATATGAACCATCCTATCTGTTATGAAAGAGACAACCTACTCCGAGAAATTAAGTGAAATTCTCAGTGTGGCTCGTAATGGAGAATGTGATGATCTGACAATAAAAACGGAGAAATTGATAAATAGCGGTTTGCATCGACTAATAAAACAGGGGAAATGTAAGTGAAAATGCTTATGACAGGCTCAGGACAACTGGATCGCAACCGGCCAGGCTTTATGGGCTTGCTAAAGTACATATAAGGGGTACGCTTCCTCGGCCTGTTCTGTCAACACCCGGTAGCAGTTACGAGAACATCAATAAATTTCTCTTTCCCTTTTTTGAGAGGTTACCAGTTGCAAATATTGAGTCTAACTCGAAAGATGCCAGAGCCGCTTGAGAGGCTACCAAATTGGTTGAAGATGAGCTATTTGTATCTCTCGATGTTAAAAGCTTGTACACCAATGTACTTGTTGAGGAGGCAATTGGAATTGCGCTTAAAAAACTCTACTGCAGTGACGTGGTTCTCGAGATTCCGAGGTCAGCTATGAAGAGGATTTTGAGACTAGCCGTAACGAATGTTCACTTTATGTGTAATATGTGGTACACTCAATTGGACGGTTTAGCAATGGGTGCTTCGCTGGCTGTAATCTTGGCAAATTTGTGGATGAATCTTTTGAAAATTGATTGATTTTTTAAAATTGTAATGGAATGATTAAAAAAAAGTATTGTTTGTTTCAAGCGTATTTAACCGCATGGTTTTAATTTTAATTTAATTGTTGCAAAAAAGGATTTGTTCTTGTTTTTTCATATCTATCGCTGAAAACTGTTCATTGCAACGGACCTCGTTTAATTTTTCCGGCGTAGTTTTCTTCATTACATAAAAACTATTTCTTTTATGCACCGCAAAAAAAATTTGTTTTTTGCTACCTGAATGGGATACAGGGAATATGAGAGTGATACAGCGCAAGTTTATTATCGACTAAAAAAATACTTGTCGCTACTTAACGTTTTTGAGGGTGGAGACATGTTGTATCCTTGTGGTGCTCCAAGTTCTACCCGAAGTCTATCTGGAGTAACAACTTTCGAGTTCTCGCCAGACGGGCTGCTTGGAGCTGCTCTCTCTGAAACAAATATGAGTGTCGTCCTGCTGCATCCAATTACGAAACTGAGCAGCTGCACAAGGTCTTTCAGGTCCCTCCGCGAACTTGGAATTAATGAGGCCGTGACGTGGAGTGGAAATAGCAATAAAATTGCTGTTGCTGTTAGTTAAAAGTTATATTTTGTGTAATGCAAGATTTATTGCTGGAATTTCCCAACTATGCTCTTATTTTTTCATCGGTTTAGACAGCAAGTGGAAGTTGCATACTTTTCCAGCTGATCAGACAGCGGTCTCCGGATGTGGAGCTGTATTTCACGTAAGTTCATGAGCTTGTTGATCTCATTCTTCTGTAATGGCGTAAAGCATCAAGTCAACATTTATTTCAGTCAGCTGAATCGACAGGGGTATTTACTTGCTTTAATTATTACTATGCTCTCTATACACGCCACCCCTGGTCAGTGGAGTGAAATTAATTCCGTTTGTCTCATATTTACACCCTTTTGCAGTTCTTCTGAAAACATTTACTGTAGAAAGCAGATAAACCTGTTGATTCCTCAAATGAACCCTGCAACAGTCTCAAAATTTTCTCCACTAATCTGACACATGCGTCTTCAACTTTCCATTTTGGTTTATTACGGAGGACGCTGGTAGAACGGACCGGGCGCAGAGCAGAATGCCATAAGATGAGATTTAAAGCCAAATATTTCCCGTGCTCTGATAGATCTTAAACTCATTAATTTAGTGGCAATTTTTTGTGAAAAATTCAAAATAGCGTAACAAAGATCTATCCGCCTTTGCAATAACGGGCTTGCGGCCACGGAGAGGACGGCGAGCGAAGTCCGCCCACACACCATAGATAATCAAGGGGCGTCAACGGATTAATTTACCATTTCTTACATTTGTTGTACTTTAATTTAAACCAATCAGATTATTTGACTACGCCAATAACTGACCGAGTGACAACTTTCGTTTTCACAAAATTGTAAATTGCGTTGAATTCAGTTTCTAAAAGAGAACAGCGTTATTCTATATATCAAACTAACAATCAATTAAAAAGGACCGTGTACACCATCCGGCAACGATGGATGCAGGTCGGAACATAATGGATGATGAGTAGCACTTAGCCGGATGCTGCACTCCAAGCTGTTCCCCTCCAGACAGTGTAAAGACGGCCCAGTCACAAAAATAACTAGCAAGTGGAGAGGAAAGCACCAATATATATATATATATATATATATATATATATATATAGCACACATAGGGAACTGGTAAGGAAGGATTAAAATAAAAAAAGGGTATCAAGGAATGAGCAAAGGAATTAAAGTTAAGCAGCCATACACTCAGTGCAGCCTTCCCTCCTCCACGACGGCGCTAATCGAAGTCTCACTGAGAACACGAGGCTTGAGGGAGCGACATCCCCTCAAGCAGAGAACACAGCTCCTCAGAAGTGCGAAGCTGATTTTCGTTCGGATGTAGCTTATAGTGTCGGCGTATGGCTCTCCGCGTTTTTCGCTGATCTTGGTTGCGAGTTGTTTCATAACGCGCGATGCTGATGGCCCAGCACCGCCCGAGCAAGCAAAAACCAGTGCGTTGAAACTGCAGTGTTCGGTTTCCCGGATTCGCTCTTCGTACTTATTTCGCTTGATGCTCTCGTGATATTTGTATGCATCTTTTATGGTCTTAGGGCAGCTCTTCGCGTGAGGGTTGAAAAACTTCACATCGAAGAAAGTGCGAATAAAGCGGGACCCTCACAGACCGTTTGCCTTGATGTCCAGTCGAGCGTCATGATCAGTAGTGGTGGAATTACTCGAGAAAATTTCTCCATCGGGCGACTGAAGTTTTGGCTCTATCTGGACATCGTGGCAAACGTCATCCATCAGGTTTGCAAACAGGTCTCTGATTTCGTTGTGTCGTAGGTGCGTATACCCGCCTTTGGCGCAATGAAGGGCATGGATGAGGCTAAATTCTTTCCCGTATGGGCATATAGCTGGCGTGTTATTCGCTTCCCAGGTGTAGCGAAGTGCTATTCCATCGCAGAACTCAGTCTTCGTGAGGTCGAAACCATGTTTTGGTAACGGAAGCGCGTTAAGCCAGCTAGATGCTCCTTTCTCCGAGGCCAGCTGGATGGTATACTTCATTTCTGGTAGATTGTTTTCGATTCTGGATTTTTTCGAGATGAGTTCACGTTGCATGTCTGCTTTCTGTCTGAGACTGATCTTGGTTTGTTCTAATTCATATTGTTGAATTTCGAATGAATCATTATTAAATGACGCCAACGGAGTTGAGAGTTCAATTGATTTCTCAAGATTTTATGAAGATCTCGTGGGAGGGCGATGTTAAGCCCACACATTCTGAGAGGGAGAGAAAAACGTTATCTTTCTTCTTGGATTATTTCTTTGCCGACGATGTTCGGTATGACTCGGCCAAGCCGCTCCTCTACCTTGTCCAGAACCCCGTCCATGAAGGGTGTAGTACACGAGAGGAAGCTCAACTTCTGTTGAACCCCCTTCGTAAAACATGCATAGGCATTCTGGGGAGAGGTGAGAGCAAACTGACCAAGTCTGTCCAAACTTTTTGTGAATTTAATTTCCGCATCTTTCAGGAAATTTTTACTGGCCTCAGAGCTACCGATTACTGATCCCAGGACTCGAGCGCCCTGCGTGATTTCCACATTTGTGCCTGCAAACTCAGATGACGCTTGGCGCTCGCCTCCTGGCTTAATTATCAACTGACACTTCGGAGGATTGACAAGATATCCATACTTGGGACCAAGCTGAGTGAGCTTGTCGAAGAGTGCCCTGATATCTTTCAACTTACCGACGACGCTACCATCATCAGCATACCATTTTTGTGTCAGGGAGTCATTGTGATGTCTTCATATTAGGGGTAGGATTGCGATTCCATACATTGCCATCGCAAGGGGATCACCTTGTGTCGTACCTTCCTGAGACAGAATGGTCGACTAACCGATGTAGAGTTGAGGCGGATTGCTATAGGAATTTTGTAAGGCAACATGCAAGGATGGGCATAAGGCTTTCACGTTCTCTAATGCTGTTCGTCTATTGAGCACATTAAATGCGTTTTTGGCATCAATTAGTAGAATTGCTTCCTTTTCAGGATCATCAAAACTGTGGCGAAGCGAATGTTCTATCTCGAATTTCTGGCCCAGACACAGCTGCACGCAGTCTACGCTTGATGGTATTATTGTTCGATCCATCGTCCGTATTCTTTGTTCGACTGTGAGTTAAGTGCGGAAGTATTATACAGAGGGTTAGAGATATATCGGATCTATCCGTGTCTACGGCAATCGGGGAGAGGACACTGTGAAGGGCTTCGGCGAACTGTTCCCCTGTCTTGCTCTTACTGAGCGTGAAGGGTTGAAAAACTTCACATCGAAGAAAGTGCTAATAAAGCGGGAGCCCCACAGACCGTTTGCCTTGATGTCCAGTCGAGCGTCATGATCAGTAGTGGTGGAATTACTCGAGAAAATTTCTCCATCGGGCGACTGAAGTTTTGGCTCTATCTGGACATCGTGGCAAACGTCATCCATCAGGTTTGCAAACAGGTCTCTGATTTCGTTGTGTCGTAGGTGCGTTTACCCGCCTTTGGCGCAATGAAGGGCATGGGTGAGGCTAAATTCTTTCCCGTATGGGCATATAGCTGGCGTGTTCTTCGCTTCTCAGGTGTAGCGAAGTGCTATTCCATCGCAGAACTCAGTCTTCGTGAGGTTGAAACCATGTTTTGATAACGGAAGCGCGTTAAGCCAGCTAGATGCTCCTTTCTCCGAGGCCAGCTGGATGGTATACTTCATTTCTGGTAGGTTGTTTTCGATTCTGGATTTTTACGAGATGAGTTCACGTTGCATGTCTGCTTTCTTCTGAGTTCAATTGATTTCTCAAAATTTTTATGAAGATCTTGTGTGAGGGCGATGTTAAGCCCACCCATTCTGAGAGGGAGAGAAAAAATTTATCTTTCCTCTTGGATTATTTTGCCGACGATGTTCGGTATGACTCGGCCAAGCCGCTCCTCTACCTTGTCCAGAACCCCGTGCATGGAGGGTGTAGTACGCGAGAGAAAGCTCAACTTCTGTTGAACCTCCTTCGTAAAACATGCATAGGCATTCTGGGGAGAGGTGAGAGCAAACTGACCAAGTTGTCCAAAATTTTGGTGTATTTAATTTCCGCATCTTTCAGGAAATTTTTACTGGCCTCAGAGCTACCGATTACTGATCCCAGGACTCGAGCGCCCTGCGTGATTTACACATTTGTGCCTGCAAATTCAGTTGACGCTTGGCGCTCGCCTCGTGGCTTAATTATCAACTGACACTTCGGAGGATTGACAAGATATCCATACTTGGGACCAAGCTGAGTGAGCTTGTCGAAGAGTGCCCTGATATGAGTTCACGGAGTGCCCTGATATTAGTTCAGGGAGTCATTGTGAAGTCTTGATTTTAGGGGTAGGATTGCGATTCCATACATAGCCATCGCAAGGGGATCACCTTGTGTCGTACCTTCCTGAGACAGAATGGTCGACTAACCGATGTAGAGTTGAGACGGATGGCTATAGGAATTTTGTAAGGCAACATGCAATGATGGGCATAAAGTTTTCACGTTCTCTAATGCTGTTCGTCTATTGAGCACATTAAATGCGTTTTTGGCATCAATTAGTAGAATTGCTTCCTTTTCAGGATCATCAAAACTGTGGCGAAGCGATTGTATGGCATGTTCTATGCCGAATTTCTATCCCAGGCACAGCTGCATGTTTCCACGGAGGGATGTTAGATCTTGCCTGATTCAGTCGACGATTATGCGTCCGGTAATGCGACGCATTACATCAATACCAATAGGTCTCACACCTGGACATTTATCCAGAGCTACCAGTCGACAACCATTGTATGCAGTCAAATCATCTGTATTATGGACGTGGCAGCCTCTTAGCAAACTTGGCAACAAACTTGCACAGGTTCGTGGAGATCTGTCCGAAAGCAGAAAGTAGTCTACGCCAGTCATCGGCATCGAGACTTGAAGGCCCGGCACTGCCATGAGTCTTCATTGCATGCTTTAGGACAGGCCTAGCACTGATTCTGAGTTCTGAGAAGTTGCAACTGTGCCATGCACGCAGTCTACGCTTGATGGTATTATTGTTCGATCCATCTTCCGTATTCTTTGCTCAACTGAGAGTTAAGTGCGGAAGTATCATACAGAGGGTTAGAGATATATCGGATCTATCCGTGTCTACGGCAATCAGGGAGAGGAAACTGAAGGGCTTCGGCGAACTGTTCCCCTGTCTTGTTCTTACTGAGCGTGAAGGGTTGAAAGGGTTGAAAAACTTCACATCGAAGAAAGTGCGAATAAAGCGTGAGCCCCACAGACCGTTTGCCTTGATGTCCAGTCGAGCGTCATGATCAGTAGTGGTGGAATTACTCGAGAAAATTTCTCCATCGGGGCGACTGAAGTTTTGGATCTATCTGGACATCGTGGAAAACGTCATCCATCAGGTTTGCAATCAGGTCTCTGATTTCGTTGTGTCGTAGGTGCGTATACCCGCCTTTGGCGCAATGAAGGGCATGGGTGAGGCTAAATTATTTCCCGTATGGGCATATAGCTGGCGTGTTCTTCGCTTCCCAGGTGTAGCGAAGTGCTATTCCATCGCAGAACTCAGTCTTCGTGAGGTCGAAACCATGTTTTGATAACGGAAGCGCGTTAAGCCAGCTAGATGCTCCTTTCTCCGAGGCCAGCTGGATGGTATACTTCATTTCTGGTAGATTGTTTTCGATTCTGGATTTTTTCGAGATGAGTTCACGTTGCATGTCTGCTTTCTGTCTGAGACTGATCTTGGTTTGTTCTAATTCATATTGTCGAATTTCGAATGAATCATTATTAAATGACGCCAACGGAGTTGAGAGTTCAATTGATTTCTCAAGATTTTTATGAAGATCTCGTGGGAGGGCGATGTTAAGTACACACATTCTGAGAGGGAGAGAAAAAAATTTTCTTTCTTCTTGGATTAATTCTTTGCCGACGATGTTCGGTATGACTCGGCCAAGCCACTCCTCTACCTTGTCCAGAACCCCGTCCATGAAGGGTGTAGTACACGAGAGGAAGCTCAACTTCTGTTGAGGCCCCTTCGTAAAACATGCATAGACATTCTGGGGAGAGGTGAGAGCAAACTGACCAAGTCTGTCCAAACTTTTTGTGTATTTAATTTCCGCATCTTTCAGGAAATTTTTACTGGCCTCAGAGCTACCGATTACTGATCCCAGGACTCGAGCGCCCTGCGTGATTTCCACTTTTGTGCCTGCAAACTCAGATGACGCTTGGCGCTCGCCTCCTGGCTTAATTATCAACTGACACTTCGGAGGATTGACAAGATATCCATACTTGGGACCAAGCTGAGTGAGCTTGTCGAAGAGTGCACTGATATCTTTCAACTTACCGACGACGCTACCATCATCAGCATACCATTTTTGTGTCAGGGAGTCATTGTGAAGTCTTCATATTAGGGGTAGGATTGCGATTCCATACATTGCCATCGCAAGGGGATCACCTTGTGTCGTACCTTCCTGAGACAGAATGGTCGACTAACCGAGGTAGAGTTGAGACGGATGGCTATAGGAATTTTGTAAGGCAACATGAAATGATCGACATAAGGCTTTCACGTTCTCTAATGCTGTTCGTCTATTGAGCACATTAAATGCGTTTTTGGCATCAATTAGTAGAATTGCTTCCTTTTCAGGATCAACAAAACTGTGGCGAAGCGAATGTATGTCATGTTCTCTGCCGAATTTCTGCCCCAGGCACAGCTGCATGTTTCCACGGAGGGATGTTAGATCTTGCCTGATTCAGTCGACGATTATGCGTCCGGTGATGCGACGCATTACTTCAATACCAATAGGTCTCACACCTGGACATTTATCCAGAGCCACAAGTCGACAACCATTGTATGCAGTCAAATCATCTGGTGGTATTATGGACGTGGCAGCCTCTTAGCAAACTTGGCAACAAACTTGCACAGGTTCGTGAAAATCTGTCCGAAAGCAGAAAGTAGTCTACGCCAGTCATCGGCATCGAGACCTGAAGGCCCGGCACTGCCATGAGTCTTCATTGCATGCTTTAGGACAGGCCTAGCACTGATTCTGAGTTCTGAGAAGTTGCAGCTGTGCCATGCACGCAGTCTACGCTTGATGGTATTATTGTTCGATCCATCTTCCGTATTCTTTGCTCAACTGAGAGTTAAGTGCGGAAGTATCATACAGAGGGTTAGAGATATATCGGATCTATCCGTGTCCACGGCAATCAGGGAGAGGAAACTGAAGGGCTTCGGCGAACTGTTCCCCTGTCTTGTTCTTACTGAGCGTGAAGGGTTGAAAGGGTTGAAAAACTTCACATCGAAGAAAGTGCGAATAAAGCGGGAGCCCCACAGACCGTTCGCCTTGATGTCCAGTCGAGCGTCATGATCAGTAGTGGTGGAATTACTCGAGAAAATTTCTCCATCGGGCGACTGAAGTTTTGGCTCTATCTGGACATCGTGGCAAACGTCATCCATCAGGTTTGCAAACAGGTCTCTGATTTCGTTGTGTCGTAGGTGCGTTTACCCGCCTTTGGCGCAATGAAGGGCATGGGTGAGGCTAAATTCTTTCCCGTATGGGCATATAGCTGGCGTGTTCTTCGCTTCTCAGGTGTAGCGAAGTGCTATTCCATCGCAGAACTCAGTCTTCGTGAGGTCGAAACCATGTTTTGATAACGGAAGCGCGTTAAGCCAGCTAGATGCTCCTTTCTCCGAGGCCAGCTGGATGGTATACTTCATTTCTGGTAGATTGTTTTCGATTCTGGATTTTTTCGAGATGAGTTCACGTTGCATGTCTGCTTTCTGTGTGAGACTGATCTTGGTTTGTTCTAATTCACATTGTTGAATTTCGAATGAATCATTATTAAATGACGCCAACGGAGTTGAGAGTTCAATTGATTTCTCAAGATTTTTATGATGATCTCGTGGGAGGGCGATGTTAAGCCCACCCATTCTGATAGGGAGAGAAAAAAGTTATCTTTCCTCTTGGATTATTTCTTTGCCGACGATGTTCGGTATGACTCGGCCAAGCCGCTCCTCTACTTTGTCCAGAACCCCGTCCATGGAGGTTGTAGTACGCGAGAGGAAGCTTAACTTCTGTTGAACCCCCTTGTAAAACATGCATAGGCATTCTGGGGAGAGGTGAGAGCAAACTGACCAAGTCTGTCCAAACTTTTTGTGTATTTAATTTCCGCATCTTTCAGGAAATTTTTACTGGCCTCAGAGCTACCGATTACTAATCCCAGGACTCGAGCACCCTGCTTGATTTCCACATTTGTGCCTGCAAACTCAGTTGACGCTTGGCGCTCGCCTCCTGGCTTAATTATCATTTGACACTTCGGAGGATTGACAAGATAACCATACTTGGGACCAAGCTGAGTGAGCTTGTCGAAGAGTGCCCTGATATCTTTCAACTTACCGACGACGCTACCATCATCAGTATACCATTTTTGTGTCAGGGAGTCATTTTGAAGTCTTGATATTAGGGGTAGGATTGCGATTCCATACATTGTGATCGCAAGGGGATCACCTTGTGTCGTACCTTCCTGAAACAGAATGGTCGACTAACCGATGTTGAGTTGAGACGGATGGCTATAGGAATTTTGTAAGGCAACATGCAATTATGGGCATAAGGCTTTCACGTTCTCTAATGCTGTTCGTCTATTGAGCACATTAAATGCGTTTTGAGCATCAATTAGTAGAATTGCTTCCTTTTCAGGATCATCAAAACTGTGGCGACGCGAATGTATGGCATGTTCTATGCCGAATTTCTGGCCCAGGCACAGCTGCATGTTTCCACGGAGGGATGTTAGATCTTGCCTGATTCAGTCGACGATTATGCGTCCGGTGATGCGACGCATTACTTCAAAACCAATAGGTATCACACCTGGACAATTATCCAGAGCCACAAGTCGACAACCATTGTATGCAGTCAAATCATCTGGTGGTATTATGGACGTGGGAGCCTCTTAGCAAACTTGGCAACAAACTTGTACAGGTTCGTGAAGATCTGTCCGAAAGCAGAAAGTAGTCTACGCCAGTCATCGGCATCGAGACCTGAAGGCCCGGCACTGCCATGAGTCCTCATTGCATGCTTTAGGACAGGCCTAGCACTGATTCTGAGTTCTGAGAAGTTGCAGCTGTGCCATGCACGCAGTCTACGCTTGATGGTATTATTGTTCGATCCGTCGTCCGTATTCTTTGTTCGACTGAGAGTTAGTGCGGAAGTATTATACAGAGGGTTAGAGATATATCGGATCTACCCGTGTCTACGGCAATTGGGGAGAGGACCCTGTGAAGGGCTTCGGCGAACTGTTCCCCTGTCTTGTTCTTACTGAGCGTGGAGAACGAGGGCTTCCATGTGATGAGCTCGCGGTATATTTCGCGCACTGTTACCGCGTGATGAGGCTGGAATTTATCCCAAAAATTATCCGATGGTGCGGCGACGGAACGTTCGGGGGCGTGCGATGTTGCAAGATCTATGAGTGCAGTGTCGGGAGCGGTCAAATCATTGTGTGGTGCCGGCGTTGCGATTGCTGTTTTGTTGGCTCTGGTGACCTCAGAGCAGCTTTTGCAGCTGAAGTTTTCGGTCCACTCTTCGCTGTGGCTAGGCCACTACATTTTACGTGAAAATATTTATAACACATATGACACCAGACGCCTCCCCTACGTAGGGGACCCTTGCAGAGTGGACAATGGGTTTGATCAGCCATCAGGCTACGGGCTAGGAGTCGGGAGGGCTGCACTTAGGGTGACTAGATTAAGTTAATTACAGGAGAGTAATAGCAGCAACGATATTTAAAGTATTGAATGATACAGTATTGTTAAACAGAATAATAGTGAAAACATGGTTTCCATGAAAGGAGAAGTGTAGGGTGTCTTTACAGAACAGGTTAGGTTCAAGAACATTCCTAAATGAGGGTGAAACAATAAAGAGCTTTAAGGCACAAGAATATACAAAGCGTAGCTAAGGGCACTGATTTTCTTATTTATTAGGCGATTACAGCTGGTGGGTATTACTTTGGGAACAATCAAATTATTTGGGCTAAATTTAACAATAATGAGCTGAATGAGGAATTTCCAATGCTCTATGAAAGTTTCAATACTACTACGGTGATCATTGAAGCCAGCAATTACTACAACAGTGTTCAGTTTCTGATTTGGGTATTGATTGATAACATCAGAGATCTAGCAGTTTAGCACCTCGATAGTTGTGTACACAACCCTGTACTTGACCCTCGTCTATATATTTGGTACAAGAAGTACCCAAGACCAAGTCCTAGCAGCTCGAGGGAAGAGGGTTGGCATCAAAACGTCCCATTCACGGAGCCTGCATTCGGCTCTGATTCTCATCTTCTCGCATTGGGCTCTGATTCTCATCTTTTCTCATTCGGCTCTGATTCCTAGCTCCCTTTTTAGATATTCACATGCAAGTGTTGGCAAAAGAACTCGTGGCCAGTCAATTGGCCGACGTAAAAATAAGTACACCTTTCAGCCGACAATTGAGCTATTTCAACTACACGAAAACCCTTAATAATTACCTGCGCCGGTAAGTTTAGTAGGTAAAGTAGTGTACTTCAGCGTCAAACTAAACATTATTCGCCATAACTACTGCCTAATTTGGTAATGCCTCAGTGGCCCCTGGGACAATACTTCGATTTTGCAAAAGCTTTTGATATAGTACATCACCTTCTCATTAAGAAACTCGAAAGTTTTGAAGTGGGAGGGAATATATTATTACTCTTGCACTCATCCTTAGAAGATGGAAAGCAATTTGTCAAAATTGGAAATTGCTGTTCAAGTTTGGATAGCAAGCGGAGTACCACGAGGTTCCATACCTGGAGCACTACAGTTCTTAATTTTTATCAATGACTTGCCAGATGCAATCCTCCCATATTGGAGGTTTTGAATTTGCAGACGACTATAAGCTCATTGTCCATGATGAGGCAAAACTGGACAGAAGCGCAAAAAATATTGAAGACTAGTACCGAGAGAATGAAATGCAGTTAAATGCGAACAAATGCAAATTGTTAAATGTTAGTCGTAAGCTCACGACATCTATGTATGACCAGGAAATCAAACCAAGTGAACCCCAAAAAGACCTTGGTTTAATAATTACATCAAACCTCTCATGGCAAGACAACGGCAACCACAGTGCAAAAAGCGACTAGTGCTTTTTTCCAAATAAAACAAAATATGTCAGCAATTTGCATTTTACAAAATTTGCAAAATATGCATTTTACCTTTGTGTCGGGAGTTCTTTTCTCCCTTCCCTCATTTGGTTTCTGCATGGATTTTTCAAGAGTTTTCAAAAAGTTATCTGGCCACAAGTATTTTTAGCTAGTAATAAAACTGCCATGTATCCGTCTCATTTTCACTGTATCCTATTCAGGCAGCCAAAAACGAATTTTTTTGCGATGCATAAAAGAAGTTGTTTTTATGTAACGCAGAAAACTACGTCAGATACCACATTTTATTACTGTGAAAGCAAATATTCGTTACGGCTAGTCTCAAAAGTTTCTTCATAGCTGACCTCTGAATCTCAGGAACCACGTTACTGCAGAACTGTTCTCTTAGCGCAATTTCCAGTGTCTCTCCAAGCAGTACATTGATGTACAAGCTTTCAAAATCGAAAGATACAATTTGCTCATCTTAATCTAATTTGATAGCCTCGAAAGTGGCTCTGGCATGTTTTGCGTTAGTCTCAATATTTGCAACTGGTAACCCCTCGAAAAAAGCAGAGAGAAAATGGTTGATGTTCTCGTAACCGAGACCGGGTATTGACAGAAAAAACTGAAGCGGCGTACCCTTTTATGTACTTTAAAAATTCCATAAAGCATGGCCTGCTGCGATCCAGTAGTCCTCAGCCTGTGATAAGTCTCTTCACTTATCTTTCTCTTGTTTCATTAATCAATGGAAACGCTATTTATTAGTTTCTCCATTTTTATTGTTAGGTTGTCATTTTCTCCATTACGAGCCTCATTTTGACTGGCACTGAGGATTTCTTTTAGTTTATCCTAGTTTGCTGTCTGTTTCATAACACAAGAACCTCACACTTTATCGGTGGTACAGCTAGTAGTTTTTGATCTATCAGGAAGTTTTTATCTTTTTTATTGTTCTATCCATTGGTGTGTCACGTACATTCTTAGCGTATCTTTTTACCACCAATGTTTTTTTTACATAACTCCTACTAAATCACACAACTTTTCACCATCTTAAATAACAAAACAATCTGTCTACGTCCACAAGGAAGTGCACTTCAATTAATTTGTCGCTGACTGGATGCTTTGGACCTAATGGTAAGACATCCAGGACAAGTTTTGGCAGTTCAACGCCGTTCAATTTAACAACATTATTACGAGATCCAATCCACAGAGGCTTCTTTCTCTCTGACAGCTTTGCTTGCTTATCATTAAGTCTGTTTCTAATCTTTTTGGAAAGATTTATCATTTCGTTTCTAATGCTGTAAAAATATAAGGTAAAAATAATTTTTCACCTCTTTCCTGAAAATGTCCCTATTTTCACCTAGTTTTTCCTCAAATTTTCTACGGCCTTTTTCCGTACGACTTATTCCTTTCCTTAAAAACTTAAGCTGAAAGCTGTGCACCGCTTGTTCTGAAAAAACTTCGTTTTTGAGGATTCGGAACTTCAATAAATCCGGAATGGTATCATTATCGTTACAGATATACAGAAAGCCTAATCGACATTTACAGTTTTTTAATTTATGTGAACTTTTGACATATTTTAGGAATTGTTTTAAGCATTTGCTGTGCCTCAGAATGTATCTGCGCTATGGTTGAGATAAAATATAGCAGATTCTACCAGTTTTACCTTTGCTCTCGCCTTCATCTGTCGTTTTCCGATGTTTTTTTTGAGCAGAGGTTTCTTTTTTCCTCAGTGGCGCATAACAAGGTCCAGTGATTCTATCTAGTGCCGGTTCCTGGTAGAGCACACTGTAGACTCCCAGCTGTGTTTTCTACTTCCGTTTCAATATCAGGTACTCTGTCACCCTCAGTACCAGTATCCCAGTGCTCAACAACTCTGAAAATATCAGGGGTTCCAGTGCTCTGACAGTATACCATTACTTTAAACTTGTTATTTATGGTCAAGTAGTTTATTAGCTCTTGTACGCTATTTGGCTTTTCGATTTGTGGCTTGAGATGCTCTTGTTGATTAGATCATGCCACACAGTTATGTCAGTCCTTGTGCTCAATCGGCGCTTGACCAGAAGATTTTGTCTATTTTTCAACCAATTCTTTGTATTGGGGTTGAAAAAAATACCAGGTACATGTTATTTTTGTCAGGTCCTTCACTGTATTGAACACTCTATACTGTGTGATTGAGTCAGCAGACTGCTAAAATATGAACCATCCTATCTGTTATGAAAGAGACAACCTACTCCGAGAAATTAAGTGAAATTCTCAGTGTGGCTCGTAATGGAGAATGTGATGATCTGACAATAAAAACGGAGAAATTGATAAATAGCGGTTTGCATCGACTAATGAAACAGCGGAAACAGCAGTTTGCATCGACTAATCGACTAATGAAATTCTCAGTGTGGCTCGTAATGGAGAATGTGATGATCTGACAATAAAAACGGAGAAATTGATAAATAGCGGTTTGCATCGACTAATGAAACAGCGGAAATGTAAGTGAAAATGCTTATGACAGGCTCAGGACAACTGGATCGCAACCGGCCAGGCTTTATGGGCTTGCTAAAGTACATATAAGGGGTACGCTTCCTCGGCCTGTTCTGTCAACACCCGGTAGCAGTTACGAGAACATCAATAAATTTCTCTTTCCCTTTTTTGAGAGGTTACCAGTTGCAAATATTGAGTCTAACTCGAAAGATGCCAGAGCCGCTTGAGAGGCTACCAAATTGGTTGAAGATGAGCTATTTGTATCTCTCGATGTTAAAAGCTTGTACACCAATGTACTTGTTGAGGAGGCAATTGGAATTGCGCTTAAAGAACTCTACTGCAGTGACGTGGTTCTCGAGATTCCGAGGTCAGCTATGAAGAGGATTTTGAGACTAGCCGTAACGAATGTTCACTTTATGTGTAATATGTGGTACACTCAATTGGACGGTTTAGCAATGGGTGCTTCGCTGGCTGTAATCTTGGCAAATTTGTGGATGAATCTTTTGAAAATTGATTGATTTTTTAAAATTGTAATGGAATGATTAAAAAAAAGTATTGTTTGTTTCAAGCGTATTTAACAGCATGGTTTTAATTTTAATTTAATTGTTGCAAAAAAGGATTTGTTCTTGTTTTTTCATATCTATCGCTGAAAACTGTTCATGGCAACGGACCTCGTTTAATTTTTCCGGCGTAGTTTTCTTCATTACATAAAAACTATTTCTTTTATGCACCGCAAAAAAAATTTGTTTTTTGCTACCTGAATGGGATACAGGGAATATGAGAGTGATACAGCGCAAGTTTATTATCGACTAAAAAAATACTTGTCGCTACTTAACGTTTTTGAGGGTGGAGACATGTTGTATCCTTGTGGTGCTCCAAGTTCTACCCGAAGTCTATCTGGAGTAACAACTTTCGAGTTCTCGCCAGACGGGCTGCTTGGAGCTGCTCTCTCTGAAACAAATCTGAGTGTCGTCCTGCTGCATCCAATTACGAAACTGAGCAGCTGCACAAGGTCTTTCAGGTCCCTCCGCGAACTTGGAATTAATGAGGCCGTGACGTGGAGTGGAAATAGCAATAAAATTGCTGTTGCTGTTAGTTAAAAGTTATATTTTGTGTAATGCAAGATTTATTGCTGGAATTTCCCAACTATGCTCTTATTTTTTCATCGGTTTAGACAGCAAGTGGAAGTTGCATACTTTTCCAGCTGATCAGACAGCGGTCTCCGGATGTGGAGCTGTATTTCACGTAAGTTCATGAGCTTGTTGATCTCATTCTTCTGTAATGGCGTAAAGCATCAAGTCAACATTTATTTCAGTCAGCTGAATCGACAGGGGTATTTACTTGCTTTAATTATTACTATGCTCTCTATACACGCCACCCCTGGTCAGTGGAGTGAAATTAATTCCGTTTGTCTCATATTTACACCCTTTTGCAGTTCTTCTGAAAACATTTACTGTAGAAAGCAGATAAACCTGTTGATTCCTCAAATGAACCCTGCAACAGTCTCAAAATTTTCTCCACTAATCTGACACATGCGTCTTCAACTTTCCATTTTGGTTTATTACGGAGGACGCTGGTAGAACGGAACGGGCGCAGAGCAGAATGCCATAAGATGAGATTTAAAGCCAAATATTTCCCGTGCTCTGATAGATCTTAAACTCATTAATTTAGTGGCAATTTTTTGTGAAAAATTCAAAATAGCGTAACAAAGATCTATCCGCCTTTGCAATAACGGGCTTGCGGCCACGGAGAGGACGGCGAGCGAAGTCCGCCCACACACCATAGATAATCAAGGGGCGTCAACGGATTAATTTACCATTTCTTACATTTGTTGTACTTTAATTTAAACCAATCAGATTATTTGACTACGCCAATAACTGACCGAGTGACAACTTTCGTTTTCACAAAATTGTAAATTGCGTTGAATTCAGTTTCTAAAAGAGAACAGCGTTATTCTATATATCAAACTAACAATCAATTAAAAAGGACCGTGTACACCATCCGGCAACGATGGATGCAGGTCGGAACATAATGGATGATGAGTAGCACTTAGCCGGATGCTGCACTCCAAGCTGTTCCCCTCCAGACAGTGTAAAGACGGCCCAGTCACAAAAATAACTAGCAAGTGGAGAGGAAAGCACCAATATATATATATATATATATATATATATATATATATATATATATATATATATATAATAGCACACATAGGGAACTGGTAAGGAAGGATTAAAATAAAAATAGGATATCAAGGAATGAGCAAAGGAATTAAAGTTAAGCAGCCATACACTCAGTGCAGCCTTCCCTCCTCCACGACGGCGCTAATCGAAGTCTCACTGAGAACACGAGGCTTGAGGGAGCGACATCCCCTCAAGCAGAGAACACAGCTCCTCAGAAGTGCGAAGCTGATTTTCGTTCGGATGTAGCTTATAGTGTCGGCGTATGGCTCTCCGCGTTTTTCGCTGATCTTGGTTGCGAGTTGTTTCATAACGCGCGATGCTGATGGCCCAGCACCGCCCGAGCAAGCAAAAACCAGTGCGTTGGAACTGCAGTGTTCGGTTTCCCGGATTCGCTCTTCGTCCTTATTTCGCTTGATGCTCTCGTGATATTTGTATGCATCTTTTATGGTCTTAGGGCAGCTCTTCGCGTGAGGGTTGAAAAACTTCACATCGAAGAAAGTGCGAATAAAGCGGGACCCTCACAGACCGTTTGCCTTGATGTCCAGTCGAGCGTCATGATCAGTAGTGGTCGAATTACTCGAGAAAATTTCTCCATCGGGCGACTGAAGTTTTGGCTCTATCTGGACATCGTGGCAAACGTCATCCATCAGGTTTGCAAACAGGTCTCTGATTTCGTTGTGTCGTAGGTGCGTATACCCGCCTTTGGCGCAATGAAGGGCATGGGTGAGGCTAAATTCTTTCCCGTATGGGCATATAGCTGGCGTGTTATTCGCTTCCCAGGTGTAGCGAAGTGCTATTCCATCGCAGAACTCAGTCTTCGTGAGGTCGAAACCATGTTTTGATAACGGAAGCGCGTTAAGCCAGCTAGATGCTCCTTTCTCCGAGGCCAGCTGGATGGTATACTTCATTTCTGGTAGATTTTTTTCGATTCTGGATTTTTTCGAGATGAGTTCACGTTGCATGTCTGCTTTCTGTCTGAGACTGATCTTGGTTTGTTCTAATTCATATTGTTGAATTGCGAATGAATCATTATTAAATGACGCCAACGGAGTTGAGAGTTCAATTGATTTCTCAAGATTTTATGAAGATCTCGTGGGAGGGCGATGTTAAGCCCACACATTCTGAGAGGGAGAGAAAAACGTTATCTTTCTTCTTGGATTATTTCTTTGCCGACGATGTTCGGTATGACTCGGCCAAGCCGCTCCTCTACCTTGTCCAGAACCCCGTCCATGAAGGGTGTAGTACACGAGAGGAAGCTCAACTTCTGTTGAACCCCCTTCGTAAAACATGCATAGGCATTCTGGGGAGAGGTGAGAGCAAACTGACCAAGTCTGTCCAAACTTTTTGTGAATTTAATTTCCGCATCTTTCAGGAAATTTTTACTGGCCTCAGAGCTACCGATTACTGATCCCAGGACTCGAGCGCCCTGCGTGATTTCCACATTTGTGCCTGCAAACTCAGATGACGCTTGGCGCTCGCCTCCTGGCTTAATTATCAACTGACACTTCGGAGGATTGACAAGATATCCATACTTGGGACCAAGCTGAGTGAGCTTGTCGAAGAGTGCCCTGATATCTTTCAACTTACCGACGACGCTACCATCATCAGCATACCATTTTTGTGTCAGGGAGTCATTGTGATGTCTTCATATTAGGGGTAGGATTGCGATTCCATACATTGCCATCGCAAGGGGATCACCTTGTGTCGTACCTTCCTGAGACAGAATGGTCGACTAACCGATGTAGAGTTGAGGCGGATTGCTATAGGAATTTTGTAAGGCAACATGCAATGATGGGCATAAGGCTTTCACGTTCTCTAATGCTGTTCGTCTATTGAGCACATTAAATGCGTTTTTGGCATCAATTAGTTGAATTGCTTCCTTTTCAGGATCATCAAAACTGTGGCGAAGCGAATGTTCTATCTCGAATTTCTGGCCCAGACACAGCTGCACGCAGTCTACGCTTGATGGTATTATTGTTCGATCCATCGTCCGTATTCTTTGTTCGACTGAGAGTTAAGTGCGGAAGTATTATACAGAGGGTTAGAGATATATCGGATCTATCCGTGTCTACGGCAATCGGGGAGAGGACACTGTGAAGGGCTTCGGCGAACTGTTCCCCTGTCTTGCTCTTACTGAGCGTGAAGGGTTGAAAAACTTCACATCGAAGAAAGTGCTAATAAAGCGGGAGCCCCACAGACCGTTTGCCTTGATGTCCAGTCGAGCGTCATGATCAGTAGTGGTGGAATTACTCGAGAAAATTTCTCCATCGGGCGACTGAAGTTTTGGCTCTATCTGGACATCGTGGCAAACGTCATCCATCAGGTTTGCAAACAGGTCTCTGATTTCGTTGTGTCGTAGGTGCGTTTACTCGCCTTTGGCGCAATGAAGGGCATGGGTGAGGCTAAATTCTTTCCCGTATGGGCATATAGCTGGCGTGTTCTTCGCTTCTCAGGTGTAGCGAAGTGCTATTCCATCGCAGAACTCAGTCTTCGTGAGGTCGAAACCATGTTTTGATAACGGAAGCGCGTTAAGCCAGCTAGATGCTCCTTTCTCCGAGGCCAGCTGGATGGTATACTTCATTTCTGGTAGGTTGTTTTCGATTCTGGATTTTTACGAGATGAGTTCACGTTGCATGTCTGCTTTCTTCTGAGTTCAATTGATTTCTCAAAATTTTTATGAAGATCTTGTGTGAGGGCGATGTTAAGCCCACCCATTCTGAGAGGGAGAGAAAAAAGTTATCTTTCCTCTTGGATTATTTTGCCGACGATGTTCGGTATGACTCGGCCAAGCCGCTCCTCTACCTTGTCCAGAACCCCGTGCATGGAGGGTGTAGTACGCGAGAGAAAGCTCAACTTCTGTTGAACCTCCTTCGTAAAACATGCATAGGCATTCTGGGGAGAGGTGAGAGCAAACTGACCAAGTTGTCCAAAATTTTGGTGTATTTAATTTCCGCATCTTTCAGGAAATTTTTACTGGCCTCAGAGCTACCGATTACTGATCCCAGGACTCGAGCGCCCTGCGTGATTTACACATTTGTGCCTGCAAACTCAGTTGACGCTTGGCGCTCGCCTCGTGGCTTAATTATCAACTGACACTTCGGAGGATTG
The DNA here is from genome assembly GCF_964194025.1 of Convolutriloba macropyga. Taxonomy (NCBI): domain Eukaryota; kingdom Metazoa; phylum Xenacoelomorpha; order Acoela; family Convolutidae; genus Convolutriloba; species Convolutriloba macropyga. Next base: position 39,259,223 of record NC_134470.1, on the reverse strand, counting down.
ACAAGATATCCATACTTGGGACCAAGCTGAGTGAGCTTGTCGAAGAGTGCCCTGATATGAGTTCACGGAGTGCCCTGATATTAGTTCAGGGAGTCATTTTGAAGTCTTGATTTTAGGGGTAGGATTGCGATTCCATACATAGCCATCGCAAGGGGATCACCTTGTGTCGTACCTTCCTGAGACAGAATGGTCGACTAACCGATGTAGAGTTGAGACGGATGGCTATAGGAATTTTGTAAGGCAACATGCAATGATGGGCATAAGGTTTTCACGTTCTCTAATGCTGTTCGTCTATTGAGCACATTAAATGCGTTTTTGGCATCAATTAGTAGAATTGCTTCCTTTTCAGGATCATCAAAACTGTGGCGAAGCGATTGTATGGCATGTTCTATGCCGAATTTCTATCCCAGGCACAGCTGCATGTTTCCACGGAGGGATGTTAGATCTTGCCTGATTCAGTCGACGATTATGCGTCCGGTAATGCGACGCATTACATCAATACCAATAGGTCTCACACCTGGACATTTATCCAGAGCTACCAGTCGACAACCATTGTATGCAGTCAAATCATCTGTATTATGGACGTGGCAGCCTCTTAGCAAACTTGGCAACAAACTTGCACAGGTTCGTGGAGATCTGTCCGAAAGCAGAAAGTAGTCTACGCCAGTCATCGGCATCGAGACCTGAAGGCCCGGCACTGCCATGAGTCTTCATTGCATGCTTTAGGACAGGCCTAGCACTGATTCTGAGTTCTGAGAAGTTGCAACTGTGCCATGCACGCAGTCTACGCTTGATGGTATTATTGTTCGATCCATCTTCCGTATTCTTTGCTCGACTGAGAGTTAAGTGCGGAAGTATCATACAGAGGGTTAGAGATATATCGGATCTATCCGTGTCTACGGCAATCAGGGAGAGGAAACTGAAGGGCTTCGGCGAACTGTTCCCCTGTCTTGTTCTTACTGAGCGTGAAGGGTTGAAAGGGTTGAAAAACTTCACATCGAAGAAAGTGCGAATAAAGCGGGAGCCCCACAGACCGTTTGCCTTGATGTCCAGTCGAGCGTCATGATCAGTAGTGGTGGAATTACTCGAGAAAATTTCTCCATCGGGCGACTGAAGTTTTGGCTCTATCTGGACATCGTGGCAAACGTCATCCATCAGGTTTGCAAACAGGTCTCTGATTTCGCTGTGTCGTAGGTGCGTATACCCGCCTTTGGCGCAATGAAGGGCATGGGTGAGGCTAAATGCTTTCCCGTATGGGCATATAGCTGGCGTGTTATTCGCTTCCCAGGTGTAGCGAAGTGCTATTCTATCGCAGAACTCAGTCTTCGTGAGGTCGAAACCATGTTTTGATAACGGAAGCGCGTTAAGCCAGCTAGATGCTCCTTTCTCCGAGGCCAGCTGGATGGTATACTTCATTTCTGGTAGATTGTTTTCGATTCTGGATTTTTTCGAGATGAGTTCACGTTGCATGTCTGCTTTCTGTCTGAGACTGATCTTTGTTTGTTCTAATTCATATTGTTGAATTTCGAATGAATCATTATTAAATGACGCCAACGGAGTTGAGAGTTCAATTGATTTCTCAAGATTTTTATGAAGATCTCGTGGGAGGGCGATGTTAAGTCCACACATTCTGAGAGGGAGAGAAAAAAGTTATCTTTCTTCTTGGATTATTTCTTTGCCGACGATGTTCGGTATGACTCGGCCAAGCCGCTCCTCTACCTTGTCCAGAACCCCGTCCATGAAGGGTGTAGTACACGAGAGGAAGCTCAACTTCTGTTGAGGCCCCTTCGTAAAACATGCATAGACATTCTGGGGAGAGGTGAGAGCAAACTGACCAAGTCTGTCCAAACTTTTTGTGTATTTAATTTCCGCATCTTTCAGGAAATTTTTACTGGCCTCAGAGCTACCGATTACTGATCCCAGGACTCGAGCGCCCTGCGTGATTTCCACATTTGTGCCTGCAAACTCAGATGACGCTTGGCGCTCGCCTCCTGGCTTAATTATCAACTGACACTTCGGAGGATTGACAAGATATCCATACTTGGGACCAAGCTGAGTGAGCTTGTCGAAGAGTGCCCTGATATCTTTCAACTTACCGACGACGCTACCATCATCAGCATACCATTTTTGTGTCAGGGAGTCATTGTGAAGTCTTCATATTAGGGGTAGGATTGCGATTCCATACATTGCCATCGCAAGGGGATCACCTTGTGTCGTACCTTCCTGAGACAGAATGGTCGACTAACCGAGGTAGAGTTGAGACGGATGGCTATAGGAATTTTGTAAGGCAACATGAAATGATGGACATAAGGCTTTCACGTTCTCTAATGCTGTTCGACTAGTGAGCACATTAAATGCGTTTTTGGCATCAATTAGTAGAATTGCTTCCTTTTCAGGATCATCAAAACTGTGGCAAAGCGAATGTATGGCATGTTCTATGCCGAATTTCTGGCCCAGGCACAGTTGCATGTTTCCACGGAGCGATGTTAGATCTTGCCTGATTCAGTCGACGATTATGCGTCCGGTGATGCGACGCATTACTTCAATACCAATAGGTCTCACACCTGGACATTTATCCAGAGCCACAAGTCGACAACCATTGTATGCAGTCAAATCATCTGGTGGTATTATGGACGTGGCAGCCTCTTAGCAAACTTGGCAACAAACTTGCACAGGTTCGTGGAGATCTGTCCGAAAGCAGAAAGTAGTCTACGCCAGTCATCGGCATCGAGACCTGAAGGCCCGGCACTGCCATGAGTCTTCATTGCATGCTTTAGGACAGGCCTAGCACTGATTCTGAGTTCTGAGAAGTTGCAGCTGTGCCATGCACGCAGTCTACGCTTGATGGTATTATTGTTCGATCCATCGTCCGTATTCTTTGTTCGACTGAGAGTTAAGTGCGGAAGTATCATACAGAGGGTTAGATATATATCGGATCTATCCGTGTCCACGGCAATCAGGGAGAGGAAACTGAAGGGCTTCGGCGAACTGTTCCCCTGTCTTGTTCTTACTGAGCGTGAAGGGTTGAAAGGGTTGAAAAACTTCACATCGAAGAAAGTGCGAATAAAGCGGGAGCCCCACAGACCGTTCGCCTTGATGTCCAGTCGAGCGTCATGATCAGTAGTGGTGGAATTACTCGAGAAAATTTCTCCATCGGGCGACTGAAGTTTTGGCTCTATCTGGACATCGTGGCAAACGTCATCCATCAGGTTTGCAAACAGGTCTCTGATTTCGTTGTGTCGTAGGTGCGTTTACCCGCCTTTGGCGCAATGAAGGGCATGGGTGAGGCTAAATTCTTTCCCGTATGGGCATATAGCTGGCGTGTTCTTCGCTTCTCAGGTGTAGCGAAGTGCTATTCCATCGCAGAACTCAGTCTTCGTGAGGTCGAAACCATGTTTTGATAACGGAAGCGCGTTAAGCCAGCTAGATGCTCCTTTCTCCGAGGCCAGCTGGATGGTATACTTCATTTCTGGTAGATTGTTTTCGATTCTGGATTTTTTCGAGATGAGTTCACGTTGCATGTCTGCTTTCTGTCTGAGACTGATCTTGGTTTGTTCTAATTCACATTGTTGAATTTCGAATGAATCATTATTTAATGACGCCAACGGAGTTGAGAGTTCAATTGATTTCTCAAGATTTTATGAAGATCTCGTGGGAGGGCGATGTTAAGCCCACCCATTCTGAGAGGGAGAGAAAAAAGTTATCTTTCCTCTTGGATTATTTCTTTGCCGACGATGTTCGGTATGACTCAGCCAAGCCGCTCCTCTACCTTGTCCAGAACCCCGTCCATGGAGGGTCTAGTACGCGAGAGGAAGCTCAACTTCTGTTGAACCCCCTTCGTAAAACATGCATAGGCATTCTGGGGAGAGGTGAGAGCAAACTGACCAAGTCTTTCCAAACTTTTTGTGTATTTAATTTCCGCATCTTTCAGGAAATTTTTACTGGCCTCAGAGCTACCGATTACTGATCCCAGGACTCGAGCGCCCTGCGTGATTTCCACTTTTGTGCCTGCAAACTCAGTTGACGCTTGGCGCTCGCCTCCTGGCTTAATTTTCATTTGACACTTCGGAGGATTGACAAGATATCCATACTTGGGACCAAGCTGAGTGAGCTTGTCGAAGAGTGCCCTGATATCTTTCAACTTACCGACGACGCTACCATCATCAGTATACCATTTTTGTGTCAGGGAGTCATTGTGAAGTCTTGATATTAGGGGTAGGATTGCGATTCCATACATTGCCATCGCAAGGGGATCACCTTGTGTCGTACCTTCCTGAAACAGAATGGTCGACTAACCGATGTAGAGTTGAGACGGATGGCTATAGGAATTTTGTAAGGCAACATGCAATTATGGGCATAAGGCTTTCACGTTCTCTAATGCTGTTCGTCTATTGAGCACATTAAATGCGTTTTTGGCATCAATTAGTAGAATTGCTTCCTTTTCAGGATCAACAAAACTGTGGCGAAGCGAATGTATGTCATGTTCTCTGCCGAATTTCTGCCCCAGGCACAGCTGCATGTTTCCACGGAGGGATGTTAGATCTTGCCTGATTCAGTCGACGATTATGCGTCCGGTGATGCGACGCATTACTTCAATACCAATAGGTCTCACACCTGGACATTTATCCAGAGCCACAAGTCGACAACCATTGTATGCTGTCAAATCATCTGGTGGTATTATGGACGTGGCAGCCTCTTAGCAAACTTGGCAACAAACTTGCACAGGTTCGTGAAAATCTGTCCGAAAGCAGAAAGTAGTCTACGCCAGTCATCGGCATCGAGACCTGAAGGCCCGGCACTGCCATGAGTCTTCATTGCATGCTTTAGGACAGGCCTAGCACTGATTCTGAGTTCTGAGAAGTTGCAGCTGTGCCATGCACGCAGTCTACGCTTGATGGTATTATTGTTCGATCCATCGTCCGTATTCTTTGTTCGACTGAGAGTTAAGTGCGGAAGTATCATACAGAGGGTTAGAGATATATCGGATCTATCCGTGTCTACGGCAATCAGGGAGAGGAAACTGAAGGGCTTCGGCGAACTGTTCCCCTGTCTTGTTCTTACTGAGCGTGAAGGGTTGAAAGGGTTGAAAAACTTCACATCGAAGAAAGTGCGAATAAAGCGTGAGCCCCACAGACCGTTTGCCTTGATGTCCAGTCGAGCGTCATGATCAGTAGTGGTGGAATTACTCGAGAAAATTTCTCCATCGGGCGACTGAAGTTTTGGATCTATCTGGACATCGTGGAAAACGTCATCCATCAGGTTTGCAATCAGGTCTCTGATTTCGTTGTGTCGTAGGTGCGTATACCCGCCTTTGGCGCAATGAAGGGCATGGGTGAGGCTAAATTATTTCCCGTATGGGCATATAGCTGGCGTGTTCTTCGCTTCCCAGGTGTAGCGAAGTGCTATTCCATCGCAGAACTCAGTCTTCGTGAGGTCGAAACCATGTTTTGATAACGGAAGCGCGTTAAGCCAGCTAGATGCTCCTTTCTCCGAGGCCAGCTGGATGGTATACTTCATTTCTGGTAGATTGTTTTCGATTCTGGATTTTTTCGAGATGAGTTCACGTTGCATGTCTGCTTTCTGTGTGAGACTGATCTTGGTTTGTTCTAATTCACATTGTTGAATTTCGAATGAATCATTATTAAATGACGCCAACGGAGTTGAGAGTTCAATTGATTTCTCAAGATTTTTATGATGATCTCGTGGGAGGGCGATGTTAAGCCCACCCATTCTGATAGGGAGAGAAAAAAGTTATCTTTCCTCTTGGATTATTTCTTTGCCGACGATGTTCGGTATGACTCGGCCAAGCCGCTCCTCTACTTTGTCCAGAACCCCGTCCATGGAGGTTGTAGTACGCGAGAGGAAGCTTAACTTCTGTTGAACCCCCTTGTAAAACATGCATAGGCATTCTGGGGAGAGGTGAGAGCAAACTGACCAAGTCTGTCCAAACTTTTTGTGTATTTAATTTCCGCATCTTTCAGGAAATTTTTACTGGCCTCAGAGCTACCGATTACTAATCCCAGGACTCGAGCACCCTGCTTGATTTCCACATTTGTGCCTGCAAACTCAGTTGACGCTTGGCGCTCGCCTCCTGGCTTAATTATCATTTGACACTTCGGAGGATTGACAAGATAACCATACTTGGGACCAAGCTGAGTGAGCTTGTCGAAGAGTGCCCTGATATCTTTCAACTTACCGACGACGCTACCATCATCAGTATACCATTTTTGTGTCAGGGAGTCATTGTGAAGTCTTGATATTAGGGGTAGGATTGCGATTCCATACATTGTCATCGCAAGGGGATCACCTTGTGTCGTACCTTCCTGAAACAGAATGGTCGACTAACCGATGTTGAGTTGAGACGGATGGCTATAGGAATTTTGTAAGGCAACATGCAATTATGGGCATAAGGCTTTCACGTTCTCTAATGCTGTTCGTCTATTGAGCACATTAAATGCGTTTTGAGCATCAATTAGTAGAATTGCTTCCTTTTCAGGATCATCAAAACTGTGGCGACGCGAATGTATGGCATGTTCTATGCCGAATTTCTGGCCCAGGCACAGCTGCATGTTTCCACGGAGGGATGTTAGATCTTGCCTGATTCAGTCGACGATTATGCGTCCGGTGATGCGACGCATTACTTCAACACCAATAGGTATCACACCTGGACATTTATCCAGAGCCACAAGTCGACAACCATTGTATGCAGTCAAATCATCTGGTGGTATTATGGACGTGGGAGCCTCTTAGCAAACTTGGCAACAAACTTGTACAGGTTCGTGAAGATCTGTCCGAAAGCAGAAAGTAGTCTACGCCAGTCATCGGCATCGAGACCTGAAGGCCCGGCACTGCCATGAGTCTTCATTGCATGCTTTAGGACAGGCCTAGCACTGATTCTGAGTTCTGAGAAGTTGCAGCTGTGCCATGCACGCAGTCTACGCTTGATGGTATTATTGTTCGATCCGTCGTCCGTATTCTTTGTTCGACTGAGAGTTAGTGCGGAAGTATTATACAGAGGGTTAGAGATATATCGGATCTACCCGTGTCTACGGCAATTGGGGAGAGGACCCTGTGAAGGGCTTCGGCGAACTGTTCCCCAGTCTTGTTCTTACTGAGCGTGGAGAACGAGGGCTTCCATGTGATGACCTCGCGGTATATTTCGCGCACTGTTACCGCGTGATGAGGCTGGAATTTATCCCAAAAATTATCCGATGGTGCGGCGACGGAACGTTCGGGGGCGTGCGATGTTGCAAGATCTATGAGTGCAGTGTCGGGAGCGGTCAAATCATTGTGTGGTGCCGGCGTTGCGATTGCTGTTTTGTTGGCTCTGGTGACCTCAGAGCAGCTTTTGCAGCTGAAGTTTTCGGTCCACTCTTCGCTGTGGCTAGGCCACTACATTTTACGTGAAAATATTTATAACACATATGACACCAGACGCCTCCCCTACGTAGGGGACCCTTGCAGAGTGGACAATGGGTTTGATCAGCCATCAGGCTACGGGCTAGGAGTCGGGAGGGCTGCACTTAGGGTGACTAGATTAAGTTAATTACAGGAGAGTAATAGCAGCAACGATATTTAAAGTATTGAATGATACAGTATTGTTAAACAGAATAATAGTGAAAACATGGTTTCCATGAAAGGAGAAGTGTAGGGTGTCTTTACAGAACAGGTTAGGTTCAAGAACATTCCTAAATGAGGGTGAAACAATAAAGAGCTTTAAGGCACAAGAATATACAAAGCGTAGCTAAGGGCACTGATTTTCTTATTTATTAGGCGATTACAGCTGGTGGGTATAACTTTGGGAACAATCAAATTATTTGGGCTAAATTTAACAATAATGAGCTGAATGAGGAATTTCCAATGCTCTATGAAAGTTTCAATACTACTACGGTGATCATTGAAGCCAGCAATTACTACAACAGTGTTCAGTTTCTGATTTGGGTATTGATTGATAACATCAGAGATCTAGCAGTTTAGCACCTCGATAGTTGTGTACACAACCCTGTACTTGACCCTCGTCTATATATTTGGTACAAGAAGTACCCAAGACCAAGTCCTAGCAGCTCGAGGGAAGAGGGTTGGCATCAAAACGTCCCATTCACGGAGCCTGCATTCGGCTCTGATTCTCATCTTCTCGCATTGGGCTCTGATTCTCATCTTTTCTCATTCGGCTCTGATTCCTAGCTCCCTTTTTAGATATTCACATGCAAGTGTTGGCAAAAGAACTCGTGGCCAGTCAATTGGCCGACGTAAAAATAAGTACACCTTTCAGCCGACAATTGAGCTATTTCAACTACACGAAAACCCTTAATAATTACCTGCGCCGGTAAGTTTAGTAGGTAAAGTAGTGTACTTCAGCGTCAAACTAAACATTATTCGCCATAACTACTGCCTAATTTGGTAATGCCTCAGTGGCCCCTGGGACAATACTTCGATTTTGCAAAAGCTTTTGATATAGTACATCACCTTCTCATTAAGAAACTCGAAAGTTTTGAAGTGGGAGGGAATATATTATTACTCTTGCACTCATCCTTAGAAGATGGAAAGCAATTTGTCAAAATTGGAAATTGCTGTTCAAGTTTGGATAGCAAGCGGAGTACCACGAGGTTCCATACCTGGAGCACTACAGTTCTTAATTTTTATCAATGACTTGCCAGATGCAATCCTCCCATATTGGAGGTTTTGAATTTGCAGACGACTATAAGCTCATTGTCCATGATGAGGCAAAACTGGACAGAAGCGCAAAAAATATTGAAGACTAGTACCGAGAGAATGAAATGCAGTTAAATGCGAACAAATGCAAATTGTTAAATGTTAGTCGTAAGCTCACGACATCTATGTATGACCAGGAAATCAAACCAAGTGAACCCCAAAAAGACCTTGGTTTAATAATTACATCAAACCTCTCATGGCAAGACAACGGCAACCACAGTGCAAAAAGCGACTAGTGCTTTTTTCCAAATAAAACAAAATATGTCAGCAATCAGCCCAACATCAAACAAAATGAACGGCTATACTGGTTATATTGTTCCAATGCTGACGTACTGCTCACAAGTATGGGTGCCAAACCGCACCAACATGTACAAAATTGAAAAATTTCAGATCATGGCCACTAAATGGATTCTAGGAAGTTCACTTCAAAGTTACAAAGAACGTCTCATTAGCCTATATCTCCTCCATTGTCACTACGTTGAACTGCATGATCTATTCCTAGCTATTACACGTAATGAGTATGACATTCGAGCAAATTTTAAAGCCCTCGAAGACGAGAGGACAAGGCAACATTGTGGAGGTGAACTGAAAATTGAAAAATAAGCGACTAGTCAAATCCGATGAAACTTCTTCCACCAAACGAAACAACTGTACAACGTTGAAAATAGCAACATTCAAAAATTTAGAGGCAAATTAAACACACACTATCACAAAAGCATGCTGGCACTTGTTCACAACTCAATTCAGTCTAATAAACAAATGCTCTTGGCGTATAATTTGCAGATGTGACAATTGTAACAATTGGAAAAACTTGAGACAACTGAAACTGGACTGACACAGGGGCACAAATTGAAGCCCCGGGAAACATAACCGAATTCTCTATTACTATTTTTATATGAATGACAACCGAACAGTTTATCACGGTCAAATATTTAAGTTGAAGCGTCTAATTACACTTCTTTTTCTGTTCTTTTTCTTAGTTTTAAAATTTTTTATTCCAATTAATTGCAGATTTATTGAAAGGTGCGTTCATTTTCTCTCAAATAGTTTGTTATTGGGTACTGCTGGTCTTCTTTCGATGTTTGTGGCTTGATAGTCTGATCATTTGACTTTGTTATTTATCTGTTTACAATAGAGGCTTTTCATACTTTGAAAGATTTTGATGAGAAAGAGAGAAGACCCGTTATACAGCAACTTTTTGTTGAAAAACGGAATACAATTAAGAAGTCCACTCGAATACAATTGAGCTAAGAAGTCTATTCGATATACTCGTAGAGCATTCCGAAGCGTTTGGATATTTTGTGAACCAACCTAAGTGCCAGTTGATTGTGAAAAGCGCGAACGCGTTGGAAGCGAAACCGATTTCCGATATCACGCAAGTTGAAATTGTCATGGGAATACGAGTGCTAGGTTCAGTCATAGGGGACAGCAATAGCTCCAATGAATTCACAAGAATACTCCAAGATAATCACGAAACTTAGTAAATTGCCAAAATATCGCTACAAAATGCATATGTTTGTTTTTACCAAAGGGATACTATTGAAAACTCCAGTTTTTGTTCCGAACGACACCGAATGTCGAACATCTTCACAACATGATTGAGTCCGCTGTAAGAGAACAACTCATACCATTCATCACAGAAAGATCACTGGTAGATAACTCAGAGCGCGACGGTGATCTTCTCATTCAAAATTTGAAAAGCATGAAGACGAATATAATTGGTCGATGATGGTTTCCAAACCACTCGAACATCATGATGCAACAGTAACAGAACTAAATCAAGATCGAATTGTGAGCGACATTAAAAATGCCTAAAGAAGGGTTGAATGATGCCAAAACGAATATCATCAAAGACGCATGGGAAAGGTTTCAGTACGAACAAGCGCTTGCTTCAGAACGAGGTGCTTGAAGCTGGCTAAACGTCATGCCTATTATGAAATACATTTTTAAGATGAACAAGGAGGAATTCAGAGATGTATTACCGTTGGGATACAATTGGGAACTAGAGAAATCTTCTCAATGGACATGGGGGGGAGAAATCACCGTCTCAATGCTCAAAGTGGGATACACTCACATGCGACACAATGAAATCCCGACTTTTTAGTAAGATGCTAGACGAGTTTTCCTACGATGTCAAAATTGAACCTGAAGGACCTTCTTTGACGTGCAGATATTCAACCCGCATGGTAAGTATTGTCTCAAACAAATCAATGAAGCATACAAATATCACGAAACCTTGAAAAAATTCAAATACGGGCAAAGAGTTCTTGAAGTAGAGGGTAGTAGCTATGCTCCTCTTGTCTTTGCCAGCACCGGTGGTGCAGGCCCAGCGGTCTGCAAAGTGATGAAGCGCATAGCCGAGAAAATGAATGAGAAAAGCGATGCATCCTACGCTGACACCATCTTCATTCGATAAACAGGCTTTTCTTTATTGAGGAGCTCCCAAGTGCCTCCCATTATATGAATCAATTAAGCATGAATCTGCTAAAGACAAGATTGTGGACCAACCGAGATGTTCAGATGCGTGTTGGCATCTATTGATATAAACTGAAATGCCAAGATTTTGCGAATCTTTGTAGTTTTTGGCGTTTGGCTTGTCAAAACGTGAAAAAATTATAAAAAAGAAATTAAAAATTTTTGTGCCCCCAACCGTTGCAAACTCAGTAACACCCAGATGTCCTCCTTCCGTTGCGTACCCCAGTAAGCCAGCTTACGTTGCGTACCCCAGTAAGCCAGCTTACGTTGCGTACCCCAGTAAGCCAGCTTACGTTGCGTACCCCAGTAAGCCAGCTTACTACCGAGGCGTTGATTGAGAGTTGTTCAAAGAGATATCAAGGACAGAATAAAGAAGGAGGCATTTGAACGCATTTGAGATATCTACAAATCAAGGACAGGATTAAGAAGGGGGCGTTTAAATGCCTTTAATCGATTCATTTGTTGTGATAAACGAGATTCATTTGTTGTGATAAATTTGTCATGATAGTGATAAATTAGTTGGGAAAAATTTTCTCTGCATTCTGATTTGTACGGAGATTTGGAGACGTGATTTTATTTCTGCGGCTTTCACAGAAGATTGAAAACATTCTTTTTCAATCAAACGCTTGCAAATGAAACATTGGCTTTAAAATTAACCGCGAACGGCTTTTTTATTTGTGCGAGATTTATTGTTTTCGAACGAATATTGGCCTTTGATTGCAAAAAATTGGACAAATTACCGGTGAAGACTAAATTTCCCCTTAATGAAAGCCTTATTATTATGAGGCCTCTGATGTAACTGTTTAATAGCCGCACAGCGATAGCTGGGGCTATTATTGGCCTTCTCTTGGTTTTTTGCAATTCAAAGAATTAGAATTGTATTGGGGCGCTGTCTTTTTACGACTCGAAGAGGAGTATTGGTTTTCTTAAGGTTTTTTTTTACCGGAAGTACTATTCGTTCAGACGATGTTTTGACCTAAAAGCGAAAGCGAGTAAAATTGCAGTGTGAACTAATTTTTTCTGAGTGAGAGAAGTTTTTTGATCATGCGCTGAGTTTAGTGAATGACTTTTTGACATTGAAAAGTAGTTTTTGACTGAATGGCACATATAGATAACCATTCTTAGCCGTTTTTTCGTCTAAGTGGCCTAGTTTTTTTGCTTGTAATTTGGTTTTTTGTATAAATAATTTTTAATCGATGCTATGTTGAAATGTAAACCCCGGAAATTGATAGCACAGTATTTCGCATTTTGCAGTTAAATGCGAACAAATGCAAATTGTTAAATGTTAGTCGTAAGCTCACGACATCTATGTATGACCAGGAAATCAAACCAAGTGAACCCCAAAAAGACCTTGGTTTAATAATTACATCAAACCTCTCATGGCAAGACAACGGCAACCACAGTGCAAAAAGCGACTAGTGCTTTTTTCCAAATAAAACAAAATATGTCAGCAATCAGCCCAACATCAAACAAAATGAACGGCTATACTGGTTATATTGTTCCAATGCTGACGTACTGCTCACAAGTATGGGTGCCAAACCGCACCAACATGTACAAAATTGAAAAATTTCAGATCATGGCCACTAAATGGATTCTAGGAAGTTCACTTCAAAGTTACAAAGAACGTCTCATTAGCCTATATCTCCTCCATTGTCACGTACGTTGAACATACATACGTTGAACTGCATGATCTATTCCTAGCTATTACACGTAATGAGTATGACATTCGAGCAAATTTTAAAGCCCTCGAAGACGAGAGGACAAGGCAACATTGTGGAGGTGAACTGAAAATTGAAAAATAAGCGACTAGTCAAATCCGATGAAACTTCTTCCACCAAACGAAACAACTGTACAACGTTGAAAATAGCAACATTCAAAAATTTAGAGGCAAATTAAACACACACTATCACAAAAGCATGCTGGCACTTGTTCACAACTCAATTCAGTCTAACAAACAAATGCTCTTGGCGTATAATTTGCAGATGTGACAATTGTAACAATTGGAAAAACTCGAGACAACTGAAACTGGACTGACACAGGGGCACAAATTGAAGCCCCGGGAAACATAACCGAATTCTCTATTACTATTTTTATATGAATCACAACCGAACAGTTTATCACGGTCAAATATTTAAGTTGAAGCGTCTAATTACACTTCTTTTTCTGTTCTTTTTCTTAGTTTTAAAATTTTTTATTCCAATTAATTGCAGATTTATTGAAAGGTGCGTTCATTTTCTCTCAAATAGTTTGTTATTGGGTACTGCTGGTCTTCTTTCGATGTTTGTGGCTTGATAGTCTGATCATTTGACTTTGTTATTTATCTGTTTACAATAGAGGCTTTTCATACTTTGAAAGATTTTGATGAGAAAGAGAGAAGACCCGTTATACAGCAACTTTTTGTTGAAAAACGGAATACAATTAAGAAGTCCACTCGAATACAATTGAGCTAAGAAGTCTATTCGATATACTCGTAGAGCATTCCGAAGCGTTTGGATATTTTGTGAACCAACCTAAGTGCCAGTTGATTGTGAAAAGCGCGAACGCGTTGGAAGCGAAACCGATTTCCGATATCACGCAAGTTGAAATTGTCATGGGAATACGAGTGCTAGGTTCAGTCATAGGGGACAGCAATAGCTCCAATGAATTCACAAGAATACTCCAAGATAATCACGAAACTTAGTAAATTGCCAAAATATCGCTACAAAATGCATATGTTTGTTTTTACCAAAGGGATACTATTGAAAACTCCAGTTTTTGTTCCGAACGACACCGAATGTCGAACATCTTCACAACATGATTGAGTCCGCTGTAAGAGAACAACTCATACCATTCATCACAGAAAGATCACTGGTAGATAACTCAGAGCGCGACGGTGATCTTCTCATTCAAAATTTGAAAAGCATGAAGACGAATATAATTGGTCGATGATGGTTTCCAAACCACTCGAACATCATGATGCAACAGTAACAGAACTAAATCAAGATCGAATTGTGAGCGACATTAAAAATGCCTAAAGAAGGGTTGAATGATGCCAAAACGAATATCATCAAAGACGCATGGGAAAGGTTTCAGTACGAACAAGCGCTTGCTTCAGAACGAGGTGCTTGAAGCTGGCTAAACGTCATGCCTATTATGAAATACATTTTTAAGATGAACAAGGAGGAATTCAGAGATGTATTACCGTTGGGATACAATTGGGAACTAGAGAAATCTTCTCAATGGACATGGGGGGGAGAAATCACCGTCTCAATGCTCAAAGTGGGATACACTCACATGCGACACAATGAAATCCCGACTTTTTAGTAAGATGCTAGACGAGTTTTCCTACGATGTCAAAATTGAACCTGAAGGACCTTCTTTGACGTGCAGATATTCAACCCGCATGGTAAGTATTGTCTCAAACAAATCAATGAAGCATACAAATATCACGAAACCTTGAAAAAATTCAAATACGGGCAAAGAGTTCTTGAAGTAGAGGGTAGTAGCTATGCTCCTCTTGTCTTTGCCAGCACCGGTGGTGCAGGCCCAGCGGTCTGCAAAGTGATGAAGCGCATAGCCGAGAAAATGAATGAGAAAAGCGACGCATCCTACGCTGACACCATCTTCATTCGATAAACAGGCTTTTCTTTATTGAGGAGCTCCCAAGTGCCTCCCATTATATGAATCAATTAAGCATGAATCTGCTAAAGACAAGATTGTGGACCAACCGAGATGTTCAGATGCGTGTTGGCATCTATTGATATAAACTGAAATGCCAAGATTTTGCGAATCTTTGTAGTTTTTGGCGTTTGGCTTGTCAAAACGTGAAAAAATTATAAAAAAGAATTTAAAAATTTTTGTGCCCCCAACCGTTGCAAACTCAGTAACACCCAGATGTCCTCCTTCCGTTGCGTACCCCAGTAAGCCAGCTTACGTTGCGTACCCCAGTAAGCCAGCTTACGTTGCGTACCCCAGTAAGCCAGCTTACGTTGCGTACCCCAGTAAGCCAGCTTACTACCGAGGCGTTGATTGAGAGTTGTTCAAAGAGATATCAAGGACAGAATAAAGAAGGAGGCATTTGAACGCATTTGAGATATCTACAAATCAAGGACAGGATTAAGAAGGGGGCGTTTAAATGCCTTTAATCGATTCATTTGTTGTGATAAACGAGATTCATTTGTTGTGATAAATTTGTCATGATAGTGATAAATTAGTTCGGAAAAATTTTCTCTGCATTCTGATTTGTACGGAGATTTGGAGACGTGATTTTATTTCTGCGGCTTTCACAGAAGATTGAAAACATTCTTTTTCAATCAAACGCTTGCAAATGAAACATTGGCTTTAAAATTAACCGCGAACGGCTTTTTTATTTGTGCGAGATTTATTGTTTTCGAACGAATATTGGCCTTTGATTGCAAAAAATTGGACAAATTACCGGTGAAGACTAAATTTCCCCTTAATGAAAGCCTTATTATTATGAGGCCTCTGATGTAACTGTTTAATAGCCGCACAGCGATAGCTGGGGCTATTATTGGCCTTCTCTTGGTTTTTTGCAATTCAAAGAATTTGAATTGTATTGGGGCGCTGTCTTTTTACGACTCGAAGAGGAGTATTGGTTTTCTTAAGGTTTTTTTTTACCGGAAGTACTATTCGTTCAGACGATGTTTTGACCTAAAAGCGAAAGCGAGTAAAATTGCAGTGTGAACTAATTTTTTCTGAGTGAGAGAAGTTTTTTGATCATGCGCTGAGTTTAGTGAATGACTTTTTGACATTGAAAAGTAGTTTTTGACTGAATGGCACATATAGATAACCATTTTTAGCCGTTTTTTCGTCTAAGTGGCCTAGTTTTTTTGCTTGTAATTTGGTTTTTTGTATAAATAATTTTTAATCGATGCTATGTTGAAATGTAAACCCCGGAAATTGATAGCACAGTATTTTGCATAGCCTGAAATTGCGTTTCAAATGCGAAATTGGCACATATTTCTTGATTTTTTAGTTAATTTTTGGCTTTTTTTTTCTATTAATTTCTTCATTTTTGGATCTTTCGCTGTTTTTTTGTCAAAAATCAGTTAATATGGCAACTTCCCTTTGATAATTCATATACGCAATGCCTCTTTCTACCTCGATGTAATTTGTTTCATAAAATTGTACATTTGCTAATCCGATTTTCGTAGTTTTGTTGCCAATTTTTTTCAGTTTTTTGCGTATTTTGCTTTTAATTACTAGAAATAGTATTTTGGGGAACATGAGGGACTTTAATTTTGTTTCAATAAAAATGCAATCATTTTTTGGTGTGAAGTTTTTGAAAAAACAGATAAATTTTTTTCATAAATACAGTCTTAAATATTTTTTGACCACTTTTTTGCAAAATGTTTCAATGTTTCGCATGTCTGAATTCTGCTTTTTCTTGTTTTTTTTTCTCTTGAGCAAGTTGGATTTTTGTCTCGAATGACTCGTTGTCTTTTCTATGTCTCGAATGCTGATCAATGAAATGTACTCGTTTTTCTTGATTTTTTTAAATTTGATTTTTAACTTTCAAAAATCAAGAATTGGTCTTTTTGTTACGGTGTTCCTAACATTGTGTCCATATTCTTCACATTCTCGTTTGTATCATTCTAGTTTTGTCCTGGCACCTACTTTTATTTTCGTTATATTGATTTTCAGTTGTTAAAAAATTGAATGAATTCAGCTTTTTCTTAGATCTTGGTTTCTTCGGTTTGCAATTGATTTAATTCAAAATAAAGCAGTACTGGGAGTTTGCTAGAAGGTCTTTTCCAACATTTCTACTTATTCCTATTCATTGCAATTTTCTTCCGGTTTTGGTATTGTTTTTAGACAATTTTTTGCCTTTGAATATTATTCTGTTGCTTTTGTTTTTCTATGATTAATTTAATTTTTGAATTAGTATGAAATCATGTTGTCTAGCATATATACAACAAGGAAGAATCATGTATTATTTTTGTCTAAATTGCCGTGATTAGAAATCTAATTGTAGTGGTTCTCTGATTCTTAAGTTTGAGCACTCTTTTTTGAATAATTTTGACTTTCCTATCTTTTTTGAAAAGTATTTATCTGCCGTTTGCTATCGCGATCTTTTTGAGATTAGTATCAATAATTATCTGAAGGCAATTGATGGCCCTGTCAGCTTTGTCAGGCTATCAGTTTTTCGACCATCCTAAAAATTTCAGACTTTTTTAACGTTACCAAACGTTTTCAATAATAAAGTTTTGCTGCATTTTCTTTCTCTTGGTGACAGTGGTCTAAATTTCACCGATTTTTAGATCAGACCCGGGCAGGTAATGAGTTAATGGTTTAATACAAAAGCTAATGGCTTCAGCTTTTTGTGAAGCTTTGGTGATTCGAGTCGCTTCCGGAATTCTTCCGGCTATGTTTTTTTTTAAAGATCTGTTCACACATTTTCATGATTTTTGAAGTCAAATTGGAGTAGTGATTTTGGTCACGCCGAAACGGGAAATAGAGCGAAAAAGCGAATGGTTTTGCGGCGTGAATTTTTTTCGCTCTAATTTTAAAGTAGAGTGCCAAAATTGTGTTTGAACAAAAATTCGGTTTCTCGGTAGTGGTTTTTTGTTCACATGCGGCAATTTCACTCTGATTTTTACTGTTTTTTCGATTTTTTGGATCGGATTTTTTTAGAAATGGTTTTCGCAATCCATTCACAGCTCATTCAAGGCCTAGTTTTTTGTTTGAATGAAAATTTCATTTCTCGCTAGTGGTTTTTTTGTTCACATGCGGCATTTTGACATTGATGTTTTTCTTATTTTTTATCTGATTTTTTAAAAATGGTTTTCTCAATTCACTCATAGTCCATTCTAGGTCTAGTTTTTCTGTTTAGTCAATGAAAATTCTTTGAATTGTTCGTCAGGACTTGTCCTGCTATGTTTTTTTTATTTCGTCGTCATGATTTTTGTTACGACCATATGACGTCACAGCCACTTTTTGTTCATTCGTTCATGCAATTTCAACTGAATTGCATGTCTGACGTCATTTTTCGCTCTTAGTGGAGCGAGTTTTTTTGTTCATGCGCGTGATTAATTTTTTGGTCACACTTGACTTTTATTTACTTTAATTCAAAGAGATAAGGTCAAATGGGTGTGTGTCACTCTAAATGAAGGTTAATTGAGATCAGCTAATAGAGGCAGCAATAACTTATGCAGATTTTTAATCAAAATATAACAGATCAGCCTTCAATGAAAAGACGGGTTTTTTTGGTCTGTCTTTTTTACTGTTTTTTTAGACTGCTGATCTACGAATCTATTGCGGCTATTTTCTGGCAATCTGCCAGCTATATTTTGAATGTTGTGGTCATTTAAACTTGACAGCTGATTGCGTTGTTCCATCCATGAGTATGCAGAGTTTGTTGAATTGAGTGTTTCAGAATCAGCACATTGAAGAGGTGTTCGTTTCCGGACTACACGTTGTCTCAACTTGCAGTCATCTCAATTGGGGCCAAAATAGACTCGTGAGATTTTACTTGTACATTTTTGAACAAGTTCTAGAAAGCCAGCTAAATAATTCATACGGTGTTGTAGTGTAAGAGGTCTTCTGGACTATTAAGAGTTTTTAAATGTATCATCAACGACAAATTATTCAGGTTTCTAATCATTTGGCTATTTACTAGCTGACATCTTTGTGATATTTTTAACTTTCTTAGCTGTACTGTAAATTCCAGGACTGCAAAAGAGAGTCTGAATTAACTTTTTCTTCTCGATTAAAATACAACTATTTTTCCTCTGGGGTTACTGGCAGGTTTTATCCATATCCGTTATAACCCCCCCCCCCCCCCAATAAACTTTGTATAGCTTGAACCTATAACCCCACCTATTACCGTAATGGTAACATATATTTGTTTGTATTCAGGTTCTGTTCGGTTGGTGATCAGTTGTGCGTGGCTGACAACGATGGCAATCTGAAGCAGTTCAATTGGAGTGATGGTCTTCTGGTGGGCAATCAGAGCAAGCCTCTCTCCACCATTCCCTTCGCATTTGACCTCCACCCCTCCAGAGGTCAGTTGGCAAACCAGCACGTCGTCACATGTAACACAGTTATTAAAATAGTTCATCCCTGTGATCGTAGCCTGTTCACTTTAAAGCTCACGCGTGTGCGTGTCGCGATGGACTCCAATTGTTTTGGGCTCCATAGTACTGTTTATTAAGGACAATGTATGGAATTAAGGGGGTGTAATGTAGGGCGAACAGTAAGTATTGACAATTAGCAATCGAGTTACCCTCTCTGCACGCTGCCAGTGGAGTAGCTCCGAATCTTGCCGTAATTAATCATCATACTGGAATCTTTTCCGTTTGTGCGAACCCCACCCCCCCCCCCCCCCCCCCCCCCCCCCCCCCCAGTACGTTACGCATCCATCCCCCAGCTACAGAGCAATTGCCATTGCATAGATAAATCCTTATGTAAATAATATGCACGCACTAAGCTGAGGGGGGGGGGCACAAACGCAAATGAGCCTCAAATTGTATTGTGCGGCACGTGTAGAATTTCAAAAAAGAAGCGCTAAAGGAAATAAGAACCTATTCGGTGATATTGGAAATTATTAATAGCCGCGTCAGCAGTTCCAGGCGGCTATTATAGCTCTCCTAATTTTTTTTAAATAGCCGCGAAGCGATAGCTGAGACTAATATTGGCCTTCTCTTGGTTTTTTTACAATTCAAAGAATTTGAATTGTATTGGGGCGCTGTCTTTAAGATTTGTACACATATTTTCATGATTTTTGAAGTCAAATTGGAGTAGTGATTTTGGTCACGCCGAAACAGGAAGTGGAGCGAAAAAGCGAGTGGTTTTGCAGCGTGAAATTTTTTTACATTAATTTTAAAGTGGAGTGAGAAAACGGTGTTTGAACAAAAATTCGCTTTCTCGCTAGTGGTTTCTTGTTCACATGCGGCAATTTCACTTTGATTTTTACTGTTCGATTTTTTGAATCGAAATGGTTTTCCCAATCCATTCATAGTTTATTCTATGCCTAGTTTTCTGTTTGAACCAAACTTCTTTCTCGTTTGTTGTTTTTGTTCATATGAGGCTTTTTGACATTGATTTTCAGTTTTTTTGAAAAATTTTTTTATCTGATTTTTTAAAATGGTTTTCCCAATTCACTCGTCCGTTCTATGTCTATTTTTTGTTTAGTCGATGAAAATTCTTTGCACGTAAAATGAATTGTACGTCAGGACTTGTACTGCTGTTTTTTTTCGTCGTCGAGATTTTTGTTACGACCATATGACGTCACAATCATTTCAAACTTTTTGTTCATTCGTTCATGCAATTTGAACTCAATTAGTGGATCGAGTTTTTTGTTCATTCGCGTGATTAAGTTTTCGGTCACACGTGACTTACCTCACTCAAAAATGACTTCCACACTGTCAAATTGACTTTTCTTTAATTTAATTCAAAGAGATAAGGTCAAGTGACTTTATATCACCCTAATTGAAGGTTATTCAAGAGCAGCTAATAGAAACGCAATAAGTTCTAATCAAAATTTTCATCCCAGTCCTCAATGAAAAGAATAAATTTTTTTGGTCTGTCTTTTTTACTTTCTTTTCGAGACTGCAGATCTAAGAAGCTATTGCGGCTATTTTCTGGCAATGTGCCATCTATGTTTTTTTTGTCTAACACATTATTGTTTCGTTTTACCCTGACTTCTCGGAATTGACGTCTTCAATGACTTCAGCGATTTCTACTGCTTTGCAGTTAAAATTTGTGTTCTTGACGTCATTTCTGCTTTTAGGTCAATTGCGTGACTTACCTCACTAAAAAAATGACTTCTGAACTCACTTATGGAACTTTAAATTTTGCGAACATTTACTAATTAAAGGTCAATAGTGTCAATCTAGGTAGTGCCAAACTTATATGCCCTAAATCCTGAGTAATAGAGTCTTGACTTTTAATATCGAATTTTAATTTTGAAAAAGCTCCATTAGGGTTTTTTCCTTGTAGAGCAAATGTGTCTCATAAAAATACCGAATCTAACCGAATCTAACCCAAAAAGTCTAGTGGTCTATGAAAAAGCTGGTGGCCGATCTGTCAGTCTTAATTCTTTAGTTGTTTCAATTCATGGTAGGCCACAAGCGTCTATCGCGGCTATTTTTCGGCAATATGCCGGCTATGGTTTGAATACAACCAGATATCTTGAGCGACGATGTGGCAAATTTTAGTCTTCCGTTTCGACTGCGAAATTGTTTGAAAGCACGTTTGCCAAAGAATTAGCATCCATGCAACCAATCCTGTGAACGTTTAAAAGTTTGGATCTTTTCTATCTGTGCCCCCCCCCCCACCCTCTGCCTGTACGTTATGCACCCCGCAGATGAATACTATTTGCACCCCCAAGCCCATGTGCAATAATTTTTCATAATGATTTACTGTGTAATGACACGTGCATTAAATACTAAATCATGATGCAAAAATATTGCATATGGGCTTGGGGGTGCAAGCAGTATTCATCCGCCAAGCGGGGGGGGGGGGGAGGAGGCAGAAACGGAAAAGATACGAAAGTTTAATATAAATGCATAAATATTGAAGTCAAAAATAACGAAGTTCAGGAAAGCTAATATTGCGAATATTTTGCAGGGAAACTACCTTTTTGCAACAAAGGATTCGAATTGATTTTTATTGACAGCTTAGTTACAGAAAAGTATCATCGGTTGCATAATATGATGATGGGTAGGGCTTTCCACTCTTTCTTCGCCCAAGAGTGTTTATAAAACCAAATGAGGATGGGTAATGAGCCGACTGAGCCTTTTAATTTTGAATATACAAACTCTTTAATTAGTCAGTTATGAAATTGGTGGTGGAAGATTTACCGAAACCTTAGAAAAAGAAATCCTTGTTTGTACATAAAATTGTTTGCAAAAGTGATTTTAGCTTTTGGTTTGTTATTGGCAGATACTCACGTGAAGGAACTCCCGTCGACTAGTAGGCACAATTTATGGTTTCTTCTAAATGTCCCTGCTCTCATTTGCTTGCAATTGGTTTGGATGCTTTCATGTACTCGATGTGTACTATACAGCTGGAAGCAGCTTGAATGTTAATATAGATCTTTTAGCAGTTGTTTAATTTGGCTTTTTGTCGAATGAAATTTGCAGTATCCGGTGCTTGATTGCCTGGCTTGCAAAGGTTCAAAATATACTCTAAGATACCAAAAAGTTACCTACACCCAAAGATCTTTTAAAAGCGCCACGAATAATGCGCCATCAAATAATGCAACCTTTTGAGTTTCATTTAGTTCTGTAGTAACAGGTCATTGCGCTTCTAACATTTTTACTATATGGCTGTGGGTTTGTGAAGTTTTCAAACCAGATTTGAACGACATCTAAATCAAATTTCCGACACATTTTCCACATTTTCCAAAGAACTCTTTTTGCGTAATTGTTGCTTCGAAGTTGCCGCTAAATATTCAATTGGAGTGAGATCGGAACTATTTGCTGACCATTCCAGTACCTTTTTCTCCTTTTCTTTGAAGAAAAAGGGAAAGTCTTTGATCAATTGCTTTCAAACGAAGCTTGTGGTAATTATAGTAATGATGTGGTCTTTTATTTGCTTGACTGACTTTTTGTCCTCAAAATTGGGACAAACAGATAAAGTCCGGAGGACCAAAAGTGGCTAAGCAGCTTTCTTAGAGAACCCCTACACTGTTAGCAGCCGCTCAATCACACAACCTTCAGGCTGAGGCTGTTATTGGCCTTCTCTTTTTTGCGACTGGCAGAGGAGTTAGTATTCTACAGGTTTTTACGACTCGTTTTTTTTTCAGCTAGAGCAAGTTTGTTCATGACTTGAATTTTGACTTCTTCCGTTTGGAACATATACCTCTGTTTAATAGCCGCGAAGCGATAGCGGCTATTATTGGGGACATCGTGCGTTTTTTAAATTCGTCGGCTCCATCGATGATTCTTACGACCTGAGTTCTTGGAATTGACTTTTTCAATAACTTCAGTGACTTCTGCTTTGCAGTTAAAATTTGTTGCTTTGACGTCATTTCTGCTTTTAGGTTAACTGCGTGACTTACCTCAATAAAAAAAATGAGTTCTGAACTCACTTATGGAACTTTAACGATCAATAATGTGCATGTCACTAGTTCCAAAGTTATATGCCCTAACTCTAAGAGTATTAGTCTTGAGTTTTTTATTTCGATTATCAGTTTTTAAAAAGCTCTATTAGGGTTTTTCCTTATGATACGTATGTGTCATAAATTTGGCAGTCCGAATCTAACCCAAAAAGTCTAGTGGTCTGTTAAAGGACTGGTGGTCGATCTATCTATCTTATTTCTTTAGTTGTTTCAATTCATGGAGGGCCACAAGTGTCTATCGCGGCTATTTTCTGGCAATATGCTCGCTATGTTTTTGATTGTTGACTTCTCGTTTCGAGCATCGGACTTTAACAGTAGCTTGATTTTAACTTAGTAGTAATGTAAAGTAATTGTGAACTGCTGATATTCAAGGTGAAGAGATCATTTTGAGATGTTTTGATCCATGTTTTTAGATGAAGTCATGACTTGAAATTTGACTTTTGTTTTTGATTTGGGATTTAGAACGTTGGTTTCTGTCATCGAACAATGGACTTCAAACGAAGCTTAGTTATTGTATAGTAATTAAGAACTGATGGTAATATTTATGTTGAAAAGGTCTTTTCGAGATTTTTTGATCCCCTATAAGTCCCTCCACTCTATCTATCTAAGTCCCTCCACTCTATCTATCACCCAACTAGCCCCCTCCACACACACCAAACCCCTCCCAGACACACGCACACCTTCCCCCTCCACCCCTTCTACCTACCCACATTTCAAAAAATATTGATATCACGCTGTATTTTATCCAAAACGATTATTTCTAGAAGTTTTTTCAGTCTATATGTCTCGTATTCTTTTACCGTTTCTTTCTAAATTCAGTATAGATTCTGATATGATCTGTTTTATGTTTTTGCAATGTCTTTTTGGGTATAACAGTTGATTGCGGAGTTGTATTCAACACCTGGATCATGAGTTAATCAGGGGAAATTTGTAGCACCTTCATGTTTAAAGGTGATTTCGAGATTTTTTGATCCCGTTCAAGTCCCTCCATCCTATCTATCCCACAACTAGCCCCCCTCCACACACACCAACCCCCCTCCCAGACACGCACACTTCCCCCCTCCCCCCCCCCCCCACATTTCAAAAAAAAAATAGATTTCACGCTGTTTTTTGCTTCTTTTTTTTCGTGCGTCTGAAAGAGGTAGGGTTAGATAAGATTTCTCCCTCCTCCCTACATACGCCCCCCACACTGAAGCAGATTCCCAACTAAAAATTGGTTGTTTACAATTATTGCAATTTTTTATTTTTTTTTTTGATAATCTTGAAATACGGGGAATCTTTCAAATAATTGAAAAGTGTTTTTCACATAACTCAAGTGGTTTCCGGTATTCTACCGGCTATGTTTTTTTGAAGTCATGATTTGAACTTTTGACTTTTATTTTTGAACATTGACTTTGTTATAGAGCGATGATCCCAGACTTTTGTTTTTGAACATTGACTTTGTTATAGAGCGATGATCCCAGACACACATTAACCCCCCCCCCACACACACACACACAATTACCCCCTCATCGACTAAACCCCATCTTCCCACCTACCTACCCGCATGTCCTACAAAATTCAGTTCTCACTGCATGTTGCTTTTTTGTTCCTTTGATCATAATTCTGAAATAGGTAGGGTTGATAAGAGTTTTTGGATCTTTTCCGTTTGTGCCCCCCAGTACGTTATGCTCCCCCTAGTGACAGAGCACGCGTCATTACATAGTAAATCATTATGTAAAAATATTGCACGTGCGTCTGGGGGTTGCAAATAATATGCACCCACTAAGCTGGGGGGGGGGCACAAACGGAAAAGATCTGAGTTTTTATTGCACGACTCTGTTTCCGCTACTACCGGCTATGTTTTTTAGCTGACGCAAGGTTGTTCATGACCTGAATATTCGAGCATTGACCTGACTTTTTTGAGCATTGACTCTGCCTTAGAATGTTGTCTGTTTTCTGATTATTGGTATTCTACAGGTTTTTATGACTTGAAGAGCATTATTGGTATTCTACCGTTTTTTTTGCGAGAGCAATTTACTCATGACTTGAATTTTGGCCTCTTCAGTTTGGAAAATATTTCTGTTTTCGATTTTTGACTTGTTTTCGAACATTAACAGTAGCTTAGCTTAGTTTTTAATTTATTTTAATTATGAAATGCTGATAATATTTATGGTGAGGAGTTTTTTTGATCCATATAAGTCACCCCGACTTATCTAAACTACAGACCCGCAACCGAGTTACCTGACCCCCCCCCCTCAACACAGCTACCCCATCTACCTACCCCCTCCCCCACCTATCTAACTCCCCACCCCACCCACCTACCCCCGCCTGCACCTATCCCCTCCAAGTTTCCCCCACCTAACCCGAGCACCTACCCACACCCCTGAACTGAAAAATTGAGTCTGCATTTTCTAAAATACTTTATTGGGCTGCTTTGTTTTTTCTCGTGTCTATTTTGATTTCGGTAAGTTTAGGTTAGAGATCATAATGCACGACGCTTCGAGGCGTTTTCGGACCGGCTGTTTTTTAGATCGAAACATGACTTGATATTTGACTTTTGTTTTCAAACATTGACTTCTGTTTTAGAGCGTTGATTTTTGTCTTCGAACAATGGACCTCAAGCATAGTAATTAAGAACTGATGGTAGTTTTCATGTTTAAAAGGTCATTTCGAGATTTTTTGATCCCCTATAAGTCCCTTCATTCTATCTATCACCCAAATAGCCCCCTCCACACACACCAAACCCCCTCCCAGACACACGCACCCCTTCCCCCTCCACCCCTTCTACCTACCCACATTTCAAAAAATATTGATATCACGCTGTGTTTTGCTATTTTCTTTTTTCATGCTTCTAAAACAGGTAGGGTTAGATAAGATTTTTTTTATTGCACGACTCTTCGAGTCCTTTTCTGGTATTCTACCGGCTGTTGTTTAGGTTACGCACGTTTCTTCATGTTTTCGAGCATTTACTTCTGCTTTGGAACGTTGACTTCTGTTTTCGAACATGTGCAACAACATCAGTTTTAAAAAATTTTGCTTTTAGCTTTTAAGGTTTTTCTCACTTCATCGTTTTGCAAATCAATTCATTTAACAATGCGGAACTGATAAATAGATGGAGTTTCGGTTCCAATTTTTGATTGATTTCTTCGTTCTGCGAATATTCTGGGGTAAACATGTTTTGGTTTTAAACAATTTGCCTCCGAATTTTTTTCTGTTTCATTTTCTCTTTAATGACTTATTTAGTTTTTTCAATAGTATAATTCGTTTAGTCTATCCTATCTCCAACAAGAGAGAAGTATAGTCTAATATTGTCCTAACTGCTGTGACTCCAAACCGTTAAATTTTCAGTCTTTTTCGTATTCTTTTTACCTTTTCTTTCTAAATTGAGTTTAGATTCTGAGAATATTATATGTCTTATGCTTTTGCAATGTCTTTTTGGGTATAACAGTTGATTGTGGAGTTGTATTTTTCAACAACAGGATCATGAGTTAATCTGGGGCAATTTGTAGCACCGTCAGTTTAAGTTTTTTAGTATTCGGCCACCCTAAGATTTTTTGCCATTTTTTAACTGTTTGAACAAGTGCTTATAATGTTATGAGGTTTTGGCGGCACCACAGTTTTGTCAATTTTCTCATGTTTTAAGTTTGTTCAGTTTTTTATCCTAACTGTCACGATTGCTTGCTCAAGTAGTGTCAATGCTCAAGTCGTCCTCGGGAAAACGGTCGTATGTTTTACTATTCTACTTCAAACCTGGTGAGGTTAAGAAATAAGGTTTTAAGACAAATGTTGATGGTTCTAGCGGAAAACCTTTTTTTCTTTGTGAATCTCTTGCGCTTTGAGTCGCTTCAAGAATTCTTCAGCTTTTTAATTTCGCTGTTAAAATTTTTGTAACGCCATATGACGTCACAACCACATCAAATCTGCTTTTCGTTCATTCTTTCATGCAATTTCAACTGAATTGTGTGTGACGTCATTTTTCACTCTTATTAGAGCGAATTTTTGTTCAATCGCGTGATTAATTTTTGGTCACACGTGACTTAGGTCACTCTCGAATGGACTTGGTCTGATTCCTTGCTATAATTTTGAAACGGCAGATCTACGAAGCTATCGTGGCTAATTTTTGGCAATCTTTGAGCTATGTTTAGTCAATGAAAATTCTTTAAATTGTAGGCCAGGACTTGTCCTGCTATTTTTCTTATTTCGCTTTACCTTTTGATGACGTTCTTCGTTTTACATTCGCTACGGTTTCAACTTTTGACTTCTGACTTACCTCACTAACTTTTTCAACAGAATGGATTTTAAATTCTTCCAGGCAATGAAATACGTAATTTAGTAAATACGGTCAAAGCCAGAAGAGCAAAATCAAAATATACGGGATGATTATGTAAATCCCGGTCATTAAGTCAGAGTTCATTAGGTTATCAAAGTTCATTAGAGCGATTGCTATAAGCTTAATAGCCTTCATTATAGAAGCTGAAATAAGTATAGTTGGAGAATCTAACTGAAACTGCAAGCCAAATTGGAACACTTTTTGACACAGATTAAATTCCGGTCAATTTCTTTCTTTCTTTTTCTGTTTCAATCTCAATGTGCATCAAGCGCGTCAACGGTGGCTTTTTTCGGCAGTTTGTTGGCTATGTTTGATTTCAAAACCTGTTCACACATCTTTGTGAATTTTGTAGTCAAATTGAAGCGCTGATTGATTTGGGTTACGCAGAAACAGGAAGTGGAGAGAAATAGTGGTTTTGCTGCGTGATATTTTATTCTAATTTTTACGTAAAGTAAGCAAACGGTGTAAGAGCAAAAATCCACTTTCTTTAGTGGTTTCTGATTAACACGCGGCTTCAATTTTTACTGTTTTTTTTTCGATTTTTTGATAGAATTATCTAAATTGCTTTCCCAATCGATTCACTGTCTGTTATAGGTCCAGTTTTTTGTTTAATAGTCGCGGAGCGATAGCTGGGGCTATTATTGGCATCCTCTTGGTTTTGTTTTTATTTTGTCTTCATTATTTTTGTTGTGACCATATGACGTGACAATCACTTCAAATATGCTTTTTGTTCATTCGTTCGTGCAATTTCAACTGAATTGCTTGTAACGTCATTTTTCACCCTTAGAAGAGCTAATTTTTGTTCATTAGCGTTATTATTTTTGGGTCACACGTGACTTACCTCACTCTCAGAAATGACTTCCTCACTCTCAAAAATGACTTTTTCAATCTCAAATTGACTTTTTTTGTCTTGAATTCAACGAGATAGGGTCAGGTGAGTGTGTGTCACTATAACGTATCTGCATTTAATGAAAAGAGGAATTTGAGGTCTATTTTCTTAGTATGATTTTGAACTGCAGATCTAAGAAGCTATCGCGGCTATTGTTTTAGCGATCTGCCCGCTATGTTCAGTCAATGAAAATTCTTTGAATTGTAGGCCAGGAGTTGTCCTGCTTTTTTCTTAAATTCGCTTTAACTTTTGATCACGTTCTTCATTTTACCTTAGTCACGATTTTAAAGTTGGCTTCTGACTTACCTCACTCACTGTGTAAACTAAATGGATTTTAAATTCTTCCGCGCAATGAATCACATAATTTAGTGAATACGGTCAAAAGCCAGAAGAGCAACATCAAAAGGTACATATAGATCCCGGGAATTAAGTCATTGTGCATTAGGTTAAGAAAGTTCATTAGAGCGATTCTTATCTGACATTAATATTAAGCTTACTAGCCTTCAATTTAGAAGCCGAAATAAAAATTTTTCAAGAATCTAACTGAAACTGCAAGCTATATTGGAACACTTTTTGACCTTAAAAAAAAACAAAAAGTTTCGGTCATTTTCTCTTTTCTCTTTCTGTTTCAATCTCAATGTGCGTCAACGGCGGTTATTTTCGGCAATTTGCTGGCCGTGTTTGATTTCAAGATCTGTTCACACTTTTTCGTGAGTTTTGTGGAGCGATGATTTCGGTGACGCCGAAACAGGAAGGGGAGCGAAAAAGTGGTTTTGCTGCGTGATATTATTTCATTCGAATTTTTGCGTAGAGTAAGCAAACGGTGTATGAACAAAAATTCGCTTTCTCTAGTGGTTTTTGATTCATACGCAGCATTTTCGCTTCATTGTTTACGTTTTTCCGATTTTTTTATAGAATTTTTTTAAATTGTTTTCCCAATCCAGTCACAGTCCGTTCTAGGTCTAGTTTTTTTGTGTAATAGTCGCCAAGCGATAGCTTGGGTTGTTATTGGCCTTCTCTTGTTTTTGTTTTTATTTGGTCTTCGAGTTTTTTGTTACAACCATATGACGTGACAATTACTTCAAATATGCTTTTTTCATCCGTTCGGGCAATTTTTTCGTGCGTGACGTAATTTTTCAACCTTTGTAGAGCTATTTTTTTTGAATTTGCATAATTAATTGTTTGGTCACACGTGACTTACCTCAATCTCAAAAATGACTTCCTCACTCTCAAAATTGACTTCTTCAATCTCAAATTGACTTTTTTTAAACTTTAATTCAAAGAGATAGGGTCAAGTATGTGTGCGGTACTATAACGTATCTGCCTTTATTGAAAAGACAATTTTTTTGTCTGTTTTCTCACTATAATTTTGAAACTGCAGATCTACGAAGCTATCGCTGTCATTTTTTGGCAATCTGCCAGCTATGTTTAGTCAATGAAATTTGTTTGAATTGTTTTTCAGTACTCGTACTGCTACTTAAGCTTTTGAGCACGGTTTTCAATTAACATAAGTCATGGTTATAACGCTTGACTTCTGACATACCTCACTTACTGTTTCAACTGAATGGATTTTAAATTCTTCCATGCAATGAATTACGTAATTAAGTGAATACTGTCAAAGCCAGAAGAGCAAAATCAAAAGAAACGGGATGAACATAAATCCCGGTCATTAATTCATAGTGCGTTGGTTTATCAAAGTTCATTAAAGCGGTTGCTAGTTGGCATTAGTATTATGCTCATTAGCGTTCAGTATTGAAGCTGAATTTAGTGATTTTAAACGCTAACCGAATATGCACAATTTGCACACCAAATGTGAACACTTTAAAATTTAGAAAAATACTGTCAGTTTGTGTCTTTTTTTCTGTTTCAATCACTATGTGCTTTAAGCGGGTGATCGGCGGCTATTTTTCGGCGATTTGCCTGCTATTTTCTTTAAGGAAACTGGAAAGGGGTAAGGGATTACTTGACTGGTTTCATTGTGTTTTGCAAACGAATTGGATATGGATCAATAGGATTCTGGTGTTCCAGCACCTCGATATTCCGCATGGGTAAATTTAATAATAAAAATAATAAAAATAAAAGGATTTGAGCAAGAAAAGAAGCACACATTTTGGAAACACGTTTTTTTCTTAGATCTAGTTAGATGTTAAAGATGTTGCTCTTGTTAGATATTTTAACAGCAATTTCTTATCATTATAATTACGTTGAATCGCCCGCTGTAATGAAGGGTGTATCGTTGTTGCAGAATTCGTCCAAGATTTCCAGTTTTTCGAGAAATTGAAGTTTGTTACAACGGGCTGGTTGTAGATTGCACAAACTTGTAAAAGATTACCTTTTTTCAACTGCAGAAACAGAGAATTTGGATAGAGGTGCCGAAAAGCTCTTTAGATTGATGAAATCGTTTCGGGCTTTAATCATTACTCCGTCACCTTTTCCGTGTCTTTTCTACTCGGCTATTTGTATATCCAGGTGTAATAAAATCCTTCAAATCATCATTTAACCGTAATGAACCAGAATCAGGTTAATCCAGGAATAGAAGGCAGGTGGAGACTCATTACTTAATACAATTGCTTTCAATGCATCACTATGCGCTTTTAGAGAACGATATTTAACACAGAAATCCGAAATAAATTCACGATTTGAAATCAAATGACGTTTTGCGAACTATGTTCAGTATGGAAGTCAGCTGCAAAGTTGAAGCAAAATGTTTTTCGACGAAAAAAATTGAGAGCAGAATGAATATGATAATCGAGGGTCAAGGCCCCATGATAAAGATTTTTGTACGTTTTGTTGTGCATAGAATAGAGGACATGCCTTCGTTGGTCCATACAGCAGCTATAGTAGTTGTCATAGTTTAGGCTTTGAACCAGTGTGATCCGGGGCTGGGGCCCGTCTCTTCACAGCTAAGTTGACTTTCTGGAGTGGGTTGCAATGTCCTCAATTGCATATGAAAGTTCACGAACATGAATTTACATCTGAGTAATTCTTGATAAAGTGATTCTAGTAGATCTTAGTTCATTGAGATTTGTTGACTTTGCTTTTTAATGTACATGTCTGTTTAGCAATTATGTTTAAAAAATGGCTGAATTTTGTCCAAGTTTTTGTCAGCCTTTCTCTTGTGTGTAGTCCTATAAAATCCTGTTGTCTTGTTTTGTCATAATATTTTTCTCTGATTTTAGTCTTATTGGTAGATCGATATCAAAATTCCCTTTGAGAAAAGACAGTAGAAGGACGTCATGGAGTTCGAAATACATTGTGGCAAGTGGTAAGATCTTGAGCTTTTCCAGTTTTGTCTTACAAATAGCGCACATTTGAATTTAATTTTGTTTTTACATTATACTTCGTATAGACGTTTCGTTTTTAGGAAATAGTACGTTTTCCAGGCTTCTGTGCACCGCTTTTCACAATAAGATTTCCTGGTAAGTTTGGTTGATATTACCACACCTATTTCTTTGTTCTTTTTTTACTCGAGTTGTTTGCCGTACAGCATAAGATTATAGTTGTTTTCAATTTTGATAGGCAAAAGGTAACATTTGTTTTGATTTCATTTCATCTTTGCACCATTTTTCTATTCTGTCAATATCGGCTTGGAGTTTTGCTGAATCGGTTGTGGCATGTTTATAATCGTCAGCGTAGCCAAATGGTTCTCACTTTTCTACTTGTTGCGGCAGGTCATTAATATAGATAATGAAAAGTAAAGGCCCAAGTAACGGTCCTTGGGGCACTCCTTATGATCGCTACTTGGGCTTACTTCAGTTGTTTCCGTGCTGGCTTCATTAACATTTACATTTTGCTCTCTGTTTGTCAAGCGACTCGAGAGTATTTTAAGAAAGTTTTGTCCAATACCAAATCCATGTACTTTATTTATCAGTGGCCTATGAGAGACGCTGTCAAATTCTTTCTCAAAGTCTAAGTACACGTACAGTTCATTCTCGTTGCCATCGTAGTTTTTATAGAGCTCTTTAAAAAGGGCTAGCATTTAAGTGATGACAGATCGCTTTCGTCTGAATCCATGCTACGAGTAATGCGAACTACTTCCAACAGTTTCGTATAGTTCTTCAAATATCAGTTTTCTAGGACTTTTTGAGATACTGCAGAGTAAGCTGATCGGTCTTTATTGCTCTGTCAGCTTGTTCATAATGCTTAAAAATTGGTATTGCTTTTTAAGTTTTGTAAAAGGGAATTGGCCGTTTAAGAGAGCAGTTTTGAAAAATTAATAGTGAATTCAAAAAGTTTGGAAGTTTTCTCGAGCTTTTTCTTCGAATTCCATTTGACCTGCCTCTAAAGTTTTACAATTTTATTAAGGCACTGTATGATTATTAAGGCACTATAGTGTCGCCACTTCATTCGTTGATAAATTTTTGCCTGGCTCCAATATATTCAAAAATCGATCGCACTATCATACACTGCCTTTTTTTTGTTTCATATCTACTTTTGCAGTTCTGCTTCCAAATCTCAGAATAATTGGTTTAATATTATTGCTCTTCTGTTAATTTTTGGTACAGATGTGTCCATTTTTTGACAGTGGAGCATCTCAATTTTTTCATGAGGTTTTCAGTTATTATGGGAACGAGGTTTTACAGTGATTTTTTGACGGTATTTTCTATCGCTTTCCAAGTACTATTCTCGCTTTCAGTAAGTCGAGTACGTTCTGTAAATGCTCTCCTCAGGTTTGGCTTCATTGGTGTTCGCATCCGTCAAGTGTTTTATATGATACCAACTTCTTGGTTTTTGTTGCCTGTCCAACCGGAAACTATTTAATATTTTATAACAACAATAATGCTAAATAATTGTCAAATTGATAAACAATAGTTGTATATTTTGGTAGCAGTAAACATAAATTTGTGCCGAATAAAATTTTCCTCGAACTGTTAACTTGGTAACGAAAATTCCAACAACGTCATCAGTCTTGTGTGCTTTACAAAAGAATAATGACTCGCCTTACATCAGCAAAAACATGAAACACGAAATTGTATAAATCTGTAATGTAAAAATGGAAATTTGCATAAACTCGACGTTTGATCTTTCTGATTTTTCGTAGTCGATCTTCTTTGAGGGAAAGTAGATCGCTTCAAGGGCAGCTAATTTTTGCTTTAATATCGTTAATGCTAGACTGTAGCAAGCGAGTTTCAGAGCTGCTTCGAAGCTGTTTTTCAAGTCAACAGATTTTTACTCTGCTTGCTCTTTACATCTGTGATCGTCATATAATATTGACCCCTATGAATTAAAAAGGTTTTTAAATTGAAATTATTACGACTGATATTGAAAACAAACAGCTCCGAAGTAGACGTTAGGATAGAACTTATTGAGGTGAGATGCAGCGTTGACATTGTTCTAGCTTCTCTGTTGACTTCTGGTGTACACGTAATGTGTCTGTGCAATGCCCTCGCTACTATGGGAGGACTTCTGGCTGTGCTCAGCGATGGACGGGCAGCAATATTGGCAACCGAGTCGGCAGCACCCATCGACTTCAATGTAGATTCTTACGAATTTATTGGCTGACCGTTGTATTGACTCAGTAGAATAATAAAATCTGGCCAATTGCTTTTCAGAACAGAAAAGCAACAATTGGCACGTCGCAATCAAACTCCCAAATTTATTTAGGGGCTAGGAACTTTATGCCTGGATTTTTATACAGTCAATTTTGGCCGATCGATGACTTTTGGAGAGAAGAAAATGGAGCACCATTGAAAAGCTCCTGTGAAGGAACTAAAACTTTCAATTTTTGAAAGTTTTCAATTTGTGAATTTCATCTTGATTCTCAGAACATAAGGAAGGTTAGATCTGGAGTTATGATTAAAGTCGTACTCCATGGTTTTGAGTTTTCAAAAGAATCCATTTAAGCTCCACGTGAACGACTAGAAGAGGATTATTAGCAGAGCGTCTTTTTTAAGCTGCGAGGCTGTAAGCTGAGCGGAGGTATATTGCGGTGCTCTTGTTTTTTTGCTATTCAAAGATTTCGAATTGTATTGGGGCGCTGTCTTTTTTGAAAAACTTTTGATCTCTTCAGACATTTTCATGATTTTTGAAGTCAAATTGGAGTAGTGATTTTGGTCACGCCGAAATAAGAAGTGGAGCGATAAAGCGAGTGGTTTTGCGGCGTGAATTTTTTTAGCTCTAATTTCAAAGTAGAGTGAGAAAACGGTGTTTGAACAAAAATTCGCTTTCTCGCTAGTGGTTTCAAATGCGGCAGTTTGGCATTGCTTTTTTACTGTTTTTTTAAATCAGATTTTATCTAAATGGTTTCTTTAACCCATTCATAGTCCATTATATGTCTATTTTTTGTTTAGACAATGAAAATTTTTTCAATTACGCGTCAAGACTTGTCCTGCTATGTCTTTTGTTTTGTTGTCTGACGCTTTTTCATTTTACATTTGTTCACACAGCAAAGCTGAAAAGGTCAAATTGTCGAGTGACTTTTTATTCTCACTAACGGTTTTTTTGCGCGTGACATCATTTCTCACTCTACCAAACGTTTTTTAATCATTTGCGTGTTTTTGATCATACTCGAATTACCTCTCAATAAAAATGACTTTTGCACTTTAAAAACTTAAGTTTTATTTGAATTAATATAAGGTCAAAGGAACTCATACGTGCTGTAAAGGTCTCCAATCAAAAATTTTCTGCGGAATGAATTTAGCGAACTTTTTTATTTTATCGGTGAATGTTTTTTACATAGCCTTTTGAGCGGCGTCGGTTTTTTTTAATTTAGATCTGTATCTCTTTCTGTCTCTACTATACGGAACACAAGTTTTTCACAATTGTCAGCCGTTGAAGGCATGTGGTGTCATTTCACTAACTAAAAGTCAAATGAAATGTGCACACAAATTTGTGTTAGTTATTAAACTTATTATTAGTGATGTTATTAGTAGTTATAGTGGTATATAATAACCTCTAACGACGTCATATAAACCCCATTAGTAAATTTAGGTACTCTTCCCCCCATTGAATTAGGTTGCAATAGATCAGGCTGAAAGAGCGCGCATTTTAGAGTCGGTTATGTTTTGATTTTGTCCCTCGTCATCTCTCCTTTTCTTCGGTTTTTCTCTTTGAACCGATTTTGTTATTCTGCCATTTGGTACCATGTTATTGCAAACTACTTGTATTACAAGGTTTTTGACGACCCCTTTCTGGAGGAGCCACGTAAGTTAATTTTATCATATTCTGTATCAGTTTTGTCAGTTACTTTTCTCAAGTTATTTTTTCCTGTTTTTGTTTAAAAGTGTTTAGTATATTTATGTTGGAGGTGCATCATGTCTGCGGGGGTGGCAAATTTTCTATTTCGAGTCGTTTCTGGATTTGCTCACTATAGAACGACACATAAATTATTTTTCTGCTTTTTTTCTGTTCATTCAATAACAATCGGGGTTATCAGAGTCAATGAGGCTATTTTCCGGAAATTTGCTGTGTATGGTTTCTGTTTCGAGGGTTGAAGTAAATCGACCCTTGTCAAAGTAAATCATCTGAGTATATTTGGTTCTTTGCCCTTAAAAATAGACAGCAAGTGCCACAAAATGTTCTGTAATCGCTCTCCAATGAAGTTCGAAGCAATTATTGTAAACGTTTTTTTTTTGCAGAATTTTCCCTTGACCGTTCTTGCGTTTTTGCAAAACATTTTTTTTGCGATTTCACCTAAGCAACCCTTTCGCTCGTGACTTCTTGATTTTTACGTGATCCAAATAGCTGATATTCTGGAATTATCGATTGTGGTATAAACAAAAGTGATATAAGATAATAAGTTACAAGTCCACGATGGGCGACAGGTTAATGCCGAAGTCTAGTTCGCTGGAGGTCGCAGACTCGAAGCCCTCCATCGTCAGAGTATTTCTGCAAAGAATTTCTGCAAAGTCTAGGCTACAGCCCCCTCTGAATTAGATTGCCCCTTCTGACGGTTATTCGTCCGACATTATTCGGTTTGTTTTTCTTTCGGGAAAAGATTAGCTAAATTTTGTGAGCACTCAACAGGGCTCGCAAAAACACAATTTATTTAATCTTCAATAAAAGTTGGGTTTTTCGAAAAGATAAAGTGGAGCAATTTTTCCGGTGAAAACAAGTTAGAATTTTGGTTATGTTTTTTCTCTGCTGTAAATTTTGGCAATTTGTTTTTGTGTCTTATCAATACATTGTTTTACTGCGCTGTAAAATTTGGCATTTTGGTTGATAAGTGGAAAAACTCAACTTTTTCAGGTCTTCAATAAATTCTTGTACTGCGCCCAACAGAGGCATTGGTTTTTTCAACTGCGACAGTTCGAGGTTATTTATAAAAATGTACGAAATCGCAACAATGATTGTGCGGTAATTTTTTTTCTGGTTGATGATGGAAAAAAATGTCAGCTAATCTCAATTGAAAATAAACAGTTTACTTTTTAATAACTGCAAAATTATTAATTGCTCTTGAACGCAGTTCATAGCAATTATAGTAAACGTGTGTGTCTTTTTTTATGCAAATTTTTCGCTTGACAGTTTTGCGCTTTTCTTCTAGAACATTCTTTGACTTCTCAAGTGACTTTTTCACGCTTTCGTTCTTCATTTTTGAGTGATCTCTATTGCTCTGAAGTAAAGCTAATATAAATTCGGTTGCAGAATAAGTGAGGTATGTGCTCTGTAGCTCAGTGGTTAGTAGTTGTGGCTGTGGATCGGGAGGGCAGTGGTTCGAATCCCGGCGGAGGAAAAATTTTTTTGCACCCATAATTTGATCTAGGCTACAGCCCCTGAATTAAATTGCCTCGCCTGTCGTTCAAGAGCAATTCTTCCGACATTTGTCGGTTTATGTTTTGAATAAGTCAATTGTGACCGCACGTTCGTGTCTGTCCTGTTGATTCGCTTTATCCGGAGATTTGACGTCCTTCTTTTCTGTTATCAGGATCTATCTTTATATTAATCGCGTGAGCACATAAGGCGGCATGTTTTAGTGGCATCACTGAGCAGCATGTTTTAGCAGTACTACCGAAGAGCACGGTTAAGCGGTTGCTTAAATAGGGTTAATGACCGAAAAATGGTGCTTTAAGGTCATTGACCAATTAATGTTTCTAAAAGATCATTGACCGAAAAATATTACAAAAAGTTCATTGACCGGAAAGTGTTGCCAAAAGGTCATTGACCCAAAATGTTGCTAAGAGGTCGTGTCATCTAATGAAAAATGCTTTGCTAAAAAGCGAGTTGCCAAAATCTCTGTAAAAGAAAACGACATTAATCGTTGTTCCAATAAACAAAAAAAATAGTGTAGAAAAAATCATTGGCCGATTAGTTGTTCAGAAAAGGGTCTGTAAAAAAACCTCTTCAGAAAACGGTTTTTAGTAATTCATTGTCAAAAAAATGGATGGAAAAGATTGTCTTAAATATTTGTTCAGAAAAAGTCACTCACCAAAAACGTCAAGGATTAAAAGGTGGATGATGGAAGTTTGTTGTGTGAAAATTTCCAGGTACAAAATGTTTTTAATACAGAAGAATTCAGCAAACAAAATTTGTGAAGTGTAAAACATCCAAAAGGTGCCGATGCAAAAACCAAACTTAGGTGCCAAATAATTATGACAAAACTGAGGTCTTGAAGTAAATACATTTTTTTAGGGCTCAGTAGAGAGCATTTTCTGATTAAGGGCTGTTACTAATAAGTTTTTGCATACAAAACATGACAGGTTTATAATTTTCCGTCATTGTTTTTCGAGGAATGTTTTGTTAATATTGTTAATTTTATCCAACTCAGTTTTGTGCTTGATGACTTCTTAAAAGCATTGGCAAAGGCTTGCCAACAATTCTTTTTTATCAGCACATTCCTCGTATTAGCCACATCCATCGTGTTCTCATTAGCACATTCATCTTTTTTATGTAAACAGGAATTAATTGCCTCGCCAAGGATCTGTTTTCTCTTCTTTTGAGCTGTTGTATCTTCAGTTTCTTCAGTTTCTTTCTCTGTCTTTCTTTTTTTCTGTTGTGCGATCTTTTTGCACTCACATTTTTGCTTTTTGAGCCTGCTCACTATTTCGGTTCTTGTACTTTCTCTCTTATGATTTCGGCTTCTTTCTTTTTCCAAATATGTCCCATTTTCCTTCATTCTATCACTTTTTTTGCGTTCTCTCGCTCTCGCTCACTTTCCTTTTTCCTTCTTTCTCTCTTTCTTTTCTGGGTTGTTCTTTTCTTTTTTTCCTTTTTTTGATTCAATTTGTGTTTCCTATTGTTTTTCTTACGGTGGGTTCCTGATGCTCTTATTGTTTTTGTTGTATTGTATTCTTTCTGTTTTTCCTCTCCCCTCTATTTCGATATTTTTATTTTTTCTCGTTAATTCCCTTTTCGCTTTTGGCTCCCGTTGGCTTTCTCCCAGACTCTTGTTTTTTTCTGTCTTCATTCACTGCTTTCAACCTTCGTTTGTTCTGTTTTTTTTCGCAATTTTAAAGCTATTTGCTCTCCGACTCATTATATATTTCTGATGCTATAGATCTCTTTCTCTCCCTCTTTATACCTCATTCTATCCGTTTTGATTTTTTTAATGCTCTGTGAGAACGTCTATTACTCTTAACTCGAATAAAACCTCTTTGACATATTTGGCTCTCTTCATTTTTTGCTAGTGTGTCCAAAGTAGTTTTACAAAATTTTCTTTGAAACGATCGCATGTACACCATTTATCACGAATAAGGGTTTTATGAACTATCAATAGTTAAAGTTTCAAGATGAGATGCATTCAGATAGCCTTTACGGACCTGTTAGTATATATATTAATCGCGTGAACACATGAGGTGGCATGTTTCAGAGCATCACTGAGCAGCATGGTTTAACAGTACTACCGAAGAGCACGGTTAAGCGGTTGCTTAATGTCATTGACCGATTAATGTTTCGAAAAGGTCATTGACCGAAAAATGTTACAAAAATTTCATTGACCGAAAATTGTTGCCAAAAGGTCATTGACCCAGAATGTTGCTTAGAGGTCGTGTCATCTACCAAAAAATGCTTTGGGGAAATTCTGTAGCCGAAATTTCTTTGATAAACAAAATGACAATAATTAGTGTTTCAATAAACGAAAATGATAGTGTCGAAAAAATTATTGGCAGATTAGTTGTTCAGAAAAGGGTCTGTGACCAAAAACTTCTTCAGAAAACGGTCTGTGCCCGAACAGTTTTTGATACTGAAAAGGTAAAGACCGAATGTGTCTCAAGACGACGAGGGTTTATGACTGAAAAAAATATATTTTTTGTGTTTCTTTGTCAAAAAATTGTGGTTGATGAAAAAGGTTGTCTTGAAAATTTGTGTAGGAAGAGTCACTCACCGAAATCGTCAAGGATTAAAAAGCGGATGATGGAAATTTTTTTAGTCAAAGCTTCACTCTACCAAAGGTTTTTTAATATTGAAGAAT
Source organism: Convolutriloba macropyga (assembly GCF_964194025.1). Taxonomy (NCBI): domain Eukaryota; kingdom Metazoa; phylum Xenacoelomorpha; order Acoela; family Convolutidae; genus Convolutriloba; species Convolutriloba macropyga. The sequence goes on along the minus strand of NC_134470.1, from coordinate 39,219,427 downwards.
TCAGCGAACAAAATTTGTGAAGTGTGAAACCCCCAAAAGGTGCCGTTGCAAAAACCAAAGTTAGGTGCCAAAAATTGTATATGACAAAACTGATGTCTTGAAATAAATACAATTTTCATAATGCTCAGTAGAGGACTTTTTTTAAGGGCTGTTACTAATAAATTATTGCCTACGAGACTTGACAGGTATATAATTTTCTCAATTTTTTGAGGAAAATTTAGTTCGTGGCTTTAGCCAGCCCTTTAACTCAGTTCTGTGTTTGTTGACTTCTTAACAGCATTCGCAAAGGCTTGCCAACAATTCGTTTTTATCAGCACTTTCCTCGTTTTGGTCACATCCATCTTGTTCTCATCAGCAATTTCATCCTTTTTATGAGAACCGGTATTCATTGTTTCGCCCAGGATATGTTTTCTCTTTTGAACTGTTGTCTCTCCCGATCTTCAGTTTCTTTCTCTGTATTTATTTTTTCTGTTGGCGATCTTTTCTATTTTGTTTGGCGTTTTTTTATGTTTGGCGTATTTTTTCTGCGCTTCAAGTGCTTTCTCTATCTGTGTTATTTTCTTTTTGCACTCAATTTTTTGCTTTTTGCGCTCGCTCACTATATCGCTGTTCTTATACTTTCTCTCTCTCATGATTTTGGCTTCTTTTTGCTGTCCCATTTTCCTTCATTCTATCGTTTTTGTTTTCTTGCGTTCTTTCTCTCGCTCAATTTCCTTTTTTCTTTCTCTCTTTCTTTCTCTCTTTCTTTTTCTTTTTTTGATTCTTTAACTTTTTCTTTTCTTTTTATATGAATTTTTGATTCATTTTTTGTTTCATATTATTTTTCGTACGGTTGGTTTCTGGTATTCTTATGGTTTTTGTTGCATTGTATTCTTTCTGTTCTTTTCTTTCTCATCAATTTCGATTTATCCTTGTCCTCTCGTAAATTCTCTTTTTTCGCTTTTCTCTCCCGCTGGCTTTCTCCCAGACTCTTGTTTTTTTTGTTTTTGTTTTTTTTTCACAGCTTTCAACCTTTTTTTTGTTCTGTTTTTTTGTTCTTTTCGTATTTTTAAATCTATTTGCTCTCCGACTCATTATATATCTGCTGCTAGCGATCTCTTTCTCTCCCTCTTTATACCTCATTCTATATGTTTTGATTTTTTTAATACTCTGACAACGTCTATTGCTCTTAGCTCGCGTAAAACCTTTCTTTCGCATATTGGGCTCTCTTCATTTTTCGTTGGTGTTTCCAAAGTAGTGTTGCAAAAAAATTCATTGAAACGATCGCATGTACACCAGTTATCACGAATAAGTTTTCAATGAGAATATCAATACTTGAAGTTTCAAGATAAGATCCATTTAGATAGCCTTTACGGACCTGCTAGTTTATATTATATATCGTAAATTTGACTTCATGCGGATGTTCCTACTGCTTGCGCTAATTCGACTCCTTGAAAGGTTAGCTTGAAAAACAATCTTTGAATTAGGCCAATTTTCGGCTATTACCCTGAAATAATAATAGTTTTCTGGTTGTCAGCCAAGATCACTTGGGAGGAAGCTCAATGCTGTTGCGGCATTATTGGTTTGAAAGTTGTCACCGGTGCATAGAACGTTATATCGGCAGGGATAAGATTTTCTGAATGAGAAAGTTTTAAACTGGCAAGAGAACACTCACGCTTGGAGAAACACCCTTGACTGTAGTCCTGTTAAGTCTTTTTTACAGCTTTTACAAAATCAATTCAAGCGGAAAAGAATGTTTTGACAAGTGTTGTAGCGGGTTGCCAAGATTTCCGAAAGTACGTAGAAAGCACAATACGAAAACCGTTTATCAATTGCCAAAGAGTATGGTAGTGTGAAGGAAGGACCTTTCATTAGCCTATGAACACAACGGTGGTTTGCGAATAACAAAAGTCACTGGCAAACCAAAAGAACAATTCGACGTTGATCGAAAATCAGTTTTTTAGCAGACTCATCTGTCGATGAAAGTGTTGAACGCTTGTGCCCACGAATCTCAGTTTCAAAAGACTAGGCATAACTTTATGCCAAAATAGAAGATCAATGCCATGAACTGTCAGAACATGTGACCAAACATGAAAGAAGGCTAATGAAACGAAATCTCAAATGCAATTTGAGATAGCTGATGGCAACTCCTTCCGAAAGAGGGTTCTTTGTCTGTCCAAAAGAGCAGTTGCTCAAAGCTACTGTATACTAGCAAAAAACTTTACCGCAACCTGAGATGGATGTGACGAAGATTCCAACATGTATTCATTTATTTGTAAGGAAGGTGGGCTGGTTACTCAAAGACATAATGAAATCTATTTGTTCAGGGAATTAGCTAACCTGGCTTGATCCTGCACTCAAAAGGAACCAGTTTGAGAGTTAAAGACCAAGCCTGCTTTATGAGCTGATCTCTAAGTAAGTGGAATGTAGCCCCTCAAGAAATTGTTTCGTTTAATATCCGTATCGTTAACACTATGGCAAAATCTTGCTTCAATAGAAACCCGGTAGACATATTGCTGAGCTGTGCTGAAGATAGAAGTATTTCGTAGAATGTCAGAAGCATATCTTTTTTACTCCCCTTGTTTAGCGTTGATGGCCCGTAAAAGCACAATTTTTGAAAAGACTAGCTAACTATGGATATTGGAAAGACTAGCTGACAATGGATAATAGAAATAGCTTTCCATCGAAATGTGGGAAACCTGATTCTTTGAGGGTTGAAAAAAGACACTGCTTTGCAATCCTGAGAGCGTCAAATTTTTGGGTTAGTGGCTTCAGATGCAAATGTCGATCTCTCCAGTTTGAGGATGATGCTTTCATTTCTTGGACATTGAATGTTTATTTAACAATGAAGTACATAGAGCATTAGCTGCTAATAAGAGGGGCAATCGAAAACGCAACATTCATAATAACACACAAAAGTGAGATCTTTGAAAGTTGAACAAGTTGTAGAAACTTTCATGTTGATTGCTGAAATATCAGAGCTTAAATCATATGTCACCCAATGAGAGGGGAATTTTAATTGTCAATTTGTTTTTCGACTCACCCTATGAAATGGGAGTTGAAAATATTGTTTAGTTTGGGAAATTGTTTTGAATTGATGGAAACTATGAGGCCATCAAGAAAAGAAATGACTGTTAAACCAAGTAATTTTAAATTTGGAAAAAAAAAATTGGTATCTCTTCCGTCTATAAAATGACCTTTGTTTTTTTGTTTGATAAATGATAAAACGTCCCCTGTTCGTCCGTTCCGTTGCGTTAGCTACACAAACCTTGCAGCTGCATAATAAGTAAAAATTGTTGTTTCAGCACATGCAGGGTATTCTGGCGCCCAATGTGAGCGATGCAGTGTGGGTGTGCAACAATAGCAGACTCCGACATATGGTCATATGTACTAAAAGGTAAGCAAACAGTAGCAAAGGTAAGCAAAATTGTAGATCAGTCTTTACAGTCTGTGCACCCAATACAAATATCACCTTAGTACTTCAGGCGTTGACTTGATAACTGATGAGCTAATTCATAGCGTCTGAGAAAACTGCACAAATTTGTCTTGATAAATTAAAAGATTTCTCTAGTTTATTGAATTGGTGTCCTATTTGAATAATTTGTTTGCTATATTATGGATGTATTTAACTAACGTATATCAAGTCATCGTTTTCAATAATTTATCGGGCAAATTGAAAAAGAAGATCGCTCTGATCTCGTTATTTGTCCACGTTGTTTGTTTATTTACAACTATTCAGCAACGAAATTCTTCCTTTCTTTAGATCTTAGGATCAAACGATAAACTAAAATGATTCATTTCATGTTTCAGTGCAAGTATCCTGCTCTTTGCGCTGAACGAGATTACGAATGAGCTGATTTTGGTATGCAAATACGAAATCAAACAGAAAATCAGCGCATCTCAGTCAAGTTAGTAGATATTACTGAGTGGCGGAATTTCAAATTTTTAACCCGCTGCTTCAGATTTGAGTTTCATGTTCTGACCATTAAAATTTCAATTGCATATAGTTTGATTTAAGTATGGAGCCTTCTTCTTGGAGAAAAAAAGCAATACAATTTTGAATTTACAGCGTCAAAGGACCGCCAATTTAAGTATAGGTTACGTGACCAATGAAGTCACTGAGAATATCTGACATTAAATAGTACGGGTTTGTGATATAAGGAAGAATTTAGAAGTGACTGGCAGAGTTTCTTAACCCTGCTCGAAAAACGCACTTTGCACGTTTTAAAATGCCAACCATTTGAAAATCTGGCGCTATAATGAAAAGGCTGGCTTTGTAGAATCGCATCGAAGAGATCTGGCATTTGTGAGATCTGGAAACTTGCGCGTGCGTGTTCAGAATTAATTACACTGCTTTGTTTTTAATACCCGCATGGCGATAGCTGGGGTTATTTTTTGGCCTTTCTTGGTTTTTTACGACTCGAAGAGGAGTACTAGTGTTGAGGTTTTTTTTTCACCGGAAGTACTATTCGTTCAGATGGCGTTTTAACCTAAAAGCGAAAGTGAGTAAAATTGCCTTGTGAACTAATTTTGTCTAAGAGAGAGAGAGAAGTTTTTGATCATGGGCTCTGACTTTGAAAATTGTTTTTGAAAGAATGGCGCATATATATATATATATATATATATATATATATATATATATATATATATATATATATATACATATATATATATATATAAAACCGTTTTTAGCCGTTTTCGTCGAGATGACCCAGCTTTTTTTATGCTTGTAATTTAGTTATTTTCAGAAATAAGTTTCGAGAGCTTTTGCATTAATATGTAGTCATCTGAAATTGATGCACCATTGTTTTATTTGATGCTGATTTGAGATTTGATCCTCGGAAATTCATACCACATGAAATTGCAGGAGTTTCGGTTTTTGATTGATTACTTCGTTTTGCAAATATTCTTGGGTCTACCGGTTTTGGTTTTAAACAGTTTGCCTTCGAATATTTTTCTGTTTCGTTTTGTCTTTTTAATTAACTAATTTAATTTTTTCAATAGTATAATTATTTTGTTCTATCCTATATCCTACAAGAGTGAAGTATAGTCTAAAGACTCAAAAAAAAATTAGTAATTTTTTGTATTCTTTTCTTCACCTTTGAAAAATTCAATTTAGATTAATTAATTTTGCAATCTCTTTTTGGGTATGGCAGTTGATTGCGGAGTTCTATTTTTCAAGACCAGTATCATGAGTTAAATAAGGGCAATTTGTAGCCCCGTCCATTTTTTAGTTTATCTGTATACGACCATCCTAAGAATTTAGGCCATTTTTTAATGTTACCAAAAGTTTATAGTAATATGAGGTTTGGCGGCATCAAAGTTTTGTCAAAATTTTCTCTTGTGTTATATATTTGTTCGGTTTTTTATTCTTACTGACTCATGCCGTTATTTTTTGTATTTTAACTTGCTCCAGTTATGTCAATGCTCGTTCTCGAAGAAAAAAATGGTATAAGTTTCACTATTTTACTTCAAATCTGGCGAGTATCAGAAATAAGGTTTTAGGACAAAGAGTAATGGTTTCAGCTGCAATTACAGTTTTCTTTGTGAAGCTCCTAAGTTTCGAGTCGCTTCTGGAATTCTTCTGGTTATGTTTTTTATTTCGTTGTCAAGATTTTTGTTACGACCATATGACGTCACAACCACGTCAAATCTGCTTTTTGTTATTCGTTCATGCAATTTCAACTGAATTGCGTGCGTGACGTCATTTTTCACTTTTAGTGGAGCGATTTGTTTTGTTCATTTGCGTGATTAAATTTTTCGTCACGCGTGAGAGCACCTGATAGAAGCAGCAATAAGTTATACAGATTGGTAATTAAAATATATATCTCAGCATTTAACCAAACAGTTTTTTTCGTCTGTATCTTTTTGAGACTGCAAATCTACGGAGCTATTGTGGCTATTTTCTGACAATCTGCCAGCTAAGTTCTAAGACGGTTGAAAAAGCATTAATCAGAAGGGTTGGTCGCATAGTAAGAAATCAATTCGCAGAAGAAATCAGTTTCGATTTCCCATAATGTCCAAGTGTTAGAACATCTTTGTCTACAGGTCGTGCATATGCAACGGAAGCATCGGTTGCGATAGATGGAATGTGTTTGTGTGTTGTGCTGAACACTGGCTCCTACCAATTGTATTCCATCTTCGGAAGTCTCCTCTGGGAAGCAGATCCCAATCTGTTTAGCAAATCGAGGGTAAATGTGGCCAAAGTCACCAATAGTGGATATCAGCTGTGGCTATGTGTGTCCAGTGATCACAGGTAAATCAATACAATTAAGCTTTTTAAAGCTTTCCCTCCAGTTAGTTTTCCACTGCTTACAATTATTACGTGAGTGGGGTTGCAAAACGAGCCAACAAAGAAGGAAGAATCAATGAATCCTTGATGTTACTATGTAACAAAGAATAATGTTTATCTGCGCTTTCCACGCCGATTTGTCGCAAATAATGTAATAGAATTTGAAAACAAGAACTTTATCCCGGAAGCATATCATCATGAAAAGCAATGATATTAGTCCCCGTCAGCTTCTCATCGGGTGTCATTTAGGCGTTCTCATTTTCACGACTCGGAGAGGAGTGTTGGTGGAGTGTCTTTTTAATCGATATTTTTGATAATTTTTGATCGATAGTAGTATTTAAAACAGGATGTAAAGTAGTAGTATTTAGTAGTATTTAAAACAGAATGTTATCCCGTTTCGATTTCTGACTTCAAAAATTTAAAAACTGAAGTCAGAAATAGAAACGGGATAAACCCATAAAGCCCAATTTTAGATGCCCGCTATTTGAACGTCGTTCCTATAAGTCTTAGTTACCATCTCTTATGCTTATTGGTGTTGATAGTAGCCCCTGTAGCATCTCTCTAAGAAACAGAAGTATGTTCAACTACGAAATGCCATCAAAATAAATCGGACTTAAAAAATTTGTTTGTACAAAAATCTTTTTTTTTCAATATCTTCTATTCGTTCAATCCCAATCATGCTTATTGGAATCAACGGCGGCTATTTTCCGGCAATCTGCCGGGTATGTTTATTTGATAGAGCAGAGAGAGTTATTTTTGTTCATGTCGCGTTTTTCAGTGAGAGCAAGAAAATGTTGTAGAAAAGTTGCGAAGCGAGTAAACTTTTTAGATAAAAATTTTTCTCTCATTCACAAGAGTCAGAAGCTGAACTCAATTTGTGGCAGTTTACTACTAAAAGTCAAATGAAAAGTGCGCTGAAATTGGTGTCGTTTTTTCACTTTAAATTTTATCAGCTGTTATAGTTGTATATAATAACCACTAATGACTTCATTTGAAGCCCCTTACGTGAATTTAGCTAAGCCGCCCTGACAAAATTTCGCTTGACCGTTTTGACTTTTTGAGTGACTTTTACGCCCTTGATTTTATCGTGTTGCGTGATTTAACTTTCGCTCTCATTCACAATTGTCATCAACTGAAGGTGTGTGGCGGCAGTTCACTACTAAAAGTCAAATGAAAAGTGCGTCCAAATTTATGTTAGTTTTTACTTTTTAACAGCCGCCCTCAATTTTTCAGCCGGCTAGTATAGCGCTCCTAATTTTTGTAATGCGTACTAAAATTTTTTTTGCTTTACCTTAGTCCAAAGCTTCTCTAGGCTAGTTTCACTCTTCTCATTCAGCTAAAAGTGTTTTATGACAGCAGTTGCCCATCAAAGCAATTCAAAATGAACAGAATCAGTTATCATCCCTGTTTGCTTATTGGTTTTGATACTAGCCTCTGTGTCGTCTCACTGCGAAACAGGAGTATTTTCAGCTCCAAAATGACATCAAAATAGTTTGCACTTTAGAATTGTTTGTGTACAAAAATAATTTTCTTTAGTTTTTTCTCTTTCAATCACAATGTTCGTTATGTGAATCAACGAAGACTTTTCGGAATTCTGCTGGGTGTTTTTTTAATTGGTGTGATTAATAGTTGCCGTCAGCCTCTCAAACGGTTATTATTTAGGCGCTCTCCTTTTATTAATTCGCTTTACCTTTTGGTCACGTTTTTCGTTTTCACGACTTTCACGTTTGGCTTCTGACCTACCTCACTCACTGTTTCAACCGAATGGATTCTAAAACATTGAATTACGCAATGTAGTGAATAATTCAATGTATAAAGATCAAAATCAAAAGATACGGGATAAACCGATAAAGCCCGGTCATTAAGTCATTGAGAATTAGGTTATCAATTTTCATTAGAGTGTTTGCTAGCTGATATTGGTATTAAGCTGATTATCTCCCAATTTAAAAGCTGAATTAAGTATAGTTTTAGAACCCAACTGAAATTATTGCATGCCCAATTAGAACACTTTTTGACACTGAAAAAAAAATAGAGAAAAAATTTGATCAATTTATCTTTTTTTCTTTTTCTGTTTCATCCCGATGTGCATCAAGCGCGTCAACGGCGGCTATTTTCCGGCAATCTATTGCAATTAAAGAAATAACAAAAATAGCTAAGTTTTGCAGCTAAAGATGCTGCCAAACGTACAGATACTGTAAAGTAAAAACAAAAACATAACCAAATAGTGTCGGGAAAAATGCTCTCGAACTGCGGGAGGGGAAATCTATTGCTGAAATCTGCTTCAGTCGGGGGGGGGGGGGATTGGAGTAAGGATTAACTAAATTTACTGATGAAGGTTATATGACGTCATTATTTTATACCACCTCTAAAGACGTCATGTAACCCTCATTAGTAAATTAAGTTAATCCTTACTCCAACCCCCCCTCCCCAACTGAAGCAGATTTTAGCAATAGATTTCCTCTCTCGCAGTTCGAGAGCATTTCTCCCGACATTATTCGGTTATGTTTTAGTTTGGCATTGATGTTATAGTCTTCAAGAATTTTAGCGTTGATTGTTTTTAAACTGTTTAAAGTGAGACTGTTTATCTGTTTGGCTGGAATTATTCAATTTGTCTGCTGATCAGGTACGGCAATTTTCAGGTTCTTTGGATTGTATTTCATGACCTGTACTGCTGTTTTTCATTTCGTCTCACCTTTTGATCATGTTTTTTTTGGTTTTCAGAAGTCACTTTCTTTCTCACTTTCTCACTGTTTAATTACCCTCAAAACAAAGTTTGTAGCAATTATGTTAGTCCTTTCGGTCTTTTTATACGATTTTTCGCTTGACCAATTTTTCGTCTGACCCATTTGACTTTTCGTCCTCAAAAACGGGACAAGCAGGTTGCGCCCAGCGGGCATTAAGCGCTCTTAGAGCCTTTCTACTCACGAGGCTCCAAGTATGCGATTGATTCACATAAACTGTTTTAGAGACTTATGCATATGGTGTGAAAGGCGGTTTTTAGAGGTTGACCCCCCAATCCCCATCCCCCCAATCCCCATCCCCCCAATCCCCACCCCTCTACATCGCTAGGCCGTGAGGGCCCCGTGCAGCCAAAAAACCCCCTCACACCGCTCACTCCACCCCACACTGTTGCCCCTCGGTGCACCCAACCCCCCCCCCGCTGCGCTCACCTCACGCCTCTTCATTAAAGCTAGTGCTAGCTTCACTAAACTGTGGCTAGCTACGAAGCCAACCGCTCGCCGGTAGTTTGAGAGCAATTCGCCCGACGTTAATTGGTTGTTTCAACTAAATGGATTTTAATTTTTTTCACTGATTGAATTTCGCAATTTGAATACGGTCAGTCCGAAGAGCAAAATAAAACGAAGCGGGATAAACGGATAAAGCCCGGTCATTGTGTCCTAATGCGTTAGGTTATCAATGTTAATAAGAGCAATTGCTAGCTGGCATTTCGTTTTAAGCTTAATAGCCTTCAGTTTAGAGGCTGGTATAAGTATAATGTTAGAGTCGAACTGCACTCCAATTTTGATCATTTTTTGACACTTTCTATCATTTTTTATCTCATCTTTTTTCGTTGTGTTTCAATCCCGGTGTACGTCGTCGGCGGCTATTTCTGACTATTCGCCGGCTATATTAAGCTATTCGTCCGCCATTCCAAACGAGGATTACCATTAGCGTGATACTGTCGTAAAAATACAGGTGTCGAACATGCTGCAATTTGAGCAAATAATGCATAAACGAACGTAAGCAAATACCGCATCAAAACAACTATAGAAAAAGATGGGAATTAAAAGAGTTCAGGTGTCTTTTGAACTCGTGCACTTCAGGTTCTTGAAGAAAAGCAATACGATTTTGCTGTTTAATCTCTAGTTTCTAATCACGGATGCTTATAGCGGTGTTCGCTATTTAGCTGGCTATTGTTGCAATCATGTTTTATGCAATTTTTTTGTACTACTTTTCATCGGCAGTTTCTGTTGCCGGACTAGTGAATTTATGGTGTGAGGGGCTGCTTGCGGTTTAGACTCCCTCATAAACGGCATCCCCGCCACCTCACTCCAACCTTAACGGCACACGCTCGACCACCCTTGAGTAAGTAATCACGTGAGGTGGCATTGTTTGAAGGACATGTCGTTTTGTTTCTTTCCCATATTGATAACTTCGAAGCATGAAAAACAACATGGCATCAGTTTTGCCATATCCAAAAATAGTTACATAATGCATTAAATTTTCAAGAGAAGTTGCTGCAAATATGTACGTAGGAATAAATATGTTGGATTTTAATGTTGGATTGATTAGTCTCAATTGATGAGACATTTTGTAATGAGATTCGTAATAATTCAGTTTTTTGTGTGTTTAAATTAGCTCATTAAATTTGTTTAATTGCTCTCAAACGAAGTTTGTAGCAATTATATTAGTCCTGTCGGTCTTTTTTTATGCGATTTTTCGCTTGACCGATTTTTTGTCTGACGCTTTTGACTTTTCGTCCTCAAAAACGAGATAAACAGGTAGCGCTCAGCGGGCATTAAGTGCTCTTAGAGCCTTTCAGCTCTGTTTCACAGCTCAAACTGTTTTAGACTTATACTTATGGTGTGAGTATAAGTCCCCCTCATTGCCTCCAACCCCCACCGCGCTGTTGCCCCCCCCCCCCCCCCCAACCCAGTGTTGCCCCTCTTATCAGCCCCGCTGCAACCCCCCCCCCCCCCCCCCCGTGGCTAGCTACTGACGAAGCCAACCGCTCGCCGGTCGTTTGAGAGCAATTCGCCCGACGTTAGTCGGTTATGTTATATATTGAAAATAAACTGATTTAATTCAGCTGAAATTTTATTTCAGCTCTTGGTGTTTTCAACCTTCAAAGAGCAATAGTGGAAGCAATCCTAACAGCGCAATCGGAAATGGCAGCAGCAATAATAGCCCTGGGGCAAATTCTCTCAGTGGAGCTGCTGCGTTGCTGAGTCCTGGTATGCGCATGAACAAAGGCTCCATTACTATGGTCCAATCTCTGGTCACTGTGTCGCGATCAACTTTGTCATCACAGGTAGTGTTTTCCCAAAATCATAACAGGCAAAACATTTCCATTTATTCCAACCCTTTGTAAAATCTAAACCGTCTATTTGAAATTACTAATTCTGGTCAGCTACTGATTTTCCGTTGAGTGGCCCTAAAAATGAAATACTTAAACAAAAACCCAAAATTTAAATAGTTGGTTAGGTAATTAATAGCCGCCCTCATCTTCTCAGCAGGCTATTATTGCGCTCCTATTTTTCCTTTTTTACGACTTGAAGGGAAGTATTGAGATTCTACAGGTTTGTTTTTAGCTAACTCAAGTTTGTTTATGACTTGGACTTTTGACTTTTGTTTTCGAACATTGACTTCTCTTTTAGAACGAAGTAGATATATTGCACGACTCTCGTAGTCGTTTGTGGTGTTCTATCGGCTATGTTTTCGTCAATTAAAAATTTGTTTCACTTTACCTCATTTTGCCACTTTTTTCAACATTTTCCATGAAATCTTTTTGACTCTAGGCTAGTCTCATTCTACGCATTTGCTTTTAAGCAGCAGTTGTTCTGCAAAACAATCTAAAATGATAGAATCAGTATAACAAAGAAGAGATCCATTAGAAATGGAATAACCCCTTAAAGCACAATTTTAAATGCCCGGTACTCTAAGTTTGGTCTTATAATTCTTATTTACCGTCTCTAATGCTTATTGGTATTCACACTAGCACCTGTATCCGCTCACTAAGAAGCAGGAGTATGTCTAAAAACAAAATCAAATCAAAATAGTTCGCACTTTAAAATTGTCTTCGTAATTTTTCTCTTCTTTCAATCCTAATCGCGATTATGGGAATCAATAGCGTCTATTTTCCGGCAATCTGCCGGGTATATTTCTATTGTCAAAAAAACTTGGAAATGAAACTTTTTTCTACACATAGTGGCAAAGCTTTATTTCTGATTGATTTATATTTGCTCTCAAACCATGTTTGTAACAATTACATTAGTCATGTGCACTTGAATGCGATTTTCGACGTGAACTTTTTTTCGTCTGACCTTTTTCGACTTATCGTCCTCCGAAACGGGATAAACAGCTGAAGCCCGATGGAAATTAAGTTCTCTTAGAGCCTTACGACTATCTAGTCACCCCCACTAATTCCCAACACTCCTCCCGTCCACTGCCCCCTCCTCCAACCGGCGATTTGAACCTCCCTCTTGTCCAGCCCTCCCAACCTTACCACTCCCCTGCCCCTCCAACATTTGACACCTCCCCCCCCCCACTCTGCATGCTCTCCACTCACCGTTCACCTGATGCTTGCACCCTAAGAACCAGCTCGCTATTATCGAAACTAACTGCTTGCCGGTCGTTTGAGAGCAATTCGTGCGACGTTAATCGGCTGTGTTTTGAATTTGTGAGCAGTTTGATTTTACAATTTTTAATGCTTGATTATTTCAAATTTCGAAAAATTAATGTCAAACTTTGTTCCAGTTAGTGTTTTTATTTTTCCTAGCGGCACTGCAGATCATAGATCATAAATACTTGCCATGAGCATATTATCACAAATGATTTCTTTTAATCGAATTGAGAGTAATTATTTTGCTAGTGTGTTACGGAACAGAAAATTGTAGATTGCTTAAACAATATAATAAAATTTTTCTATAATCGCTCTTGAACTAAGTTTGAACAAATTATTGTGCGTTTGTGTCTGTTTTATTAATCACCGCAAAGCGATAGTTGAAGCTATTATTGGCCTTCTCTGGGTTTTTTTCGTCAACATGATTTTTGTTACGACCATATGACGTCACAATCACCACTTCAAATCTACTTTTTGTTCATTCGTTCACTCAATTTCAACTGACTAGCTTGCTTGACATCTTTTTTCACTTTTATTGGAGAGTGTTTTTTATTCATTCGAGCAACTAAATTTTGTGTCACACGTGACTTACCTCAATATCAAAATTGACTTCCTCACTCTCAAATCGACTGTTCTTTACTTTAGTTCAAAGAGATAAGGTCATGTGAGTGTGTGTCACTATAACAGAAGTGTATCAAAGGGCAGCGAAGAGAATCAGCAATAAGTTGAACATATTCTTAAAATACAACAGCTCATCATTGAGAAAAATTTTTTGGTCTGTCACCATCTTTTTGAGATTGCAGATCTACAAGCTATTGCGGCTATTTTCTGGCAATCTGCCGTTGTGTTGCTAGATTTTTGCTGAACCATTTTTTCCAGAACATGTTTTCGATTTCGCTTCTCGGGTGACTTCTTCGAGCTTGCGTGAATTAATTTGCGATTTTTCAGAAATTAAATCTTGCAATAACGAAAGCGATTAAAGGATTAACTATCAGAAGGACCTGCTGTTGATGAGACTCTTGTTTCAGTCCATTACGCCGGAGGTCGGGGGTAAAAACCTTACTTGGTTGTTTTATTTGCACCCATGACATTTAACATTTTATCGAGGCTACGGGCCCATCTGTTTCAAACCCCTCCGGCTACAGACTCAATATTTTTACTGAAAACTCCTCTTGCAATCTTTTTGTCCTTTTGAATTTCCAATACTTTTTTGCTGTTTTCTCATGACAATTTCGATTCAATCTACCTCAGGATTATCAATAGTATAGTAATTGTAACGCCCCTATTTCGTCCCTCATAGTTACGTGATTATTTTCCTTTAAATATCCATATATAAGTGCTTTAATCTAGTTCATATTCCTTTAGTTTCAAGGCCATATATAGCCAGTATTTCCATCTAGGCCTGTAACCCCAAATTTGTTTTTGTTAAAGGAAAACAACCGCAGATTGACAGTTTTACTAGCAAACATCAAGTGCCTAAAAGCCTCAATATTTACTTTTTTGAGTTTCTTGAAGATAAATTCGCATAATTAGTAAATAACTTCATGAGAGATTATGTACTTGGTGAAGTAATTATTCTGATAAAGTAGGTGCTAATACGGAACTTGTATATGTACTTAACAAACATCAAGAGACGTACAAAATCCGGAAATTGCCCTTGTCGGAAACTTGTAGATCAGTAAATATTTGCGAAGGACCAATACAACTCAAGATACAGCAGTGCGGAAATTACGATCACCAGAACACCGAAGAACCAGCCTGACAATCAGTTGCTTTACTTATCTTAAAACTTGACAGAACTTGAGAAACTTCTTATTAATAGTTGTTGAATAATTCTCGTTAAAATAAATAAAGATTGAACTGGAAATTCTCTTGAAAACTTCTAAGTTTGACAGACTTTGTTAGAGTAGAAATTGAGACTAACAAAACTCTAAATTACAAGGCAAACTAGTGGATATATCATACATCCGAACCGCTCACTAAAAGGCTGTTACTAGCTAATTTCGTTAAAATTATATCCGCTAAAAATCGCACTGTGAAACATCAAAATAAGCCCTTGAAAATGACAATAATTATTCCAAGTTATCTCTCAAATTTACCTCAATAACACCACATGGTGACAGGAGTTATTAACTGTTTACCAGTTTAACGAACCGAAACTTCTTCCACTTCATTACCTTAAGAGCCTTCAATCAGCATCCAGCACTTCCTTTCCGTGCTAGACGATAATGCAGAAAGCAGTAACAAAGGAAAGAATGGGTGGAAACTGTTTGTGTCTTTGTGGACAAAATGCAACAATAATTCAAAAGTGCTTGAGTGGACAATAACTGGAACAAACTCAACCACAGCCGCCACAACGGACAAAAACAACACAGGGTATTTTCAAACGAGGATATTGTGAGTAAATGAATTTGTAAAATTAATTTTGGTGCTTTATTTATGTCAATTTATAAAGAACAATTTCTCCCCGCTATTAATAATTGCCGCGCTTCCCCCAATTTTGTTGAACATATTGAAGGAAATAACATCAACTACACACAAAACGGTAACAAAACGCAAGCTCAGATAGTAAGCGCTTTCTCCTCTTCAGTTTATAAATCCATCGTAATTCATGTGCTAGATAAAGATGATAAACGTGTTGCAATTTATTGGACAGCAAAAAGTCTAAATCAAAAAGCTCGCAAATTTGGCCTTATTCGTAACAAACTTCAATCTGATAGAGATATTAACCTTGATAGCATCATTACTGATTATCAGATAACATCAGAATAAGCTAAATTACTGAAACCATAACTTAATTATTAACTAAAAGAGGGCAAAAGAAAAGTTTAAACAAAAAATAAAAAACAATTATATTTAAACCCCCTTCCAGCTCCGGAGTTTAATGAATCAAACAGTGACTTCGGTAATTATGCTGTTGCCTATCTGAGTGCAGCTTCCACAAGACCTGTGCGGTCGTGGTCCCCACGAATTTTCCTAGACTAAGGGGCACTCTTTAGAGGTGAGACTTCGGCGGCCCATACGGCTTCAACGATATAAGTCTGACGATTCGACCGGAGCTTTTGGAATAGGCTTATAAGCAGCGCTTCTTTATTATTTTCTGACCGAATGGTTTCAGTAGTTTCTTTTCTGATATCCTTGTGCTATTCATTTAACTGTTTTCTTCTCTTAAAACCCCTTAATCTCTCCATTAAGTTAAGTGTGCTTTTTAATACTTTAGAACGATAACAAGACTGATTGAACGTTAAGTATATAATCTAATCGGGTAAAAAGCAAAATGGCACACGCACAGATCAACATCACGCCTTTTTCGGGATCAGAAACGGACAATTTTAACCAGTTTGAACAACTAATAACAGGTGCAATCGGAGTTGCAACAATCGCAGCCGCGCAGCAAGCGAACTTTTTGCAATTACATTTAAAAGGAGACGCTTTACGATACTTTCCAACCCTACCAGAGGCTACCAGACTAGTCTTTGGTGACAGCATAACAGCTCTAAGAAACAGATTCACGCGGGATGATTTGAGAGAGATCAGGATAATAAAGTTAGAAAATCAAAGAGTTCAATCCAAAAACTGATACAGTAAAAAATTTCTTAGTAAAGTTGAGAACAGAACCAAATAAAGCATATCCAGCACCTGAAATAGTAGTAGCGGCAGTAGTAGGAGGTGTTGCTGAAGCTCGTAGATTTGAAAGAGACAGCAGCAAGAGATTCTGCCCTTCAGATGTCAGAAAATAGAAAAAGTGAGCAAATAAAGCACTTCTTTGTTAAGTCCATGTCAAATTGGCTTAAGCCTAAGCTCTTAGAAAGGCCAGACACAGATACAATCGATCAATTATGCACCTTAGCTAGCCAACAGATTGCAATAACGGAGATGTGTAACAGAGAAGAGTACGTTGATGATGGATTTAATGAAATAACCGAAGCAAACACAGATAAAATGTTAAAAGCAATAACTGTTATTTCAAATAATCAAAAAGAACTTGAGCAGAAACTTGAACAGAAAGTAGCACCTAAAAATTAGCCTCCAGAACAATTCGCACACAGCCCAGTAAACATATTCGCACCACATTACCCTCAACAAGTCTACATACAAAGTTATAGACAAAATTTCCGCCCGCAATATCAAAAATATCAGCCCAATTATCGTCAATTTCAGCAAAACTATCGGCCCCAGCAACAGTATGCCCCCCGTGCTAATAATTACCGAGAGTTTAGACCACAATTTAACGCCCCTAGACCATTTTATCATAATGAACAACCACAAACTCGGAATTATTGGACTGAACCTTCAAAAAAAAAACCGTAAAAAATTCGGAGTTTATACACAGAAAAAGCAAGTCTTACAACGAAATCAACAAGCAGTATTAGCATGCAAGCTTTACGACAAACTAAAATCATTCACTGACCTTTGTGGAGTAATAATTCCAAACGAAATCTTTGAAAAGGATAGCGAAATAATATTAACGTCCTCTTTAAGTAAAGTTTCTGAAAATAATATTCTTTACATCTATGTCCTGAACATTACTGACCACCCAATTACTATAAATAAATGCGAAGAAATAGCCAAATTCTCATTCTTGACATCAGACCAAGCTGAAAAGTTGTTAGAAGTAGACCCACAATTAATAAATGTTGCGAAAATGAGGGAAAATTATTTAACAGAAATAAATCAATTATTCCAAGTTACAGATACCCCGAAAAGAAAAGCTCAACCAGCAAAACCAGCTCATGAATATGAAAAATTGTGGTTCCCAACGCCTGAAACGTGTCCAGATCCGACAAATTTGTCGCCCTTGCAGAGAGAAATATTCGAACAACTGTTAAAACTGCAAGAAATGGAGAAACTAGACCCAAAGGGTAATCATCAGGACAAAATAACCTTCTTGAGCAAATTTCAGTGGGAAAAGTCGGCCCTTAACCATGAGCAAAAAGCTGTAGTAGGCGAATTATTAGTCGAATTTAGTGACATTTTTGCAAAACATAGATTTGACGTCGGATATAATACAGATTTGAAAATAAAGTTAACTCCAGAAAGAAGCATACCAATTTATGAACAAGGACCTCCAACGCCTGTCCATCTAAGAAATGAGCTACAAGTAGAACTAGCACTAATGCATTACTACGGATTGATAACAACTTTGTCCCAATCAAGATATAGTAGTCCCCTTTTTGCACAACGAAAGAACTCAGGAAGACTTAGACTATTAATTGACTTGAGAAAAGTAAACCATTTGTTGGAAAACGATTACGTGAATACGAATTTCCCGATTTCAAACATGAGTGACCTAATAAACTACTTTGCCGGGAAAAAACTGTTCACAAAACCTGACTGTTCTCAAGCATATCACTGCGTGCAAATGGCAGACGATGTATCAGTGCAACTGCTAGCATTTAACTTTGCTTCGAGAACTTATGCTTATAAATGTCTTGCACAAGGATTGAATAAGTCAGTAACAGGATTTAGTTCCTTTATTATACATTACTTGGACCCATGCCTAGCTTCAGGAAATTGTACCAGTTTATGGATGATATCGGAAATGCAGTAACAAATTTTGAACAATTGGTACGCTCTTTACGAGAAATGTTTATATGTATACGTCAGTCGGGACTGAAACTGTCGCCCGAAAAGTGTGAAATAGCAACAGATACAATGAAATTCCTTGGAAATAACATCAGTGCAGAAGGAATATCACCAGAAAAAGCTAAAATAACGAAATTTCTTGATAAATTCAAAATGCCAAAAACGACAAAACAAGTAAAGCGGTTAATCGGCTTCACTCAATTCTTCCGTAATTACATACCTAACCTAGGTGAAAAACTAATGTCATTTTACAAGCTCCTGAAGAAGGATGCAGTAATAGAAACCACAGAAGAACATGTAAAGGCATTAGAAGTAATAAAGAAGGATCTAATGGAAGCAACAAATGTAACATTGCGATTGCCAAAACCAGGCTTGCAGTATGTAATTTTTTGTGACGCTAGTTACCACGGCGCATGTTTTGTACTAATGGTGGAAGACTATGTAAAGGAAACTGGAAAGAAAGAAAAGAAAACACGCTCCCGTATCGTTTGGATCGCATTTGTTTAATGCAACGCAATTAAAGTTTTCAATTTATTACAAAGAGTTCCTAGCTTTGTACTATGCACTGGACTACTTTTCGCACTACATTTGGGGATCAAGCAAACAAGTAATTATACTCACTGACAACAAAAGCCTCACACAATTCTTTCAATCAAAAGTAATACCGCCATCTCTTTGGAATTGTCTAGATAGAATACTTGCCTTTAACATAGTAATTGCTCACATTCCTGGACGCGCTAATTACGCAGCAGATTTCCTCTCTCGAATTGAGAACGATAAAATAGCAACAATGTCTTTAAAGTTAACAGATAGAATTCCAGTTAAAGAAATAGAAATTGATACAGAAGCACAAAACCCTGATGTGGAATTAAATGGAAATAAACGTAGACGTGTTAGATGCTCTCAAAAAACTCGGATATTATGAGGATTACAAAAAACGGCAAAGTATTTTACCAATAACAGAAATTCAAGGGCTTTTTAAACTTAAAAGAAAACGAGAAATAAATTCAATTGAGTACCCAAATCCATTAGATGAGTTCCCAGACCTTAGACAACTTAATTAGCCTCAATTTAGCAGACGAGCAGCAAAAAGATGCAGACATTAGAACAGTAATAAGTTCGATTCAACAAAACAATCAACAACCAGACTTAAAGTATGCTTCAACCAACTTAAAAAAGTATCACAAACATTTATACAGTTTAATTCTTGAAGGGAATGTCTTATACCGGAGTTTTTATGATGATGCTGGAAAATTACTTCATAAACAATTCTGTGTACCTAAGCATTTGTGGAAAGAGACTATATATAGGCTCCATAATTCACAAACAGCAGGTCATTTATGCATCAAAGCAACAATTCAGTAATTTAGAAAGCGATTCTATTACCCAGGCTTCACCGAAGATTTCATTAATTTCATCAAAAACTGCCTCACTTGTCTCCAATTAAATAGAGTACCAAAAAGCCACATCACACCGAGGTTACAACCAGTCAGTTCACTACAATCATATCCGGGAGATATGCTCCAAATCGATTTAGTAGGCCCCCTAAAGTCCTCACAATATAAATATGTTTTGAGTGGAATAGATGTCTTCACAAAGTATCTATTTGCAGTTCCATTAACGAATGGATATGCTGACACAGTAGCCCGAGAACTAGTAAAGGTGTTCTTTCAACATAGCTACATTCCTCAAACAATACTTAGTGACTTAGGAACAAATTTGACTTCAGAATTAATGTCCGAGTTAGCAAGTTTATTAGAAGTAAAGTTGAAACATGCCTCACTAAAGCACCCTCAAACTATTGTAGCAGTAGAGCGATCTCATAAACCATTAAAAAGAATATTGAAACTCAATACTGAAGAACAATAGAAAGATTGGCATAAATATGTCCCTCTAGCAACATTCATTCATAATACTTCCTATCACTCAGCGACAAATTGTTGTCCTTCAACTTTATTCCATGGCAGAGAACCTATAAAGCTTCTTGACGTTAGGTTCTCCAGAAAAGTAATGGATGCAGTAGCAGTAAATTCAGATTTTGTAAATGAACTGCAAGATGCCATGATGCAAAAGTTTGGGGAAAACAAAGAAAAACTGCATACTTGAAGTATAAAAAGTATTATGATCTAAAGGCCTCAGCAAAACCGATTCCGGAGAAATCATTCTGTTTACTTTTGAATCCTAAGCTACTAGAGCAATCAACTGTAATAGTTTCTCAAGTTCAGAAATGGCTGCCGCTGTATAAATTGGAAAAAGTCCTTTCTAACTCTAATTACATCATTCGAAAAGTAAATACGAATTACACACAATGTGTTCATCGCATCAGATTGAAACCAATTAAACCGAGTGAAACTCCTGAAGACCTTGAAGTCGTTAACCCTGTAAACTTTCAACTTGATCGATCGAGAAGACAACACATGGAACCGGAGCTATTTTATAAACATATCCCGGAACTGATAAACGAACAAGAAAAGATAAAACAATCCACAAAAGTGAAACAGGACCCAGTTAAAGTGACCATAAATGTTCCCATAGGAGGACCATTAGCAGGACCAGCAGCAGCAGCACCTCCAGCAGCACTATTGGCCCCACCAAGGGTAGTAGCACCAGGGTAGTTAGACCACGAACAGCTCCAGTCCATCTTCCAGTATTTGATTCTTCAAGCTCAGATGAAGCAATTCCAAACTTATTTGATGAAAATAGCAGTTCAGACGAAAACCTAGCTGACCTGAACCTAGACGCTGAACAAATAGCTAGAATACCGGTTGATCCGTCGTTAATTGCTGACGAAATCAGACAGGAAGAACCAGAAGTTCGTGTTCCTCTAGTATCATCCTCATCAGATGATGAAATGTTTTCACCACTCCAGCAGCCTCAACCATCAATAGTACCATTAGATATTGAATCGCCTCCAGAAACACGCGAAGATCAATTTGCGTTAACTGACAGAAAATTAAGAGCTCGAACTTATCACCCTAAACGACAACCAGAGAAAAGTGCCTTCAAATCACCAGAATACCAGAAGAAAATTGTACAAGGATTTAAAATAACTAGACAAATATGGTTACACGATGAAGATCGGACAAACCCTTACCTCACCAACCAAGTCAGAAGATCAGGCAGTCCTAGACCAAAAAACGCACGTGCCAGACTGGAACAAGAAGAAAAACGTGAAGCAATAAAAGCATCAGCACAAGCAGCAAAACAATCAAATACACCAAGTAGAGAGACAAAATTAGATCAAATTAGAGCTAGTATAGCAAAATATTCAGGGAAAAAGCCCAGCAGTTCAGCAAACAAACCATTAACCAGATCTCAAACAAAAAAACTCTTCACCAGGCTCTTCAAATCAAAACTTAAATCATTTTAGTCAAGAAATAAATGCAACGTATCTAAGTTCACCAACAGATATCTTATACTCTCCACACTCTTTTGCACACTGTGTATCAGCAGACCTTGCAATGGCAAAGGGATTAGCTCGACAAGTCAAAAGCTGGTACCAAGCAGCCCCAAGTGCAATTAGACTCAGACATCTACCAGATATTGGCTCAGTTTTAATCTACTTTGACCCCATTTCCGAACGTTATATCTTCACTTTAGTTACCAAATTTAGGTACTACCACAAACCCACATACGAATCTGTATTAGCAAGTCTCTATGAACTGAGAGAAATAGTAATAGATGCAGGAATTTCACACTTAAGTCTTCCAAAACTCGCCAGTGGCTTTGATAAATTAGATTTTAACATCATTTTTGAGCTTATATGTCAAGTCTTCGACCCTCTAGCCATAACCATCTATATCCATTAGCATGTACAGACCCAGTACAGTCTAGCAGTACCCTCCATTTGCCCCAAAAGCTCAACAAGCCTGAGCAACTTAGCCCTAAAGTCCAAAAATCGCCCAAATTTCGAAAAATTTCGGCCTTAAATCTTAGTTATTTTGATATATCTCAAGAACTACTTGTCTGAACCTGGATTAACCTATTGTTCTGAAAAGCCCTCATCAGTAGAAGCGATCCCAGCTATAATTGACTCCATTCGACCCGCTCTAGGTATCAAAAACTTAGCCTAAAATTGACCTTTCCGAAAATCCTAGTTTCACCTCAGAAAAACAGTAATAAAATTGCGAAAAATGCCCCGATCATTCCAAATTTTTGCGCTGCAACATTTTTTAAGCCGAGGAACCGACATGCAAATTTTGAAGCGATTTGGAGAACTTAAAAAATCGAGTGACGCTGGAGCCCCCGATTTTTGGCATTTTTCAAATTCTCTCGAATTCAATGATAACTCATGAAAATGCCCAAGCCCACAATTGACCCATTTTATAGCCCTAGACCATCCTACTGCTCACGCTTGACATCCCAGTACCCAAAAATCCCGTTAAAAATTAATAAAAGTTGAGTTATGACAAAAATGCCGAACCCTACCAAAATGCGTTAAAATTGATAAAAATGTAGTGTAAATTATACCCCAAAAATATGTCAAAACTGTCCCAAATGCCTCCAGCAGCTACTCCCAGCTGCCACCTACATGGTACAACCTCAAAAAACCATTCAAACCCAATATTTCCAACTATATGTTGAAGAATGACAAAAAACGGAAATTGCGCTTCTGCTTCAATCCACCGCTTCAAAAATTTTGTCATTTTATTCCCCACCTGACCCGATTAAAGCCACCTATACCCCCTACAACCCTAGTGCGACCTCCCACTAGCCTTGTAGTACCCTAAAAACCAGCTTGAGCTCATCCCAGTGTCAACCATGAAGACTTAAACCTAAATAAGCTCTCAAATTGCCACAATTTTGTCAGAAAAACTTCAGTTATTTCCCACTAGAGTCAAAATTATTAACTTCTGACAGCAATTAATCATACCATCAGCCCTCCCACACCTATATCTCTCAGAATATGCACTCCCAGCCCCCTAGTGCCATTACAAGCTGAGAAAAGACTGCCAAAGTAACGAAAATCACAAAAAATTGAGTGTAATTTCCGAAAAAAGTGATCAAAAATGCATCTTAATACCCGAATATGCCCAATTTTATTGTTAATTCAGTTAGCCTTACTCATGAGCAGTCCAACCATAGCAATATCAATCATTTTGAACAACTTTTTGAGCCTTTTCAAAAAACCCAGGTTCACTGCAGCAAAAACGTTATAACTCGTGAAAAAATAGTTGAAACCGCCCAAAATTTTGCGCTGCAGGGTTTTTTGAGCCGATAAAGCGATTCACCAATTTTGAGCTCAATCGAAGCATTTTAAAAATTGAGTGACGCTGGGGCCCTCAATTTTGGTTGGAGACTTTTTGAAGATTTACGATCAAGTTCATAAAATCCGAAATATTGATCGAGAACCCGATATTATTAGCTTAAAACATCCGTATGCTCAAGCTCTACACGCCCATATCAAAAACATTGAAAATTGTTAAGTAAAATGTTGAAATAATAGCAAAAAACAAGCCTACCAAACTCTTCTCAAATTCGCCAAAATAGAGCCAGATTTAGACCAGAAAAATAGTACCAAATAGCCGACTTATGAGCCCATATCCAATATTCAGTCTCTCTATTAGTTGTCCAAGCCCAATAAACCCATACAATTGCACAGAAATTCATAAATGTTGAAAAAAGTGAAAAAATCGAAAATTGCACATATTTGATCAAATTTAGCCCAAAATTATAAAGTGAAAAACTCACATAATAAAGTAAAATCATGCACCAAACTGCACCAATAGCTGGCACCAAATATCTTCAATCTATGTCAACTTATTCACCAAACATGATGCTTCCCAAGTAAAAATCCAGCAAATTTCACAGAAAAACCGGCACAAAACATAAGTTAACCAACTTTAAAGCTACCAAAATGCTACCTCTGATAGCCACAGATATCAGAGGTAGCATTTTGGTAGCTTCAGATATCAATACTAACAGTTAGCACCTGATTTAGGCCACTAGAGAATCACCAGACCGACACATGTCTCGAAGAAGCTCAATTAGTGGAAAAATCATGTCTGAAAATTAGCATTTTGGACGTAAAAATCAATGTTCTGACCCGATAAATAGCTTCAAACCCTATAATTCAGTAATATACATTAGTACCAAGCATAGACAGTACCATTTTAACCATTCAATACTGATAATGTATGAACAGTGATGACTTATTCAGCGCGAAATTTCATGATTCAAAAATAGCCAGGTTCAGATTACGAAAATAGTCATAACTTTGCGAAAAATGCTGAAATTGCGTTTTTTGAGCCACAGAAGCGACCTGCCAATTTTGAGCCCGATTGGAGCAATTTAAAATTTGAGTGACGCTGGAGCCCTCAAATTTTCGCATTTTTTGTTTTCTCAAACATGAAAAAGTTGACCAAAAGTGCCCAAAAACCTGAATTTATAGCATAGTTGTTCCCCACCGATGTCTTCCAATTGGGCCAAGCCAAAAAATTTGCCCAAAGTTCAATAAAATTTGAAAAATTCACATATATGCAACACCAGTCTTGATGTGGAAGAATGACCTAAATTACGAAAAAATTACATGTGAAAATTAGTACCAAATACTCTTCCAAACCAGTTCAAATTACACACAAATGCTGCTAACAACCAGGACAAGTACAATTAGAACCAGTTTATAACCACTATTTCACAAGTAAAGTAAAGTTAATGCTCAAAAAACAAAAAAGTCGTTAGGTCACCAATTTGGCACTTTCACAAATATATCATTATAAAGTCACACACCGCAATTAAAATGTTACCACATGCTCACACACACTACAGCTTCTAGGCCCAACAGTAAAAACCAATTATCAAAGCTACAATTGTTAAATAATAAGTAAAAACTCAACTATAGATGAAACTAATCTACATGATGAATACAATTGCACCGACACTAGTCAATCCTCATCGGCGCTATCCTCAGCCACGGTACCACTACCACTAGCACTCTGACAGGCCTGACCCCTTGTCTTAGTAGAACGAGTCACGTACCGCTCAGCATCATCCAATCTGTTTAAATGCCATAATAATGAACAAAATGTCTAGAATTTGCACAAAAGCTCGATGATTTCTGCACAAAAGACAAGTTAAAAACTCACTTTGGAAATTCCACAATTGGCTCACAATGGTACTGATACTCATTGTCGATGAATTTCCCGATGCACTGGATCAGTACAGCAGGAGCGGTGGTCTTCGCATTGATATAATGCCTGTAACATAACCAGCCGCCCCCCTTTTCCGCATTATACTGCCAATAGATATTGACATTGCATCCGAGGAAATGTGCCATACCGACAAACTAAACAGTAAAATCTCCGATTATACCTACCTACACATGCACGTACCAGAATTATCACGTATTGAAGGAAACTTTACCCAGAACTCGGCCAATGACCCATTGTCTTCACTCTCAGCAATCTCATACTCCGACACAAAGTACCCTAACTGGTCCTTCACAAGCTCAGAGAACCCAGGCGAACGCATCTTGGCCACAATAGCCAAGCGTAGAGCACGAACATTATGCTTGGAAACCTTCTTGTCTGCAATAAATTTACTAAATGTGAATTACAGTCCTAAACCTACTGAAAATTGCGATAAAATACAACAAATACCTGACTTCCGACCAGTTAATGTGTAGTACAGAGCACTGAGAGCACACAGACCACCAACTTCGGCCCTCACACCAGCCGCACCAAGCCACTTTGGAGTTTTAAATGACACTACGTCCACATACTCAGCGTAAATGTCATTGTAGAACTCGTACCCCAATTCGGCACACACGTTTGCCCGAAGATTCGCACGGAAAAAAGTGCAATGCACCTCTTTGCCGTGCATCTTCTTCACGAAACATGTCACACATTCACGACTGGCTCTAACTAACAAGCAAAAACCACTTCACAATTAACAATATACACAACAAACAAGAAAAATGCATAAAAATATACTTAATTATTATACACATATGCAATTACCTCTCAACAGCGGCCTGCAATCCCCCCATCGAGCGTGGAAAGAAGAACCCAGCAGCTTTCAGGCGATCGACTTGTGATCTCACACGAGTAATGTGCTTTGCAGAGGCACTGAACCCGACATGAAGCGAAGCCAATTCCCGAGACACCATCTGCTGAGTTGGAATTTCCTTCTCCTGAACTTGCATTTCGCTGCCTACCTTCACTTCCACCTTGTACATCAAAATTTCACGATGCACGAACAATCCAGACATCACCACATTCTTTGTTCCCAGTACCATACGTTCTGCTTTGTCCCTCCTCGGACGTCCGAACAAATGATGGATACACCCATTCAGATTGAGACAACGACTTGCTTCGCAAGAAAGCCAGAAAATCTTCATACTGGGCAACATCCATGATAAACAATAATTATCTGAAAATTCAAAAATTTAGTCAAACTACTTATTAAGCAAGCAAAACGTTATTGTTAAGTCAAAAATGAACAATCACAGGAATGAAAACACACAAACAGCACAAATTATGTAATAAATGCCAGGGTCGTTTAAATACCATCCCATTACGATCACTAATTGTTAATAACACATGCCGCAAAACATACAACACCGCTCTGGGCACACAATTACACCCTTCACTAACATTTACTTATTCATTTACCTCCAAATCCTTCCCTTATCCCCTACTTATGTCCTCAATCCTCCCCACAAAACAAGTTTGATATATATTAATTACTATGGTATTAGTAGCACCTTATTAAATATTAATAGCACCAAGTATATTAGTCCGTATATTAAGGAGAACTAATCCATATTACAACTACCAGTCAGTTAGTAAGTTAATAAGTAATATAAATAACTAATTATACTGTCGTCTCCCCCATCTCAACTCCTCCCTCATCTTCCTGATCTTCAATATCTTCCCTCTCCCTCCTTCTTCCCGCACAACTTCTTCTCCATCTCCTTCTCCACATCCCAACAATCCCGAATAATATGAATACTAATAATAATATTGATTCCCCGTCCCAACCATCTCCTCCATCTTCTATACTATTAACTATTATTGTATTATGAATATTGCACTCTGGGTGAACTAAACGAGACCAGTGAACCCAGTTCCTTGACACATACCTGGTCCCGTTGTTGCAGCATCCCAGAGTGATATTATTCGGGCCGACAGTAATATTGATAACACACATTGCTAACAAAAATAATCTGAAAAACAGACTGAACAATTATCCCCCCCAACCACTATCTCCATCTTCACACACCCACCATCCAAGCAAATAACCACACTTCAACATGTTTAAACACCATATTTAGTAGTAATATCAATAAACACATACATCAATACACATGACCCAAAAGTAGAGTACACCTGAAACAAATAAACATCACCTAACCAAGTGCCATATTGAGAAAACTAGAATTAGAAGCCCGAGTAGAGTAAATAAATGAGCAAATAAACACAGGAAGGCCAACCAGAAACCAGTTGAACACCCAGAAGAGCCACATCAGCAGAAGATTGTCCTGAAACATAGTTGTTCTTATTGAGACACAAAAATGTTTCTTACAATTGTATTGAATTTCGTACTTTTCGGCTCCACTTTTAAGACTCCGATCAACACAGAAGAAGCGTTGGCCCAAGGAACAATCTTTCACAAGGAAGGAAAAATCTTAATCACCGAGAAGTTCATCAACGCGGAATTTTTAGTCCCATTTCGTCGTTACAATTTCACAATTCGACAACAAGTAGAGACTCTACTTCTTGAACTCTTAAAGAAATGGATAACACAATCAGAGTTCTGCAACATGACTTACAGTACCACGTATCGGAATCAGACAGATGTCTTCAATGTCGATTGGCTTTACTCAAAGATTTTAAACGAAACAATCGAAGCCGAAATTGAAGTCTTTAAACTACGCAATGAGACTGAATCGAAACCAGAGTCGAAGAGGACCCCCGAAACAGACAGAAAAGAACCGCCCCCTTGCTATAGCAGCCGCAGTCGCTGGAATTGGACTCTTCGGTCCAGGAATAGCAATGAGCAGCGGAGGATGCGGTGGAATCACAGGAATTTTCGGCTCATGCCAACGAACGTCTCAAAACGCTGAAAATATCGATCGATTAGCAAACAGTTTCAATAGCCTCAACGACTATGTCATGGAAATCGGCGCACAAACAGATGAGAAATTCTTTCTAGTTGCTGACGAACTTGCAAAGGTTTATAAAGTTCAAAACGAAATGCAAGAAAACCAAAACAGAAACTGGAAACTAGTTGAGGAACAATTCGCAATTGTAGACCACAATCTGAACGCAATAGCATCATGCATGGAAATTCAAGCAACACAACAACAATTGAACTTTAACTTTGACACAGCAGCATCATTACTTCTTACTTTTTATGCAGATATTAAAAGTTATCGAGCAGCCTTATATTCTTTCCGAATTAATGTTATAAATGCTATTCCTACTTTACTCGATAAACGTCTTCCAATCTCTTTAGTAACGCGAAAATCTTTGATAAAGATCCTGGATGCAGTCCATGATAGCCAAAAGAACGCCCCAGATCGTCTAACTTTGGCAATACCCCTGACTGACATACTTTCGTATTACGATGCGAAATTAGTACAAGAGATTTCGACAGTTGAAGACGGACTTTTACTGACATTAGCCGTTCCCCTAGCCTCTAGCCAGACAGTGTTTGAAGTTTATCGTGCAAATGTAATCCCTATGCCCCAAAAGGACTCTGTGGACGCCTTACAATGGGTGATAGAGGAAGAGTACAACTGTCTTGGATCGCCACGATACCGAATCTGTCATGAGGCAATGGAAACCCACCTTGGATTCTCCTCGTGCCTAGCAACCTTCAAGTTTCATCATGCCATTACAGCATTGAAAGTATGTGACACAGAGAAGGTTGTGTTACCTAACCCAGAACGAGCACAGAACCTTGGATACGGAATATGGCTACTTACATCAGCTTCAAGTGATTTTACCCTTAGTGAGATTGGTACGGACGAGAATGGCCGACACACCAACATTCATCATAAAGGTTGTAACATCTGTTTAATCACATTAAAATGTGGACATACAATGTTCAGTGACCACATTAAAATTCGAGCTGATTTACAAAGGTGTCAGTATCTTCCAGCGAAGAGAATCAATGTAAAATTACCAGACCCACTAGAACATTAACGAACGGACCCACTAGAACTCAGTACCCAACATTAACGAGCTCCCGACATATGAATCAAGTACTGAAGCAAATCTTGACTTACTGAAGAAAGTCAAAACAGAATTTATTTATTCCAATCGAAAGTTATCAACAGAATCACTAGGTGCTATAGCAAAGCCCATTACCACTGAAATGAAGTCATTTAAACCAACATTAATTGACAAACTTGAGTCTTACGTTCCGATCAAACTTTCTCTTTCGCTAACAATCATTGTCTTTATCGGAAATCTAGCCCTACATAATCTCTTCATGTACTTATACCATAAAGTAGCCTTTGTACGACGAGTGGTACCAAATTTCATTAAGCTTAACGGAACCAATGTACCGCTAAACCCAGTAGTTTCCGTACCCAAACATCTGAAAGCAGACGTCGTTACAAATCTAGCCAAACAACTAAAGCAACCGCCAACGTGCATTTCTCCAGAAGAACTTGGAACCCTCAAACGACAACGACGAAATTCAATGCCAGCAACCTCTACCTTGTCCCTTAATGCACTTGATCGATTCAACACAGAAGACGAACTGGACAACCAAGCTCAACCCCGAGACGAGAGTATGCTTTAAATTCTTGAAAGTCTTATATAGTTCGACAAGTATTATCTTTTTAACTGATTAAGGATCCCTTCATTCACTACGTTTCATTAATCAGTGCTTTATATACTCGACATAATTTTTCACTCCTAGTAATAAACCAGTGCTTTAAACCACTTATTCAGCCAGTTCAAATGTGTTACCCTATTCAAAGTTTAGAGCCATTATTCAGTGAAATAGCCATAATTATTTCCAGTGCTAATTCCCGTTATTCTCTTAACCTTAACTTTAACTTATGTTCCCACTCTGAATTAGCGCACTTTCACTTATTCTGAATTAGCGCACTTTCATATCCTTCATGTTCCTTAAAAGCCTTTAATCTTGTCTTAACCTTCTCCATTTTAATCTTTATCTCAATTTGTCTTAACTTAAACTTTATTTCTTTTTAATTCTTTAATTGTCTTCAACTTACTCTTTTTTAATTCTTTATTTGTCTTAACTTAAACTTTATTTCTTTTTAATTCTTTAATTGTCTTCAACTTTAATTCTTTCGTTCAAAACTCTTTTCTAAGAAAACATAAATTGGGTGGCTCCAACAAAAATATGTTTATAACCTCATACTCGTGCAGATTATGTGTTTTATAGAAAAATTGTAAAACCCAGTTCTTTCCCTAAAATTTTCATGGAAAATCTTCATAAAGTCCGGTAGTGTCACGCCCCTATTTCGTCCCTCATAGTCCCTCAAGGCCATATATAGCCAGTATTTCCATCTAGGCCTGTAACACCAAATTTGTTTTTGTTTATGAAAAACAACCGCAGATTGACAGTTTTAATAGCAAACATATCAAGTGCCTAAAAGCCTCAATATTTACTTTTTTGAGTTTCTTGAAGATAAATTCGCATAATTAGTAAATAACTTCATGAGAGATTATGTACTTGGTGAAGTAATTTTTCTGATAAAATAGGTGCTAATACGGAACTTGTATATGTACTTAACAAACATCAAGAGACGTACAAAAGCCGGAAATTGCCCAACTTGCAGATCAGTAAATATTTGCGAAGGACCAATACACCTCAAGGTACAGCCCTGCGGAACTTACGATCACCAGAACACCGGAGAACCAGCCTGACAATCAGTTGCTTTACATAACTTAAAACTTGACAGAACTTGAGAAACTTTTTATTAATAGTTGTTGAATAATTCTCGTTGAAATAAATAAAGATTGAACTGGAAATTCTCTTGAAAACTTCTTTAAGTTTGACAGACTTTGTTAGAGTAGAAATTGAGACTAACAAAACTCTAAAATACAAGGCAAACTAGTGGATATATCATGCATCCGAACCGCTCTGTAAAAGGCTGTTACTAGCTAATTTCATTAAAATGATATCCGCTAAAAATCGCAGTGTGAAACATCAAAATAAGCCCTTGAAAATGACAATAATTATTCCAAGTTATCTCTCAAATTTACCTCAATAACACCGTAGATTCATTCTTTTAAAAATCAGTGCGTAACAGTAATTTTACTTTTTCTTGGCTTGGGTTTCAAGTAGATATATGACTTTCCCAAACTTAGCCGGATATACTTAACTGACTGACATTTGAATATAAGAATTCCGACAAATATTTGCCTTATTGTTAACGATTTACCAATTTTCTGCTGCAAACCAAAAATATTGCTAATTGATTACTTCAATAGATGCTCTCAATAATTGCCTACCAATTTTAATCCAAAATCCATTTTTTTAGTACCGGAAAAACAATGTTCCAATTCTTTTTTTTAATTAAATCCAATTATTCAAACATGCTTTTTCAGTCGTCCTTTTGATCTATTTAATATTGTAACGGAATCCAAAAAGTTTGGTTTTTATACGCCGAAACCATGGCCTTGTAGAATTACACCTTGAAAATATCATTTTTGTTGATTAAATTTTTTTCTCAGACTATGCACGAAATAAAGAATTAGTAATTCCTTTTCCCCCACTTACGATTTGCTTTGTTTTCCCCGCATAAATATTATTACTAAAACTCTGATCCTTTTTACTTTTACTCTATCACTGCTGTGGGTATTCATTAGCTGCAATACATTATTCCTTGGAGAAATCCAAAAGAAAGCCAAGTTCTTAAAAGCACAAAAATTATTTTCTTTGATAGATTACCCTTTTTATTTCCTGAAAACACCAATTAAACCCTACATACATGCAGCTACTTACAAGGGACTTATAGTCGTTGTTATCCATACTAATTGGGCTCTTAGAACTTAAATTTCAGAGTTTTTGGGAAGAATTCGGAATCAAAGCTATCATTGCTTTTTTGCAAAATCTTTCATGCTTTCTTTGTTTAAATCAAATTGATTTTATTGCGTACAGTAATCTCTGTACTGCATTCTTTGTCTTTCATAGTTAGACATAGTAAATATGCTCAAGATTTGTTATATGCTTCACAATTTTAAGTGTCTTTTAAAAGGTTTCAACTTGCTTGTACTAACCGCTTTCACAAACTAGTTTTTTTTGTAATAAATTGCGAAGATACTCGAAGTTCCGAAAAATTATATTTCACTCATTCGACATCAACATAATGAGCTACTTCTTGATCGATTATTTATTGTCGAACTTTTTGCTAGGGTTTGGCGCCATTATGGGAAAATTTAGAGTAGACAGTTAAAATCGAATTTTTGACCTTGATTACTCAAATTAAACAAAATGTACGTTAATAAAAACTTAAATAAGGTATGGCCATTTAAACATAAACAATTGAACTTGAACGGTAACAGACGCAGGAGAGGGGGCGCAAAGACAACAGTGCAATCCAAAACAGTAACTATTGTTATCATTTTACACGTCAGGACAAGTTTATTTAATTCATAGAAGTGGTCTTTTAAACGACAATTCCAGCCTCCAAGTCTATTATATTGTTTTCGCATGTTCAGGCTTTAAATTACCAAAATCATTTTTGATTTCGTCATGATACCTAAACTGACACAATTGAGCATTTCACTCCGATAATCAATTTATTAATCTTAATTGACCTGCGATCCTTCTTCAAAATATAAGTTTTCGCGCAAAAAAGTCTTGTTCAATTTGAATTTGCTGGCGTCAAGGGAAAAGAGAAACTTTCTTTTTCAATTATTTTCTACAATTCAGAGTACGTATCTAATATCAATCAGTCGGCAACAAAACACTGTGGGAACACCCTGAAGCAAATATTGAAAAACAGCAAAACATGAAGTATCTTCAACCTAAGGAGAAATTTCAAAACTTGAACGCGTGGTGAAAGAAGAATTTTTTGTGAGAATGCAAGACGAAATTTAATGAAAAAGCTAGTACAATGTTTTAAGTGAGCAGTTTTGATATGTGAAAATAACTTCATAGTTTTTTTTTGCAATAATGCCTTTTCCCTCCTCTAGCTATTTACGTCTAGTGGGAAAATCAACAGAACTCAGCTTAATCTTAGTTACCTGACAGCTCAATCATCAAACTAAATTAAACAAAAAATAATACGTTATTAATTGCTCTTGAATGAAGTTCATAGCAATTATTGTAAACGTGTGTGTCTTTTTTATGCAAATTTTTTGCTTGACAATTTTGCGCTTTTCTTCTAGAACATTCTTTGACTTCTCAAGTGATTTTTTCATGCTTTGGTTCTTCATTTTTGTGTGATCTCTATTGTTCTCACACTGAAGCAATGCTTGTTGCTAACAGCATTGCCGTCAGTATTTCCAATCCCCGCTCGTTGAACTTTTTTTGCACCCATGAAGAAAAATTGATCTAGGCTACAACCCCTGAATTAAATTGCCTCGCCTGTCGTTCAAAAGCAATTCTTCCGACATTTGTCGGTTTATGTTTGTTTATTTCTATGCAATCAAACAGACTATTGGCCAATTGTTGTCTCAAATAAGCACAGTTGAACTTTTTGATCAGAAAAATTATTTCCTTGATCTACCATTTTAATTCTATTCGTAATTCTAAGAATTTGTAACAAAAGTGATTTTTGATAAAGAGAAGTTAGAATTCACTCATCTTGAAAAATTATTTTTTGGGAATTTTTTTTGAATATTCAATTCTCACTACTTTTTCCTCGATTGAATAGAGCTACATCAACAATTGAAAAATTTGGCATTGCTTTTTGAATCACTTTTGGCTTCTGTACGAGTTCGGATGTGACCATAAAATCATGAATACTAACGAAACATTCCTGTTTGGGTCATCTCTGAATCTGAAATCATTTTGTTGGCCTACAAAATTGTGATAAAAATTGTGCTACGGTAGGACATGCTCGACAAAAATTTACAGAGGAAATTTACTTTCAGCTGTCCAAAGTTCCTGAGTATCAGCTTTTCTCGTTAGATAACTTGGATGTAGAATTATATTGTAGAACCTATATTGCGTGATATACAAAAAAAAGATCAAGTTGAATCGGACCAGTAAGCTAATGACTGAAAATTTTGTAATCAATTGCTCCCAGTTCACAACTTTACTTTTACAAGGCGTGCCTGATTAACAAGAGTATGCTCGCAGAATAGGTTTGAACCTCTTCTGTCAACAACACCAACAACCCTTAACTAACGACTAAAATTTCCTATCTGAAGAAAAGATGGTTATATGACATGATGGAGTTTAAATAATAAAGAGGCGCAGTGTCAGGGTCAAATTATCAAATTCGTAAATGGTTTCATTTTATTGGAGTGAAAAGGATTGAGTTGCTAGTTTTTTATTGATCAGTATTGAATATAAATTTATTGAGGTATAGAGTAGTTGAAATGAAAAAGGAAGATTATTAGCAGTTCGATTGTTTAAAATATTGATTCGAAGAATATAGGTTTTGCTTCGAACCATCATCTCAAATGTAGATCTAAACAATCGGTTTTTGTAGATTGGGATTTAAGTCTGCCCGTCATCTGAATTCGAGACTTGCGGATTTCGTTTCAAACAACTGTATGATGAAATGTTGACGCATTGAACGTGTTTTGGCTGTGTTTAGTTTGGAGAATCATTAATCCTGTTGCAAGGAATGGACCGTGTAATGCTCAGTAGTAACCTTGACTTCGAGAGCCCCGATGCAATTAAATGCTGGAGACAGACAGTGGTATGTTAGTCTCTTCAATTTGCTCCATTACTTCGATCTCTGAACATTTTGTATAGACAACTACAGTGTGAGCAGTGTCTTTTCGCAATAAAAACTGGGCTATATACGTGGTGTAGGGAAACTGCTGGCGTATATCTGGCTGTTAAATAAAATTAAACCTACTTTAAAACTTGTTGAAATGGGCACTCTGAGCGTTCTTGCATAGAAAAATTTTGTACATACATGCGTAATGTTCAAGCCCAATTCATTTGGTAACCATATCTAAAACCATTGGCATTGCGAACTTTACTTCCGTGCAAGTCATTGGTTGCATAGAAAGCCAAGTTTAATATTCTTGATTTGGTTTTGGGATTTAACTGATTTGCGTCTGAAAGTCATGTGCTAAGATCTGCGTTTGGAGATGTTCTGCATTTGCTAAATTTGTTTTAGGTTCCCCTGACCTATCTGAGAGGAGATGCAATTGTCAAGGTTAGATTTTATAATGCCGATATCGTCTGATTTGTCTGTAAAAAGAATGACGCGAGTTTAAAGAATTCAAGTTTGAAATGAGTGGAGAGTTTAGAAATGAAAAAATTGAATGTATGGACTGAAAGTACAGCTGCAACATTTTGCATAAGGTACAAATAATTTGCTACAGGGGCCCATCAGGGGCCATCATAATTAAGCCCAGTCACGTCCCTTTATCCTTTTAGTTCTCTCATCTATTGTGTTTCAGTACTCATGTGTCGATTTGACTGGCTCGAACATTGCGGTTGCGTCCCAGTACGGTCTGGTGCTGTATAACTTAGAGCACCTGAAGTGGAAAATGTTCGGCAACGAAATTCAGGCATGTGATTTCTTTTTTAATGCTTGCAATGGAGTGCAAACAAAGGCAATGATTTGGTTTTTTTTGGTACCCAGTTTTTGGGGGGTTTTACGCCTTTTGAATTTTGCTTCTCAAATGCTGCATTTATGGGCTGCGGAATGAATTCGAGCGCAGTTCATTATTTGCTGTTTAATCGCCGCGAAGCGATAGCTGCTATAATTGGCGACATCGTGGTTTTTTACAATTCAAAGAAATTTAATTGTATTTGGGCGCTGTCTTTGTACGACTCGAAGAGGAGTATTGGAGAAGTCCTTTTTTTAAATGAATTTTATTGGAGTGAATTTTGAAGCAGGAAATGAAACTCGTGAAAAAAGTTGGAGTGATTTTGTTGCTGAACAAAATAAAGAGTGGAGCGGAAAGAGAGTGGTTTGTTTGTTCATATCGCTGTATTCAAGAGAGCGAGAAATTGAGGTGTGAAAATAATTCTGTAAGTGAGCGAAATTTTTTTGTTCACGTGAGGAATTTTAAAGCAGTTTTTTTCAATTTTTTAGGTTAAGAGGTTTTGTTATGATTAATAGCCGCCCTCATCTTCTCAGCCGGCTATTATAGCGCTCCTATTTTTTTTTACTTCGTCGAATAAAAAAGTTTCGCTTTACCTCATTTTGCTGCCTTTTCATTTTGCGTGAAATCTTTTTGACTTCTCTAGGCTAGTTTCTCTCTTCTCTCATTCTGCTAAAAGTGATTTTGAACATCAGATGCTCAGCAAAGCAATTCAAAATGAACAGAGTTAGTACAAAAATGGATGTCAGAAATAGAAACGGGATAAACCCATAAAGCCCAATTTTAGATGCCCGCTATTTGAACGTCGTTCCTATAAGTCTTATTTACCATCTCTAATGCTTATTGTTTTTGATGGTAGCCCCTGTAGTCTCTCTCTAAAACAGAAGTATGTTCAATCACAAAATGCCATCAAAATAAATCGGACTTAAAAAAATTTTTTTACAAAAATCTTCTGTTATTTCAATCCCAATCATGCTTATTGGAATCAACGGCGGCTATTTTCCGGCAACCTGCTGGGTATGTTTATTTGATAGAGCAGAGAGAGTTTTTTGTTCATGTCGCGTTTTTCAGTGAGAGCAAGAAAAAGTTGTGAAAAAAGTTGCGAAGCGAGCAAAATTTTTAGAAAAATTTTTCTCTCATTCACAAGAGTCAGAAACTGAACTCAATTTGTGGCAGTTTACTACTTAAAGTCAAATGAAAAGTGCGCTGAAATTGGTGTCGTTTTTTCACTTTAAATCTGCCGGGTATGTTTTTGTTTTAATTTTAGGGTGGTTTTGGAAGTGGTTTGAAGGTTTCTGGAAATTCATAGAGTTTTATGCTAATTCTGAGGTTTTTCAAGTTTTGCTGATTTTTGGGCTAATTTTTTGACGATTTGTTTTATTTTACTGCCTCAAATCGGTCTTGAAAAGACCCCTATGACTTGAGAACTTTTTAGATAACAAGTGGTTACAGTTTTGTGGATATGAAGCATTTTTTTGTTGAGAAATATGACAAAAAATGGCGAAAATTGAAACTACTTTTCTTAATTTTTTTGTAGTTCGTTTTTTCCCCGTTTTTTTAGACAAATTTCTTGGCCTAATATGACTTGCCGATTGTTTTGCGAGCATCTGGATACCCTATTGGCTGAAAGGATTTTTTTGGATTTATGTGCTTTCGTTGTATTAGAAAAATTATTAAATTTTTCCAGGTTTTTTAGTCCAAGTTGTTTGTAAGAGCTTATCTTTTCATGATTTGGCTTCAAGTGCTTTTAAAAATTCTCATAAGTGGTTTTAGTAGGTACTAGTTGTTTTGATGAAGTAATTATAAAAGATAGTTATTTCCCGAACTCGATTTATGACAAAATTTGATCCGATTTTTATCATATTTTATCAGATTTGATTTTCTTATTTTTTTAACGGTTTTGTTTCCATATTTTATCAGATTTGATTTTCTTGTTATTTTTTGCGGTTTTGTTTCAAGATAATCATAAATTAGTGGAAGCACGGTTTGTCGTTTGAGTTGTTGGATGGCATTTAAGTGGATCTCTACTTCGAATCGTTTCCGGAATTCTTCAGGCTATGGTTTTTTAAGATCTGTTCACAAATTTTCATGATTTTTGAAGTCAAATTGGAGTAGTGATTTTGGTCACGCTGAAACAGAAAGTGGAGCGAAAAAGGGAATAGTTTTGCGGCGTGAAATTTTTTTGCTCCAATTTTACAGTAGAGTGAGAAAACGGTGTCTGAACAAAAATTCGCTTTCTCGCTAGTGGTTTTTTGTTCACATGCGTCAGTTTCACTTTGGTTTTTACTGTTTTTTCACATTTTTGGATCGGTTTTTTTAAATGGTTTTGCCGATCCATTCATAATTCTTTCTATGCCTTGTTTTATATTTGAACCAAATGTCCATATCTCGCTAGTGGTTTCTTGTTTACATGCGGCATTTTGATATTGATTTTCTGTCTTTTTTATTTTTTTGATATGATATTTTTTAGAAATGGTTTTCTTAGCTTTAATAGTCCTTTCTAGGTTTCGTTTTCTGTTTAGTCAATGAAAAATTCTTTGGATTGTACGTCAGGACTTGTCCTGTTTATTTTTTTAATTAGTCGTCTCCGTCGAGGATTCTTACGACCTGACTTTGAATTGACCTTTTCAATGACTTCAGTGACTTCTACTGCGTTCCAGTTAAAATTTGTGTGCGTGACGTCATTTCTGCTTTTAGGTCAATTGCGTGACTTAGCTTACTAAACAAAATGACTTCTGATCTCACGTATGGAAATTAAAATTTAAATTTAATTAACCGATAAACTATTTAACTTGTGTTTTCACTTTATTGTTGAGTTCTTTTGGATTGTTTTTATTTTTCCCAATTCATTCCTAGTTCTTTCAAGGTTTAGTTTTTTTTTTTTGTTGAATCAATGAAATTTTTTTGAACTGTTTTTCAGGACTTGCCATGCGATATTTTTTCGACTTTTATATTATTGATGCAACTTAGATGCCACTTTTCAAATCATATTTTGTCAATTATTCATGTCTTTATTTAGCTGATTTGCACTCGCACGTGGCTTACCTCACTCTCGCATTGACTTTTCCTCTCTCTCTCATGTTCACGTTTGCTTTATTGGAGGTGTTAATGCTTTTCATTAAAATGTTCCGTTGACGATATTTTACCCGCATATGTACATTGTCTTGATTTCTCTTCCCATGAAAGGTGTAAGCTGATGCAAAACAGAAATGTAAATTGATGAATACGTAAACTACGAATGGGAAACAAATTTAGACTCTTTGATGAGATAACGAACTTTCCCAGTTGGAATATCTGCCTCTAGCGCTCAAACTTTTAGTTGTTGTTTAATAGCCGCCTCATCTTCTCAGCCGGCTATTATAGCGCTCCTATTTTTTTACAATTCAAAGAATTTGAATTGTATTGGGGCGCTGTCTTTTTTTTTTTAAGATCTGTTCACACATTTTCTTGATTTTTGAAGTCAAATTGGAGTAGTGATTTTGGTCACGCCGAAACAGGAAATGGAGCGAAAAAGCGAGTGGTTTTGCGGCGTGAAATTTTTTCGCTCTAATTTTAAAGTAGAGTGAGAATATGGTGTTTGAACAAAAATTCGCTTTATCGGTAGTGATTTTTTGTTCACATGCGGCAATTTCACTTTGATTTTTACTGTTTTTTCGATTTTTTGGATAGCATTTTTTTCTAAATGATTTTTCCAATCCATTCATAGTCCGTTCTAGGTCTAGTTTTCTGTTTAGTCAATGAAAATTCTTTGAATTGTACGTCAGGACTTGTCCTGCTATGTTTTTTTTACTTCGTCGAATAAAAAAAATTTTCGCTTTACCTCATTTTGCCGCTTTTTCAACATTTTGCGTGATATCTTTTTGACTTCTCTAGACTAGTTTCTCTCTTCTCTCATTCTGCTAAAAGTGATTTTGAACATCAGTTGCTCAGCAAAGCAATTCAAAATGAACAGAGTCAGTATAAAAAATTGAAGTCAGAAGTAGAAATGGGATAAACCCATAAAGCCCAATTTTAGATGCCCGCTATTTGAACGTCGTTCCTATAAGTCTTAGTTACCATCTCTAATGCTTATTGGTATTGATAGTAGCCCCTGTAGCCTCTCTCTAAGAAACAGAAGTATGTTCAACTACGAAATGCCATCAAAATAAATCGGACTTAAAAAATGTTTTTGTACAAAAATCTTTTTTTTTCAATATCTTCTATTCTTTCAATCCCAATCATGCTTATTGGAATCAACGGCGGCTATTTTCCGGCAATCTGCCGGGTATGTTTGTAGCTGCGAAGCTGTAAGCTGAGCGGAGCTATATTACGGTGATCTTGGTTTTTTTACGACTCGAAGAGGAGTATTGGTTTTCTTAAGGTTTTTTTTTTACCGGAAGTACTATTCGTTCAGACGATGTTTTGACCTAAAAGCGAAAGTGAGTAAAATTGCCATGTGAACTAATTTCTTCAGAGCGAGAGAAGTTTTTGATCATGCGCTTCGT
Source organism: Convolutriloba macropyga (assembly GCF_964194025.1). Taxonomy (NCBI): domain Eukaryota; kingdom Metazoa; phylum Xenacoelomorpha; order Acoela; family Convolutidae; genus Convolutriloba; species Convolutriloba macropyga. The sequence continues at coordinate 39,179,074 of NC_134470.1, read as the reverse complement.
TTAGTGAATGATTTTTTGACTTTGAAAAGTAGTTTTTGACTAAATGGCACATATAGATAACCGTTTTTAGCCGTTTTTCTCGTCCAAGTGCCTCAGTTGTTTTGCTGGTAATTTGGTTTTTTGTAATAATTTTTATTGGATGCTCTATTGAAACTTAAACGTCGGAAATTGATACCACAGTGTTTTGCAGAGTCTAAAAATGCTTTTGAAGTTCAAAATTGACCCATATTTCTTAATTTTTAAGTTCATTTTTTAGCTTTTTTTCTAGTAATTTCTTCATTTTTGGATTTTTCAGCCATCTTTTTGTCGAAAATCAGTTATTATAGCAACTTTCCTTTGATAATTCATATACTGAACGCCTCTTTCTACCTCGATGTAATTTTGTTTTATAAACTTGTACATATGCTAATCCGATTCCGGTAGTTTTTTTCCAATTTTTCTCAGTTTTTTTTTGTATTTTGGTTTTAATTACTAAAAATAGTATTTTTGTGCAACATGAGGGACTTTAAATTCCTTTCAATAAAAATTCAATCATTTTTGGTGTTAAGTTTTTGAAAAACATAAGCTTTTTTCGTAAACGCAGTCTCAAAAAACTTTGTTGAACATTTTTTTGCAAATTGTTTCAATGTTTCGTATGTTTGAATTCTGCTTTTTCTGTTTTGTTCACGAGGACGTATCTTTGTCTCGGATGATTCGAAATCTAATTGTGCTGGTTTTCTGATTCTTAAATTTGAGCATTCTTTTTTGAAAATTTAATTTATTTTCTGAGATGATTATCTGCCGTTTGTCTTCGCGATGTTTTTGATTTTAGAATCATGAATTATTTGAGGGCAATTGATGGCCCTGTCATTTTTTTCATCCGATCAGTATTTTCACCATCCAATTTTTTTTTTTGACTTTTTAACGTTACCAAACGGTTTCAATAATATAAAATTTTGCTGCATTTTGTTTCTCTTGGTGACAGTGGTTTAAATTTTTAGATCAGACTTGAGGAGGTAATGAGTTCATGGCTTAATACAAAAAGTAATGGCTTCAGCTGCAATTGCAGTTTTTTTAAGAAGTTTTGATGCTTCGAGTCGCTTCCGGTTTTTTTCCGGCTATGTTTTTTGTTTCGTCGTCTGACGCTCTTTTTCGTTTTACATTTGTTCACACAGCAAAGCTGAAAAAGTCAAATTTTCTGAATGACTTCTTCCTCTCACTAACGGCGTTTGCGCACGTGACGTCATTTCTCACTCTTTTTAGCAACAGTTTTTTGCGTGATTAGATTTTGATCACAAGTGACTTACCTCACTCAATAAACTTAAGCTTAATTTGATTTTGTTCAAGGTCAAAGGTACTCGTATGTGCAATAAAGGTCCCTCATAAGAGGCTTCTGCGGGATGAATTATAACAAGCTTTATTAATTTATCGCTGAATGTTTTTTGCCTAGCTTTTTGAGCGGCGTCGATTTTTTTTTCAATTTAGATTTGTCTCTGTTTCTATCTCTATTAAACGGCCCGCAGGTCTGTTCTTTCGCAGCTATGCCGACAATCTGCCGGCCATGTTTTAGTTGCTGATAGTTTCTGTCAATATGCCGGTTGTTTTTCATAATAAATGACTATAATTACCAATATGGACTGATAATACCATTTGAAAGCCCCTGAATAATATTTTATAGCCCATCCCCTGTCGTATAACAGCATTTTTTAAACCACATTAGTCGCTCTTTTAAAGCCCAGAAGCACCAGTTGTTTGCGATTGATTTGATCGCAGTGCAGGCGCGTTTCGATCGTGAAGGCGCGTTTTTAAAGTGGGACAGACATTTAGAATGTCAACGGTAAGGCCTAAACGACCTTGTCCATTGTCATGCGAAATTCCGTCATAATTGAGGAAGGGGAAAAGGGTGTTATACAGGAGCTGAAGTTTGGGAAGGTTTTAAGAAATATGATCTTTGTTGACTGAGTTTACCGCAGTTGTGGAGTTTCAACCGAAATTCGAATGGTAATCTATATTGTAGGAAAAGGAGCTGAGTGTTTGTGGTGGAATGGCGTGGCACGAGGAGTTCATCGTGTTCACATGTCGAAACAACCAGTCCTCCAGATACGAGGTAAAGATTCGCGACTTTCACCATACAAATATTTTTAGCCCATTCATGAAGTTTGTAACAATTGTTCTGTAAAAATTGTACATAGAACAAGTAGTTTGTTCTAAGGTTTTGCTAAAAATCTTTTCTCGCAGGAAATTGATAAATGCAGTTTCGATGAAAAGTTTTATTTGTCATCACAGTCGATGTTGTCTACGGAACGTAGTGTATACGAAATGACTGCTATATATTTAATGCCGCCAAACTAAGGTGAATGTAATCTTTATTTGAAGTGTGATTCCCTTGCGCGTGACAGTGTGCGTGACGTCAGCTCTGCTTTTAGGTCAATTGCGTAACTTACCTCACTCAAAAAATGACTTCTGAACTCACTTATGTAACTTTAAATTTGGTGAACAGTAGTGCCAAACTCTAATTCTTATGCCCTAATTCTTAAGTATTAGTCTTGAGTTTTTGATTTGGAAAATCAATTTTGAAAAAGCTCTTTCAGGCTTTTTTGACAGTACGTATCTAACCCAAAAAATCTAGTGGTCTACTAAAGGACTTTTGGTCAATCTGCCTATTTTGTTTCTTTAGTCGTTTCAATTCATGGAAGACCGCAAGCGTCTATCGCGGCTGTTTTCCGGCAAGCTGCGGGCTATGTTTTTACAGTCCAAGAATTTGATTGTTTTGGGGCTCTGTCTTTTTTGGCAATCTAACATTTGGAATGTATTGGGGCTCTGTCTTTTTTTGTAAGATGTTTTCACAATTTTCATGACTTAGATCTTTCAAAAGGGAATAAACAGGTAAGGACCAGTGTCGTCAAATTTCATTAGAAGCCCTAAGATAGCTTTAGTAGTCTTTCAATTGCTTAGAGTGGTGCAGCTGCTGGGAAGTCCTAAATGCAAGGTTAGAAGGTCATTTTTAAGCGTGCTAGCCCAAATTGGTGCAAATTTTCTCGTTTTTTCGTCATTTTTTTTCAGCTAGCTTGAGTTGACGTTGGATAAAGTTGATAAAGTTCTTTAGCAAGATATTATTTCTTCTTATTACTACTTTCTGAACTATATGTTTTGGTGCTGCTATCAAAAACACAAAATGATACTAATTTTTGCATTTTTTTCAGGTTTCTCAAGCCTCATGGTTCTTGGAACCTTCACTGAGGTTTGATAGTCGGGCAGTGATTATTTTTTTGTGGTAATGGAATGGTTTTCAAGATTTTAATATCACGAATATCTGAATATCACAATATAAAAATTATAACTTGATCAAATTTTTTAAACAATTTATGCCGATTTTTGAATACTTCTCTCCCCAGTGGCCAGGGAACCTCTTGGGTTTTTTAGTATGGTAGTGCATAGTTGCTAGGAGTAGTGCTGGGGGCAGGTTTCCAATATTTTAATGTGACGTTTTTTGCAATTTTATGATGAAATTTGGAGTTTTCTGAATGTTATTATTATACAAGTTTTTCGATCTTTGAGCAAGTGAAACTATTTTAGACTTGAAATAAGGATACTGAATAGACTCTGGAGAAGATAAAATGTTTCTGAAGATAATGATATCACAAATTATGGCAACATTTTGATAAAATTTTCTATTGTTTTTAAACTTTTGAGTCGTTTTTACAATTTTTACTGGCCATTGAAACTTTTTTTTGGTCTCGCAGTTGGTTTACACGACAGAAGAACATGCTTCCTAACATTTTATTTTCGTTGAATATGAATTTCCTAAAATTTTGCAATTTTCTTGAAGCATTTGTCATATTTCTCTTCCGTTTTTGCTTTTCTACTGTTATTTGCAAATAAAACTCTTTCAAGGCTTGTGCGCGGGTTAATCAGTTAATTGAAATGGATCAGTTTTGACCTTCAGGATAAAATCTTCAAAAGTTTTAGCAGTGATTTTTGATAAGTTTCTTTGATTGTTAACTTTTGAGATTGTTTGTGTTTTCGGCTGCCATTGGTCTTTATCTGCTGGTCAGGTACAGTAGCTCTAAGTTTTTCGTTCAATTCTTTAGATTGTTTCCAGGACTTGTCCTGCTATGATTTTTGGAAGATGTGATCGCTTTTTTTTCTGTGACTGAGTTTTCAATTACGGGTTAAACAGATAACGCTCAGTGTTCATTAAGTTTCATTAGAAGCCCCTTAGTCTTTCAAGGGCTTAGAGTGCTGAACCTGCTCCGAAGGCATTAATTTAAGGTGAAAAGATAACTTTTTGTTGTTTTTGCACCCAAAATATTTCACGTTTTTAATTTCGTCATTTTTTGAATTTTTGTTTGCAGGGTATCCAAACAACGCTTTTGGAAGTTCGTGAAGTTCTTTTACAAGTCATAATTTTTGATGTCTGTTTTTTGAGCTATATGTTTTGGTATTACAAACCTAAACACCCAAAATGGCTGTGATTTTTTCAATGGGTTGATGTATGGTTTTTAAAAACATTGATATTCTTTTGTATGAGTAAATTTATCTATATTCCATTACAACTTACCATTTTTGTTAAATTTGTTGTAATGTTTTGATTTTTTGGATCTTTGTTGGTCAATTATAATTTTTAATGGCATTATTCGATAGTCAGTAAAGACAACTAATTGATTATGAAGATAATAGTATCAGAAATTGTAGGAACTTTTAAATGAAATTTGCAGATCTGTTCACGCATTTTCATGATTTTTGAAGTCAAATTAGAGTGGTGATTTTGGTCACGCTTGTGCGCGGGTTAATCAGTTAATGGAAATGGATCAGTTTTGACCTTCAGGATAAAATCTTCAAAAGTTTTAGCAGTGATTTTTGATAAGTTTCTTTGATTGTTAACTTTTGAGATTGTTTGTGTTTTCGGCTGCCATTGGTCTTTATCTGCTGGTCAGGTACAGTAGCTCTAAGTTTTTCGTTCAATTCTTTAGATTGTTTCCAGGACTTGTCCTGCTATGATTTTTGGAAGATGTGATCGCTTTTTTTTCTGTGACTGAGTTTTCAATTACGGGTTAAACAGATAACGCTCAGTGTTCATTAAGTTTCATTAGAAGCCCCTTAGTCTTTCAAGGGCTTAGAGTGCTGAACCTGCTCCGAAGGCCTTAATTTAAGGTGAAAAGATAACTTTTTGTTGTTTTTGCACCCAAAATATTTCACGTTTTTAATTTCGTCATTTTTTGAATTTTTGTTTGCAGGGTATCCAAACAACGCTTTTGGAAGTTCGTGAAGTTCTTTTACAAGTCATAATTTTTGATGTCTGTTTTTTGAGCTATATGTTTTGGTATTACAAACCTAAACACCCAAAATGGCTGTGATTTTTTCAATGGGTTGATGGATGGTTTTTAAAAACATTGATATTCTTTTGTATGAGTAAATTTATCTATATTCCATTACAACTTACCATTTTTGTTAAATTTGTTGTAATGTTTTGATTTTTTGGATCTTTGTTGGTCAATTATAATTTTTAATGGCATTATTCGATAGTCAGTAAAGACAACTAATTGATTATGAAGATAATAGTATCAGAAATTGTAGGAACTTTTAAATGAAATTTGCAGATCTGTTCACGCATTTTCATGATTTTTGAAGTCAAATTAGAGTGGTGATTTTGGTCACGCCGAAACAAGAATTGCACCGTACAAGCGCGACGTTTTGTGCTGTGAATTGTTTTCGCTTTAATTTCAAAGTACAGTGAGAAAACGGTGTTTGAACAAAATTCGCTTTCTGTATTGTGAATTTTTGTTCCTGCGCTTGCAATTCGTCTTCTGTTCTTAGTGATTTTTGATTTTTTTGATCGGGTTGTTTGTGAAATGGTTTTCCCTGTCCATTCTTAGTCCTTTCTAGGTCTAGTTATTTTTTTAGTCAATGAGCTGTCAAAATTGTAGGTCAGAAGCTGTCCTGCTATGTTTTTTTTTCACTTCGTCGAATACAAATTTGTTTTGCTTTATCTTATTTCACAGCTTGTTCAAAATTTCGCATGAAATAAGCTAGGTGTATTTACTTCTCTTGGCTAATTTAATTATTCGCTCATTCTGCTAAAAAGTACTCTTAAACAGCAGTTGCCCAGCATAGTAATCTAAAGGGAACAGAATCAGTATCTGAAAACGAAATTAGAAACAGAAACGGTATAAACCCAAAAAGACATATTTTGGATGCCTGGGACTGGAAGTTTTTTTAAAAGTTTTAGTTACCATCTCTAATTGGTATTGATAATGGCCAACCCCTCATCCTCTCATTAAGAAACATGAATTTGTCTAAGTACGAAATGAAATCAATTTAGTTAGCACTTTCAAAATCTTTTCTTACAATCATTTTTGTCATTTTTTTCTGTTCTTTCAATCCCAATCGGTGTTACGGCGCCTGTTTTTCGGCAACCTGCCGGGTATGTTTTTTGATAGATAATTTTTTGGTTGTATTTAAAACTGGATGTAAACGTCAATGCCAGATGTACAAACTAAGTGTTTAGATCAAACCGCTGAACGAATTGAAGAGGAAAGAGTTCTTTTCTGATCATATTGTTTTTTGCGAGAGAGGGAGAGAGCTAGAAAAGTAGTTGTAAAACAATTTCGTTTTTTAAAAATGTTTTGAGTCGTGCTGATAGCAATTATTGCGACTTCGCAGTTTTCAGAGAGAGAACAGTATTATAGAATATAACACTTTTTAGGTTTTGTACTTAACTATTTCTTTTTTGCTCGATTTTCTCCTATTCGAGATGTATCGTTGGTTATATTTAAGCTATCATATGGAAGTCGATTTTTGAACTAAATTATTTTGTAGCAGATAGTTTATCATGTACAATGCTTCTGCTCGCAACTTAATAAAATTTATCGAAGAAAATAATTTAATAATTTACTTTTCCCCTAATAATTTTTTACTCCGGTCGTTTATTCAAATTGAATAGTATAATAAAGTTTTATCAATTAGTGGATGGCTAGTGGAAGTTAATTTATACTTCGAATCCATTCCGAGTCTTCTGTCTATTTTTTCTTTTTTGCTGACTGACGCTCTTTTGCGTTCTACATTTTTTTCACTCAACAAAGCTGAAAAGGTCAAATTTTCCGAAATATTTCTTCTTTTCTTTAACGGTTTTTTTCGTGCGTGACCTCATATCTTACACTCTCTGGCAAAAGTTTTTAGGTCATTTGCGTGATTAGATTTTGATCATATGTGACTTGCCTCACTCAATAAAATACCTTTTGCACTTCAAATAATTCGAGTAATTTTAATTTTAATTTGAATAAATTTTAGGTCAGCGCAACTCATGCGTGTAATACAGTTCGTAATAAAAAGGCTTCTGCGGATTAAATTCGACCAAGTTCTATTGATTTATCGCTGAATGTTTTCTGCATAGTTTTTTGAGCTACGTCGATAACTTCTTCAACTTATCACTGCATCTATTTCTTTTCTTTCTCTATTATACGGCACGCAAGTCTATCTTCTTCCGCAGCATTTCCGGCAACTAGTTGGTTGTGTTTGCTAAAAAATTCTCTGGATGGTCGAAATCTTTTAGGTATAGTTGATCAAAATTCCACGCTAAACAGTTCACGCACAATAAACGTGTACGCGGGCGTGTGTGTGTGTGTGTGTGTGTTTTCTGTGTTTGTGTGTGTGTGTGTGTTTTGTATGTGTGTGCGCGCGCGCGTGTGTGTGTTGTTTGTGTGTGTTTGTTTTGTGTGCGTGTTTGTGTGTGTTTTCTGTATGTGTGTTTGTATGTGTTTGTCTGTGTGTTTTGTGTTTGTCTGTTTTCGGCTGTTTTGGTTGTTGTGAGTGCTTGGGTGTTGTTCTATATATGCGAATTCAGCAGCACATGCATTCAGCAAGACATGATTTCTTGATGTGATCATAGCCGAGAAAATGAAATTGAAGTTTTTGCGCAGTTTTTTCAGTACCCCAATGAACTTAGTTTGTTGCTGCTCTGACCGTTTTTCAGACGTTCTTATTTTTTTATGATTTTGCGATCAATCGGAAATCATATATGATTGTTTGTTATGTTTGCCGAAAGAGTAGAAGGAGCGAAAACTCTTGTCTTATTGAAGAGCTGGTTCGTTTTGCAACCTAAGGTAATCTGACATCGTTTTCACTTCTGACATCGTTTCTCTGCTGTTTCCGGATTTTTAATTGCTCTCGAACGAAGTTTGAACCAATAATTGTAAAGGTTTGTCTGCTTTATGCAAAATTTTCGCTCGGCCGTTTTGTTCTAGAACATTCTTTCTTCTTCACTTCTCCAGTGACTTTTTCGCGGTTGACTTTTTGATTTTTTTAAGTGATTTTAGTTGTGCGCATTTATGAAGTCTGTTGCTAATATAAATGCCGAGCGATGCACGTACATCCCGTGTAGCGTAGAGTTAATGTCCCCCACTCTTATTCAAGAGGGCGAATGCCAACCCTGTCAGAAGTTTTTGCACTTTAACAGTCTCTAGCCCAGGCGGCCTTCTAAAATGTTGCTTCGCCAGCCGTTTGAGAGCAATTCGTCCAAAAGTAGACGAATTAGGTTATGTTTCTTTGTGAATGTTATTAAAATATTTTGCATGTTCTCCCATGGTGTTGAAAATTTTTGCGTTGAAGATTCTTGGAACTTGGAACCAGGACTTCTCGCGATTTTTAATTTGTCGCCTCCATCTTTTGATCAGATTATCTACTTTATTGGTAACGCTGTGGGTTGGTTAGTGGATGATGATTATGAAGCTCGCCAATTTTACTAATTTTGAACTTTGTTGGATTGCAAACAAAGCAGTTCGTATTGTTTCTGAAACCCTATGCTGAAAGAAAAATTTGTGGTGATTGACCTTTTTGCTAAATGATTTTTTTCATTGCTGTTAAATGAGCACTGTGAAAAAAGTCGGGTTATTTTTTCTTTGAAAGCATTTAATTCAAAGTGTAAAAATTTCTGGTAAGTTTTCATTTTCTGATGCAAATTTTAGAAGAACTGTATAAATATACCAGCGGTTACTACAGTTACAGAAAACTTTTCGTAAAAATTATTTGCAAAAATTCTTATTCCTCATACTTTTGGGAATCTTTTAATTTTCTTGGTAAATCTTTTTTCCCACAGTTCAAATTATAGTAGCTGAAAAACTTACAAAAACAGTTCTTGGAGTTTCTGTGACAAAAAGAAATGGAAGTTGAAAAATATAAATTTTAACGATTGTTGTTACTCTACTAGGACCAGATAATCAGCGGCTGTTTTTTATTTTGTTTTTATTGTCCATCGAGAGGTGTTTTTAGGTGCGTAGCTACAGCAGACTGAGGAACTTGGAGAACAGTTTCAAGAGCTCAGCTGCATTGCAGACCTCAGCAGCTTCAGAAAGACCTCTGAGAAATGGAAGTCGGAAGCCTCTTGTTGTGAACAAGTACAATAACTTCTTTTCGGTGTTAGATGGTCAATCAACTCTGATTATGTTCAAACTGGAAATAAATTCAAATAACAACGGAAGAAGTTAGTTCCTTTGCGCCCTCTATTATCAAATGAAAGCAAATAAACTGATAAACTGTGGGTTTAGGTTTTTCATCATATAAGAAAAGCAGACAGTTTTTAAATTACATGGATTCGGATTGTAGCCTGCAATAAAGAAGTATTTTTTCATAACAAATATTATTCTTCTGGAACTAACTACATGTTTTCAGCGTGTGATCTGATCCGCATTCAAGAGACTCCTCTGCATATGTTTGTGCCCTACCCAGACTCAGTATTGGGCGTTATGTTCACAGATGTGGCTGCACATCAAATGGGTTAGTAAGAGATAGAGATTTGAATTGTGTGCCCTAGATTTCTCCCGGATCTTACGTAGCTAGGAATGCTGCTGCCGTTGCCATGACCTCAGCTCGTAATTTAATTCATGCGTTTTTTAATGTGATCTTGATAATGACTCCAAAGCAAATGTGAATAAGTTTTTTTTTGTTTTTTGAATTAGGCATTATTACCTTTTTTAATAGCCGCCCTCATCTTCTCAGTCGGCTATTATAGCGCTCCTGTTTTTTTAACAATTCAAAGAACTTGAATTGTTTTGGGGCGCTGTCTTTTTGCGACTCGAAGAGGAGTATTGGAAAAGTCCTTTTTTGAATCAATTTTGTTGAATTGATTTTTGAAGCGGGAAATGAAACGCGTGAAAAAATTTGGAGTAATTTTGGTGCTGAACAAAAGTGAAAAGCGGAGCGAAAAGAGAGTGGTTTTTGTTCATATCGCTGTTTTCTAGAGATCGAGAAGTTGAGATGTGAAAAAAAATTCTAAGCGAGCGAAATTTTTAGTTCACGCACGGCATTTTAAAGCAGTTTTTTTCATTTTTTTGGTTAAACGGTTTCGTTATGATTTTGTTTTAATTTCATGGTGTGTTTGGTAGTGTTTATGCTTATCGGAGGTTTCTTTTTCTTTTCTTCATGTTTATTGCTGATTTTTGGGCTAATTTTTTTGCGATTTTTTGACGATTGTTTTTTTCTGCCTCAAATGGGTATTGAAAAGACAGCTATGACTTGTGCATTTTATAGATAACAATTGGTTACAGTTTTGTGGATATGAAGCATTTTTTTGTTGAGAAATATGACAAAAAATGGCGAAAATTGAAACTATTTTTCTTATTTTTTTGCAGTTCTTCGTTTTTTCCCGTTTTTTAGACGAGTTTCTATGCCAATTATGACTTGCCTATTGTTCTGCGAGCATCTGGATGCTCTATTGGCTGAAGTGATTTTTCCTTTGGATTTTTGTGCTTTTGTAATAAAAAAATTTATAATTTCCAGTTTTTTAGTTCAGGTTGTTTGTAAGAGCTTTTTTTTCATGATTTGGCTTCAAGTATTTTTAAAGAATTTTGACAAGTGGTTTCAGTAGGCACTAGTTGTTTTGGTGAAGTAATTTGAGCAGAAATAGTTGTTTTAGGATCTCAATTTATGACAAAATTTAATCAGATTTTTTATCATTTTTAACAGATTCGATTTTCCTGTTTGTACTTCGTTTCATGGATCTGTTTCAAGATTATCCTAAGTAAGCATGTTTTGTCGGATAAGTAGTTGGATGGCGTCTAATTGGATTTTCACTTCGAGCCAGTTCCGGAATTCGTCCGGTTATGTTTTTTAATATCTGTTCACACAGTTTAATGATATTTGAAGTCAAATTCGAGTGGTGATTTTGGGCACGCCGAAACAGGAAGTGGAGCGAAAAAGCGAGTGGTTTTGCGGGGAGAATTTTATTTGCTCTTTTTTTTGAAGTAGAGTAAGAAACCGGTGTTTGAACAAAAATTCGCTTTCTCGCTAGTGGTTTTTTGTTAACCTGCTGCAATTTCATTTTGAATTTTACTGTTTTTCGATTTTTTGGATCGGATTTTTTTCTAAATGGTTTTTGCAATCTATTCATAGTTCATTCCACGTCTAGTTTTCTGTTTAGTCAATGAAAATTCTTTTAATTGTGCGTCAGGACTTGTCCTGTTATGTTTTTTTACTTCGTCGAACAAAAAAATGTTTTGCTTTACCTCATTTTGCCGCTTTTTCAACATTTTGCGTAAAATCTATTTGATTTTTGTATGTTAGTTTCTCTCTTCTCTCATTCTGCTAAAAGTGATTATGAAAATCAGTTGCTCAGCAAAGCAATTCAAAATGAACAGAGGCAGTATAAAAATTGAAGTCAGAATTAGAAACGGGATTAACCCATGAAGCTTAATTTTAGATGCCCGCTATTTGAACGTCGTTCCTGTAAGTATTAGTTGCCATCTGTAATGCTTATTGGTATTGCTAGTAGCCCCTGTAGCCTCTCTCTTAGAAACAGAAGTATGTTCAACTACGAAATGCCATCAAAATAAATCGGACTTTAAAAATGTTTTGGTACAAATTTTTTTTCAATATCTTCTATTCATTCAATCCCAATCATGCTCATTGGAATCAACGGCTTTTTTCCGGCAATCTGCCGGGTAATTTTTAAATATGTAGTCTTGATAATGACTCCAAATGTGAATAACTTTTTTTGAATTACGCATTATTACGTTTTTTTTAAAAAGTACTCTTGATAATGACCGCGTTATTACGTTTTTTTAAAAAGTACTCTTGATAATGACTCCAAATGTGAATAACTTCTTTGTTTACGAATTACGCATTATTACTTTTTTTAAATGTAGTCTTGATAATGACTCCAAATGTGAATAACTTTTTTCTTTTTGAGTTACCCTTTATTACGTTTTAAAAGGTAGTCTTGCTAATGGTTCCAAATGTGAATCTTATTTTTTCTTTTTGAATTACCCATTATTGCGTTTTTTTTTAAAAATAGTACTTTAGATGATGACTCCAAATATGAATAACTTCTTACTTTTTGAATTACGCTGTTACCTTTTTTTTAAATGTAGTCTTGATAATGACTGCAAATTTGAATAAGTTTTTTTCTTTTTGAATTACCCATCATTACGTTTTTTAATAGTAGTCTTGATAATGACTCCAAATGTGAATAACTTTTTTATTTTTGAATTACTCATTATGTTTTTTTTTAAATTTAGTCTTGATTTTGAGTCCAAATATGAATAACTTTTTTCTCTTTTAATTGCCCATTATTACTTTTTTTTCAGAAGTAGTCTTGATAATGACTCCAAATGTGAATAACTTTTCTTTTTGAATTACCCCTTATTACATTTTTTTTTAAAAAAGTAGTCTTGATGAAGACTCCAAATGTGAATAACTTTCTTTTTGAATTAACCATTATTACGTTTTTGTTTAATTTAGTCTTGATAGTGACTCAAAATGTGAATAAATGTTTCTTTTTGAATTACCCATTATTACGGTTTTTTAAATTGTAGTCTTAATAATGACTCCAAATGTGATTATCTTTTTTCTTTTTTAATTTTCCATTATTACGTTTTTTTTCAAAGGTTGTCTTGATAGTTACTCCAAATGTGAATAACTTTTTTTGAATAAGCCAGTATTAGGTTTTTTAATGTAGTCTTACTATTGACTCCAAATGTGAATAACTTTCTTTTTGAATTCTTCATTATTAAGTTTTTATTTAATGTAGTTTTGAATTACCCATTATGAAGTTTTTTTAAAATGTAGTCTTGATGATGACTCCAAATGTGAATAACTTTTTTCTTTTTGAGTTACCCTTTATTACGTTTTCAAAGGTAGTCTTGCTAATGGCTCCAAATGTGAATAACTGTTTTCTTTTTGAGTTACCCATTATTGCGTTTTTTTTTTAATAGTACTCTAGATGATGACTTCAAATGTGAATAACTTTTTACTTTTTGAATTACGCTTTGTTACCTTTCTTTTAAATGTAGTCTTGATAATGACTGCAAATGTGAATAAGATTTTTCTTTTTGAATTACCCATCATTAAGTTTTTTAATAGTAGTGTCTTGATAATGACTCCAAATGTGAATAACTTTTTTATTTTTGAATTACTCATTACGTTTTTTTTTTAAATTTAGTCTTGATTTTGACTCCAAATATGAATAACTTTTTTCTGTTTTAATTACCCATTATTACTTTTTTTTCGAATGTAGTCTTGATAATGACTCCAAATGTGAATAACTTTTTCTTTTTGACTCACCCATTATTACGTTTTTTTCAAAGATAGTCTTGCTGATGGCTCCAAATATGAATAACTTTTTTTCTTTTTGAATTACCCCTTATTACGTTTTTTTTTAAAAAAGTACTCTAGATATTGACTCCAAATGTGAATAACTTTTTTCTATTTGAATTACGCTTTGTTACGTTTTTTCTCAAATGTAGTCTTGATAATGACTCCAAATGTGAATAACTTTTTTCTTTTTGAATTACCCCTTATTACGATTTTTTCAAAGGTAGTCTTGCTAATGGCTCCAAATGTGAATAACTGTTTTTCTTTTTGAATTACCCATTATTACGTTTTTTTAAAAAGTACTCTAGATATTGACTCCAAATGTGAATAACTTTTTTCTTTTTGAATTACGCTTTAATACGTTTTTTTAAAATATAGTCTTGATAATGACTCCAAATGTGGATATCTTTTTTCTGTATGAATTACCCATTTTTACGTTTTTTTAAAAAATTTCTTGATTATGACTCCAAATTTGAATAAAATGTAGTCTTGATAATGACTCCAAATTTGAATAACTTTTTTCTTCTGGAATTACCCATTTTTACATTGTTTAAATGCAGTCTTGATAATGACTCCACATGTGAATAATTTTTTTTGAATTACGCATTATATAGTTTTTTTAAATGTCTTGATATCGACTCCAATTGTGAATAACTTTTTTCTTTTTGATTTACCCATTTTTACGTTTTTTAAAATGTCTTGATGTTGACTCCAATTGTGAATATTTTTTTGATTTACCCATTATTACGTTTTTTAAAATGTCTTGATAATGACTCCAAATGTGAATAACTCTTTTCTTTTTGAATTACGCTTTATTAGGTTTTTTTAAAATGTAGTCTTGATAATGACTCCAAATGTTAATAACTTTTTTCTGTATGAATTACCCATTTTTACGTTTTTGTTAAAATGTCTTGATTATGACACCAAATTTGAATAAAATGTAGTCTTGGTAATGACTCCGAATTTGAATAACTTTTTTCTTTTGGAATTACCCATTTTTACATTTTTTAAATGCACTCCTGATAATGACTCCACATGTGAATAACTTTTTTCTTTTTGAATTACCCATTATGTTTTTTTAAATGTCTTGATATTGACTCCAATTGTGAATAACTGTTTCCTTTTTGATTTACACATTATTACCTTTTTTATATTGTAGTCTTGATAATGACGCCAAATGTGAATAACTTTTTTTTGAATTACGCTTTATTGCGTTTTTCAATATAGTCTTGATAATGACTCCAAATGTGGATAACTTTTTTCTTTTTGAATTACCCATTACTACGTTTTTTTAATTGTAGTCTTGATAATGACTCCAAATATGAATAACTTTTTCTTTTTGATTTTTCCATTATTACGTTTTTTTTTCAAAGGTTGTCTTGATAGTGACTCCAAATGTGAATAACTTTTTTTGAATAAGCCAGTATTACGTTTTTTAAGGTAGTCTTAGTATTGACTCCAAATGTGAATAACTTTCTTTTTGAATTCTTCATTATTAAGTTTTTATTTATGTAGTTTTGAATTATGAAGTCTTTTTAAAATGTAGTCTTGATAATGACTCCAAATGTGAATAACTTTTTTCTTTTTGAATTACCCCTTATTACGATTTTTTCAAAGGTAGTCTTGCTAATGGCTCCAAATGTGAATAACTGTTTTTCTTTTTGAATTACCCATTATTACGTTTTTTTTAAAAAGTACTCTAGATATTGACTCCAAATGTGAATAACTTTTTTCTTTTTGAATTACGCTTTAATACGTTTTTTTTTAAAATATAGTCTTGATAATGACTCCAAATGTGGATATCTTTTTTCTGTATGAATTACCCATTTTCACGTTTTTTTAAAAAATTTCTTGATTATGACTCCAAATTTGAATAAAATGTAGTCTTGATAATGACTCCAAATTTGAATAACTTTTTTCTTCTGGAATTACCCATTTTTACATTGTTTAAATGCAGTCTTGATAATGACTCCACATGTGAATAACTTTTTTCTTTTTGAATTACGCTTTATTACGTTTTTTTTTAAAATGTAGTCTTGATAATGACTCCAAATGTTAATAACTTTTTTCTGTATGAATTACCCATTTTTACGTTTTTTTTAAATGTCTTGATTATGACACCAAATTTGAATAAAATGTAGTCTTGGTAATGACTCCGAATTTGAATAACTTTTTTCTTTTGGAATTACCCATTTTTACATTTTTTAAATGCACTCTTGATAATGACTCCACATGTGAATAACTTTTTTCTTTTTGAATTACCCATTATGTTTTTTAAATTTTTTGATATTGACTCCAATTGTGAATAACTGTTTCCTTTTTGATTTACACATTATTACCTTTTTTATATTGTAGTATTGATAATGACGCCAAATGTGAATAACTTTTTTTTGAATTACGCTTTATTGCGTTTTTCAATATAGTCTTGATAATGACTCCAAATGTGGATAACTTTTTTCTTTTTGAATTACCCATTTTTACATTTTTTAAATGCAGTCTTGATAATGACTCCACGTGTGAATAAGTTTTTTTTTGAATTACCCATTTTTATGTTTTTTTTAAATGTCTTGATAATGACTCCAAATGTGAATAACTTTTTTGAAATACCCATTATTACGGTTTTTTTTAAAAAATGTAGTCTTGGTATTGACTACAATTTTTTCTTTTTGAATCACCCATTATTATGTTTTTATAAATGTAATGATATTGTCTCCAAATGTGAATAACTTTTTTCTCTTTGAATTACCCATTATTACTTTTTTTAAAATTTAGTCTTGATAATGACTCCAAATGTGAATAACTTTTTCCTTTTTGAATTACACATTATTACATTTTTTAAATTGTAGTCTTGATAATGACTGCAAATAGGATTAACTTTTTTCTTTTTGAATTACTCATTATTACGTTTTTAAAATGTAGTCTTGATAATGTCTCCAAATGTGTATAACTTTTTTTAATTACGAATTATTACGTTTTTCTTAAATGTAGTCTTGATAATGGCTCCAAATGTGAATAACTTTTTTCTTTTTGAGTTACCCTTTATTACGTTTTAAAAGGTAGTCTTGATAATGTCTCCAAATATTGATAACTTTTTTTGAATTACGCATTATTACGTTTTTCTTAAATGTAGTCTTGATAATGGCTCCAAATGTGAATAACTTTTTTCTTTTTGAATTACCCATTTTTACATTTTTTAAATGCACTCTTGATAATGAATCCACATGTGAATAACTTTTTTCTTTTTGAATTACCCATTATGTTTTTTTAAATGTCTTGATATTGACTCCAATTGTGAATAACTGTTTCCTTTTTGATTTACACATTATTACCTTTTTTATATTGTAGTATTGATAATGACGCCAAATGTGAATAACTTTTTTTTGAATTACGCTTTATTGCGTTTTTCAATATAGTCTTGATAATGACTCCAAATGTGGATAACTTTTTTCTTTTTGAATTACCCATTTTTACATTTTTTAAATGCAGTCTTGATAATGACTCCACGTGTGAATAAGTTTTTTTTTGAATTACCCATTTTTTTGTTTTTTTTAAATGTCTTGATAATGACTCCAAATGTGAATAACTTTTTTGAAATACCCATTATTACGGTTTTTTTTAAAAAATGTAGTCTTGGTATTGACTACAATTTTTTCTTTTTGAATCACCCATTATTATGTTTTTATAAATGTAATGATATTGACTCCAAATGTGAATAACTTTTTTCTCTTTGAATTACCCATTATTACTTTTTTTAAAATTTAGTCTTGATAATGACTCCAAATGTGAATAACTTTTTCCTTTTTGAATTACACATTATTACATTTTTTAAATTGTAGTCTTGATAATGACTGCAAATAGGATTAACTTTTTTCTTTTTGAATTACTCATTATTACGTTTTTAAAATGTAGTCTTGATAATGTCTCCAAATGTGTATAACTTTTTTTAATTACGAATTATTACGTTTTTCTTAAATGTAGTCTTGATAATGGCTCCAAATGTGAATAACTTTTTTCTTTTTGAGTTACCCTTTATTACGTTTTAAAAGGTAGTCTTGATAATGTCTCCAAATATTGATAACTTTTTTTGAATTACGCATTATTACGTTTTTCTTAAATGTAGTCTTGATAATGGCTCCAAATGTGAATAACTTTTTTCTTTTTGAATTACGCTTTATTACTTTTTTAAAATTTAGTCTTGATAATGACTCCAAATGTGAATAACTTTTTCTTGAAATACCCATTATTACGTTTTTTTTAAAAAAATGTAGTCTTGATAATGACTACAATTTTTTTCTTTTTGAATTACCCATTATTATGTTTTTATAAATGTATTGATAGTGACTCCAAATTTGGATAACTTTTTTCGGTATGAATTGCCCATTTTTACGTTTTTTTTTTCAAATGTAGTCTTGATTATGAATCCAAATTTGTATAAATTTTTTCTGTTTGAATTACCCATTATTACGTTTTTTTTTAAATTTAGTCTTGATAATGACTCCAATTGTCAATAACTTTTTTCTTTCTGAATTACCCATTATTATGTTTTTTTTATTGTCTTGATAATGACTCCAAACGTGAATAGTTTTTTTTTTGAATTACCCATTATTACGCTTTTTTAAAATGTAGTCTTGATGATGACTCCAAATGTGAATAACCTTTTTTTGAATTACGCATTATTAATTTTCCTAATGTAGTCTTGGTTTAACCGTTTTTTTCACATTTTTTAAATGCAGTCTTGATAATCACTCGACGTGTAAATAACTTTTTTCGTTTTGAATTACCCATTATTATGTTTTTTTAATTGTCTTGATATTGACTCCAATTGTGAATAACTTTCTTTTTGAATTACCCATTATTACGTTTTTTAAAATTTAGTCTTGATAATGACTCCAATTGTGGATAACTTTTTCCTTTTTGAATTACAAATTATTACATTTTTTATATTGTAGTCTTGATAATGACTGCAAATGTGAATAACTTTTTTCTTTTTGAGTTACCCATTATTGCGTTTTTTTTTTCAAATGTAGTCTTGGTTATGAATCCAAATGTGTATAATTTTTTTCTGTTTGAATTACCCCTTATTACGTTTTTTTTAATTTAGTCTTGATAATGACTCCAAATTTGAATAACTTTTTTCTTTCTGAATTACCCATTGTTAGGTTTTTTAAATGTCTTTTATAATGACTCCAAATGTGAATAACTTTTTTGAAATACCCATTATTACGTTTTTTTTTTAAAAAATGTAGTCTTGATAATGACTACAATTTTTTCTTTTTGAATCACCCATTATTATGTTTTTATAAATGTAATGATATTGACTCCAAATGTGAATAACTTTTTTCTCTTTGAATTACCCATTATTACTTTTTTTAAAATTTAGTCTTGATAATGACTCCAAATGTGAATAACTTTTTCCTTTTTGAATTACACATTATTACATTTTTTAAATTGTAGTCTTGATAATGACCGCAAATGTGATTAACTTTTTTCTTTTTGAATTACTCATTATTACGTTTTAAAATGTAGTCTTGATAATGTCTCCAAATGTTGATAACTTTTTTATTTTTGAATTACGCATTATTACGTTTTTCTTAAATGTAGTCTTGATAATGGATCCAAATGTTAATAACTTTTTTTTAATTACCCAGTATTATCTTTTTATAAATGTATTGAAATTGACTCCAAATATGAATAACTTTTTTCTCATTGAATTACCCATTATTACTTTTTTAAAATTTAGTCTTGATAATGACTCCAAATGTGAATAACTTTTTCTTGAAATACCCATTATTACGTTTTTTTTCCAAATGTAGTCTTGATAATGTCCCCAAATGTGAATAACTTTTTTATTTTTGAATTACACATTATTACGTTTTTCTTAAATGTAGTCTTGATAATGGCTCCAAATGTGAATAACTTTTTTCTTTGTGAATTACCCATTATTACGTTATTTTTTCAAATGTAGTCTTGATAATGTCTCCAAATGTGAATAACTTTTTTATTTTTGAATTACGCATTATTACGTTTTTCTTAAATGTAGTCTTGATAATGGTTCCAAATGTGAATAAGTTTTTTTTTAATTACCCAGTATTTTGTTTTTATAAATGTATTGATATTGACTCCAAATGTGAATAACTTTTTTCTCATTGAATTACCCATTATTACTTTTTTTAAAATTTAGTCTTGATAATGACTCCAAATGTGAATAACTTTTTCCTTTTTGAATTACACATTATTACGTTTTTCTTAAATGTAGTCTTGATAATGGCTCCAAATGTGAATAACTTTTTTCTTTTTGAATTACCCATTATTTCGTTATTTTTTCAAATGTAGTCTTGATAATGTCTCCAAATGTGAATAACTTTTTTATTTTTGAATTACGCATTATTACGTTTTTCTTAAATGTAGTCTTGATAATGGTTCCAAATGTGAATAAGTTTTTTTTTAATTACCCAGTATTATGTTTTTATAAATGTATTGATATTGACTCCAAATATGAATAACTTTTTTCTCATTGAATTACCCATTATTACTTTTTTTAAAATTTAGTCTTGATAATGACTCCAATTGTGAATAAATTTTTCTTGAAATACCCATTATTACGTTTTTTTTAAAAAATGTAGTCTTGATAATGACTACAATTTTTTTCTTTTTGAATTACCCATTATTATGTTTTTATAAATGTATTGATATTGACTCCAAATGTGAATTACTTTTTTCTCTTTGAATTACCCATTATTACTTTTTTGAAATCTAGTCTTGATAATGACTCCAAATGTGAATAACTTTTTCCTTTTTGAATTACACATTATTACATTTTTTAAATTATAGTCTTGATTATGACTGCAAATGTGATTAACTTTTTTCTTTTTGAATTACTCATTATTACGTTTTTAAAATGTAGTCTTGATAATGGATCGAAATGTTGATAACTTTTGTATTTTTGAATTACGCATTATTACGTTTTTCTTAAATGTAGTCTTGATAATGACTCCAAATGTGAGTAACTTTTTCCTTTTTGAATTACACATTATTACATTTTTTAAATTGTAGTCTTGATAATGACTCCAAATGTGATTAACTTTTTTCTTTTTGAATTACTCATTATTACGTTTTTAAAATGTAGGCTTGATAATGTCTCCAAATGTTGATAACTTTTTTATTTTTGAATTACGCATTATTATGTTTTTCTTAAATGTAGTCTTGATAATGGCTCCAAATGTGAATAACTTTTTTCTTTTTGAATTACCCATTATTATGTTTTTTTTTCAAATGTAGTCTTGATAATGTCTCAAAATGTGAATAACTTTTTTATTTTTGAAATACGCGTTCTTACGTTTTTTTTTAAAATGTAGTCTGGATAATGTCTCAAAATGTGAATAACTTTTTTCTTTTTGAATTACCCATTATTACGTTTTGTTTTTTCAAATGTCGTCTGGATTATGAATCCAAGTGTGTAAAAGTTTTTTCTGTTTGAATTACCCATTATTACGTTTTTTTAAAAAATTTAGCATTGATGACTCCAAATGTGAATAACTTTTTTCTTTTTGAATTACCCATTATTATGTTTTTTTCAAATGTAGTCTTGATAATGTCTCAAAATGTGAATAACTTTTTTCTTTTTGAATTACCCATTATTACGTTTTGTTTTTTTCAAATGTAGTCTGGATTATGAATCCAAGTGTGTAAAAGTTTTTTCTGTTTGAATTACCCATTATTACGTTTTTTTAAAAAATTTAGTATTGATGACTCCAAATGTGAATAACTTTTTTCTTTTTGAATTACCCATTATTATGTTTTTGGAAATGTCTTGATATTGACTCCAAATGTAAATATCTTTTTTATTTTTGAATTACCCATTATAACGTTTTTTAAAATTCAGTCTTGATACTGACTCCAAATGTGAATAACTTTTTCCTTTTTGAATTACACATTTTTACATTTTTTAAATTGTAGTCTTGATAATGACCCCAAATGTGAATAACTTTTTTTTTGAATTACTCATTATTACGTTTTTAAAATGTAGTCTTGATAATGTCTTCAAATGTGGATAACTTTTTTTTTTTGAATTACTCATTATTACGTTTTTTAAATTTGAATAACTTTTTTCTTTCTGAATTACCCATTGTTAGGTTTTTTAAATGTCTTTTATAATGACTCCAAATGTGAATAACTTTTTTTTGAAATACCCATTATTACGTTTTTTTTTAAAAAAAATGTAGTCTTGATAATGACTACAATTTTTTCTTTTTGAATCACCCATTATTATGTTTTTATAAATGTAATGATATTGACTCCAAATGTGAATAACTTTTTTCTCTTTGAATTACCCATTATTACTTTTTTAAAAATTTAGTCTTGATAATGACTCCAAATGTGAATAACTTTTTCCTTTTTGAATTACACATTATTACATTTTTTAAATTGTAGTCTTGATAATGACTGCAAATGTTGATAACTTTTTTATTTTTGAATTACGCATTATTACGTTTTTCTTAAATGTAGTCTTGATAATGGTTCCAAATGTGAATAAGTTTTTTTTTAATTACCCAGTATTATGTTTTTATAAATGTATTGATATTGACTCCAAATATGAATAACTTTTTTCTGATTGAATTACTCATTATTATGTTTTTAAAATGTAGTCTTGATAATGTCTCCAAATGTTGATAACTTTTTTATTTTTGAATTACGCATTATTACGTTTTTCTTAAATGTAGCCTTGATAATGGTTCCAAATGTGAATAAGTTTTTTTTTAATTACCCAGTATTATGTTTTTATAAATGTATTGATATTGACTCCAAATATGAATAACTTTTTTCTCATTGAATTACCCATTATTACTTTTTTTAAAATTTAGTCTTGATAATGACTCCAAATGTGAATAACTTTTTCTTGAAATACCCATTATTACGTTTTTTTTAAAAAAATGTAGTCTTGATAATGACTACAATTTTTTTCTTTTTGAATTACCCATTATTATGTTTTTATAAGTGTATTGATATTGACTCCAAATGTGAATTACTTTTTTCTCTTTGAATTACCCATTATTACTTTTTTGAAATCTAGTCTTGATAATGACTCCAAATGTGAATAACTTTTTCCTTTTTGAATTACACATTATTACATTTTTTAAATTATAGTCTTGATTATGACTGCAAATGTGATTAACTTTTTTCTTTTTGAATTACTCATTATTACGTTTTTAAAATGTAGTCTTGATATTGGATCGAAATGTTGATAACTTTTGTATTTTTGAATTACGCATTATTACGTTTTTCTTAAATGTAGTCTTGATAATGACTCCAAATGTGAGTAACTTTTTTCCTTATTGAATTACACATTATTACATTTTTTAAATTGTAGTCTTGATAATGACTCCAAATGTGATTAACTTTTTTCTTTTTGAATTACTCATTATTACGTTTTTAAAATGTAGGCTTGATAATGTCTCCAAATGTTGATAACTTTTCTATTTTTGAATTACGCATTATTATGTTTTTCTTAAATGTAGTCTTGATAATGGCTCCAAATGTGAATAACTTTTTTCTTTTTGAATTACCCATTATTATGTTTTTTTTTCAAATGTAGTCTTGATAATGTCTCAAAATGTGAATAACTTTTTTTATTTTTGAAATACGCGTTCTTACGTTTTTTTTTAAAATGTAGTCTGGATAATGGCTCCAAATGCGAATAACTTTTTTCTTTTTGAATTACCCATTATTACGTTTTGTTTTTTCAAATGTAGTCTGGATTATGAATCCAAGTGTGTAAAAGTTTTTTCTGTTTGAATTACCCATTATTACGTTTTTTTAAAAAAATTAGTATTGATGACTCCAAATGTGAATAACTTTTTTCTTTTTGAATTACCCATTATTACGTTTTTTTTTCAAATGTAGTCTTGATAATGTCTCAAAATGTGAATAACTTTTTTCTTTTTGAATTACCCATTATTACGTTTTGTTTTTTCAAATGTAGTCTGGATTATGAATCCAAGTGTGTAAAAGTCTTTTCTGTTTGAATTACCCATTATTACGTTTTTTTAAAAAATTTAGTATTGATGACTCCAAATGTGAAAAACTTTTTTCTTTTTGAATTACCCATTATTATGTTTTTTTAAAATTCAGTCTTGATAATGACTCCAAATGTGAATAACTTTTTCCTTTTTGAATTACACATTTTTACATTTTTTAAATTGTAGTCTTGATAATGACCCCAAATGTGAATAACTTTTTTTTTTGAATTACTCATTATTACGTTTTTAAAATGTAGTCTTGATAATGTCTTCAAATGTGGATAACTTTTTTATTTTTGAATTACTCATTATTACGTTTTGTTTTTTCAAATGTAGTCTGGATTATGAATCCAAGTGTGTAAAAGTTTTTTCTGTTTGAATTACCCATTATTACGTTTTTTTAAAAAATTTAGTATTGATGACTCCAAATGTGAATAACTTTTTTCTTTTTGAATTACCCATTATTACGTTTTTAAAATGTAGGCTTGATAATGTCTCCAAATGTTGATATCTTTTCTATTTTTGAATTACGCATTATTATGTTTTTCTTAAATGTAGTCTTGATAATGGCTCCAAATGTGAATAACTTTTTTCTTTTTGAATTACCCATTATTATGTTTTTTTTTCAAATGTAGTCTTGATAATGTCTCAAAATGTGAATAACTTTTTTATTTTTGAAATACGCGTTCTTACGTTTTTTTTTTAAAATGTAGTCTGGATAATGTCTCAAAATGTGAATAACTTTTTTCTTTTTGAATTACCCATTATTACGTTTTGTTTTTTCAAATGTAGTCTGGATTATGAATCCAAGTGTGTAAAAGTTTTTTCTGTTTGAATTACCCATTATTACGTTTTTTTAAAAAATTTAGTATTGATGACTCCAAATGTGAATAACTTTTTTCTTTTTGAATTACCCATTATTACGTTTTGTTTTTTCAAATGTAGTCCGGATTATGAATCCAAGTGTGTAAAAGTCTTTTCTGTTTGAATTACCCATTATTACGTTTTTTTTAAAAAATTTAGTATTGATGACTCCAAATGTGAATAACTTTTTTCTTTTTGAATTACCCATTATTATGTTTTTTAAAATTCAGTCTTGATAATGACTCCAAATGTGAATAACTTTTTCCTTTTTGAATTACACATTTTTACATTTTTTAAATTGTAGTCTTGATAATGACCCCAAATGTGAATAACTTTTTTTTGAATTACTCATTATTACGTTTTTAAAACGTAGTCTGGATAATGTCTTCAAATGTGGATAACTTTTTTATTTTTGAATTACTCATTATTACGTTTTTTTTTCAAATGTAGTCTTTATAATGTCTCCAAATGTATAAAACTTTTTTCTTTTTGAATTACCCATTTACGTTTTTTTTTTCAAATGTAGTCTTGATAATGTCTCCAAATGTGAATAACTTTTTTATTTTTGAATTACCCATTATTACGTTTTTTTTCAAATGTAGTCTTGATAATGGCTCCAAATGTGAATAACTTTTTTCTTTTTGAATTACCCATTAATACTTTTTTTTTCAAATGTCTTGATTTTGAATCCAAGTGTGTATAAGTTTTTTCTGTTTGAATTACCCTTTATTACGTTTTTTTTAAATTTAGTCTTGATATTGACTCCAAATGTAAATATCTTTTTTTTTGAATTACCCATTATAACGTTTTTTAAAATTCAGTCTTGATAATGACTCCAAATGTGAATAACTTTTTCCTTTTTGAATTACACATTTTTACATTTTTTAAATTGTAGTCTTGATAATGACCCCAAATGTGAATAACTTTTTTTTGAATTACTCATTATTACGTTTTTAAAATGTAGTCTTGATAATGTCTTCAAATGTGGATAACTTTTTTATTTTTGAATTACTCATTATTACGTTTTTTTTTTTAAATGTAGTCTTTATAATGTCTCCAAATGTGTAAAACTTTTTTCTTTTTGAATTACCCATTTACGTTTTTTTCAAATGTAGTCTTGATAATGTCTCCAAATGTGAATAACTTTTTTATTTTTGAATTACCCATTATTACGTTTTTTTTTTCAAATGTAATCTTGATAATGGCTCCAAATGTGAATAACTTTTTTCTTTTTGAATTACCCATTAATACTTTTTTTTTTTCAAATGTAGTCTTGATTATGAATCCAAATGTGTATAAGTTTTTTCTGTTTGAATTACCCTTTATTACGTTTTTTTTTTAAATTTAGTCTTGATAATGACTCCAAATGTGAATAACTTTTTTCTTTTTGAATTACCCATTATTACGTTTTTTAAAATTTAGTCTTGATAATGACTCCAAATGTGAGTAACTTCTTTTATTTTTGAATTACGCATTATTACGTTTTTCTTAAATGTAGTCTTGATAATGGCTCCAAAACTTTTTTCTCTTTGAATTACTCATTATTACTTTTTTAAAATGTAGTATTGATAATGTCTCCAAATGTGGATAACTTTTTTGTTTTTGAATTACGCATTATTACGTTTTTCTTAAATGTAGTCTTGATAATGGCTCCAAATGTGAATAACTTTTTTCTTTTTGAATTACCCAGTATTACGTTTTTTTTCCAAATGTAGTCTTGATAATGTCCCCAAATGTGAATAACTTTTTTATTTTTGAATTACGCATTATTATGTTTTTCTTAAATGTAGTCTTGATAATGGTTCCAAATGTGAATAACTTTTTTCTTTTTGAATTACCCATTATTACGTTTTTTTTTTAAATGTAGTCTTGATAATGTCTCAAAATGTGAATAACTTTTTTTTTTTGAAATACGCGTTCTTACGTTTTTTTTAAAATGTAGTCTGGATAATGGCTCCAAATGCGAATAACTTTTTTCTTTTTGAATTACCCATTATTACGTTTTGTTTTTTCAAATGTAGTCTGGATTATGAATCCAAGTGTGTAAAAGTTTTTTCTGTTTGAATTACCCCTTATTACGTTTTTTTAAAAAATTTAGTATTGATGACTCCAAATGTGAATAACTTTTTTCTTTTTGAATTACCCATTATTATGTTTTTGGAAATCTCTTGATATTGACTCCAAATGTAAATATCTTTTTTATTTTTGAATTACCCATTATAACGTTTTTTAAAATTCAGTCTTGATAATGACTCCAAACGTGAATAACTTTTTCCTTTTTGAATTACACATTATTACATTTTTTAATTTGTAGTCTTGATAATGACCCCAAATGTGAATAACTTTTTTCTTTTTGAATTACTCATTATTACGTTTTTAAAATGTAGTCTTGATAATGTCTTCAAATGTGGATAACTTTTTTATTTTTGAATTACTCATTATTACGTTTTTTTTTTCAAATATAGTCTTTATAATGTCTCCAAATGTGAATAACTTTTTTATTTTTGAATTACCCATTATTACGTTTTTTTTTCAAATGTAGTCTTGATAATGGCTCCAAATGTGAATAACTTTTTTCTTTTTGAATTACCCATTAATACTTTTTTTTTCAAATGTAGTCTTGATTATGAATCCAAGTGTGTATAAGTTTTTTCTGTTTGAATTACCCTTTATTACGTTTTTTTTTAAATTTAGTCTTGATAATGACTACAAATGTGAATAACTTTTTTCTTTTTGAATTACTCATTATTACGTTTTTAAAATGTAGTCTTGATAATGTCTCCAAATGTGGATAACTTTTTTATTTTTGAATTACGCATTATTACGTTTTTCTTAAATGTGGTCTTGATAATGGCTCCAAATGTGAACAACTTTTTTCTTTTTGAATTACCCATTATTACGTTGTTTTTTCAAATGTAGTCTTGATAATGTCTCCAAATGTGAATAACTTTTTTCTTTTTGAATTACCCATTATTACGTTTTTTTTTTCAAATGTAGTCTTGATAATGGCTCCAAATGTGAATAACTTTTTTCTTTTTGAATTACTCATTATTACGTTTTTAAAATGTAGTCTTGATAATGTCTCCAAATGTGGATAACTTTTTTATTTTTGAATTACGCATTATTACGTTTTTCTTAAATGTGGTCTTGATAATGGCTCCAAATGTGAACAACTTTTTTCTTTTTGAATTACCCATTATTACGTTGTTTTTTCAAATGTAGTCTTGATAATGTCTCCAAATGTGAATAACTTTTTTCTTTTTGAATTACCCATTATTACGTTGTTTTTTCAAATGTAGTCTTGATAATGTCTCCAAATGTGAATAACTTTTTTATTTTTGAATTACGCATTATTACGTTTTTTTTTTTCAAATGTAGTCTTGATAATGGCTCCAAATGTGAACAACTTTTTTCTTTTTGAATTACCCATTATTACGTTGTTTTTTCAAATGTAGTCTTGATAATGTCTCCAAATGTGAATAACTTTTTTCTTTTTGAATTACCCATTATTACGTTTTTTAAAATTTAGTCTTGATAATGACTCCAAATGTGAGTAAGTTTTTCCTTTTTGAATTACACATTATTGCATTTTTTAAATTGTAGTCTTGATAATGACTCCAAATGTGAATAACTTTTTTCTTTTTGAATTACTCATTATTACGTTTTTAAAATGTAGTCTTGATAATGTCTCCAAATGTGGATAACTTTTTTATTTTTGAATTACGCATTATTACGTTTTTCTTAAATGTGGTCTTGATAATGGCTCCAAATGTGAACAACTTTTTTCTTTTTGAATTACCCATTATTACGTTTTGTTTTCAAATGTAGTCTTGATAATGTCTCCAAATGTGAATAACTTTTTTTTTGAATTACGCATTATTACGTTTTTTTTTAAATGTAGTCTTGATAATGGCTCCAAATGTGAATAACTTTTTTCTTTTTGAATTACCCATTATTACGTTTTTTTTTCAAATGTAGTCTTGATTCTGAATGCAATTGTGTATAAATTTTTTCTGTTTGAATTACCCATTATTACATTTTTTTTAAAATTTAGTCTTGATAATGACTCCAATTGTCAATAACTTTTTTCTTTCTGAATTACCCATTATTATGTTTTTTTAATGTCGTGATAATGACTCCAAATGTGAATAACTTTTTTGTCTTTGAATTACTCATTATTACTTTTTTAAAATGTAGTATTGATAATGTCTCCAAATGTGGATAACTTTTTCATTTTTGAATTACGCATTATTACGTTTTTCTTAAATGTAGTCTTGATAATGGCTCCAAATGTGAATAACTTTTTTCTTTTTGAATTACCCATTATTATGTTTTTTTTCCAAATGTAGTCTTGATAATGTCCCCAAATGTTAATAACTTTTTTATTTTTGAATTACGCATTATTAAGTTTTTCTTAAATGTAGTCTTGATAATGGCTCCAAATGTGAATAACTTTTTTCTTTTTGAATTACCCATTATTACGTTGTTTTTTCAAATGTAGTCTTGATAATGTCTCCAAATGTGAATAACTTTTTTATTTTTGAATTACGCATTATTACGTTTTTCTTAAATGTAGTCTTGATAATGGCTCCAAATGTGAATAACTTTTTTCTTTTTGAATTACCCATTATTACGTTTTTTTTTTCAAATGTAGTCTTGATAATGGCTCCAAATGTGAATAACTTTTTTCTTTTTGAATTACCCATTATTACGTTTTTTTTTCAAATGTAGTCTTGATTATGAATCCAAATGTGTATAAATTTTTTCTGTTTGAATTACCCATTATTACGTTTTTTTTTAATTTAGACTTGATAATGACTCCAATTGTCAATAACTTTTTTCTTTCTGAATTACCCATTATTATGTTTTTTTAATGTCTTGATAATGACTCCAAATGTGAATAGTTTTTTTTGAATTACCCATTATTACGCTTTTTTTAAAATGTAGTCTTGATAATGACTCCAAATGTGAATAACTTTTTTTTTGAATTACGCATTATTAATTTTCTTAATGTAGTCTTGGTTTAAAATGTAGCCTTCGAGACCGTTTTGCCCGACGTAAGTCGGTTTTGTTTAAATATACAATTGTTCATCGCAAATGGCAGTCATTTTGCATACAATCCTAATATTTAGTGTTTTGATTGCAATTTCTCAGTTGAAGAATTAATTTCTCTGTTGAACAAGTCGGCACAAATTCAGTTAGTTGTCATACTCAGATTTCGGAGAGCAAAACGTATGGCACCGTGTGGTATATTTGCAACAAATTTTCTTTTGAACGAAGTTTGAAGTGATTTTTGTCGCGCTTGTCGTTTTTTTGCCTGAACGTTTTCACTTGAAGTCGAGTGATTTTTACGTCCTTGAGTTTTGTTCTCTAATTCACCATTTTTCTGAGATCAATTTGCGCCAGTTTACTACTGAAAGTCAAATTAAAAGTCAGTTAAAAATGGTTTCGGATCTTTTCCGTTTGTGCCCCCCCCCCCCCCCCCCCCAGTACGTTATGCGCCCCCCAATTACAGAGCACGTGCCATTACATAGTAAATCATTATGTTAAAATATGGCACGTGCGTCTGGGGGTGCAAATAATATGCGCCCACTAAGCTGGGTGGGCACAAACGGAAAAGATCCTTGGTTTCTTTTTCACGTTAAATCTTAAGGCCAGGGAAGTTAATTTTCAAAATTACATCTGATTTTTTAGGTGGCCATCCTTTGCGCGAGGAAAAGCCGCGCAGTTTCCTGATGAACGTCGCAGGACGACTAGCAATTTTTCCAAGGGATCCACTCGTCGAAGATTTGGAGATACAGGATCAGGTTCCCCTTTGCTCGCCTACTTTAATTGCAAGCAATGTGGAATTCCTCTCGCTTTACAATTCTGCAATTCCGGGAATTGCCAGGAGTCCCTATTTCGAAGACGCCGTTTGGTTGATGTGCGGCGCATTTGGGTTCAAAGTCTGGCTGCCATTGCCCCAGGCTAATGAAGCTAATAACGAAATCTCAAACGATCAAAGTTTCAAAAGATCGGTATTCGTTTTCCACCCTGTTGTGTACCCGGTTGCTGTTGAGTGTAATTCGGGTTTCATGATGGGCGTTGACTCCGACAACTCAGTTGTGGCGACAAAAGATATTATGGATATTCTGAACCCACCACCTGTTGCTCCAGCTAAGACCGCTTCTGAGATGCTGGGAATATCAGTGGCTAGTAAGAGTGTTGGGGGCACTCAGAATTCAGGAGGGCAAATTGTAGCTAACTATCTCGTGACCAAAACAGTGAGTACTTCACTTCGTTTTATAGCGACGGTTCAATTCGATAATCTATGAGTTGAAAAGAATTTGGAAGTTGGACCGCTGTTATTTTGTTTCAAAAATGAGAACTTCGAATCCGTGAATTTAAAAAAGTTGCAATCTGGAAAGTTGGAACGGCTCAATTGAATTTCCCTAAAGCAAAAATTAATTTTTGGGTTACAATTATCCAGCGCTGAACAGTTTATTTTCAGCTGGAGATGTTCATTCCTCAGCTTGTGGAAGAAATGTTGAGACGCAATCTTAATTCACATGCTGTCCGTCTGCTGCGCAGTATTGAAAGTGTTCCCTCATTTGATCACATGCTCGAGTTGCTTCTACATAATGTGCTGGAAACGGAGGCGACGGCCAATGAGCCCATTGCTGATCCCCTGTTACCTTGTGTTATGGGTGTTTTCAATCAACATTACAGGAGCAAATTTCTGAGAATCTTAGCAAAGTGTGCAAGGAAGAGTGAAGTTGCTATCTGGAGCTTTTTGTTCAGTACTGCGGGTAATCCTGCCCATTATTTTAAGGTTCGTCTCTAAAATGGAGTTCACTAAAAACTCTAGTTGCAGGGTTGTCATTCTAATGCTTTTTGCTGAAAGACGAGAACGAACCCGAGTAAGCAGGTCCGTATTATGGCTGCAAAGCTGTGAGCTGAGTGGAGCTATATTGCGGTGTTCGTGGTTGTTTAACCATCCAAGAGGGATTGTATTGGTGTTCAATTGCTCTCAAACAAAGTTTGCAGCAATTATATCAGTCCTGTTGGTCTTTTTTCTGCAACTTTTCGCTTGACCGACTTTTCGTCTGACCCATTTGACTTTTCGTCCTCAAAAACGGGATAAACAGTTAGCGCCCAGAGGTCATTAAGTTCGCTTAGAGCCTTTCAGCTCACTAGTCTCACAGTATGCGATTCACAGAAACTGTTTTGGAGACTTATACTTATGGTGTGAAGGGCGGTTCTTAGAGTTCGGCCGTCCTCGCCCCTCCCCCCAACAATCCCACCGTGCACCGGCCCCGCTGCGCTCACCTCGTACGCCTTCAATTAAGCTAACGCTAGCCTCACTAAACCGTAGATAGCTATTGACGAAGCCAACTGGTCGTTTGAGAGCAATTCGCTCCGACGTTAGTGGGTTATGTTTTCTTTTTAATAGCCGCCCTCATCTTCTTAGCCGGCTATTATTGCGCTCGTATTTTTTTTACTTCGTCAAACTTTTTTTCGCTTTACCATTTTGCCGCTTTTTCGACATTTTGCGTGAAATCTTTTTGACTTCTCTAGGCTAGTTTCTCTCTTCTCTCATTCTGCTAAAAGTGAATTTGAACATCAGTTGCTAAGCAAAGCAATTCAAAATGAACAGAGTCGGTATAAAAAATTGAAGTCAGAAATAGAAACGGGATAAACCCATAAAGCCCAATTTTAGATGCGCGCTATTTGAACGTCGTTCCTATAAGTCTTAGTTACCACCTCAAATCTTATTGGTGTTGATAGTAGCCCCTGTAGCCTCTCTCTAAGAAACAGAAGTATGTTCAACTACGAAATGCCATCAAAATAAATCGGACTTAAAAAATATTTTTGTACAAAAATCTTTTTTTTTCAATATATTCTATTCGTTCAATCCCAATCATGCTTATTGGAATCAACGGCGGCTATTTTCCGGCAATCTGCCGGGTATGTTTTCGATACAATTCAAAGAATTTGCATGTATTGGGGGATTCTTTTTACGATTCGGAGAGTATTAGTTATCTTGGAATTTTTTGGACTCGAAGAGGAGCATTGGTTTTCTATCTT
The DNA here is from genome assembly GCF_964194025.1 of Convolutriloba macropyga. Taxonomy (NCBI): domain Eukaryota; kingdom Metazoa; phylum Xenacoelomorpha; order Acoela; family Convolutidae; genus Convolutriloba; species Convolutriloba macropyga. The sequence continues at coordinate 39,146,564 of NC_134470.1, read as the reverse complement.
TTTGTTTTGGTTTTCTTATTGTCTTTTTGTTTTTTACAGGAAGTAGATTTGTTCATGTGGTCTTTTGACCCAAAAAGCAAAAGTGAGAAAAGTTGTCACGGTGAACAGATAGTTGCTGAGCAACAGAAGTTTTGTGATCGTGCGTTGCGTTCAGTTAGTGAATTCTGGCCTCGAAAAGTGTCTTTAAGAGAATGCCGCTTACATATGATAACTGTTTAGCCGTTTTTTGTCCATTTGGCTCAATTTTTTAATGAAATTTGGTTCTTGTAAACTAATTTTTTGATCGTTGCTGCATTAGGTCATTTGCGTGATTAGATTGCAATAATACGTGACTTACCTCACTCGATAAAATAACTCTGCTCTTTAAAACTTCATGTTGAGTTTTGTCAGTCTAATGGAGGGTTGTCAATCTAATGCTTTTCGCTTAAAGATTAGAACGAAACCAGAGTAGGCAGGCCCTTTTGATGGCTGCGAAGCTGTAAGCTGAGTGGAGCTATATTGTGGTGGTCTTGGTGACCTACAACAACTCCACTGTGCACCGCCCTGCTCTGCTCACATCATAAACCTTCAATTAAGCTAAAGCTAGCCTCACTAAACCGTAGCTAGCTACTGACGAGGCCAAGCGGTCGTTTGAGAGCAAATTGCTCTGACTTTAGTCGGTTATAATCTTTCTCTTTTTACAATTCAAAGAGTTTGCATGGTTTCGAGGGGCTCTTTTTGGACTCAAAGTGGAGCATTGGTTTTGTCTCTTTGTTTTTTTTACAGGAATCTTTTTTTGTGTTGTACAGGAATCAGATTTGTTCATGTGGCTTTTTGAGAAAAGCTGTCGCGATGAACAAGTAGCTGAGCAAGAGAAGTTTTTTGATCATGCGTTGCGTTCAGTTAGGGACTTTGGCTCTGGAAAGTGTCTCTAAGAGAATGGCGCGTAAACAATTTTCAATCAATGCCGCATTAAGTCATTTGCGTGATTAGAATTTGATAATACGTGACTTACCTCACTCGATTAAATGGCTTGCTCTTCAAAACTTAAGTTTTGTTTGAATTAGTTTAAGGTCAAAGAAACTCCTATGTGTATTTAAGGTCCTAATTAAAAAGTTTATGTAGTATGACTTGTAACGAGCTGTTTCATTTTATCACTGAAACATTTTTTCATAGGTTTTTGAGCGGCGTCGATTTGTTTTTCAACTTATATCTTCAATTTGTTTCTATCTACGATACATGGCACGCCTGTCTATTTTTTTTTCAGTTATTCCGGCAATCTGACTGCTATAATATTCATGCTGCTGTGTTATGCAATTTGTTTGCGTTTTTTCCCGTGATAATGGTATGGTCTTCTACATTTTTATATCACCATTTATTACATTTTTTTGAATTGTAATCAAAAATTTTTTTCTAGAAATTTGTCATTTTGTTTTTCCAGCCCCAGGGGCCAGGAATCCTCCTTTAACGTTTTTGAATGCTTATATAGGGAGTTGTTTCTCGACACGTTTTTACTGCGCGTTTTTTAACAGGTTTCTCAGCCAAGGCAGAGTTTATTAGAGGCATTTATTAATTGCTCTCAAACGAAGTTTGTAGCAATTATATTAGTCCTGTCGGTCTTTTTTACGCAATTGTTCGCTTGACAGATTTTTCGTCTGACGCTTTTGACTTTTGGTTCTCAAAGATGGGATAATCAGGCAGCGCCCAGCGGACTTTAAGTGCTCTTAGAGGCTTTCAGCTCTCTTTCAGCTCAGACTGTTTTGAAGACTTTACTTATGGTGTGAAGTGCCGTTCTTAGAGGTTGAAGACCCCTGAGATTTTAACCCCCCCCCCCTCTATTGCCCCCACACTCCCCACCCCCGCGCGCTGTTACCCCCACCCCACTGTTGCCTCTAACCCCCTCCATCAGCCATCGGTGTACCCCCCCCCCCCCCCCCCCCCCGTTTCTATCTGACGAACAACCGCTCGCTGCTAAAAACACGCAAATTTGTACTATTTTGCAATTTTTTTCAAGTTTTTTGAATTTTTTTAAACATTTTTTTGATTTTTATCACTCCTAGGTGTCAAGGAACCTCCTAATCTTTAATAATAGGTTACTGTATATTTTCTAGTTGTAATGGAATGGTTTCAACATTTTAACATCACGAATTTCAGCGGTTGATTTTCATTTTTCCTTATGCAGGTCTTTCTGGACCCAGGGGCGCGAAAACATCCTAAGGGGTTTGATAATAAGTTAGTGACCAATTTTTATAGGCCATGGAATAGTTTTTCAACTTTTTAATATCACAAATATTTGCAATTTTTTGATAAAACTTGCTTTTTTCAAGTTCTTTTGAAAATTTTTCTCGTTTTCTTAGGTTTTTTCAACCTCAAGAGCCAATGAACCTCCTCTAGGGTTTGAAAATAGGTTACTGTATAACTTGTAGATGTAATGGATTGTCTTGCAAGATTTTAAGATAACGAATTTTAGCGTTTTTTAAAACAGTTTTTGCCATTTTTTGCAAATTTTTTATAGTCATTATAGTCATTTACAGTCATTATTCAAGTTTTTTGAGCCTCAGGTTGCAGAAAACCTCCGTTATTGTTTCATAATAAGTTACTGGAAATTTTTTGTTTGTCATGAATTAATTTGCAACTTTTTTATTTCACAAGTTAAGCAATTTTTTTTTGAAATTTGCAAGTATTTTGAAGTTTTCATATGTTTTTTAGTTTCTCTAGCCTCAAGAGCCACGGAACTTCCTCTAGGGTTTGATAACATGTTACTGCATAGTTTATTGATGTAATGGAATGTTTTTCAAGATTTTAATATCACGAATTTAAGCAATTTTTTTTAAAATATTTGCAATCTTTGCATGTTTTTGAATTTTTCGGCACCAGGACCCTGGGACCTCCTCCAAGGTTTGATAATAAGCTGCTGCATAGTTTCTAGAGTTAATGGGATGGTGATCAATATTTTTTTGACCCCAGTTTTAGTAGTTTTCGGAAAATTTTGCCATGTTCCAAAGGTATGGATCTTTATGAGCCATTGAAACTATTTGAGGCTTGAAAAGGGGATACTGGATAGTCTCTTGAGACAATGAAATGGTTTTTAATATGTGAATATCTTGCATTTTAGCAAAATTTTATTAAAATTTGCAATTGTTTCCAAAATTTTTCAATTTTTTGTCCTTTTCTGAGTTTAACGACCATTACTGGCCAACAAAACTTTTTAAGTCTCGGAGACGGGTTATTTGATAGAAATTTCAAGACAAAAAATGGTTTTGTACTTTTTTTAGCGCAAAGTTGATTTTTTTTTAATTTTGCCTTTTTCAGTTTTTTTATATGATTTATTAACTAACGAGGCTAGGTAACTAGAAGTTGCTGAGTCGATTCCCATCGTGGAAAATATTCTCTTTCTCTCTCGGTCGGTTAGAGTTTCTTTCTTTCTCTTTCTCGTTGACGTTTGATCTCTCTCACTCTATCTATCTTTCTCTCCCTTTGATGATGCCGCACTTCATGTGCTGTAATGTGGCGTAATGTCATCTTCTCTGATCCTCATTAACAATGAGTTATAGTAGAAATGTTTTTATCATAAATGACTGAACAGGCACTTTTTAGGAAATTATTGTTAATTGCTCTCAAAAGCAGTTTGTAGCAAATATGATAATCCTGTTTGTCTCATTTACAATTTTTCGCTTGGCCGATTTTTCGTCTGATCCATTTGACTTTAGTCTTCAGAAACGGGATAAAGAGGTAGTGCTCAGCTTGCATTAAGCTCTCTTATAGCCGTTCAGCCCACTGTGCTTCAAGTATTGTTTTGGAGACTTATACTTATGGTGTGAAGGGCGGTTCTTAAAAAATGATCCCACACTCCACCCACAGATCAGCCCCTTATAACTCCCTCCAACCCATTTTGCACCCCCGCTGCGCTCACCTTACACTCCTTCAATTAATCTAGAGCTAGCCCACTAAACCGTGACTAGCTACTGACAAAGCCAACCGCTGGCCGGTCGTTTGAGAGCAATTCGCCCGACGTTAGTCGGTTATGTTTCTATTTGCGATGTCGTGATGATTGACCGTGCGATAATGGCTATTCTTTCAGCTCTCGAGTTCAGTATTATTATAGCTGCGAAGCTATAAGCTGGGTTGGCTATATTGCGGTTTTTCTGACTTCAAGAGGAGTTTTGATTTTCTGAAATTTTTTTATCTTGTTGAGAAGCACTTGTTGAGTAGAACTGAAAGCGAAAGTGAGTAAAATTGCAATGTGAACTAATGTTTTTCGAGTGAGAAAAAATTTTTGATCATGCGCTGCGTTCAGTGATTGACTTTTCGACTTTGACATTTTTTTGAAAGTATGGCACGCCCAGAGGATTGCCGGTTTTTCGTCCAATTGGCCCAGTTGTTTTGTTTAACTGCTCTCAAACGAAGTTTTGAAAGCAATTAATTTTGAGAGCAATTATATTAGTCCTGTGGGCTTTTAATGCGACTTTTTCTTGCCCATTTCACTTTTCGTCCTGGAAAACGGGATGGACAGCTAACACCCGGAGGCCATTAAGTTCTCTCAGAGCCTTACGACAAACCAGTCTCTAAGAATGCGATTCATCAAAACTGTTTTTTTTGAGGAGACAGTTTTAAGGTGTCAATAGTGGAGCTTATTGACCCCCACCTCATAAGATCAATTTTAAAACTGTTTCAACTTTTTTAGAAAAAAGTTTTAACGTTTTAAATCTTTGATTTATTTTTTTTTTGTTTTTGTACAGGAGCATGGCTGTGTAGTTTTTCTAATCATCGATTGCTCACTAATGAAATTTATTTGTTGTTTTTATTTTTTACAAATTTTGTATCTTTCTTTCAAAAATCTTGTAGTTTCCATGTTTTTGCATCGCGTACCTATTCTCCACATTCTAGCATATAGTATTCTCCGAAAACCTGTAGATTTATTTGTTCTGCGTTGTCTTTTGGTTAACATGATGTTAGCCTGTTTCTTAGATGTTTCTTCGACTTTTTTGTTTGCAAATTATTTTAAGTATAATGCATCACAGAATTTGCTACTTTGTTTTTTGGCGAATTTGCTTTCTTGCTAATTCCATATAAAAATTTTGACAGATTGTTACTTCTGCAAAATTTCCTGAGGCATCGTTCATTGTAATAAACTATTTTTTGCCTTGCACTATTATTCTGTTGTTTGTCTTTTTTTAAGAATAACTCTATTTTTGCAATTGTGTTGTTGATGATATCTCCAACCTGATAGAAGTATATCTCATTTCTATCTGAATTGATTTGACGCCAAAACAAAGAAATTGGTGTTTTCCTGAGTCACTCTTTTTTAAAAATTAAGTATACTTTCTCAATATTATGTCTTATGCTTTAACAATGTCTTTGTGGTCCAAATTCTAGTCCGTTTTGAGCGTGTCAGTATTTGATCATCCTAAGATTTTTGGTCATTTTTCCTTTTACCATTTGGTCATTTTTCCTTTGATCATTTTTCCTTCCATTTGTTCATACATGGCTGAAAAAGTCAAATTTTCTGACTTTTTTCTCACTAACGGCGTTTGCGCGTGACGTCATTTCTCAGTCTCTCTAGAAAAAGTCTGTAGGTCATTTGCGTCATGAGATTTGGATCATACGTGACTCAATTAGTTTAAAGTCAAAGGGACACATATGGGTAATAAAGTTCCCTAGTAAAAAGGCTTCTGCGGATGGAATTTTAACAAGTTTTTTATCGCTAAATGTTTTGGAATTAGTATTTTTGAGTGGAGTCGATAACTTTTTCAAAAATGAGATTATCATTATGAGCAGTTTTGATTCTTGTTCGGCTGATACAATTTTTTGATGATTCATTGTTTTCTTTGTCCTTTAGTTTTTTGTCCTTAAGCGCTCACTCGTCAGATCTTTTTTGAATTGCGACCAGCATATGGGTGAATTTATCTCAAATCATTTTTGCAGCAGTAATTTGGGTCCTATTTGTCTTTTCCGTGCAATTGCTGGCTTGATAGTTTTTATCACATGACCAAAGCCACTGTTCGCTCTGAAGAATAGGGTAAAATGGTAATTCCTTCTGCAGTTCTCTGGGAGGTTTAGCAAGAGTCTAAGTGCACTGTTCAATTCAAGTTGTTCAAGAGAACAACTGTACTGAAGTTATTAGTAGGCAAAAATCCCCATTCCCCTCACTTTTACTGACCCCTCACACAATGAATCTAGCCTTCTTAAACTTTAAGCTGGCTTCAGCCAAATCTAACCTCTCGTAATTTGTTTGAGCAAATCGTCCGACGTTAGCGGTTGCTTAAGAGTAGCGAAAATGATTGCTTAGCAAGCTACATTGGAAGAAATTGAAGTTCGTCGCAATTTTGAAAGTCCCGCGGTCTTTTTGATAATGAGATTTTGTGCTTGAACGATTTTCATCTAACGCTTTTAACTTTTCGCCCTCAAAAACAGGATTAACAGGTAAAGCACAGGCAGCTCGGAAACAGGTAAATTTGAACAGCTCTCAGGTCTCGACTACTCTCGAAGCGTACAATTCACCAAAGATGTTAAGAAGACGAAGTCAAGCCTAATTGAGGACATAATGATAATCAAATTGAAGTTTAATTGATCAGAGCATTAATTATTCCATAATTTCCTTTGCATATTTGTACGTCGAGATTCTTATTTTCTCCGTATCATGCAATTATATCTGTTAGATGATATCAATACTGCATTTGTAAAATAATTGTTAATAGCCGCCCTCATCTTCTCAGCCGGCTATTATAGCGCTCCTATTTTTTACAATTCAAAGAATTTGAATTGTATTGGGGCGCTGTCTTTTTTTTTTTTAAGATCTGTTCACACATTTTCATGATTTTTGAAGTCAAATTGGAGTAGTGATTTTGGTCACGCCGAAACAGGAAGTGGAGCGAAAAAGCGAGTGGTTTTGCGGCGTGAATTTTTTTCCCTCTAATTTTAAAGTAGAGTGAGAAAACGGTGTTTGAACAAAAATTCGGTTTCTCGGTAGTGATTTTTTGTTCACATGCGGAAATTTCACTCTGATTTTTACGGTTTTTTCGATTTTTTGGATCGGATTTTTTTCTAAATGGTTTTCCCAATCCAGTCACAGCTCTTTCTAGGCCTAGTTTTTTGTTTGAATGAAATTTTAATTTCTCGACAGTAGTTTTTTTTGTTCACATGCGGCATTTTGACATTGATTTTTTGTTTTTTTTTTGTTTTTTTTATCTGATTTTGTTAAATGGTTTTCTCAAATGAATGCCGTTTCTATTCTTCCTTATTTTTTTTATGGCATTTGTGGAGGTTTAGTGTTCACAATAGTTGTTCTAGTTGTTTAGTAATAAGTATGGGCAATTTTGGATATGAATCATTTTGTTGAGAAATATGACAAAAAATGGTGAAAATTGGAACTATTTTCCTTATTTTTTTGCAGTTTTTCGTTTTTTTGTTTTTAGACAAGTTTCTTAGCCTATTGTGACTTGCCTATTGTTTTGCGAGCATCTATATACCCTATTCGCTGAAAAGATTTTTTGTTTGGATTTATATGATTTTGTAATAAAAAATTTGTAACTTTTTCCAGTTTTTTAGTGCAAGTTGTTTTAAAGAGCTTTTTTTCATAATTTGGCCTCAAGTATTTTTAAAACATTCGCTTAATTGGTTTTAGTAAGCGCTAGTTGTTTTGATGAAGTAATTTTGTCAAAAATAGTTATTTCGGGATCTTGATTTATAACAAAATTTGATCAGATTTTTTTTTCAGAGTTTAACAGATTTGATTTTTTTGTTTTTACTTTTTTGTTTTATGGTTTGGTTTGGAGATAATCGTAAATTAGTGGAGGCAAGTTTTTTCTGATGAGTAGTTGGATGGCGGTTAAATAGATTTTCACTTCGAGTCGTTTCCGGAATTCTTCCGGCTATGTTTTTTTTTAAGATCTGTTCACACATTTTCACGATTTTTGAAGTCAGATTGGAGTAGTGATTTTGGTCACGCCGAAACAGGAAATGTTGCGAACATGCGAGTTGTTTTGCGGCGTGAAATTTTTTCGCTCTAATTTTAAAGTAGAGTGAGAAAACGGTGTTTGAACAAAAATTCGGTTTCTCGGTAGTGGTTTTTTGTTCATATGCGGCAATTTCACTCTGAATTTTACTGTTTTTCGAGTTCTTGGATCGGATTTTTTTCTAAATGGTTTTCCCAATCCATTCATAGTCCGTTCTAGGTCTAGTTTTTTTGTTTAGTCAAGGAAAATTCTTTGAATTGTACGTCAGGACTTGTCCTGCTATGTTTTTTTTACTTCGTCGAATAAAAAAATGTTTCGCTTTACCTCATTTTGCCGCCTTTTCAACATTTTGCGTGAAATCTTTTTGACTTCTCTAGGCTAGTTTCTCTCTTCTCTCATTCTGCTAAAAGTGATTTTGAACATCAGTTGCTCAGCAAAGCAATTCAAAATGAACAGAGTTAGTACAAAAATGGATGTCAGAAATAAAACGGGATAAACCCATAAAGCCCAATTTTAGATGCCCGCTATTTGAACGTCGTTCCTATAAGGCTTATTTACCATCTCTAATGCTTATTGTTATTGATGGTAGCCCCTGTAGCCTCTCTCTAAGAAACAGAAGTATGTTCAACCACGAAATGCCATCAAAATAAATCGGACTTAAAAAAATGTTTCTGTACAAAAATCTTTTTTTCAATATCTTCTGTTATTTCAATCCCAATCATGCTTATTGGAATCAACGGCGGCTATTTTCCGGCAATCTGCCGGGTATGTTTAGTATTTTGAAACGAAAGTGTTAGTGTTTTGTACAAGTAATACAATTGTACGAGCCCTTGGTATGTTGCCTGAGACGTTCAGTTGTTTCCGATCTTATCACTAGTGTCACTTTGGCTTCTGTTTTCACGGCAACTTCTGGTTTTTTCTTGTTACTAATGGTATGAAAAAATGTTTTAGAAACTGAATATTATTTTTATTAATGACAGGGGTAATTAGCCATCCCATGAAGTATAATTTTATCCCCTCAAATTTTTTGGCTTGTCACGGGTTTCATTGACTTGACTCAATTTGTTTTCCAAAAAAAAACAAATAATTTTGCCAGCATTTGTTCTTATTCCTTCATACTCTGTGGCATTGTCGCTGTATTAAATTCTTTCTCTTGATTAATAGACGCCGTCAGCATCTCAGCTGCTGTTATTTCAGCGCTCTTCTTTTTACAATCCAAAAACAGTTTCCAATTACTCTCAAACGAAGTAGCAATTTTATTAGTTCTCTGGTCTTTTTTATTCAATTTTTGTCTGATCGATTTTTCTAACTGTTCGGTCTCAAAAATGGGTTAAACCGGTAATGCCAGGAGGGCATTAAGGGCTCTTACCAGTCAGTAAGAGTGTGATTTACCAAAACTTTTTTGAGGAGACAATTTCATTTTGTTAAGGGTGGTTCTAAATCTTATAAGTTTGACCCCTCCACACCAACTGACCCCCCCCCCCCCCTCAGTCACCCCCAACCAACACGAACCTTTTCAACCCTCCGCCACCTGGTGGTTTGGACCCCCTCTCTTGCAGCCTTGCCAAACTTCCCCCCATCGCTTGTTTTTAATTCCTCGGACTACAAATCAAGACGTGTCCCGCTTTTTACAATCAAAGAATTTGAATTGTATTGGGGCGCTGTCTCTTTTTAGAGATCTGTTCACACATTTTGACGATTTTTGAAGTCAAATTGGAGTAGTGATTTTAGTCACGCTGAATCAGTTAGTGGAGCGAAAAAGCGAATGGTTTTGAGGTGTGAAATTTTTCACTCGAATTTGAAAGTAGAGTGAGAGAACGGTGTTTGAACAGAAATTTGCTTTCTAACTAGTGGTTTTTTGACCTTGAATTTTTTTGCTGTTTTTTGGTTCTTATTATTGGATTTCTTTTCTAAATAGCTTTTGCAATGCATTCAAAGTCCATTCTCGTTTAGTTAATGAAAATATTTTGAATTGTTAGTCAGGACTTGTCGGGCTATGTTTTTTTAATTCTTTTATTTTGATCACGTTTTCCGTTTTGCATGTCCCTACTTTGACGTCCAACTTTGGACTCACCTCAATCTTTGCTTTAACTGATTGAAGTTTTAACTGATTGTTTTTTAACAAATTTGTACAGATTAGTAACAAATTAGTGAATACGGTGAATGTCAAGTCAAAAAGGCAAAATTAAAACGAAACGGGATGAACCGATGCGCGGGTTTTTGTGTATTAGGTTATCAGGAGAAATTAGAGTAATCGTCAGGTGGAATTAGTATTTAGTTGAATAGCCTTTTGTTTAGAAGCCGAATTAAGTATAGTTGTATAGCCTGACCATCACATTTTGACTTCTCAAAAAAAATGTCAATTTCCATTTTCACTTTTTTCTTACTGTTTCGATCACTGTATTCGTGAGGGGGGTCAACGGTGGTTATTTTTCCGCAATTTGCCGGTCATCTCGTTTTTTTCACCTGAAGTTAGATCTGTTTGGTCTAACTTGGTTGTATCGTCACAATTTTGATTGTTCTAATTGGTTGGTTGTATTTCAGACGCTTTTTGGGATTGCTTGAGTCTATTTGAAATGTGTTTTTTTATTAATTGCTGCCGAACAAAGTTTGAATCAATTATTTTGAACGTGTGTGTCGTTTTTATGCAACTGTTTTACTTGACCGTTTTTGCGCTTTTCTATTCTTCGACTTTTTGAGTTACTTTTTCACGCTTTAGTGCTTTGTGTTTGAGCGATCTAAGTCGCCCTTTTTCTGAAATATAGTTTATTGTTAATATAAAAGTGATTGTGAGCGAAAAAGATTCAAATCTGTTGGTCCTTTTGGTTTGCGCTTTCTAAATGCGTTGTTTGACTTTTTATCGAAGGTTGTTTGACTTTTTATTGTTTTTGGTATATTTGACAACACTTGTTCTCTTGGATAGCTTTTTTGGATTGTTATTGAGGGCAAGCCCTGATGTACAATCCGAAAAGTAAATGAATTAAATCACGAGTAGTAAGATTATTATTAGATTAAAAAACTGAAGCCAACAAAATTTCTGGATTTATTACAGAACAAGAATTCAGTAAAGAATAATAAGAATTTAGTAAAGATAGAAAATAGGATCGTTTGTTTTTAGTTTGCCATCAACTTTTATTTGAGCAACTGTGGTCACACTTCAAATCAACTTTTTCATGTATTCATATATGCAATATTTTGCGAGAATAATTTTTGGATCTTCCCTCACTTCTTCGCTTGACTTCCCTGACTATCAAAATGGCTTTTGCTTACTTTAAATAGTGCAGGTCAGTAAAGATCATCTCAATCTAATTGATGAATTTTTGAAGTTTTTCAAATCTACATAAATCTAAATCATGCTGAAACATTAAAGCAATTAGGCGGAAACCTTGATTTTTCTGTTTTTTTTTGGTCCGTGTCGAATCACAGCTATTAAGATATTGAAGTTTTTATTGGGTTAGGTTAAAACGAGTCTTTAGGGTTGATGCTGCTATCTGTTAGAGAAGCATGCAATATTTTGTGGATAATTTTTCCGTAATGAATTTTAATAGCTGATAATGTGCTTTAGAGATGTCTTGAGGAAGAGGAGGATCTGTGGACTGCAGCCTCTTACATGATAATCTTACAGAGTCTTGAACCCTTGTCTGTGAGTAAGCAGTATGCCAATGTGTTAGTGGACACTTGTCTTGAGAAGCGACAGTGGCTGCTTGTCAGAGATATCATCCGGTTCCTCAAGTCTATTGGTAAGGTGGATCGCTCTATGTCTAACATAAGCGGAAAGGATCTATGAGTCGCCGCACTCTTTATTTATGAGTGGTTAATTGGCTAATTACACCGACGCAAAACCATTAACCTTTGTCAAAGGTAAATTAGGTAAAGAGTCTCGAAGGATTGAACAACTACAAATCAAATGAAGGTTCACCAAATAGTCTAACTGCAATCTGTTGGCAATGTCATGCAAAAAATCCATTAGAAACGAGGCCTTCTTAATGTATATAATACCTTTTATCCACGGAATCTAACAGTCAGTAACGGTGATAGTGACTTAAAACTTGATTCAGCCTCTTTTTAATCATTTTTTTCAGCTGCTTCCTCTGGTGATGAGTTTTCACCCAAAGTGACGCACACTCCCTATTCCGTGTACTCATTCCCACCTGCCCAAGTGACATCATCATCGACATCATCATCTGCCGCTGCCGGAGCTTCAGCTGTGTCGCCCAGCGGGCAAATATCAACAACCTCGCAGCTCCATTCGGCAACGTCGACTGGTGGGACGCCGTCTCAGTTCAATATTTCATCCTCGGGCATTGGTTAGTGTTCAAATAGTTTATCAGCTACTAGCTGTGGTTTCAGAATCATAGGTCTGTCTGGGTCTTAGTCGGGGTAGTACAGCACGCAGAGGGGTGATGGTCTTCCACTAGTTTTTTGAAACAACGCTTCTTTCGTCTTTTTTGCAGCTCACTTACTAGTCCTATGTTTTTATACGGGACGTTGAATATTGGATGACAAACCGATTTGGCGAATATCAAAAGAGACGCGTATTGGTGCAAATTTTCCGTGGAAATTATTTACCCGAAAAACAAACGCCCGAAAAGCTTTTACTTTTTATCAAATTGACAGAAATTTTCTCGAGCAACAATTTTAAGTAGTTCTATTCAAAAGACCTGCCAGTTTTAATTTAGTTCTTGATACTGGTCTTGAATACAAGAAACACAAACAAAATAAAACAGCTGTATACTATCGTTGGGTAATTAACGCGTGTCCAAGTCGACCTACTACAAAAAGCTTACTGCACAGATTCAAAACTTAACCAAGTGAGAAGAATTGAAGAAATATTGGAGGTAATGTTGGAATACATGAAGTTACTAATTCTGCCTAATACCAATGTTTTTAATTACTATCAAACGAAGATTTTTTTAAGTAGTCATGTTGAACATGTATGCGATTTTTTGTTTCTTTTCGCGATTGTTGTCCTGAAGTTGCTGGGAGGGCCCTAGTTCAAGATCACATTTTGAAGTTTTAGCCACAAATTTCTGCAGATTTTTTTGGCAGAATTTGAATTTATTGTTAAATAGGTCTTCAAGGGTCATAATCTATATAGTTCTTATGCAAGCTTTTTGTAAGGTATAGTTTTTATAGATATGGGTATTGTTTTTTGAGGTATATTTATTGCTAATGCCGTCTTAAAGACAAAAAACCGAAGTAAATTTTGCAAGCTTTGGCTTTTGGAAAATTCCTTTTATGTTTTGTACCTATTTGTAGGTATTGCTATGTATTTTCTGCTTGTGAAGTCCTAAGTGTCCCAAAATAAGACAAAGTTTTGAAGTTTTTAATTTTTTTAAAGATATGTTTAATAGCCGCCTCAGCTTTTCAGCCGGCTATTATAGCGCTCCTATTTTTTTACTTTGTCGAATAAAAATTTTTCGCTTTACCTTAGTTCACAGCTTGTTCAGCATTTTGCGTGAAATCTTTTTGACTACTCTAGGCTAGTTGCACTCTTCTCTCATTCTGCTAAAAGTGTTTTTAGACAGCAGTTGCTCAGTAAAGCAATTAAGAATGAACAGATTCAGTATCAGAAAACGAAATCAGAAATAGAAAAGGGATAAACACATAAAGCCCAATTTTAGATGCCCGTTACTCGAACTTTGTTCTTAGTTACCTTCTTTAATGATTATTGGTATTAATACTAGCCCCTGTGTTGTCTCACTGCGAAACAGGAGTATGCAGTTTAAACAGCACTTTAAAATTGTGTACAGAAATCATTTTTTAAAAGTTTTTTTCTCTTCTTTCAATCCCAATCTTTGTTATGGGAATCAACGGCGGCTATTTTCACGCAATCTGCTGGGTATGTTAAATTTTTGTGGTTTTTAATTCGAGTGACCAGCTAAACTCTTCTGAGCTTGAAGCTGAGGTCTTTCGTCAAAATTTTTGTTCAGCGGTAGTTCTGAACATACGAACGCCAGTGATCTTCATCGAATCTGTTATCTTCTGGAATATGTGCATTTAATAATTCTACGAAGTACGAAAGTTTTTAATTGCTCTCATACCAATTTTTTTGCAATAACATTAGTCCTGTTGGTCTTTTATGTAATTTTTTGTTTCGCTCATTTTTGAGAAGCGGAATAAACTGGTAAGATTAAGGGCACTAAATTGATGAGAATTTCTTTTAGAGCCGTGTTAGTCCCTCTGAAGTCCATTCCCCTAAATAAATGCCACCAGCCTCCCAAAGGATTTCAGTTAGGAGCTCTCCTTTTTTGCCAAAAAATTTGGATTGTAACGGTGTTCTGTCTTCATTGTAAGATGTGTCCGCTTATTTTTCCGATCATTCTTTCAAAGTGGGCTAAAAGATAAATAAATCTTTCAAAAGTGGGCTAAAAGATAAATAAATAAATCCTCTAAGGTAGAATTAAGTTTAATTAGTTCCCTGTGCTGGCTTAAGTAGTCTTGTGTCTGTGTAGTCAAGTGCTTAGTGTCCCAGAGTTGCTGGAAGGCCCAAGTTCAAGGTGAAAAGCTTAGAGTTCGATGCCTTTGAGCCCCAAATTGTGCAGATCTTTTTTCGCTGTCTTTGATTTTTTAAAAAATAATTATTCAATCGACGTTAGTCATAGCCATACACTTCTTGCACAGCTATATTTTTTTCTATCTGTTTTTTGAGGGACATATATTGGTAATGCAAACTTGAAAACAGAAAAACAACAGTAAATTTTTTCCGGTTATTGCCTTCAATTTTCTCATCTTTGCTTTTCGTCTTGAAAGGGCCAAGGCATTTTTTCTTGCGCGTGTTGAATTGATTTTTTTCCTGCTTTGTATATGATTTCCTCTAAATTTTCTATAGAAAGTCATATCAGATGAAAGTTTTCTGTTCTGAATTTTTTAAATTGGAGACCCCGATATTCAACACAGCCCGCCCATACCAAAAAAATCAACAATTCAATGAAAAATATAAGTAAAATACATAACTTAAATACATGAAAAGAATTTTCTTAGTTTTATAAGTCACGACCTCTACGTTTGACTCCTGATTTACTTCACTCGCCTTTTCAACTAAATGGGATTTAGAATTCAGAAAATGCGGTGAAGGTCAAAAAGCGAACTAAAAACGGGATAAACCAATAAATCCAGTGCACAAAGACTTCAGGTTTAAACAGGTTTATTTTATCAAGTTTCCTTGGAGTATGCTGCTAACTTGGATTAGTATTAAGTTTTTTGTGTCCCAATTTAATTGTTGACAGCAACATATTTATCGAATCGAATGAAACTGTGGACCATTTTATCACACTTTTTGAGTTTTAAAATAATAGCCTACCATCGAATTTTCTTTATTTTTCTCCAGCTGCTTCGATCCCAACGTCTATCAGTGAGATCAAAGGTGGCTATCTGCTGGCTATGTTTATGGGCATACGCTGTAGGCTGAGCATAGCTTTATTTCTGTGATGTTGGTTTTTTAAATTAGTAGGATCTGGATTTTATTAATTGGCTCTTTTTTATTGATCTGTTCACACATGTTTGAGATCAGTGAGATGTGAAATTGGAGTTAAATGCTCTTACTCCGGTTATTTTTACTGTCCTGTATCTTTGATGACTGATCTCAATGGCCCTATAATATGTCTTAATTGAAGCTATTTAGCTGTTTGAACTCTCATCTGACGTTTTTAACGACTTTGACACCAGTTTTCAGAAGTTATCGCAGATTTTTGTGGGTTTTGAACGTTTTTTTAGCTGATCATGTTGTCTTATTACTTAGTATCACTGATGGTAGGTTTCGTAGGCTCTCTGATGAGTCGTAATTGAAGTTTTTTTGGTTCGAGATTTGGTTTGGTTTATCGTTTCTAACTACTTAGACTGCTAGTTTTGCCTGTTTTTGTAGTTTCTCATGTTGTTCTGTTACCCAATGTCATTAATGAAGGTCTCATTAACTTTTTGATGAGGCGTAATTGAAGCTATTAAATGGTTTGGTTTTTATAAACGGATTTTATAAACTTAAATTACCCGTTTCACCGATTTTCCAATGAGGCAAAACTAATAATGTTTTCAGTTTAGAGCTCCTTTTTATGACTTAAAACTGTTAGTTTCCATGCTATGTTTTTGACTGTTTGTTTTGTTAATTTGTGTTAAATGCAATAAAAGTTGGGGTTGTTAATCGCAGCTTTTTTCTCGGCAACATGTTATTTTTGTTTTTTGGCTTTTAAAAGAGTAAGTTCCAAAGTTCGGATTTAAGTTAGTTTGCTGTGTCCATTTTTCTAATCTTATTTTTTCTGCCTAATTTTGGAGTAATACCTTGGATTACTGACTTAAAAATTATGTCAGTTGGACAGCTTTTGAGTTGTTTAATAGCCGCCCTCATCTTCTCAGCCGGCTATTATGGCGCTCCTATTTTTTTTACATTCAAAGAATTTGAATTGTATTGGGGCGCTGTCTTTTTTTTAAGATCTGTTCACACATTTTCATGATTTCTCAAGTCAAATTGGAGTAGTGATTTTGGTCACGCCGAAACAGGAAGTGGAGCGAAAAAGCGAGTGGTTTTGCGGCGTGAAATTTTTTTGCTCTAAATTTAAAGTAGTGAGAAAAAGGTGTTTGAACAAAAATTCGTTTTCTCGCTAGTGGTTTTTTGTTTACATGCGGCAAGTTCACTTTGGTTTTTACTGTTTTTTCGATTTTTTTGGATAGGATTTTTTTCTAAATGGTTTTCCCAATCCATTCATAGTCCGTTCTAGGTCTAATTTTCTGTTTAGTCAATGAAAATTCTTTGAATTTTACGTCAGGACTTGTCCTGCTATGTTTTTTTTACTTCGTCATACTTTTTTTCGCTTTACCCATTTTGCCGCTTTTTCGAGATTTTGCGTGAAATCTTTTTGACTTCTCTAGGCTAGTTTCACTCTTCTGTCATTCTGCTCAAAGTCCTTTTAAACAGCAGCTACTCAGCAAAGCAATTCAAAATGAAGAGAGTCAGTATAAAAAATCAAAGTCGGAAATAGAAACGGGATAAACCCATAAAGCCCATTTTTAGATGCCCGGTACTTGAACTTTGTTCTCATAAGTTTTAGTTACTATAATGCTTATTGGTATTGATACTAGACCCTGTAGCCTCTCACTGAGAGACAGGAGTATGTTCAATTACGAAATGACATCAAAATAAATCGCACTTAAAAATGTTTTCATACAAAAATCATTTTTTGTTGATATTTTCTTTTCTTTCAATTCCAATAGAGTTATGGGAATCAACGGCGGCTATTTTCCGGCAATCTGCCGGGTATGTGTCATGGTGTCACGGGACTTATTTTGCTTTTTAATGGTTATTAATCGAAAACTTGGCACTTTATGGCAAATTTGTTTTCTGAGTTTCATTTTGCTGGAGGAATTATTTGTGGTATAATTTAGAATGTAATATGTAACCATTTTCTCCTCGTAGTAATATTTTGATAGATCGAATGAGAAACAGCTTTTAATTTTAGTGGGACAATCGTCGCGAACAAGAAATAGTTCTCTGAATAGTGGTGGTCAGCAAGTGTTCTCTGCGTCTGGAGGAACAAATGTCAGCAACTTTTCCTCCAGTGGAGGAGCAACAGCTATTGGATACCAAAACACACAGAAAACAACAGCTGTTGCACGGTCAGTTTTTATAGTGACTTATTAGGAAAAAAATGCAATGCTGGTTTGGTTTCGTCAAATTAAAAAATGATAGAGCATAGACGTGGTAAAAGATTTTGGGAGTGACTTTGTTCATCAATCGCATCCAATTACAGCACCACAACCAATTGACAGGATAACATAGTATTTAGTTTCTTCAGCTTTGTGTTTAAAAAGATAGTGCAACTTATTACTGACAAGCGGGATTAAAGATAGGCAATCAAATTTTGATACTTCATCTCTGAAAGACTTCGGACGGAATTTTTTATTATGACCACTCTTCAATCGGGCATCTCTTGATTATAAATCAACGTGTCAAGACTGCTAAAATAAGAAATGCCCCTCCCCAACACTGGGTGAATATATTGGCTGGTCCGGGGCCCTCCCAGCACTACGTCATTAGAAAGCATTTCGTATTGTTCAATTCTATCAATTAAATGATATACACAAACATCAGCTGAGTAAAAAATGTAAAGGCTGCTACAATTCTAGAAGTTATGGGCTATTAAATTATGGCACTGAACCTTAGGAAGTGCGATGCCACCTTTTCGGTTAAATTTCATTTTCAGAGACATTTGAGAACGGGTCTTTGGCCCAATGGTGATCTCTCTGTAGTCAAATGATTGTGTTGTGTAAATGAGTGATTAAATCGTGATACACAAAATAATTGACTACACAAAATAATTTATTATTAATATTATTTGACATTAGCTAATTAATAAATTAGTACTGACCTGTTCTCGTAGTAAATAATAGTTGATAGATTATGAAAATCTTGCATTACATGCTATAAGGCCACCAGGTTTTTTTATTTGTTTCAATTAAAGTAGGCAACGAGTTGTTGCTGTAGATGTAGAGTAACGTTTGCTTTTAGCTATCCGTTCGGTTTGAGCTATTACAAAACAAGGTACACACTGCTGAATATCTTGATAGATTATTCTACTCTTTTTAACTATCTGAATGTCCTTTGTGTCCTAATTTAATCATATAATCTTATTGTTTAAGAATTTTTAACTTTAAATCTTAGTATCTGTATCAACTAACTACTGTTGCAACGATAATTTTATCTAATTCGCGATTAAGCATTATCGAATTGGCAATGATTGTACGCAAAATGGATTTTATACAAAGTTGATGTTAGGTCGAATTATATGATATTTCCTAAACTATTTTCTGAATGTGGCCACTCTTTCTCCTTTAATTCTTTGCCCAGAGATTTAGAAACAAAACTTGAATTCCTTGACATACGTTCAAATTGCAGCACTTTTCTCAGAGAAAGATCAAGAGAAAATTTTGGCGCCGGGATAATAAAATTAAATCATTTAAGAATGGATTTTGATGGCAAAAAAATTGTGTCGTGCTCGTACTGCAAGTATAGACAAAAATTTCTTCACAACAATACTTACAGTAACCATAGTGCTGTAATGAGGTTCATGTTCTAGTTGCTCCTCGTGCACAGAAAAGAAACCAAGTGCGTAAGATTAAGAACCGTTAGTGTAGTATAATTAGTCGGAATCTGAACTTCCAAAAGGATAATCTATGAGCAATTCAAAACATCTTGGCGAAATTTTGACATTGGTATGAAAAGGGGCTCAACGCGTTGTTGACTGGGAGGTCGAAAGCTTGAGACATGTTCAAGCTATAGAAGTCAAAAAGCTCTAGTTGAAAGTTATCCGTTATCCCTTTAAAGACGCGTGCTCTAGACCATTTTTAGTTAAAAACATTTTGCTTTTTAACAATACGTTTTTAACAATCATTATTGCTCTCAAGCCATTGACGAGCTTAGTTAGGGTCTCTTGGTCTTTTCTTGCTCCCCTTCTGGCTGGAAGATTGCAACTCTTTGCAAAAGACATTTTTCTGCGCTTGAATTTTTAATTAAGATCTCTTTGATTATATTAATTGGTTCGCTCTGAGAATTTTATGCAGGTGATGGCGATTCCGCTCTTAGATTTTACCCTCTGCTAGAACGATATCCGAATCCATGAGCATATTAAGGCGATTCCGACATCGTTTCTGGTCAAATCATCCAATTCAAGCCGATTGTTTAAAACCAAAATGTGTTCTTTGCAGTAGTTTATTGAGAAAATTCTTACGACAAATCCTTTTCGTTGAGATTTAATTTCATTAATAGCGTCAGCAGCCCCGAATATTGATAAAGCATATTTTACGACCCCAAGGGGAGTTATGATATCGTTCAGTATCGCAACAGTTTGTTATTGCGCTACTAGTTGCGCAATAACAAACTGATATCGTCCAGTTGCGCTGCCGTCTGTTGTTGCGCTACTAATTTTAGGAACCGAATATTGATTAAGCATATTTTACGACCCCAAGGGGAGTTATGATATCGTCCAGTTTCGCAACAGTTGGTTCACAGTTTGGGTGTGGTAATTTTTTGCACGCGTAGACAGTAGATAGAGCAAAAAAATAAGTTATTTCGCGGCGTGAATTCTTTTGAATTCTAGCTTACTGTGGAAAAATGGTGTTTGAACAAAACGTTTCTTTCTCGATAGTCGTTTTTTTTGTGGATGTGTGGCAATTTGAATTTATTTCCTTGATTAATCTGATTTTGCACGCTTTTGCAGCTTCTCCTCTGTCATCCTCTGCTTCTCATGCAACTAATATAGCCAGAAGGAATAGTTTCTTCCAACTTTGCATTTCTCACTATGTGGCCGAAAAACTGAAACTTTCCGCTGTCGAAAGTTTTCGAAAGTCTTTGTTTCACGGTCTTATAACAAACTGTCTCGATCGTCATCGTCCATGTCTCACAGGCGTACCAGAGGACTCAGGATGTTTTTCAGGTTGTTAAAAGCACCTTTTGATTGAGCAACTCTAATTTTGACTTCCTGTATGAAGAGTCCGTCTTTGGTGATTAGTGTCCCCAGAGAAGTAAAACAATCTGTCTGAGTAAATATCGTGCCACCAAGCTCAATCGATCATCTACTTGGCTGCTAAGGGGTGACCCTAACTTTTGTTTTGTTTTTCTTGTTATTGTTTTCCTTTCCATAGTCCTTACACGTTTTTTTGAGCGTTTGTCATTAGCAACTGAAGCGTTGTTTTGGAATCTGCAACGATTGCAGCATCAGCGGCAAAGCTTAAATTATGTTCACTTCCTAACACTTTCAATGATGGATCACATGATTTTCGCGTTGAAGGCGTTATGCAGCACTGGTGAGGCTTCGCAACCTCGTTTTACACCATTTTTCACGTCAAACGCTTCATTTTCTTCATTTACTTTCCCTATTGTTTTCTGCTGCCAATCAATTTTATGCAAAAGACAGAGATCTTTGTCTTGAACACCAAGAGCTTCAAATGAATCCAATTTTTTCGGTGTGTTGTTCTTTGTAAAACGCCTTTTTGAAGTCTATAAAGCAGATGAATAGTGTCATCCAATGATTTAATTTTTTGTCAGCAAAATAGAGATGAGATCGCATTAAGGATATTTTTATCAGACATGGAAACAAACTGTTCTTTGCTGTTTGATAAAAGCACTTTCTTCCCAATCCTTTGAACAACAATTCTGGGTAGAAGCTTAAGAGTTTGGCTTATGAGAGAGGAAGTTTGGCTCAACTTTGCAATTCTCACTGTGTGGGCGATAAACGAAACTTCCCGCAATCGATAGTTTTCGAAAATCTGTTTCACGGTTTTTCTTAAAACAAACTGTCTCGATCGTCATCGTGCATGTCTCACAGGCGTACCTGTGGACATACATAGCATGTAATGAATCTGAATCTGGGTCTGAAGGGCAGGTTTTATTACTCAGGATTTTTTTCAGGTTGTTAAAAGCAGCTTTTGATTGAGCAACTCTAATTGTGACTTCCTGTGTGAAGCGTCCGTCTTTGGTGATTAGTGTCCCCAGAAAAGTAAAACAATCTGTCTGAGTAAATATCGTGCCATCAAGCTCAATCGATCGTGTTTTGGGCTGCTAAGGTGTAACCCTAACTTTTGTTTTGTTTCTCTTGTTATTGATTTCCTTTCCATAGTCCTTACACGTTTTTTTGAGCGTTTGTCATTAGCAACTGATGCGTTGTTGTGGAATCTGCAACGATTGCAGCATCAGCGGCAAAGCGTAAATTATGTTCACTTCCTCCTGCTAACACTTTCAATGATAGATCACATGATTTTCGCGTTGAACGCGTTAAGCAGCAGTGGTGAGGCTTCGCAACCTTGTTTTACACCATTTTTCACGTCAAACGCTTCATTTTCTTTATGTACTTTCACTATTGCTTTCTGCTGCCAATAAATTTATGCAAAATACAGATATCTTTGTCTTGAAAACCAAGATCTTCAATTGAATCCAATTTTTTCGGTGTGTTGTTGTTTGTGAAACGCCTTTTTGAAGTCTATAAAGCAGATGAATAGTGTCATCCAATGATTTATTTTTCTGTCAGCAAAAAAAAACGAAGAGATGAGATCGCATTAAGGATATTTTTATCAGACATGGAAACAAACTGTTCTTTGTTGTTTGATAAAAGCACTTTCTTCCCAATCCTTTGAACAACAATTCTGGGTAGAAGCTTAAGAGTTTGGCTCATGAGAGAGGAAGTCTGGCTCAACTTTGCATTTCTTACTACGTGGCCAAAAAAAACGAAACTTCCCGCTATCGATAGTTTTCGAAAGTCTTTGTTTCACGGTCTTTTTTAAATTAAGCTGTCTTGATCTTGATCGTCCATGTCTCACAGGCGTACAAGAGAACATACATAGCGTGTAATGACTCTGAATCTTGGTCTGAAGGCAGTTTGTTATAACTCAGGATGTTTTTCAGGTTGTTAAAAGCAGCTTTTGATTGAGCAACTCTAATTTTGACTTCCTATATGAAGCGTCAGTCTTGAGTGATTAGTGTCCCCAAGAAAGCAAAACAATCTGTCTGAGTAAATATTGTGCCATCAAGCTCAATCGATCATCTACGGGGCTGCTAAGGGGTAACCATAATTTTTGTTTTTTCTTGTTATTGATTTCCTTTCCATAGTCATTTCACGTTTTGTTGAGCGTTGTCATTAGCAACTGAAGCGTTGTTGTGAAATCTGCAAGGATTGCAGCATCAGAGGCAAAGCGTAAATTGTGTTCATTTCCTCCTGCTAACACTTTTAATAATAGATCACATGATTTTTGCGTTGAAGACGTTATGCAGCAGTGGTTGAGGCTTCGCAACCTCGTTTTACACCATTTTTCACGTCAAACGCTTCATTTTCTTTATATACTTTCACTATTGCTTTCTGCTGCCAATAAATTTATGCAAAATACAGATATCTTTGTCTTGAAAACCAAGATCTTCAATTGAATCCAATTTTTTCGGTGTGTTGTTGTTGTTTGTGAAACGCCTTTTTGAAGTCTATAAAGCAGATGAATAGTGTCATCCAATGATTTATTTTTCTGTCAGTAAAAAAAAACGAAGAGATGAGATCGCATTAAGGATATTTTTATCAGACATGGAAACAAACTGTTCTTTGTTGTTTGATAAAAGCACTTTCTTCCCAATCCTTTGAACAACAATTCTGGGTAGAAGCTTAAGAGTTTGGCTCATGAGAGAGGAAGTCTGGCTCAACTTTGCATTTCTTACTACGTGGCCAAAAAAACGAAACTTCCCGCTATCGATAGTTTTCGAAAGTCTTTGTTTCACGGTCTTTTTTAAATTAAGCTGTCTTGATCTTGATCGTCCATGTCTCGCAGGCGTACAAGAGGACATACATAGCGTGTAATGACTCTGAATCTTGGTCTGAAGGCAGTTTGTTATAACTCAGGATGTTTTTCAGGTTGTTAAAAGCAGCTTTTGATTGAGCAACTCTAATTTTGACTTCCTATATGAAGCGTCAGTCTTTAGTGATTAGTGTCCCCAAGAAAGCAAAACAATCTGTCTGAGTAAATATTGTGCCATCAAGCTCAATCGATCATCTACTGGGCTGCTAAGGGGTAACCATAATTTTTGTTTTTTCTTGTTATTGATTTCCTTTCCATAGTCATTTCACGTTTTGTTGAGCGTTGTCATTAGCAACTGAAGCGTTGTTGTGGAATCTGCAAGGATGGCAGCATCAGAGGCAAAGCGTAAATTTTGTTCATTTCCTCCTGCTAACACTTTCAATAATGGATCACATGATTTTTGCGTTGAAGGCGTTATGTAGCAGTGGTGAGGCTTCGCAACCTCGTTTTACACCATTTTTCTTGTTAAACGCTTCATTTTCTTCATCATAATTTTTCACTGTTGCTTTCTGCTGCCAATAGTAAGTTTGCAAAAGACAGAGATCTTTGTCTTGAATACCATGAGCTTCAATTGAATCAATTTTTTTCGGTGTGTTCTTCTTTGTGAAACGCCTTTTTGAAGTCTATAATGCAGATGAATAGTGTCATCCAATGATTTAATTTTCTGTCACCAAAAAAAACGAAGAGATGAGATCCCATTAAGGATATTTTTATCAGACATGGAAACAAACTGTTCTTTGTTGTTTGATAAAAGCACTTTCTTCCCAATCCTTTGAACAAGGATAAACTCTCCTTAAGAGTTTGGCTCATGAGAGAGGAAGTCTGGCTCAACTTTGCATTTCTTACTATGTGGCCGGAAAATTGAAGCTTCCCGCTATCGATAGTTTTCGGAAGTCTGCTTCACGGTTTTTCTTAAAACAAACTGTCGCGATCGTAATCGTCCATGTCTCACAGGAGTACCTGTGGACATACATAGCATGTAATGAAACTGAATCTGGGTCTGAAGGGCAGGTTTTTTTACTCAGGATGTTTTTCAGGTTGTTAAAAGCAGCTTTTGATTGAGCAACTCTAATTGTGACTTCCTGTATGAAGCGTCCGTCGTTGGTGATTAGTGTCCCCAGAAAACTAAAACAATCTGTCTGAGTAAATATCGTGCCATCAAGCTCAATCGATCGTTTTTTGGGCTACTAAGGGGTAACCATAACTTTTGTTTTGTTTTTCTTGGTAGGCATTTCCATTTCATAGTCCTTATACCTTTTGTTGATTGTTGTCATTAGGAACTGAAGCGTTGTTGTGAAATCTGCAAGGATTGCAGCATCAGAGGCAAAGCGTAAATTGTGTTCATTTCCTCCTGCTAACACTTTTAATAATAGATCACATGATTTTTGCGTTGAAGACGTTATGCAGCAGTGGTTGAGGCTTCGCAACCTCGTTTTACACCATTTTTCACGTCAAACGCTTCATTTTCTTTATATACTTTCACTATTGCTTTCTGCTGCCAATAAATTTATGCAAAAGACAGAGATCTTTGTCTTGAGCACCATGAGCTTCATTTGAATCCAAATTTGCAGTTTGATCTTTGTGAAACGCCTTTTTGAAGTCTATAAAGAAGCAAATGAATAGTGTCATCCAATGATTTAATTTTCTGTCAGCAAAAAAAAAAAACGAAGAGATGAGATCGCATTAAGGATATTTTTATCCGACATGGAAACGAACTTCTTTGTTGTTTGATAAAAGCACTTTCTTCCCAATCCTTTGAACAACAATTCTGGGTAGAAGCTTAAGAGTTTGGCTCATGTGAGAGGAAGTCTGGCTCAACTTTGCTTTTCTTACAATGTGGCCGAAAAACGAAACTTCCCGCTATCGATAGTTTTCGAAAGTCTGTTTTACGGTCTTTTTTAAAACAAGCTGTCTCTATCTTCATCGTCCATGTCTGACAGGCGTACCAGAGGACATACATAGCATGTAATGACTCTGAATCTTGGTCTGAAGGGCAGTTTTTATTACTCAGGATGTTTTTCAGGTTGTTAAAAGCAGCTTTTGATTGAGCAACTCTAATTGTGACTTCCTGTATGAAGCTTCCGTCTTTGGTGATTAGTGTCCCCAGAAAAGTAAAACAGAGTAAATATCGTGCCATCAAGCTCAATCGATCATCTTCTGGGCTGCTAAGGGGTAACCATAAATTTTGTTTTGTTTTTCACGGTATTGATTTCCATTTCATAGTCCTTATACGTTTTGTTGAGCGTTGTCAGTAGCAACTGAAGCGTTGTTGTGGAATCTGCAAGGATTGCAGCATCAGCGGCAAAGCGTAAATTATGTTCACTTCCTCCTGCTAACAATTTCAATGATAGATCACATGATTTTCGGGTTGAAGGCGTGATGCAGCAGTGGCGAGGCTTCGCAACCTCGTTTTACACCATTTTTAACGTTAAACGCTTCATTTTCTTCATCATATACTTTCACTGTTGCTTTCTGCTGCCAATAGATGTTTCGCAAAGGACAGAGATCTTTGTCTTGGACACCAAGAGCTTCAATCGAATCCAATTTTTTGGTGTGTTGTTCTTTGTCAAACGCTTTTTTGAAGTCTATTAAGCAGATGAATAGTGTCATCCAATGATTTAGTTTTCTCTCATTTTCTCTCAGCAAAAAAACGAAGAGATGAGATCGCATTACGAGTTTTTCTATCTGACATGGAAGCAAACTGTTCTTTGTTGTTTGATAAAAGCGCTTTCTTTCCAATCCTTTGAACAACAATTCTGGGTAGAAGCTTAAGAGTTTGGCTTATGAGAGAGGAAGTTTGGCTCAACTTGCATTTCTCACTATGTGGCCGAAAAACGAAACTTCCCGCTATCGATAGTTTTTGAAAGTCTGTTTCACGGTTTTTCTTAAAACAAACTGTCTCGATCGTCATCGTTCATGTCTCACAGGCGTACCTGTGGACATACATAGCATGTAATGACTCTGAATCTTGGTCTGAAGGGCAGTTTTTATTACTCAGGATATTTTTCAGGTTTAAATCAGCTTTTGATTGAGCAACTCGAATTGTGACTTCCTGTATGAAGCGTCCGTCTTTGGTGATTAGTGTCCCCTGAAAAGTAAAACAATCTGTCTGAGTAAATATCGTGCCATCAAGCTCTATCGATCATCTACTTGGCTGCTAAGGGGGTGACCTTAACTTTTGTTTTGTTTTTCTTGTTATTGATTTCCTTTCCATAGTCCTTACACTTTTTTTTGAGCGTTTGTCATTAGCAACTGAAGCGTTGTTGTGGAGTCTGCAACGATTGCAGCATCAGCGGCAAAGCGTAAATTTAGTTCACTTCCTCCTGCTAACACTTTCAATGGTAGATCACATGATTTTCGCGTTTAAGGCGTTAGGCAGCTGTGGTGAGGCTTCGCAACCTCGTTTACACCATTTTTCACGTTAAACACTTCATTTTCTTCGTCATAAATTTTAACTGTTGCTTTCTGCTGCCAATAGAAATTTTGCAAAAGACAGAGATCTTTGTGTTGAACACCAAGAGCTTCAATTGAATCCAATTTTTTCGATGTGTTGTTCTTTGTCAAACGCCTGATTGAAGTCTGTTAAGCAGATGAATAGTGTCATCCAATGATTTAGTTTTCTCCCATTTTCTCTCAGCAAAAAAAAAACGAAGAGATGAGATCGCATTACGAGTTTTTCTATCTGACATGGAAACAAACTGTTCTTTATTGTTTGATAAAAGCACTTTCCAATCCTTTGAACAACAATTCTGGGTAGAAGCTTAAGAGTTTGGCTTATGAGAGAGGAAGTTTGGCTCAACTTTGCATTTCTCACTATGTGGCCGAAAAACTAAACTTCCCGCTATCTTTAGTTTTCGAAAGTCTGTTTCACGGT
The DNA here is from genome assembly GCF_964194025.1 of Convolutriloba macropyga. Taxonomy (NCBI): domain Eukaryota; kingdom Metazoa; phylum Xenacoelomorpha; order Acoela; family Convolutidae; genus Convolutriloba; species Convolutriloba macropyga. The sequence continues at coordinate 39,119,438 of NC_134470.1, read as the reverse complement.
TTTTCTTAAAACAAACTGTCTCGATCGTCATCGTCCATGTCTCACAGGCGTACCTGTGGACATACATAACATGTAATGACTCTGAATCTTGGTCTGAAGGGCAGTTTTTATTACTCAGGATGTTTTTCAGGTTTAAATCAGCTTTTGATTGAGCAACTCGAATTGTGACTTCCTGTATGAAGCGTCCGTCTTTGGTAATTAGTGTCCCTAAGAAAGTAAAACAATCTGTCTCAGTAAATATCGTGCCAGCAAGCTCAAGCGATCATCTCCTGGGCTGCTAAGGGGTGACCCTAACTTTTGTTTTGTTTTCCTTGTTATTGATTTCCTTTCCATAGTCCTTACACTTTTTTTTGAGCGTTTGTCATTAGCAACTGAAGCGTTGTTTTGGAATCTGCAACGATTGCAGCATCAGCGGCAAAGCGTAAATTTAGTTCACTTCCTCCTGCTAACACTTTCAATGATAGATCACATGATTTTCACGTTGAAGGCGTTATGCAGCTCTGGTGAGGCTTCGCATTCTTTACATCATTTTTCACGTTAAACGCTTCATTTTCTTCGTCATAAATTTTCACTGTTGCTTTCTGCTGCCAATAGAAATTTTGCAAAAGACAGAGATCTTTGTCTTGAACACCAAGAGCTTCAATTGAATCCAATTTTTTCGGTATGTTGTTCTTTGTCAAACGCCTTTTTGAAGTCTATTAAGCAGATAAATAGTGTCATCCAATGATTTAGTGTTATCTCATTTTTTCTCAGCAAAAAAACGAAGAGATGAGATCGCATAACGAGTTTTTCTATCTGACATGGAAACAAACTGTTCTTTGTTGTTTGATAAAAGCACTTTCTTTCCAATCCTTTGAACAACAATTCTAGGTAGAAGCTTAAGAGTTTGGCTTATGAGAGAGGAAGTTTGGCTCAACTCTGCATTTCTCACTATGTGGCCGAAAAACGAAACTTCCCGCTATCGATAGTTTTCGAAAGTCTGTTTCACGGTTTTTCTTAAAACAAACTGTCTCGATCGTCATCGTCCATGTCTCACAGGCGTACCCGTGGACATAAATAGCATGTAATGACTCTGAATCTTGGTCTGAAGGGCAGTTTTTATTACTCAGGATGTTTTTCAGGTTGTTTAAATCAGCTTTTGATTGAGCAACTCTAATTGTGACTTCCTGTATGAAGCGTCCGTCTTTGGTGATTAGTGTCCCTAAGAAAGTAAAACAATCTGTCTCAGTAAATATCGTGCCATCAAGCTCAAGCGATCATCTCCTGGGCTGCTAAGGGGTGACCCTAACTTTTGTTTTGTTTTCCTTGTTATTGATTTCCTTTCCATAGTCCTTACACTTTTTTTGAGCGTTTGTCATTAGCAACTGAAGCGTTGTTTTGGAATCTGCAACGATTGCAGCATCAGCGGCAAAGCGTAAATTTAGTTCACTTCCTCCTGCTAACACTTTCAATGATAGATCACATGATTTTCACGTTGTAGGCGTTATGCAGCTCTGGTGAGGCTTCGCAACCTCCTTTACACCATTTTTCACGTTAAACGCTTCATTTTCTTCGTCATAAATTTTCACTGTTGCTTTCTGCTGCCAATAGAAATTTTGCAAAAGACAGAGATCTTTGTCTTGAACACCAAGAGCTTCAATTGAATCCAATTTTTTCGGTATGTTGTTCTTTGTCAAACGCCTTTTTGAAGTCTATTAAGCAGATAAATAGTGTCATCCAATGATTTAGTGTTATCTCATTTTTTCTCAGCAAAAAAACGAAGAGATGAGATCGCATAACGAGTTTTTCTATCTGACATGGAAACAAACTGTTCTTTGTTGTTTGATAAAAGCACTTTCTTTCCAATCCTTTGAACAACAATTCTGGGTAGAAGCTTAAGAGTTTGGCTTATGAGAGAGGAAGTTTGGCTCAACTCTGCATTTCTCACTATGTGGCCGAAAAACGAAACTTCCCGCTATCGATAGTTTTCGAAAGTCTGTTTCACGGTTTTTCTTAAAACAAACTGTCTCGATCGTCATCGTCCATGTCTCACAGGCGTACCCGTGGACATAAATAGCATGTAATGACTCTGAATCTTGGTCTGAAGGGCAGTTTTTATTACTCAGGATGTTTTTCAGGTTGTTTAAATCAGCTTTTGATTAAGCAACTCTAATTGTGACTTCCTGTATGAAGCGTCCGTCTTTGGTGATTAGTATCCCTAAGAAAGTAAAACAATCTGTCTCAGTAAATATCGTGCCATCAAGCTCAAGCGATCATCTCCTGGGCTGCTAAGGGGTGACCCTAACTTTTGTTTTGTTTTCCTTGTTATTGATTTCCTTTCCATAGTCCTTACACTTTTTTTGAGCGTTTGTCATTAGCAACTGAAGCGTTGTTTTGGAATCTGCAACGATTGCAGCATCAGCGGCAAAGCGTAAATTTAGTTCACTTCCTCCTAACACTTTCAATGATAGATCACATGATTTTCACGTTGAAGGCGTTATGCAGCTCTGGTGAGGCTTCGCAACCTCCTTTACACCATTTTTCACGTTAAACGCTTCATTTTCTTCGTCATAAATTTTCACTGTTGCTTTCTGCTGCCAATAGAAATTTTGCAAAAGACAGAGATCTTTGTCATGAACACCAAGAGCTTCAATTGAATCCAATTTTTTCGGTATGTTGTTCTTTGTCAAACGCCTTTTTGAAGTCTATTAAGCAGATAAATAGTGTCATCCAATGATTTAGTGTTATCTCATTTTTTCTCAGCAAAAAAACGAAGAGATGAGATCGCATAACGAGTTTTTCTATCTGACATGGAAACAAACTGTTCTTTGTTGTTTGATAAAAGCACTTTCTTTCCAATCCTTTGAACAACAATTCTGGGTAGAAGCTTAAGAGTTTGGCTTATGAGAGAGGAAGTTTGGCTCAACTTTGCATTTCTCACTATGTGACCGAAAAACGAAACTTCCCGCTATCGATAGTTTTCTAAAGTCTGTTTCACGGTTTTTCTTAAAACAAATTGTCTCGATGGTCATCGTCCATGTCTCACAGGCGTACCTGTGGACATACATAGCATGTAATGACTCTGAATCTTGGTCTGAAGGGCAGTTTTTATTACTCAGGATGTTTTTAAGGTTGTTTAAATCAGCTTTTGATTGAGCAACTCGAATTGTGACTTCCTGTATGAAGCGTCCGTATTTGGTGATTAGTGTCCCCTGAAAAGTAAAACAATCTGTCTGAGTAAATATCGTGCCATCAAGCTCTATCGATCATCTACTTGGCTGCTAAGGGGGTGACCTTAACTTTTGTTTCGTTTTTCTTGTTATTGATTTCCTTTCCATAGTCCTTACACGTTTTTTTGAGCGTTTGTCATTAGCAACTGAAGCGTTGTTGTGGAATCTGCAACGATTGCAGCATCAGCGGCAAAGCGTAAATTTAGTTCACTTCCTCCTAACACTTTCAATGATAGATCACATGATTTTCGCGTTGAAGGCGTTATGCAGCTCTGGTGAGGCTTCGCAACCTCCTTTACACCATTTTTCACGTTAAACGCTTCATTTTCTTCGTCATAAATTTTCACTGTTGCTTTCTGCTGCCAATAGAAATTTTGCAAAAGACAGAGATCTTTGTCATGAACACCAAGAGCTTCAATTGAATCCAATTTTTTCGGTATGTTGTTCTTTGTCAAACGCCTTTTTGAAGTCTATTAAGCAGATAAATAGTGTCATCCAATGATTTAGTGTTATCTCATTTTTTCTCAGCAAAAAAACGAAGAGATGAGATCGCATAACGAGTTTTTCTATCTGACATGGAAACAAACTGTTCTTTGTTGTTTGATAAAAGCACTTTCTTTCCAATCCTTTGAACAACAATTCTGGGTAGAAGCTTAAGAGTTTGGCTTATGAGAGAGGAAGTTTGGCTCAACTCTGCATTTCTCACTATGTGGCCGAAAAACGAAACTTCCCGCGATCGATAGTTTTCGAAAGTCTGTTTCACGGTTTTTCTTAAAACAAACTGTCTCGATCGTCATCGTCCATTTCTCACAGGCGTACCCGTGGACATAAATAGCATGTAATGACTCTGAATCTTGGTCTGAAGGGCAGTTTTTATTACTCAGGATGTTTTTCAGGTTGTTTAAATCAGCTTTTGATTGAGCAACTCTAATTGTGACTTCCTGTATGAAGCGTCCGTCTTTGGTGATTAGTGTCCCCTGAAAAGTAAAACAATCTGTCTGAGTAAAAATCGTGCCATCAAGCTCTATCGATCATCTACTTGGCTGCTAAGTGGGTGACCTTAACTTTTGTTTCGTTTTTATTGTTATTGATTTCCTTTCCATAGTCCTTACACGTTTTTTTGAGCGTTTGTCATTAGCAACTGAAGCGTTGTTGTGGAATCTGCAACGATTGCAGCATCAGCGGCAAAGCGTAAATTTAGTTAACTTCCTCATGCTAACACTTTCAATGATAGATCACATGATTTTCGCGTTGAAGGCGTTATGCAGCTGTGGTGAGGCTTCGCAACCTTGTTTACACCATTTTTCACGTTAAACGCTTCATTTTCTTCGGCATAACTTTTCACTGTTGCTTTCTCCGGCCAATAGAAGTTTTGCAAAAGACAGAGATCTTTGTCTTGAACACCAAGAGCTTCAATTGAATCCAATTTTTTCGATGTGTTGTTCTTTGTCAAACGCCTTTTTGAAGTCTATTAAGCAGATAAATAGTGTCATCCAATGATTTAGTTTTCTCTCATTTTCTCTCAGCAAAAAAAACGAAGAGATGAGATCGCAGTACGAGTTTTTCTATCAGACATGGAAACAAACTGTTCTTTGTTGTTTGATAAAAACGCTTTCTTCTCAATCCTGTGAACAAGAATTCTGGGTAGAAGCTTAAGAGTTTGGCTCATGAAAGAGGAAGTCCTGAAATTTTTACAGTCAGTTGCCCCTTTTTTCTTCCGCGAGGTGATGAAAATTGACTTCAGCATATCCTCAAGCATACATCCGATCTCATATATACGGCTTAGAAGATGCAACACTATATTAATGTCCTCATTCTCTAAAGCTTTTAAAGATTCAACTGGAATGCTACCGGGTACAAGTTTTGTTGTTTTTTTGCTAGTCTCAATGCACCTCAAGCCTCTTGTTTCAAGAACACCGGCCCCAATAAAGACAACCGGAAGTATTCGTAGAGGTGAACCTGATAGCATATGAGCTGCGAAATACAGAGGAATATGGAAAATTTTGTGGAAAGCCTATGTTTGAGACCAGACAGGGCACTAAGGCGAAGAAGTCAGTCGTTATAAGGCGGTATAAGGATCAGGAAACCTTCGGTTTTATTTTTGGAATCTCTAATCTTGTTGGGGTGTATCGAATTTGCCTCATATTCGGAAGAGAAAGTTGATTTATGTTCATACCATTTTGGATGAGCGTGATCAAAGAAAAGGCTGGGCAGTTTTATATTCGAGCAAATTTTGTTTACCTGTGCCATCTTTAAAGCAGCTCTATAGCTCAATTTTTGTTTAGAAAATGAATGCCAGGCTCTAAAATTATTATGCGTTTGAACGATTTGGGTTTTCGTGGCGTTTGATGAAAATGTGTAATTGTAGCTGTTTAAGTAATTAATTGCTCTCAAACGAAGTTTGTAGCATTTATATTAGTCTGTTGGTCTTTTTTTATGCGATTTGTCGCTTGACCGATTTTTTGTCTGACGCTGTTGACTTTTCGTCCTCAAAAACGGGATAAACAGGTAGCGCCCAGCGGACATTAAGTGCTCTTAGAGCCTTTCAGATCTGTTTCAGCTCAAACTGTTTTGGAGACAAACTTATGGTGTGAAGGGTGGTTCTTAGAGGTTGAAGACACCCCACCCCCAATGTTAAACCCCCCCCCCCCCCACTATTGCCCTCACCCCCACCGAGCTTTCGGTTTTATTTTTGGAATCTCTGATCTTGTTGGGGTGTATCGAATTTGCCTCATATTCGGAAAAGAAAGTTGATTTATGTTCATAGCGTTTTGGATGTTCGTGATCAAAGAAAAGGCTTGTCAGTTTTATATTCGAGCAAAATTTGTTTACCTGTGCCATCTTCAAAGCAGCTCTATAGCTCTATTTTTGTTGGGAAATGATAAAATTTGCATTTTTTTAAGTTTTTTGAAATTTTTTGGCGTTTTTAGGTTTCTCCAGCCTCAAGAGCCAACGTTTGAACCTCCTCCAGCGTTTGATAATAGGTTACTGGAATGCTTCTAGTTGTAATAGAATGGTTTTTTAGCGTTTTAACATCACGAATTTTAGCATTTTTTGATAAAACGTGATTTTTTCAAATTTTAAAAAATTTTTTTGTCATTATCTAAGTTTTCTGAGCTCTGGGAGCCAGGAAGTCTCCAATAGCGTTTGATAATAGTGTACTAAAATTTTTTTATTGGCCATGGAATTGTTTTTATTATTTTATTATCACAAATTTTAGTAATATTTTGATAAAACTTGAAATTTTTATGTTTTTGAATTTTTTGTCAATTTTTAGGTTTCTCCAACTGAAGGGCCAACGAACCTCCTGCAGGGTTTGATAATAGGGGACTGCATAGTTCCTAGGGGTAATAGAAAATGCTCTCAACATTTTAACAACACGAATTTTAATTTTTTGATAAAACTTTCATTTTCCAATTTTTTAAAAATGTGTTGTGATTATCTAAGTTTTCCGTGCTCCCCGGAGCCAGTAAGTATCCTATAGCGTTTGATAATAGGTAGGCTACTAAAAGTTTTTTTTGCCATGGAAAGGTTTTAATCATTTTATTTTCACAAAGTTTAGCAATATTTTGATACAACTTTAGCAATTTTTTCAAGTTTTTTTGGTTTCTCCCACCTCAAAGGCCAATGAACCTCCTCTGGTGTTTGATAATAGGTTACTGCATAGTTTTTAGTGGTATTGGATTGGTTTTTTAACATTTTATCACGAACATTAGCATTTTTTTTGAGACCTGCTTTTTTTTTAAAATCTTTTTGGAAACTTTTTTAGTCGTTTTTTAAGGTTTTTTGGACCTCAAGGGCCAACGAACCTCCTCCAAGGTTTAATTTTAGTTTACTGCATAGCGTCTACATGTAATGGAATAATTTTCAGGATTCTAATATCAAAAATTTAAAAAAAGAAATTTCGCAATTTTTTCAAGATTTTTGTATCTTTTGAAATGTTTATCATTTTTCCGGCACTTGGGTCCTAGGAACTTCCTCCAAGGTTTGACGATAAGCTGTCAAATAGTTTTTGGAGTTAATTGAATGATGATCAATATTTTAATGACTCCAGCTTGGCCACTTTGTTGATAAAATTTTGTTTTTTGTCAAATTTTTGTAAAATTGTTATGTTCCAAGTTTATGGATCTTTATGGGCCCGCGAAACTATTTAAAGCTTGAAATAGGAATACTGGATAGTTTCTTGAGACAATGAAATGGTTTTGACAATGAAAATTTTGATATAATGAATTTTAGCAAGATTTTGTTATAGTTTGCGATTGTTTTCAAAATTTTTTAAAAATATTTTGTCCTTCTACGATCATTACTGGCCATCGAAGCTTTGCAAGTCCTGCAGATGGGTTACTTGACATAACTTAGAGAAAAACAAATATTTTGAAAATTTTCACTGCGAAATCTGGAAGCTTTTCTTTAAATTTTGCAAGATTGTGCAAATTAAAATATCAATTTTTTATTTGATTTATTTAACAAGGCTAGAAAACTAAAAGTTGCAGAGATGAATCAAGCTAAAGCTAGCCTCACTAAACCGTGGCTACTAGCGAAGCCAACCGCTCGCCGGTCGTTTGAGAGCAATTCGCCCGACGTTAGTCGGTTATGTTTTTAATTGCTTTCGAACGAAGTATTTAACAACCTTTCTGAACGTGTTAATCTTTTGCATGATTTTGGCTTGATCGTTTTTACTTTTGTAGTGAGTGTTATGTGCTTGACTTTTTCGTTTTTGCCTAATCTATTTTTCTCTCTCATTCGCAATTTCCAGCAGCTGAACTCAGTTGGCGGCGGGTGACCGCTAAAATCAAATGAAAAGTGCGCCAAAATTGGTGTAATTTTTAACTTTTTGTTTTAGTCGTTTTAGTGCTATAAAGTTAATTGAGTTACTCCCCCTCCGACTGAAGCAGGCTGCAATAAATGCTATCTCACACTAGTCGTCCGACGTTTAATTATTCCGACGTTACTACCTTATGTTTAAATTTTTTCGTCAGTTTTTGGGCATATATTTGTTTTTAGTTGCTCTCGAACAAAGTGCGAAGCAATTATTGTAAACGTGGGTCTTTTTTGTGCAAATATCTGGCTTGACCGTTTTAGCGCTTTTGGATCTGGAACATTCTTTGACTTGAATGATTGTTCACGCTTGAGTTCTTCATTTTTGAGTGACCTAAGTTGCTCTTTTCTTGAAATAATGTTTGTTTCTAATATAAAAGAGATTGTGAGAGAAAGAGAGTCAATGCTATTGTACCTTAGTAATTAAGATGTTGGACTGATACCTTGGAGGTTCAGTTTTTGAATACTTGTGATTGTTTTTTGCACCAAAAAAAAAACAATTTTAAGCTACACCTCCTTTAAATTATGTTAGGCCAGCCTATCCTTCGAGGGCAATTCTGTGCTTCTGTGTATGTGAAACTGGATAACAATTATGTTCCTTGACACATGTTTTGCAGTTAACGATGCAATCATTTTTGGTCAAATGTGGTAATTATCCAAGGAAAAACTTGGAAACTGAGGAAAAACTTAGGAAATCAAATTGATGTCTTTTGTCGGTTACTTTCCTTAACTTTCCTCAACAGAATTTTCATTTCTGAATATCAGTTTTGAAATAATTTTTACGACTGAATTCTTTTTGCAATTTTTCTTTTCCTGGTGTTCTGAAGTTGTGATTGTTTTTTCCCGTATTTGTGATTTTTTTCTTTCAGTAGCTTAACGTCTGTGGCAGTATCCTCATCAGTCTAAATGATATGATAATATAGTCATCAGATTAAACTTTTGAAGTATGTTATTTTTAATTGCTCTCAAACGAAGTTTGTAGCAATTATATTAGTCCTGTCGGTCTTTTTTTATGCGATTTGTCGCTTGACAGATTTTTTGTCTGACGCTGTTGACTTTTCGTCCTCAAAAACGGGATAAACAGGTAGCGCCCAGCGGGCATTAAGTGCTCTTAGAGCCTTTCAGCTCTGTTTCAGCTCAAACTGTTTTGGAGACTTATACTTATGGTGTGAAGGGCGGTTCTTAGAGGTTGAAGACCCCTCCACTGTTGACCCCTACCATTGCCCCCAGCCCTCACCGCGCGCTGTTATCCCCACCCCCTCCCTACTGTTGCCCCCACCGTTTCTAGCTACTAACGAACAATCGCTCGCTAAAAACACGCAAAGGCTAAAAGTGTTTTTTACCAGCCCTAGGTGTCAAGGAACCTCCTTCAGGTTTTAATAAAAGGTAACTACATAGTTTGTAGTGGTAATGGAACGTTTTCAACATTTTCTATTTTTTTGACATTTATAGTAATTATTCAGGTTTTTGAGCCTCAAGGGTCAGAAAACCTCCGTTAGGGTTTGATAATAATTTACTGGAGAATTTTTGGAAAATTTTTTGCATGTTCCAAGTGTATGGATCTTTATGAGCCAGTGAATCTTTTTCAGGCTTGAAACAGGGGTACTGGATAGTCTCTTGGGACAATGAAATGGTTCTTAAGATATTAATATATTGAATTGTAGCGAGACTAACATTTGCAATTGTTTTCAAAATTTCTCTATGTTTTTTTCATTTTCTGAGTTTAACGACAAATACTGGCCAACGAAACTTTTTACGTCTCGGAGATGGGTTATTTGACAGAACTTCAGGGACAAAAAATCGGTTTTGAGCTTTTTATGCTGCGAAATCGAAACATCTTTTAAGTTTTGCCTTTTTCAGTTTTCTATATGATTTATTTACTAACAAGGTAAAATTTACTAACAATGGTAGAAATCTAGAAATTGCAGGGTCGAATCCCATCTTGAAAAACATTTGTAACTCTCTCTCGGTGCCTTCCTTCTTTTTCTCGTTCACGTTTTATTTTTCTGTCACTCTCCCTCTCTCTCTCTCTCTCTGTCTCCCTTCTCTCTCTCTCTCTCTCTCTCTCTCTCTCTCTTTGTTTGTGCCGCACTTCAGCTGCTGTTATGTGGTGTAATATTATCATCTATTATCCTCATTAACGCTGAGTTATAGTAATGTTTATTTAATCCTAAATGACTGAACAAGCACTTTTTAGGAAATCATTGTTGATTGCTCTCAAAAGCAGTTTGTAGCAAATATGTTAATCCTGTTTGTCTCTGTTACGCAGTTTTTCGCTTGACCGATTTCTCATTTTTCGTCTGAACCATTTAACTTTTAGTCTTCAGAAATGGAATAAAGAGGTAACACCCAGTGGTCATTTTTTGTCGTCTTTTAAGTTTTCTCAGCCTCAAGAGCCAAGTAACCTCCTCTAGGGTTTGAAAATAGGTTTCTGTATGATTTCGAGATGTAATGGAATATCTTACAAGATTTGAACAACACGAATTTTATTATTTTTTTTTGAAAATTGTTGCCATTTCATTTTTTTGTCATTTATAGTATTTATTCAGGTTTTTGAGCCTCAAGGGTCAGAAAACCTCCGTTAGGGTTTGATAATAATTTAGTGGAGCATTTTTGTTGGTCATGGATTGTTTTTCAACTTTATCACGAATTTAAGCAATTTTTTAAAATCTTTGCATTTTTTTTCATTTTTTTGAATTTTTGCCGGCACCAGGGGCCTGGGACCTACTCCAAAGTTTGATAATAATCTGATGCATAGTTACTGGAGTTAATGGAATGGTGATAATTATTATGACTCCAGTTTTTGTAATGTTTGGATAAAATATAAAAATTTTCAAATTTTGGGAAAATTTTTTGCATGTTACAAGTGTATGGATCTTTATGAGCCAGTGAATCTTTTTCAGGCTTGAAACAGGGGTACTGGATAGTCTCTTGGGACAATGAAATGGTTCTTAAGATATTAATATATTGAATTGTAGCGAGATTAACATTTCCAATTGTTTTCAAAATTTTTCTATGTTTTTTTCATTTTCTGAGTTTAACGACAAATACTGGCCAACGAAACTTTTTACGTCTCGGAGATGGGTTATTTGACAGAACCTCAGGGACAAAAAATTAGTTTTGAGCTTTTTTATGCTGCGAAATCGAAACATCTTTTAAGTTTTGACTTTTTCAGTTTTTTTTAACAATGGTAGAAATCTAGAAATTGCAGAGTCGAATCCCATCATGAAAAACGTTTGTAACTCTCTCTCGGTGCCTTCCTTCTTTTTCTCGTTCACGTTTTATTTTTCTGTCACTCTCCCTCTCTCTGTCTCCCTTCTCTCTCTCTCTCTCTCTCTCTCTCTCTCTCTTTGTTTGTGCCGCACTTCAGCTGCTGTTATGTTGTGTAATATTATCATCTATTATCCTCATTAACGCTGAGTTATAGTAATGTTTATTTAATCTTAAATGACTGAACAAGCACTTTTTAGGAAATCATTGTTGATTGCTCTCAAAAGCAGTTTGTAGCAAATATGTTAATCCTGTTTGTCTCTGTTACGCAGTTTTTCGCTTGACCGATTTCTCATTTTTCGTCTGAACCATTTAACTTTTAGTCTTCAGAAATGGAATAAAGAGTTAACACCCAGTGGGCATTTTTTGTCGTCTTTTAAGTTTTCTCAGCCTCAAGAGCCAAGTAACCTCCTCTAGGGTTTGAAAATAGGTTTCTGTATGATTTCGAGATGTAATGGAATATCTTACAAGATTTGAACAACACGAATTTTATTATTTTTTTTGAAAATTGTTGCCATTTCATTTTTTTGTCATTTATAGTATTTATTCAGGTTTTTGAGCCTCAAGGGTCAGAAAACCTCCGTTAGGGTTTGATAATAATTTAGTGGAGCATTTTTGTTGGTCATGGATTGTTTTTCAACTTTATCACGAATTTAAGCAATTTTTTTAAAATCTTTGCATTTTTTTTTCATTTTTTTGAATTTTTGCCGGCACCAGGGGCCTGGGACCTACTCCAAGGTTTGATAATAAGCTGATGCATAGTTACTGGAGTTAATGGAATGGTGATAAATATTATGACTCCAGTTTTAGTAATGTTTGGATAAAATTTAAAAATTTTCAAATTTTTGGAAAATTTTTTGCATGTTACAAGTGTATGGATCTCTATGAGCCAGTGAATCTTTTTCAGGCTTGAAACAGGGGTACTGGATAGTCTCTTGGGACAATGAAATGGTTCTTAAGATATTAATATATTGAATTGTAGCGAGATTAACATTTCCAATTGTTTTCAAAATTTTTCTATGTTTTTTTCATTTTCTGAGTTTAACGACAAATACTGGCCAACGAAACTTTTTACGTCTCGGAGATGGGTTATTTGACAGAACCTCAGGGACAAAAAATTAGTTTTGAGCTTTTTTATGCTGCGAAATCGAAACATCTTTTAAGTTTTGACTTTTTCAGTTTTTTTAACAATGGTAGAAATCTAGAAATTGCAGAGTCGAATCCCATCATGAAAAACGTTTGTAACTCTCTCTCGGTGCCTTCCTTCTTTTTCTCGTTCACGTTTTATTTTTCTGTCACTCTCCCTCTCTCTCTCTCTCTGTCTCCCTTCTCTCTCTCTCTCTCTCTCTCTCTCTCTCTCTCTCTCTCTTTGTTTGTGCCGCACTTCAGCTGCTGTTATGTTGTGTAATATTATCATCTATTATCCTCATTAACGCTGAGTTATAGTAATGTTTATTTAATCTTAAATGACTGAACAAGCACTTTTTAGGAAATCATTGTTGATTGCTCTCAAAAGCAGTTTGTAGCAAATATGTTAATCCTGTTTGTCTCTGTTACGCAGTTTTTCGCTTGACCGATTTCTCATTTTTCGTCTGAACCATTTAACTTTTAGTCTTCAGAAATCGAATAAAGAGTTAACACCCAGTGGGCATTTTTTGTCGTCTTTTAAGTTTTCTCAGCCTCAAGAGCCAAGTAACCTCCTCTAGGGTTTGAAAATAGGTTTCTGTATGATTTCGAGATGTAATGGAATATCTTACAAGATTTGAACAACACGAATTTTATTATTTTTTTTGAAAATTGTTGCCATTTCATTTTTTTGTCATTTATAGTATTTATTCAGGTTTTTGAGCCTCAAGGGTCAGAAAACCTCCGTTAGGGTTTGATAATAATTTAGTGGAGCATTTTTGTTGGTCATGGATTGTTTTTCAACTTTATCACGAATTTAAGCAATTTTTTAAAATCTTTGCATTTTTTTTCATTTTTTTGAATTTTTGCCGGCACCAGGGGCCTGGGACCTACTCCAAAGTTTGATAATAATCTGATGCATAGTTACTGCAGTTAATGGAATGGTGATAATTATTATGACTCCAGTTTTTGTAATGTTTGGATAAAATATAAAAATTTTCAAATTTTGGGAAAATTTTTTGCATGTTACAAGTGTATGGATCTTTATGAGCCAGTGAATCTTTTTCAGGCTTGAAACAGGGGTACTGGATAGTCTCTTGGGACAATGAAATGGTTCTTAAGATATTAATATATTGAATTGTAGCGAGATTAACATTTCCAATTGTTTTCAAAATTTTTCTATGTTTTTTTCATTTTCTGAGTTTAACGACAAATACTGGCCAACGAAACTTTTTACGTCTCGGAGATGGGTTATTTGACAGAACCTCAGGGACAAAAAATTAGTTTTGAGCTTTTTTATGCTGCGAAATCGAAACATCTTTTAAGTTTTGACTTTTTCAGTTTTTTTAACAATGGTAGAAATCTAGAAATTGCAGAGTCGAATCCCATCATGAAAAACGTTTGTAACTCTCTCTCGGTGCCTTCCTTCTTTTTCTCGTTCACGTTTTATTTCTCTGTCACTCTCTCTCTCTCTCTCTCGGTCTCCCCTCTCTCTCTCTCTCTCTCTCTTTGTTTGTGCCGCACTTCAGCTGCTGTTATGTTGTGTAATATTATCATCTATTATCCTCATTAACGCTGAGTTATAGTAATGTTTATTTAATCTTAAATGACTGAACAAGCACTTTTTAGGAAATCATTGTTGATTGCTCTCAAAAGCAGTTTGTAGCAAATATGTTAATCCTGTTTGTCTCTGTTACGCAGTTTTTCGCTTGACCGATTTCTCATTTTTCGTCTGAACCATTTAACTTTTAGTCTTCAGAAATGGAATAAAGAGTTAACACCCAGTGGGCATTTTTTGTCGTCTTTTAAGTTTTCTCAGCCTCAAGAGCCAAGTAACCTCCTCTAGGGTTTGAAAATAGGTTTCTGTATAATTTCGAGATGTAATGGAATATCTTACAAGATTTGAACAACACGAATTTTAACATTTTTTTTTGAAAATTGTTGCCATTTCATTTTTTTGTCATTTATAGTAATTATTCAGGTTTTTGAGCCTCAAGGGTCAGAAAACCTCCGTTAGGGTTTGATAATAATTTACTGGAGAATTTTTGTTGGTCATGGATTCTTTTTTTTCAATTTTATCACGAATTTAAGCAATTTTAAATCTTTGCATTTTCATTTTTTTGAATTTTTGCCGGCACCAGGGGCCCTGGGACCTACTCCAAGGTTTGATAATAAGCTGATGCATAGTTACTGGAGTTAATGGAATGGTGATAAATATTATGACTCCAGTTTTAGTAATGTTTGGATAAAATTTAAAAATTTTCAAATTTTTGGAAAATTTTTTGCATGTTACAAGTGTATGGATCTCTATGAGCCAGTGAATCTTTTTCAGGCTTGAAACAGGGGTACTGGATAGTCTCTTGGGACAATGAAATGGTTCTTAAGATATTAATATATTGAATTGTAGCGAGATTAACATTTCCAATTGTTTTCAAAATTTTTCTATGTTTTTTTCATTTTCTGAGTTTAACGACAAATACTGGCCAACGAAACTTTTTACGTCTCGGAGATGGGTTATTTGACAGAATGTCAGGGACAAAAAATTGGTTTTGAGCTTTTTTGCTGCGAAATCGAAACATCTTAAGTTTTGCCTTTTTCAGTTTTTTTCTATATGATTTATTTACTAACAATGGTAGAAATCTAGAAATTGCAGAGTCGAATCCCATCATGAAATACATTTGTAGCTCTCTCTCGGTGCCTTCCTTCTTGTTCTCGTTCACGTTAATTTCCCTGTCACTCTATCTCTCTCTGTCTCCCTCTGTCTCTCTCTCTCTCTCTCTCTCTCTCTCTCTTTGTTTGTGCCGTACTTCAGCTGCTGTTATGTTGTGTAATATTATCATCTATTATCCTCATTAACACTGAGTTATAGTAGAAGTGTTTTTTTTAATCTTTAATGACTGAACAAGCACTTTTTAGGAAATCATTGTTAATTGCTCTCAAAAGCAGTTTGTAGCAAATATGATAATCCTGTTTGTCTCGTATACAATTTTTCGCTTGGCCGAGTTTTCGTCTGATCCATTAGACTTTAGTCTTCAGAAACGGGATAAAGAGGTAGTGCTCAGTGGGCATTTTTGTCGTCTTTTAAGTTTCCTCAGCCTCAAGAGCCAAGTAACCTCCTCTAGGGTTTGAAAATAGGTTTCTGTATAATTTCGAGATGTAATGGAATATCTTACAAGATTTGAACAACACGAATTTTAACATTTTTTGAAAAATTGTTGCCATTTCAATTTTTTTGACATTTATAGTAATTATTCAGGTTTTTGAGCCTCAAGGGTCAGAAAACCTCCGTTAGGGTTTGATAATAATTTACTGGAGAATTTTTGGAAAATTTTTTGCATGTTCCAAGTGTATGGATCTTTATGAGCCAGTGAATCTTTTTCAGGCTTGAAACAGGGGTACTGGATAGTCTCTTGGGACAATGAAATGGTTCTTAAGATATTAATATATTGAATTGTAGCGAGATTAACATTTGCAATTGTTTTCAAAATTTTTCTATGTTTTTTTCATTTTCTGAGTTTAACGACAAATACTGGCCAACGAAACTTTTTACGTCTCGGAGATGGGTTATTTGACAGAACGTCAGGGACAAAAAATTGGTTTTGAGCTTTTTTTGCTGCGAAATCGAAACATCTTAAGTTTTGCCTTTTTCAGTTTTTTTCTATATGATTTATTTACTAACAGTGGTAGAAATCTAGAAATTGCAGAGTCGAATCCCATCATGAAATACATTTGTAGCTCTCTCTCGGTGCCTTCCTTCTTGTTCTCGTTCACGTTAATTTCCCTGTCACTCTATCTCTCTCTGTCTCCCTCTGTCTCTCTCTCTCTCTCTCTCTCTTTGTTTGTGCCGTACTTCAGCTGCTGTTATGTTGTGTAATATTATCATCTATTATCCTCATTAACACTGAGTTATAGTAGAAGTGTTTTTTTAATCTTTAATGACTGAACAAGCACTTTTTAGGAAATCATTGTTAATTGCTCTCAAAAGCAGTTTGTAGCAAATATGATAATCCTGTTTGTCTCGTATACAATTTTTCGCTTGGCCGAGTTTTCGTCTGATCCATTTGACTTTAGTCTTCAGAAATGGAATAAAGAGGTAGCGCCCAGTGGGCATTTTTTGCCGTCTTTTAAGTTTTCTCAGCCTCAAGAGCCAAGTAACCTCTTCTAGGGTTTGAAAATAGGTTTCTGTATAATTTCGAGATGTAATGGAATATCTTACAAGATTTGAACAACACGAATTTTAACATTTTTTGAAAAATTGTTGCCATTTCAATTTTTTTGACATTTATAGTAATTATTCAGGTTTTTGAGCCTCAAGGGTCAGAAAACCTCCGTTAGGGTTTGATAATAATTTACTGGAGAATTTTTGGAAAATTTTTTGCATGTTCCAAGTGTATGGATCTTTATGAGCCAGTGAATCTTTTTCAGGCTTGAAACAGGGGTACTGGATACTCTCTTGGGACAATGAAATGGTTCTAAAGATATTAATATATTGAATTGTAGCGAGATTAACATTTGCAATTGTTTTCAAAATTTTTCTGTTTTTTTCATTTTCTGAGTTTAACGACAAATACTGGCCAACGAAATTTTTTACGTCTCGGAGATGGGTTATTTGACAGAACTTCAGGGACAAAAAATTGTTTTTGAGCTTTTTATGCTGTGAAATCGAAACATCTTTTAAGTTTTGCCTTTTTCAGATTTTTTTCTATATGATTTATTTACTAACAATGGTAGAAATCTAGAAATTGCAGAGTCGAATCCCATCATGAAAAACATTTGCAGCTCTCTCTCTCTCTCTCTCTCGGTGCCTTCCTCTTCTTGTTCTCGTTCACGTTTATTTCCCTGTCACTCTATCTCTCTCTCTCTGTCTCCCTCTGTCTCTCTCTCTCTCTTTGTTTGTACCGCACTTCAGCTGCTGTTATCTGGTGTAATATTATCATCTATTATCCTCATTAACACTGAGTTATAGTAGAAATGTTTTTTTAATCTTAAATGACTGAACAAGCACTTTTTAGGAAATCATTGTTAATTGCTCTCAAAAGCAGTTTGTAGCAAATATGATAATCCTGTTTGTCTCGTATACAATTTTTCGCTTGGCCGAGTTTTCGTCTGATCCATTTGTCTTCAGAAATGGAATAAAGAGGTAGCGCCCAGTGGGCATTTTTTGCCGTCTTTTAAGTTTTCTCAGCCTCAAGAGCCAAGTAACCTCTTCTAGGGTTTGAAAATAGGTTTCTGTATAATTTCGAGATGTAATGGAATATCTTACAAGATTTGAACAACACGAATTTTAACATTTTTTTTGAAAATTGTTGCCATTTCATTTTTTTGTCATTTATAGTAATTATTCAGGTTTTTGAGCCTCAAGGGTCAGAAAACCTCCGTTAGGGTTTGATAATAATTTACTGGAGAATTTTTGTTGGTCATGGATTCTTTTTTTCAATTTTATCACGAATTTAAGCAATTTTAAATCTTTGCATTTTCATTTTTTTGAATTTTTGCCGGCACCAGGGGCCCTGGGACCTACTCCAAGGTTTGATAATAAGCTGATGCATAGTTACTGGAGTTAATGGAATGGTGATAAATATTATGACTCCAGTTTTAGTAATGTTTGGATAAAATTTAAAAATTTTCAAATTTTTGGAAAATTTTTTGCATGTTACAAGTGTATGGATCTCTATGAGCCAGTGAATCTTTTTCAGGCTTGAAACAGGGGTACTGGATAGTCTCTTGGGACAATGAAATGGTTCTTAAGATATTAATATATTGAATTGTAGCGAGATTAACATTTGCAATTGTTTTCAAAATTTTTCTGTTTTTTTCATTTTCTGAGTTTAACGACAAATACTGGCCAACGAAATTTTTTACGTCTCGGAGATGGGTTATTTGACAGAACTTCAGGGACAAAAAATTGTTTTTGAGCTTTTTATGCTGCGAAATCGAAACATCTTTTAAGTTTTGCCTTTTTCAGATTTTTTTCTATATGATTTATTTACTAACAATGGTAGAAATCTAGAAATTGCAGAGTCGAATCCCATCATGAAAAACATTTGCAGCTCTCTCTCTCTCTCTCTCTCTCTCTCGGTGCCTTCCTCTTCTTGTTCTCGTTCACGTTTATTTCCCTGTCACTCTATCTCTCTCTGACTCCCTCTGTCTCTCTCTCTCTCTCTCACTTTGTTTGTGCCGCACTTCAGCTGCTGTTATGTTGTGTAATATTATCATCTATTATCCTCACTAACACTGAGTTATAGTAGAAATGTTTTCTTAATCTTAAATGACTGAACAAGCTTTTTTAGGAAATCATTGTTAATTGCTCTCAAAAGCAGTTTGTAGCAAATATGATAATGCTGTTTGTCTCGTATACAATTTTTAGCTTGGCCGATTTTTCGTCTGATCCATTTGACTTTTAGTCTTCAGAAACGGGATAAAGAGGTAGTGCTCAGTGGGCATTTTTGTCGTCTTTTAAGTTTTCTCAGCCTCAAGAGCCAAGTAACCTCCTCTAGTGTTTGAAAATAGGTTTCTGTATAATTTCGAGATGTAATGGAATACCTTACAAGATTTGAACAACACGAATTTTAACATTTTTTTTGAAAAATTGTTGCCATTTCAATTTTTTGACATTTATAGTAATTATTCAGGTTTTTGAGCCTCAAGGGTCAGAAAACCTCCGTTAGGGTTTGATAATAATTTACTGAAGACTTTTTGGAAAATTTTTTGCATGTTCCAAGTGTATGGATCTTTATGAGCCAGTGAATATTTTTCAGGCTTGAAACAGGGGTACAGGATAGTCTCTTGGGACAATGAAATGGTTCTTAAGATATTAATATATTGAATGGTAGCGAGATTAACATTTGCAATTGTTTTCAAAATTTTTCTATGTTTTTTTCATTTTCTAAGTTTAACGACAAATACTGGCCAACGAAATTTTTTACGTCTCGGAGATGGGTTATTTCACAGAACCTCAGTGACAAAAAATTGTTTTTGAGCTTTTTATGCTGCGAAATCGAAACATCTTTTAAGTTTTTTCTTTTTCAGTTTTTTTTCTATATGATTTATTTACTAACAATGGTAGAAATTGCAGAGTCGAATCATATCATGAAAAACATTTGTAGCTCTCTCTCGGTGCCTTCCTCTTCTTGTTCTCGTTCACGTTTGTTTCCCTGTCAATCTATCTCTCTCTGTCTCCCTCTGTCTCTCTCTCTCTCTCTTTGTTTGTGCCGCACTTCAGCTGCTGTTTATGTTGTGTAATATCATCTATTATCCTCATTAACACTGAGTTATAGTAGAAATGTTTTCTTAATCTTAAATGACTGAACAAGCACTTTTTAGGAAATCATTGTTAATTGCTCTCAAAAGCAGTTTGTAGCAAATATGTTAATCCTGTTTGTCTCTGTTATGCAGTTTTTCGCTTGACCGATTTTTCGTCTGATCCATTTGACTTTAGTCTTCAGAAACGGGATAAAGAGGTAGTGCTCAGTGGGCATTTTTGTCGTCTTTTAAGTTTTATCAGCCTCAAGAGCCAAGTAACCTCCTCTAGGGTTTGAAAACAGGTTTCTGTATAATTTCGAGATGTAATGGAATATCTTACAAGATTTGAACAACACGAATTTTAACATTTTTGTGAAAAATTGTTGCCATTTCAATTTTTTGACATTTATAGTAATTATTCAGGTTTTTGAGCCTCAAGGGTCAGAAAACCTCCGTTAGGGTTTGATAATAATTTACTGGAGAATTTTTGGAAAATTTTTTGCATGTTCCAAGTGTATGGATCTTTATGAGCCAGTGAATCTCTTTCAGGCTTGAAACAGGGGTACTGGATACTCTCTTGGGACAATGAAATGGTTCTTAAGATATTAATATATTGAATTGTAGCGAGATTAACATTTGCAATTTTTTTCAAAATTTTTCCATGTTTTTTTCATTTTCTGAGTTTAACGACAAATACTGGCCAACGAAACTTTTTACGTCTTGGAGATGGGTTATTTGACAGAACTTCAGGGACAAAAAATCGGTTTTGAGCTTTTTATGCTGCGAAATCGAAACATCTTTTAAGTTTTGATTTTTTCAGTTTTTTAACAATGGTAGAAATCTAGAAATTGCAGAGTCGAATCCCATCATGAAAAACATTTGTAGCTCTCTTTCGGTGTCGGTGCCTTCCTTCTTTTTCTCGTTCACGTTTTATTTCTCTGTCACTCTATCTCTCTCTGTCTCCCTTTGTCGCTCTCTCTCTCTCTCTCTCTCTCTCTCTTTGTTTGTGCCGCACTTCAGCTGCTGTTATGTTGTGTAATATTATCATCTATTATCCTCATTAACACTGAGTTATAGTAGAAATGTTTTCTTAATCTTAAATGACTGAACAAGTTTTTTTTTAGGAAATCATTGTTAATTGCTCTCAAAAGCAGTTTGTAGCAAATATGATAATCCTGTTTGTCTCGTTTACAATTTTTAGCTTGGCTGAGTTTTTGTCTGATCCATTTGACTTTAGTCTTCAGAAACGGGATAAAGAGGTAGTGCTCAGTGGCATTTTTGTCGTTTTTTAAGTTTTCTCAGTCTCAAGAGCCAAGTAACATCCTCTAGGGTTTGAAAACAGGTTTCTGTATAATTTCGAGATGTAATGGAATATCTTACAAGATTTGAACAACACGAATTTTAACATTTTTGTGAAAAATTGTTGCCATTTCAATTTTTTGACATTTATAGTAATTATTCAGGTTTTTGAGCCACAAGGGTCAGAAAACCTCCGTTAGGGTTTGATAATAATTTACTGGAGAATTTTCGGAAAATTTTTTGCATGTTCCAAGTGTATGGATCTTTATGAGCCAGTGAATCTTTTTCAGGCTTGAAACAGGGGTACTGGATACTCTCTTGGGACAATGAAATGGTTCCTAAGGTATTAATATATTGAATTGTAGCGAGATTAACATTTGCAATTTTTTTCAAAATTTTTCCATGTTTTTTTCATTTTCTGAGTTTAACGACAAATACTGGCCAACGAAACTTTTTACGTCTTGGAGATGGGTTATTTGACAGAACTTCAGGGACAAAAAAATCGGTTTTGAGCTTTTTATGCTGCGAAATCGAAACATCTTTTAAGTTTTGATTTTTTCAGTTTTTTTAACAATGGTAGAAATCTAGAAATTGCAGAGTCGAATCCCATCATGAAATACATTTGTAGCTCTCTTTCGGTGTCGGTGCCTTCCTTCTTTTTCTCGTTCACGTTTTATTTCTCTGTCACTCTATCTCTCTCTGTCTCCCTCTGTCGCTCTCTCTCTCTCTCTCTCTCTCTCTCTTTGTTTGTGCCGCACTTCAGCTGCTGTTATGTTGTGTAATATTATCATCTATTATCCTCATTAACACTGAGTTATAGTAGAATTGTTTTCTTAATCTTAAATGACTGAACAAGCTTTTTTTTAGGAAACCATTGTTAATTGCTCTCAAAAGCAGTTTGTAGCAAATATGATAATCCTGTTTGTCTCGTATACAATTTTTAGCTTGGCTGAGTTTTTGTCTGATCCATTTGACTTTAGTCTTCAGAAACGGGATAAAGAGGTAGTGCTCAGTGGCATTTTTGTCGTTTTTTAAGTTTTCTCAGCCTCAAGAGCCAAGTAACCTCCTCTAGGGTTTGAAAATAGGTTTCTGTATAATTTCGAGATGTAATGGAATACCTTACAAGATTTGAACAACACGAATTTTAACATTTTTTTTTGAAAATTGTTGCCATTTCATTTTTTTGTCATTTATAGTAATTATTCAGGTTTTTGAGCCTCAAGGGTCAGAAAACCTCCGTTAGGGTTTGATAATGATTTACTGGAGAATTTTTGTTGGTCATGGATTGTTTTTCAACTTTATCACGAATTTAAGCAATTTTTTTAAATTCTTTGCACTTAAATTTTTCGGAATTTTTGCCGGCACCAGGGGCCCTGGGACCTCCTCCGAGGTTTTATAAAAAGCTGATGCATAGTTACTGGAGTTAATGGAATGGTGATAAATATTATGACTCCAGTTTTAGTAATGTTTGGATTAAATTTGAAAATTTTTTCAAATTTTTGGAAAATTTTTTGCATGTTACAAGTGTGTGGATCTTTATGAGCCAGTGAATCTTTTTCAGGCTTGAAACAGGGGTACTGGATAGTCTCTTGGGACAATGAAATGGTTCTTAAGATATTAATATATTGAATTGTAGCGAGATTAACATTTGCAATTGTTTTTAAAATTTTTCTATGTTTTCATTTTCCGAGTTTAACGACAAATACTGGCCAACGAAACTTTTTACGTCTCGGAGATGGGTTATTTGACAGAACTTCAGGGACAAAAAATCGGTTTTGAGCTTTTTATGCTGCGAAATCGAAACATCTTTTAAGTTTTGACTTTTTCAGTTTTTTTAACAATGGTAGAAATCTAGAAATTGCAGAGTCGAATACCATCATGAAAAACATCTGTAGCTCTCTCTCGGTGCCTTCCTTCTTTTTCTCGTTCACCTTTTATTTCTCTGTCACTCTATCTCTCTCTGTCTCCCTCTGTCGCTCTCTCTCTCTCTCTCTCTCTCTCTCTCTCTTTGTTTGTGCCGCCCTTCAGCTGCTGTTATGTTGTGTAATATTATCATCTATTATCCTCATTAACGCTGAGTTATAGGAATGTTTATTTAATCTTAAATGACTGAACAAGCACTTTTTAGGAAATCATTGTTAATTGCTCTCAAAAGCAGTTTGTAGCAAATATGTTAATCCTGTTTGTCTCTGTTACGCAGTTTTTCGCTGCTTGGAATATGTTACAAGTTTTGAACAACACGAATTTTGACATTTTTTTTTGAAAACTGTTGCCATTTCAATTTTTTGACATTTATTGTAATTATTCAGGCTTTTGAGCCTGAAGGGTCAGAAAACCTCCGTCAGGGTTTGATAATAATTTACTGGAGAATTTTTTTTCATGGATTGTTTTTCAACTTTATCACGAATTTAAGCAATTTTTTAAAATCTTTGCATTTTTTTCATTTTTTTGAATTTTTGCCGGCACCAGGGGCCCTGGAACCTACTCCAAAGTTTGATAATAATCTGATGCATAGTTACTGGAGTTAATGGAATGGTGATAATTTTTATGACTCCAGTTTTAGTATTGTTTGGATAAAATTTAAAAAATTTTGCAAATTTTTGGAAAATTTTTTGCATGTTCCAAGTGTATGGATCTTTATGAGCCAGTGAATCTTTTTCAGGAATGAAACAGAGGTACTGGATAGTCTCTTGGGACAATGAAATGGTTCTTAAGATATTAATATATTGAATTGTAGCGAGATTAACATTTGCAATTGTTTTCAAAATTTTTCTGTTTTTTTCATTTTCTGAGTTTAACGACAAATACTGGCCAACGAAACTTTTTACGTCTCGGAGATGGGTTATTTGACAGAACTTCAGGGACAAAAAATTGAGTTTGAGCTTTTTATGCTGCGAAATCGAAACATCTTTTAAGTTTTGCCTTTTTCAGTTTTTTTTCTATATGATTTATTTACTAACAATGGTAGAAATCTAAGAAATTGCGAAGTCGAATCCCATCATGAAAAACATTTGTAGCTCTCTCGGTGCCTTCCTTCTTTTTCTCGTTCACGTTTTATTACCCTGTCACTCTCTCTCTCTCTCTCTCTCTCTCTCTGTCTCCCTCTGTCTCTCTCTCTCTTTGTTTGTGCCGCACTTCAGCTGCTGTTATGTGGTGTAATATTATCATCTATTATCCTCATTAACACTGAGTTATAGTAGAAATGTTTTTTTAATCTTAAATGACTGAACAAGCACTTTTTAGGAAATCATTGTTAATTGCTCTCAAAAGCAGCTTGTAGCAAATATGTTAATCCTGTTTGTCTCTGTTATGCAGTTTTTCGCTTGACCGATTTTTCGTCTGAACCATTTAACTTTTAGTCTTCAGAAATGGAATAAAGAGGTAGCACCCAGTGGGCATTTTTTGTCGTCTTTTAAGTTTTCTGAGCCTCAAGAGCCAAGTAACCTCCTCTAGGGTTTGAAAGTAGGTTTCTGTATAATTTCGAGATGTAATGGAATATCTTACAAGTTTTGAACAACACGAATTTTAACATTTTTTTTGAAAATTGTTGCCATTTCAATTTTTTGACATTTATAGTAATTATTCAGGTTTTTGAGCCTCAAGGGTCAGAAAACCTCCGTTAGGGTTTGATAATAATTTACTGGAGAATTTTTGTTGGTCATGGATTATTTTTCAACTTTATCACGAATTTAAGCAATTTTTTAAAATCTTTGCATTTTTTTTTCATTTTTTTGAATTTTTGCCGGCACCAGGGGTCCTGGGACCTACTCCAAAGTTTGATAATAATTTGATGCATAGTTACTGGAGTTAATGGAATGGTGATAAATATTATGACTCCAGTTTTAGTAATATTTGGATAAAATTTAAAAATTTTTTCAAATTTTTGAAAAATTTTTTGCGTGTTCCAAGTGTATGGATCTTTATGAGACAGTGAATCTTTTAAAGACTTGACACAGGGGTACTGGATAGCCTCTTGGGACAATGAAATGGTCTTAAGATATTAATATATTGAATTGTAGCGAGATTAACATTTGCAATTGTTCTCAAAATTTTTCAGTTTTTTTTTCATTTTCTGAGTTTAACGACGAATACTGGCCAACGAAACTTTTTACGTCTCGGAGATGGGTTATTTGACAGAACTTCAGGGACAAAAAATTGGTTTTGAGCTTTTTGCTGCGAAATTGAAACATGTTTTAAGTTTTGCCTTCAGTTTTTTTTCTATATGATTTATTTACTAACAATGGTAGAAATCTAGAAATTGCAGAGTCGAATCCCATCATAAAAACATTTGTAGCTCTCTCTCGGTGCCTTCCTTCTTTTTCTCGTTCACGTTTTATTTCTCGGTCACTCTTTTTCTCTGTCTCCCTCTGTCTCTCTCTCTCTCTCTCTCTCTCTCTCTCTCTCTTTGTTTGTGCCGCACTTCAGCTGCTGTTATGTGGTGTAATATCTATTATCCTCATTAACGCTGAGTTATAGAAGTTTTTTAAAATCATAAATGACTGAACAAGTACTTTTTAGGAAATCATTGTCAATTGCTCCCAAAAGCAGTTTGTAGCAAATATGTTAATCCTGTTTCTCTCTGTTATGCATTTTTTCGCTTGACCGATTTTTCGTCTGAACCATTTAACTTTTAGTCTTCAGAAATGGAATAAAGAGGTAACACCCAGTGGGCATTTTTTGTCGTCTTTTAAGTTTTCTCAGCCTCAAGAGCCAAGTAACCTCCTCTAGGGTTTGATAATAATTTAGTGGATAATTTTTGTTGGTCATGGATTGTTCTTCAACTTTATCACGAATTTAAGCAATTTTTTAAAATCTTTGCAATTTTTTCCTTTTTTGAATTTTTGCCGGCACCAGGGGCCCTGGAACCTACTCCAAAGTTTGATAATAATCTGATGCATAGTTACTGGAGTTAATGGAATGGTGATAAATATTATGACTCCAGTTTTAGTAATGTTGGATAAAATTTAAAAATTTTCAAATTTTTGGAAAATTTTTTGCATGTTACAAGTGTATGGATCTCTATGAGCCAGTGAATCTTTTTCAGGATTGAAACAGAGGTACTGGATAGTCTCTTGGGACAATGAAATGGTTCTTAAGATATTAATATATTGAATTGTAGCGAGATTAACATTTGCAATTGTTTTCAAAATTTTTCTATGTTTTTTTCATTTTCTGAGTTTAACGACAAATACTGGCCAACCAAATTTTTTGCTTCTCGGAGATGGGTTATTTGACAGAACTTCAGGGACAAAAAATTGAGTTTGAGCTTTTTATGCTGCGAAATCGAAACATCTTTTAAGTTTTGCCTTTTTCAGTTTTTTTTCTATATGATTTATTTACTAACAATGGTAGAAATCTAAGAAATTGCGGAGTCGAATCCCATCATGAAAAACATTTGTAGCTCTCTCTCGGTGCCTTCCTTCTTTTTCTCGTTCACGTTTTATTTCTCGGTCACTCTATCTCTTTGTCTCCCTCTGTCTCTCTCTCTCTCTCTCTCTCTCTCTCTCTCTTTGTTTGTGCCGCACTTCAGCTGCTGTTATGTGGTGTAATATCTATTATCCTCATTAACGCTGAGTTATAGTAGAAGTTTTTTTAAATCATAAATGATTGAACAAGCACTTTTTAGGAAATCATTGTTAATTGCTCTCAAAAGCAGTTTGTAGCAAATATGTTAATCCTGTTTGTCTCTGTTATGCATTTTTTCGCTTGACAGATTTTTCGTCTGAACCATTTAACTTTTAGTCTTCAGAAATGGAATAAAGAAGTAGCGCCCAGTGGGCATTTTTTGTCGTCTTTTAAGTTTTCTCAGCCTCAAGAGCCAAGTAACCTCCTCTAGGGTTTGAAAATAGGTTTCTGTATAATTTCGAGATGTAATGGAATATCTTACAAGATTTGAACAACACGAATTTTAAAATTTTTTTGAAAATTGTTGCCATTTCAATTATTTGACATTTATTGTAATTGTTCAGGTTTTTGAGCCTCAAGGGTCAGAAAACCTCCGTTTGGGTTTGATAATAGTTTACTAGAGAATTTTTGTTGATCATGGATTATTTTTCAACTTTATCACGAATTTAAGTAATTTTTTTAAATTCTTTGCACTTTTTTTAAAATTTTTGGAATTTTTGTCGGCACCAGGGGCCCTGGGATCTCCTCCAAGGTTTGATAATAAGCTGATGCATAGTTACTGGAGTTAATGGAATGGTGATAAATATTATGACTCCAGTTTTAGTAATGTTTGGATAAAATTTAAAAATTTCTTCAAATTTTTGGAAAATTTTTCGCATGTTCCAAGTGTATGGATCTTTATGAGCCAGTGAATCTTTTTCAGGCTTGAAACAGGGGTACTGGATATTATATTGTGACAGTGAAATGGTTCTTAAGATATTGAAATATTGAATTGTAGCGAGATTAACATTTGCAATTGTTTTCAAAATTTTTCTATGTTTTTTTTTTCATTTTCTGAGTTTAACGACGAATACTGGCCAACGAAACTTATTACGTCTCGGAGATGGTTTATTTGATAGAACTTCAGGGACAAAAAGTTAGTTTTGAGCTTTTTTGCTGCGAAATCGAAACATCTTTTAAGTCTTGCCTTTTTCAGTTATTATTCTATATGATTTTTTTACTAACAATGGTAGAAATCTAGAAATTGCAGAGTCAAATCCCATCATGAAAAACATTTGTAGCTCTCTCTCGGTGCCTTTCTTCTTTTTCTCGTTCACGTTTTTTTTCTCTGTCACTCTATCTCTCTCTGTCTCCCTCTGTCTCTCTCTCTCTCTCTCTCTCTCTCTTTGTGCCGCACTTCAGCTGCTGTTATGTGGTGTAATATTATCTATTATCCTCATTAACGCTGAGTTATAGTAGAAATGTTTTTTTAATCTTAAATGACTGAACAAGTACTTTTTAGGAAATCATTGTTAATTGCTCTCAAAAGCAGTTTGTAGCAAATATGTTAATCCTGTTTGTCTCTGTTACGCAGTTTTTCGCTTGACCGATTTTTTGTCTGAACCCTTTAACTTTTAGTCTTCATGAATGGAATAAAGAGGTAGCACCCAGTGGGCATTTTTTGTGTTTTAAGTTTCCTCAGCCTCAAGAGCCAAGTAACCTCCTCTAGGGTTTGAAAATAGGTTTTTGTATAATTTCGAGATGTAATGGAATATCTTACAAGATTTCAACAACACGAATTTTAACATTTTTTTTGAAAATTGTTGCCATTTCATTTTTTTTGACATTTATAGTAATGATTCAGGTTTTTGAGCCTCAAGGGTCAGAAAACCTCCGTCAGGGTTTGATAATAATTTACTGCAGAATTTTCTTTGGTCATGGATTATTTTTCAACTTTATCACGAATTTAAGCTATTTTTTAAAATCTTTGCATTTTTTCATTTTTTTGAATTTTTGCCGGCACCAGGGGCCCTGGGATCTCCTCCATGGCTTGATAATAAGCTGATGCATAGTTACTGGAGTTAATGGAATGGTGATAAATATTATGACTCCAGTTTTAGTAATGTTTGGATAAAATTTAAAAATTTCTTCAAATTTTCGGAAAATTTTTTGCATGTTCCAAGTGTATGGATCTTTGAGCAAGTGAATCTTTTTCAGGCTTGAAACAGGGGTACTGTATATTCTCTTGGGACAATGAAATTGTTCTTAAGATATTAATATATTGAATTGTAGCTTGATTAACATTTGCAATTGTTTTCAAAATTTTTCTATGTTTTTTTTTTCATTTTCTGAGTTTAACGACGAATACTGGCCAACGAAACTTTTTACGTCTCGTAGATGGGTTATTTGACAGAACTTCAGGGACAAAAAATTGGTTTTGAGCTTTTTTGCTTCGAAATCGAAACATCTTAAGTTTTACTTTTCAGTTTTTTTTCTATATGATTTATTTACTAACAATGGTAGAAATTGCGGAGTCGAATCCCACCATGAAAAATATTTGCAGCTCTCTCTTGGTGCCTTCCTTCTTTTTCTCGTTCACGTTTTATTTCTCTATCACTCTTTCTCTCTCTGTCTCCCTCTGTCTCTCTCTCTCTCTCTCTCTCTCTCTCTCTCTCTCTTTGTTTGTGCCGAACTTCAGCTGCTGTTGTTGTGTAATATTATCATCTATTATCCTCATTAACGCTGAGTTATAGTAGAAATGTTTTTTAATCTTAAATGAATGAACAAGCACTTTTTTAGGAAATCTTTGTTAATTGCTCTCAAAAGCAGTTTGTAGCAAATATGTTAATCCTGTTTGTCTCTGTTATGCAGTTTTTCGCTTGACCGATTTTTCATCTGAACCATTTAACTTTTAGTCTTCAGAAATGGAATAAAGAGGTAGCGCCCAGTGGGCATTTTTTGTCGTCTTTTAAGTTTTCTCAGCCTCAAGAGCCAAGTAACCTCCCCTAGGGTTTGAAAATAGGTTTCTGTATAATTTCGAGATGTAATGGAATATCTTACAAGGTTTGAACAACACAAATTTTAACATTTTTTTTTGAAAATTGTTGCCATTTCAATTTTTTGACATTTATAGTAATTATTCAGGTTTTTGAGTCTCTAGGGTCAGAAAACCTCCGTTAGCGTTTGATAATAATTTACCGGAGAATTTTTCTTGGTCATGGATGATTTTTCAATTTTATCACGAATTTAATCAATTTTTTTAAAATCTTTGCGCTTTTTTTCATTTTTTTGAATTTTTGCCGACACCAGGGGCCCTGGGAACTCCTCCGAGGTTTTATAATAAGCTGATGCATAGTTACTGGAGTTAATGGAATGGTGATAAATATTATGACTCCAGTTTTAATAATGTTTGGATTAAATTTGAAAATTTTTTCAAATTTTTGGAAAATTTTTTGCATGTTCCAAGTGTATGGATTCTTTATGAGCCAGTGAATCTTTTTCAGGCTTGAATCAGAGGTACTGGATAGTCTCTTGGGACAATGAAATGGTTCTTAAGATATTAATATATTGAATTGTAGCGAGATTAACATTTGCAATCGTTTCCAAAATTTTTCTATGTTTTTTTCATTTTCTGAGTTTAACGACAAATACTGGCCAACGAAACTTTTTACGTCTCGGAGATGGGTTATTTGACAGAACGTCAGGGACAAAAAATTGGTTTTGAGCTTTTTTTGCTGCGAAATCGAAACATCTTTTAGGTCTTGCCTTTTTCAGTTTTTTTGTATATGAATTATTTACTAACAATGGTAGAAATCTAGAAATTTAGAAATTCTAGAAATCTAGAAAGACTCGAATCCCATCATGAAAAACATTTGTAGCTCTCTCTCGGTGCCTTCCTTCTTCTTCTCGTTCACGTTTTTTTTTCTCTGTCGCTCTATCTCTCTGTCTCCCTCTGTCTCTCTCTCTCTCTCTCTCTCTCTCTCTCTCTCTCTCTCTGTTTGTTTGTGCCGCACTTCAGCTGCTGTTATGTGGTGTAATATTATCATCTATTATCCTCATTAACGCTGAGTTTTAGTAGAAATGTTTTTTAAATCTTAAATGACTGAAAGAGAACTTTTTTAGGAAATCATTTTTAATTGCTCTCAAAAGCAGTTTGTAGCAAATTTGTTAATCCTGTTTGTCTCTGTAATGCAGTTTTTCGCTTTACCGATTTTTCGTCTGAACCATTTAACTTTTAGTCTTCAAAAATGGAATAAATTGGTAGCACCCAGTGGGCATTTTTTGTCTTTTAAGTTTTCTCAGCCTCAAGAGCCAAGTAACCTCCTCTAGGGTTTGAATTAGGTTTCTGTATAATTTCGAGATGTAATGAAATATCTTACAAGGTTTGAACAACACAAATTTTAACATTTTTTTTAAAAAATTGTTGCCATTTCAATTTTTTGACATAGTAATTATTCAGGTTTTTGAGCCTCAAAAGTCAGAAAACCTCCGTTAGGGTTTGATAATAATTTACTGGAATTTTTGGAAAATTTTTTGCATGTTCCAAGTGTATGGATCTTTGAGCCAGTGAATCTTTTTTCAGGCTTGAAACAGGGATACTGGATAGTCTCTTGGGACAATGAAATGGTTCTTAAGATTTTAATATATTGAATTGTAGCGAGATTAACATTTGCAATTGTTTTCAAAATTTCTGTTTTTTTCATTTTCTGAGTTTAACGACGAATACTGACCAACGAAAATTTTACGTCTCGGAGATGGTTTATTTGACAGAACTTCAGGGACAAAAAGTTGGTTTTGAGCTTTTTTGCGAAATCGAAACATCTTTTAAGTCTTGCCTTTTTCAGTTTTTTTCTATATGATTTATTTACTAACAATGGTAGAAATCTAGAAATTGCAGAGTCGAATCCCATCATGAAAAACATTTGTAGCTCTCTCTCGGTGCCTTCCTCCTTTTTCTCATTCACGTTTTATTTCTCTGTCACTCTATCTCTCTCTGTCTTCCTCTTTCTGTCTCTCTCTCTCTCTCTCTTTGTTTGTGCCGCACTTCAGCTGCTGTTAATGTGGTGTAATATAATCTATTATCCTCATTAACGCTGAGTTGTAGTAGAAATGTTTTTTAAATCTTAAATGACTGAAAGAGAATTTTTTTAGGAAATCATTTTTAATTGCTCTCAAAAGTTTAATTGCTCTCAGTTTGTAGCAAATTTGTTAATCCTGTTTGTCTCTGTAATGCAGTTTTTCGCTTGACCGATTTTTCGTCTGAACCATTTAACTTTTAGTCTTCAGAAATGGAATAAAGAGGTAGCGCCTAGTGGGCATTTTTTGTCGTCTTTTAAGTTTTCTCAGCCTCAAGAGCCAAGTAACCTCTTCTAGGGTTTGAAAATAGGTTTCTGTTTAATTTCGAGATGTAATGGAATATCTTACAAGATTTGAACAACACGAATTTTAACATTTTTTTGAAACTTGTTGCCATTTCAATTTTTTGACATTTATAGTAATTATTCATGTTTTTGAGCCTCAAGGGTCAGAAAACCTACGTTAGGGTCTGATAATAATTTACTGGAGAATTTTTGTTGGTCATGGATTATTTTTCAACTTTATCACGAATTTAAGCAATTTTTTAAAATCTCTGCATTTTTTTTTATTTTTTTTGAATTTTGGGCGGCACCAGGGGCCCTGGGACCTCCTCCGAGGTTTTATAATAAGCTGATGCATAGTTACTGGAGTTAATGGAATGGTGATAAATATTATGACTCCAGTTTTAGTAATGTTTGGATAAAATTTTAAAATTTTTTTCAAATTTTAGGATAATTTGCATGTTCCAAGTGTATGGATCTTTATGAGCCAGTGAATCTTTTTTGAAACAGAGGTACTGGATAGTCTCTTGGGACAATGAAATGGTTCTTAAGATATTAATATATTGAATTGTAGCGAGATTAACATTTGCAATCGTTTTCAAAATTTCTGTTTTTTCATTTTCTGAGTTTAACGACGAATACTGACCAACGAAAATTTTACGTGTCGGAGATGGTTTATTTGACAGAACTTCGGCGACAAAAAATTGGTTTAGAGCTTTTTTGCTGCGAAATCGAAACATCTTTCAAGTTTTACCTTTTTCAGTTTTTTTTCTATATGATTTTTTTACTAACAATGGTAGAAATCTAGAAATTGCAGAGTCGAATCCCATCATGAAAAACATTTGTAGCTCTCTCTCTCGGTGCCTTCCTTCTTTTTCTCATTCACGTTCTATTTCTCTGTGACTCTATCTCTTTCTGTCTCCCTCTCTCTCTCTCTCTCTCTCTCTCTTTGTTTGTGCTGCACTTCAGCTGCTGTTATATGGTGTAATATTATCATCTATTATCCTCATTAACGCTGAGTTATAGTAATGTTTTTTTGATCGTAAATGACTGACCAAGCACTTTTTAGGAAATCATTGTTAATTGCTCTCAAAAGCAGTTTGTAGCAAATATGTTAATCCTGTTTGTCTCTGTTATGCAGTTTTTCGCTGGACCGATTTTTCGTCTGAACCATTCAACTTTTAGTCTTCAGAAATGAAATAAAGAGGTAGCGCCCAGTGGGCATTTTTTGTCGTCTTTTAAGTTTTCTCAGCCTCAAGAGCCAAGTAACCTCCTCTAGGGTTTGAAAATAGGTTTCTGTATAATTTCGAGATGTAATGGAATATCTTACAAGGTTTGAACAACACAAATTTTAACATTTTTTTTGAAAATTATTGCCATTTCAATTTTTTTGACATTTATAGTAGTTATGCAGGTTTTTGAGCCTCAAGGGTCAGAAAACCTCCGTTAGGGTTTGATAATAATTTACTGCAGAATTTTTCTTGGTCATGGATTATTTTTCAACTTTATCACGAATTTAATCAATTTTTTAAAATCTTTGCATTTTTTTCATTTTTTTTTTGAATATTTGCCGGCACCAGGGGCCCTGGGACCTCCTCCGAGGTTTTATAAAAAGCTGATGCATAGTTACTGGAGTTAATGGAATGGTGATAAATATTATGACTCCAGTTTTAGTAATGTTTGGATAAAATTTAAAAAATTTCTTGCAAAATTTTTGGAAAATTTTTTGCATGTTCCAAGTGTATGGATCTTTATGAGCCAGTGAATCTTTTTCAGGCTTGAAACAGAGGTATTGGATAGTCTCTTGGGACAAGGAAATGGTTCTTAAGATATTAATATATTGAATTGTAGCGAGATTAACATTTGCAATTGTTTTCAAAACTTTTCTATGTTTTTTTTCATTTTCTGAGTTTAACGACGAATACTGGCCAACGAAACTTTTTACGTCTCGGAGATGGGTTATTTGACAGCACTTCAGGGACAAAAAATTAGTTTTGAGCTTTTTTTGCTGCGAAAACGAAACATCTTAAGTTTTGCCTTTTTCAGTTTTTTTTTCGATATGATTTATTTACTAACAATGGTAGAAATCTAGAAATTGCAGAGTCGAATCCCATCATGAAAAACATTTGTAGCTCTCTCTCTCTCGGTGCCTTCCTTCTTTTTCTCATTCACGTTCTATTTCTCTGTGACTCTATCTCTTTCTGTCTCTCTCTCTCTGTCTCTCTCTCTCTGTCTCTCTCTCTCTCTCTTTCTCTCTCTTTGTTTGTGCTGCACTTCAGCTGCTGTTATATGGTTTAATATTATCATCTATTATCCTCATTAACGCTGAGTTATAGTAATGTTTTTTTGATCGTAAATGACTGACGAAGCACTTTTTAGGAAATCATTGTTAATTGCTCTCAAAAGCAGTTTGTATCAAATATGTTAATCCTGTTTGTCTCTGTTATGTAGTTTTTCGCTTGACCGATTTTTCGTCTGAACCATTTAACTTTGTCTTCAAAAATGGAATAAAGAGGTAGCGACCAGTGGGCAATAAGTGCTCTTAGAGCCTTCCAGCTCTGTTTCAGCTCAAACTGTATTGGAGACTTATACTTATGCTGTGAAGTGCGGTTCTTAGAGGTTGAAGACATCTCCACTGTTGACCCCCTTCTATTGCCCCACCCCACTGTTGCCCCCTCCATCAGCTTTTGGTGCACCCCCCCCCCCCGTGTCTAGCTACTGACGAACAAAACACTCGCTAAAAACACGAAAATTTATATTAATTCGCACAATTTTTTCAAGCATTTCTAATTTTATTATTAAACCCCCTCTAGGGTTTAATAATAGGTCACTGCATAGTTTTTAGTGATAATGAAACTTTTTTCAACATTTTAACATCACAATTTTTAGCATTTTGTGGACCAAACTTGCACTTTTTTAATTTTTTAACATTTTTCCTTGGTCAGGTCTTTCCAGACCCAGGGGCCGGAAAACCTCATTAGGGGTTTGATAATAAAATACTGCCAAATTTTTTTGGGCGTGGAATAGCTTTCAACTTTATATCACAAATTTTAGCATTTTTAAAGGGAAACTTGCTATTTTTCCTCTAGGTTTTAAGAATGTTACTGCATAGTTTCTAGATCTAGTGGAATGTTTTTCAAGATTTTAATTTCACGAATTTATGCAATTTTCTTTTCCAAGTCTTTTGAATCTTTTGAAAATTTTTTCCGGCCCTGAGGCCTCCTCCGAATTTTGATAATAAGCTCCTGCATAGTTACTAGAGTTAATGGATCTGTGTTAAATTTTCATATGACTCCAGTTTTAGTAATTTTTCGACAAAATTTAAATTTTTTCAAAATTTAGTAAAATGAATATTCCAAGTTTATGGATCTTTATGAGCCAGTGAAACTTTGGGCTTGAAGCGGTTACTAGATAGTCTCTTGAGACAAGAGAATGAATGGTTTTGAAGATATTGATATCGTGAACTTTAGCAAAATTTGCAATTGTTTTGATATTTTTGTCCTTTTCTGAGTTTAACAATCATTACTGGCCAACGAAGTTTTTTTAAGTTTTGCAGATGGGTTACTTGGCAGAACTTCAGGGACAAAAAGAATGGTTTTGAGTTTTTTTGCTGCGGAATCGAAACATCTTTTAAGTTTTGCCTTTTTCAGTTTTTTATATGATTTATTTACTAACAATGGTAGAAATCTAGAAATTGCAGAGTCGAATCCCATCATGGAAAACATTTGTAGCTCTCTTTCGGTTCCTTCCTTCTCTTTCTCGTTCACGTTTTATTTCCCTGTCACTCTATCTCTCTCTCTCGCTCTTTTTGTTTATGCCGCACTTCAGCTGCTGTTATGTGGTGTAATATTATCATCTATTATCCTCATTAACGCTGAGTTATAGTAGAAATGTTTTTTAATCTTAAATGACAGAACAAGCACTTTTTAAGAAATCATTATTAATTGCTCTCAAAAGCAGTTTGTAGCAAATTTGTTAATCCTGTTTGTCTCTGTTATGCAGTTTTTCGCTTGACCGATTTTTCGTCTGAACCATTTAACTTTTAGTCTTCAGAAATGGAATCAAGAGGTAGCGCCCAGTGGGCATTAGGTTCTCGTAGAGCCTTCCAGCCCACTAGTCTCCAAGTATGCGATTTACAGAAACTGTTTTGTAGACTTATACTTATGGTGTGAAGGGCGGTTCTTAGAAATTGATCCCACAGAATTCCTCCAATGCACTTTTGCACCCCCGCTGCGGTGCAACCCCGCTGCGCTCACCTTACGCCGTTTCAATTAAGCTAAAGCTGGTCTCACTAAACTGTAGCCAGCTACAGACGAAGCCGATTATGCTTTGGTTACGTTTGTCGGTCATGCTTTTTTTTTTCTGTTTCAATCCTAGTGTGCGTCAAGCGGGTGAACGGCGGCTATTTTCCGGCAATTCGCTGGCTATGTTTTTAGTTTTAACTTGACCCTCGCCTGTCTTGTTAAAGCAAATTGACCGGCATTAGTAAGTAATGTTTTTCCTTAAAAAATTTCTGTTTTGGGGGCGGTTTTTTTAAGATCATTGATGTTATTAACGCCTTTCAAGGTCAGTGAAGACTGCTGCTTAATGATGCTTAAAAGTAAGACTTCGTGAGTGAAATAAAGTCAGGATTTTTAGCATAAGTTTTTCGTTTTTTGAAATTGAAAACTTTTCATGTTTTAGTGGAATGCATCGACAACTCCATGATTTCTGCCCAATGCCTGTAGATATTAATATTAAACGGACTTACGTATATTTTGAAGCTATTTCGGTATTCGGCCGGCTACGTTTGTCAATTGCAGTGCACTTGACCCTTACAGAACCATAACAGTTTAATGGTTAAATTAAAAACGTGGGTCTTAAACGTTTTCTCATTAGTTATATTCCGTTTTACTTACTTGCTTGGTTTCAGGGTTCGCAATCGGTAACTATCTTGTTTCTCTTTCCTCGTCTTCCAGACTTCGCTCCTTCTACTACTACTGCCACTGCACAACTGTGCTATATTGCAGCTGCATTCCCTTTGGATCATGGTTCATTATAGATTACCCGATTGAATAAACTGTGCTGTTTAAACTCAACCAAAACCTAAATATCGTGTAATGTGAAGTGTTATTTGCGTAACAAAAGAAGCATTGGGGCGAAATTCTCAAAGTTTGCTTTTTGAAACGGCCTTAGTGCACTCCTTGAAAGTGCAATCCTTAGTGGCACGGCCTTGAAAGTGGCAATATCAAAATTCGTAGTAGCAACGTTGACACGGTTGGCGTCGCAGCAATTGAATTTTTCCCTCAAAAGGGGTTGCTTCCTAATACTTATGTTCCATGCTTCAGTTTTGCTTTAAGAGCGAGAGAATTTTTATCACCTGCTGCATATAAATACCAAATACTGCCGTGCATAGATGATATTGCATTGGGTAGCTGTTTTATTTTTTGGTCCTTCATTGTAGCTGTGAAAACGTCCATCATTATATCATGTTTCTCTAGTGGCAAAGTTTTGTGGTGTACTTTTATCTGTGAATCATTCTTTTGAAATGATCATACCTTCATGAACTCTGCTGCGCGTGTGGGAGTTTTGAAATGTCATCTATCGCTTTTAAGCTCTGACAGTATTAAGAAACCTGATACATTTTATAGCTCAGTGTCGATTGAGACCGATCTGAACAATCCAGGAGGGCAAAAATCCATGCCCGCTCCTTATGTTGCAACATCTGCGGATTCTCAGTCCCACGGAGGTTCTCAACATGGAGGTGCAAGTTCTGGTAACTGGTCGTCGTCATCGCGAACCAGTGGTCAGCAACAGCCGGACAGCAATGATATATTTTATTTATCATCTCTAATTGCGAGACGGGCAAGAAGCCTGCTGGTCAACTATGAAGTGAGACAGCTGTTTGTTATGGCATCACATATCGGGTTTAATTTGACTTCGTGGCTGAAACGAGAAAGGTAAGCGACATGCTTGCTATATTTCAAACAATTGTTTAATAGCCGCCTTCAGCCTCTCAAACGGCTATTATTTAGGCGCTCTCCCTGTTCTTACAATTCAAAGAATTTGAATTGTATTGGGGCGCTGTCTTAAGATCTGTTCTCGCATTTTTGTGATTTTGAAGTCAATTTGAAGCGATGAGTTTGGTTACGACAAAACATGAAGCGGAGCGAAAAAGCGAGTCGTTTTGCGGCGTTTTGAAGTTTTTTTCTAATTTTTAAGCAGAATGATTTTTGTCGACTGTTTTTTTTACTGTTTTTTCGATTTTTTTCCCACATTTTTTCTAAATGGTTTTCTCAATCCATTCATAGTTCATTCTAGGCCTAGTTTGTTGTTTGAACCAAATTTCCATTTCTCGCTAGCGGTTTTTTTGTTCACATGCGGCATTTTGACATTGATTTTCTGTTTTTTTTTTGAATTTTTTTTCTGATTTCTTTGGAAATGGTTTTCCATTTCACTCATAGTCCGTTCTGGGTCTAGTTGTTTGTTTACTCAATGAAAATTCTTTGAATTGTACGTCAGGACTTGTCCTGCTATGCTTTTTTAAGATCTGTTCACACATTTTCATGATTTTGGAGTCAAATTAGAGTAGTGATTTTGGTCACGCCGAACAGGAAGTGGAGCGAAAAAGCGAGTCGTTTTGCGGCGTTAAATTGTTTCGCTCCAATTTTAAAGCAGAGTGAGAAAACCGTGTTTAAACAAAAATTCGCTTTCTCGCTAGTGGTTTTTTTTGTTCACATGCGGCAATTTCACTTTGCTTTTTCGATTTTTTAGATCGGATTTTTTTCTAACTGTTTTTCCTAATCGAATCATAGTTCATTCTAGGCCTAGTTTTTTGTTCAATTGGAGTTAAATTTCCATTTCTCGCTTGATTTTTTGTTCACACGCGGCGTTTTGACATTGATTTTCAGTTTTATTTTTTATCTGATTTTTTAGAAATGGTTTTGACAAATCACTCATAGTCAGTTCTTGGTCTAGTTTTTGTTTGGTCAATGAAAATTCTTTGAGTTGTACGTCAGGACTTGTCCTGCTACGTTTTTTTACCCTATTCGTTTTACCTTTTGATCACGTTTTTCGTTTTACATAAGTCACGATTTTCACATTGACTTCTGACTTTCCTCATTCACCGTTTCAACTGAATGGATTCTAAATTCTTTCACTATTAGGTTATCAAAGTTCATGAGAGCGATTGCTGACTGATATTATTATTAAGATTAATACCCTTCCGTTTCGAAGCTGAATAAGTTGAGGTTTAAAATCTAACTGAAACTGCACACTGAATTGGAACAATTTTTGAATCTGAGGAAAAACTTTTTGTCAATTTCAATCTCTTTTTTCATTTTCTGTTGCAATCCCGATGTGCGTCTAGCGCGTCAACGGCGGCTATTTTCCGGCAATCTGCCGGCTATATTTTTGAATTACACTCGAACTGATTCAAATTTTAATGGTTGTCAAACGAAGTTTATTGCAAGTATAGTTGTCCTGCAGTCTTTTGTATGCGATTTTTGCTCGACCGATTTTTCGAGTGACTTTTACCTCGCTTGACTTCTTGATTTTTGGGTGATCTAATTTGCTCTCATTTAGAATTTGAAGCTCTAATACTGTCAGTTTCAGCCCCTCATTGGCATTATATTCACTCCTTGGCGCTGCAATTGTAAGGCCCCGCAAATGAACCCCCGCCTGTCGTTTGAGATAATTCGGTTAATCGTAGTCGCTTGTTTTGATTGTTTTGGAGTTGTCCTTGAGCAGCTATTTTGTAGATTTTCTTCCAGCTTCTTATCAATAGTTCTCAAACGAAGTGTGTGGCAACTATATTAGTCCTGTGGTCTTTTTACGATTCGAAGAGCATTACTGGTATTGCACAGGTCTTTTTTTTAGCTGAAGCAAGTTTGTACTTTGCTTGCATGAGTTGAATTTTGACTTCTTTCTTTTCGAACATTTAACTCTGTTTTAATTGCCGCCGTCAGCCTCTCAACGGCTATTATTTAGACGTTCTCCTTTTAAAAAAAATCGCATTACCTTTTTATCACGTTTTTCGTTTTAAATAAATCCTGATTTTCAAGTTTGAATTCTGACTTACTTCACTCACTGTTTCAACTGAATATTTTTTCAATTCGTTCACGAATTGAATTACGGAATGCGGTGAATGCTGTCAAATTTAAAAAGATCAAAATCAAAGGTAACTTGATAACCGATAAAGCCCGGTCATTAAGTCATTGAGAATTATGTTATCAAAGTTCATTTTTGACACTGAAAGAAACTGAAAAAATTTCGGTCAACTTGTTTTTATTTCTTTTTATGTTCAATTCCGATATGCATCAAGCGCGTCAACGGCGGTTATTTTCTGGCAATCTGCCGGCTTTGTTTGAAAGTTGATTTCTGTTTTCAATGAATGGACCTTATGAGTAGCTTAATTTGTAATGTATAGTAATTAGGAACTGCTGTTAATATTCTATTATTTTGAGGTCATTTTGAGTTTTTTTACTGGTCCCATATAAGTCTTTCCAACCTATCTAAGCGACTGGCCAGCCAGACCTATCCAACCCCCTGTCTAACCCCCTACCCCTGTACCTCTTCCCCTATCTAACTACCCCCACCGACCACCTACAACTACCACCGCCAACCTCCCTGGGCACCTATATACCCCTGCCCACTCCCAACTACCTTTACCTTGCAACGTACCCACTACACTTGCCTAACCACCACATCCAACCTATCTGCCATCCCCCCCCCCACACACACACACAACGACCACATTCCTAACTAAAATGTCTTTTTTCGATATCTCGGAAATGGGCAGGGTTAGTTTTCATTGCACGGCTCTTCAAGTTGTTTCCGGTACTCTACCGGATATGTTCGTTATCCCATTTTTCACTTGACTGATTTGTCGTCTGACCCTTTTAACTTTTCGTCCTCAAAAACGGGATAAACAGTTAAAGCCCTCCCAACACTCCCGTCCTCTCTTCCACCTGGCTATTTGGACCCCCTCTCGTCCTCCTACCCCGCCCCACACTTGACTCTCCTCCCCCACTCCGCTCACCACCCCTTAATGCTAGTATCCCTAAGCCCCAGCTGGCCGCTACCGAAGCCAACATCTCGCCGGTCGTTTGAGAGCTATTCGCCCGACGTTAGTCTGCTATGCTGGTCTTTTATAATTGATTGAGTTTAAAATTCTCGGGGGTTATGGAACTAAAATCTCCCTAAAAGTCAAAGCATGCGAAAGTTAAAATGTTGATTTGGACATACGGTGGTTTGAGTTTATAGAGAACCGAGTATAGTAGCTCGTGGGCTCTACTAATCTGATGATGAGTGAAATGTAAGCAATCTTGTCAAAATGCGCATGACAATGATGAGGTAGCTCGCATTGTTTCAGGAATCGAGCTGCAAAGATTGAAAACTACGAACAGGCTCTGGAGAAGTTACACGTGGAGTTCGAGTGGCCTTTCCCTGGTCAGTAGTATCCTCATAGTATCCTCATAAGTCGGTCAGTAGTATCCTCAATATAAGTTATGATATTCAGTAATTACGTCTCTTGCACGTAAATACACACAATTTTCTTTTTGAATGTTACACCGTTTATATGGCAACCTTCGCATATTGTTTTGAGGGTAATTGCAGACCTCTATAACTTTGAAATTATAGATGATTATAAATAACTTTAAGATTATAGATGAAATAACTTGGAAGCTCGAAAGAACAATAGATTGTCACTTGTGCTTGGCGTAAGCTAGACAAGGATATCTAAATATACCCAAGTACTAATGCTGAAGAGAAGTACTATTCCATTTTGTGTAGTTGTGCCTGTTCAGATCCCCTATCGATTTGGAAAGATGAGGGTTTCCCGTTTGTTTTAGTGTTAGCTGATCAGTCGACCATTGAAGCTGCAGAAGCGTTGAAATCTTCCACATGTGAGTTTCTTTCGTATCCATTCTCCATTACCAATGCGGGCAATTAATGTTCTTAATAACATCTACGGTAAAGTAATTAGTGGAAAGGTTGAAGTGAGGACAGTTATTTTGATTTTTCAGTGTCCTCGTCGTCGACCACAAGTTCCGTTGTCACATTGCAAGACTTGGCGCCTTCAGACGCTGATTTCAGCTCAACATCGTCTGCAGTAGCTCTTGGGGATAGAAACGAGTATCTACGGCAGTATTCGAACACTAGCGTTGGCGAAGATATTTCACCGAGGTCTCTGTCCAAACCAATTGCAGTTCCCTTGGTGGGTCCAACAAGTGGCGCAAGTGGAGCTTTGCTGTACAGTTCGCTCAATGCAACAGCTGTGAACCTTGGTAATCCAGGACATGGCTCATTAGATCAGCTTGAATCTTTATCACTTGACGCACTTTGGGGATCAACTGGGTTGACTCCAAATCAGAGTGCGTTACAGCACGCACGCTTGCAACTGGCGGGTAAATTGCATTAGCAACTCAAGTTTCTACGCTTCCTTTTTAAGGGCCACGAAACAATGATGAAGCCCTTTTTAATTGCTCTCAAACGATGTTTGTAGTAATTATATCAATCCTGTGGTCTTTTCTATGCGCTTTTTCGTCTGACCCATTTCACTTTTAGTCCTCAAAAAAC
Source organism: Convolutriloba macropyga (assembly GCF_964194025.1). Classification (NCBI taxonomy): domain Eukaryota; kingdom Metazoa; phylum Xenacoelomorpha; order Acoela; family Convolutidae; genus Convolutriloba; species Convolutriloba macropyga. The sequence continues at coordinate 39,077,173 of NC_134470.1, read as the reverse complement.
GGGATAAACAGGTAACGCTCGGAGGGGATTAAGTTCTCTTAGAGCCTTACGTCTAACCAGTTTCTAAGAATGCGATTCATAAAAGCTGCGTTGGGGAGACAGTTTTCTTGTGCGAAGGGCGGGGGTTTTTAGTCTTGAAAAGTGGTAGCACCGTTAAGCCACCCCTATCCGCTCTACCCCGCACTCATCCCCCCTCCGCTCAACCCCCCTTAGCGCTAGCATCCCTAAGCTCAAGCTGGCTACTACCAAAGCCAACTGTTCGAGAGCAATGCACCCTACGTTAGTCGGCTATTAATAGCCGCCCTCATCTTCTCTGGCTATCATAGCGCTCTTAATTTCTTTTTACTTCGTCGAACAAAAATTTGTTTCACTTTACCTCTTTTTGCCGGTTTTTCGACATTTTGCGTGAAATATTTTTGACTTCTATAGGCTAGTTTCAATATTCTCTCATTCTGCTCAAAGTGCGTTTAAACAGCAGTTGCTCAGCAAAGCAGTTCAAACTGAACAGAGTTAGCATTTAAAAAAACGAAATCAGATGTACAAAAGGGATAAATCCATAAATTCCCAATTTTTGATGCCCGTTACTTGAATTTTGTTTTTTTAAAGTTTAGGTTACCATCTCATTCTTATTGGTATTGATACTGGCCCCCTGTAGCCTCGCACTAAGAAACAGGAGTGTGGTCAACTACAAAATGACATCAAAATAGTTCGCTAGTTCTTGTACAAAATTCAATTCTGTTCAGTTCTTGTACAAAGTTGGTATGTACAAAATTCAATTTTTTAAAAAAATTTGAGTGGAGCTATATTGCGGTAATATTGGTTTTTTTTGTGTCGTCGTCTGAAGCTCTTTGTTCGTTTAACATTGTTAACACAGCAAAGCTGAAAAAGTCAAAATTTTTTGATTAGTTCTCACACTAACGGCTTTTGCGCGCTTGACGTCATTTCTCACTCTTTCTAGCAAAAGTTTTTGAGTCATTTGCGTGATTAGATTTTGATCATACGTGACGCTACTAACTCAATAAAATGGCTTTTTCAAATTAAAACGCAAATTAAATTTGAATTAGTTTAAGGTTGAAGGAACTCATGTGTGTAATAAAGGTCCCTAAAAAAGCTTCTTCGGAGTGAATTTTAACAATCTTTTAATTCATCGCGAAATGTTTTTTACATAGCTTTTCGAGTGGCTTCGAGTTTTCTCAATTTTGATCTGTGTCTGTTTATCTCTTTTATACGGCACGCAGTTCTTTTTCGCAGCTATTCAGGCAATCTGCCGGTTATGTTCAATTTTTTCTGTTCTTTCAATCCCAATTGTAGTTATGGGAATCAACGGAGATTATTTTCGGGCAATCTGACGGGTATGTTTTTCTTAGCCTCTCAACGGCGCTTATTTAGGCGCTCTCCTCACAATTAAAAAAATGTGAATTGTGTCGGGCAGCTGTCTTCTTTTCAGATCTGTTCACACATTTTTCTGATCTATGAAGTCAAATTGAAACCATTATTTTTGTCACGACGAACCAGGAATTGGAGCGAAAAAGCGACTGGTTTTTGCGGCGTGAAATTCCATTCTAATTTTTAAGCAGAGTGAGAAAATGGTGTTTGAACAAAAATTCGCTTTCTCGCGTCTTGTTTTTTGTTCACATGCGGCAATTTGACTTTGATTTTTACTTTTTTTCGATCGTTTTTTTTAAATGGTTTTGCGATCCAATCGTAGTCGATTCTAGGTCTAGTTTTTGTCAAGTCAATAAAAATTCTTTGAATTGCTTCAGGACTTTTCCTGTTACGTTTTTGTTTAATTTGCTAAACCTTTTGATCACGTTTGTTTACATACGTCACAATTTTCACGCTTAACTCGTGACTTCCCGCACTCGCTGTTGCAACTGAATGGTTTTAAGATAATTTTACTCGCTGTGTAGTGAATACGGTCAATGTCAAAAGAGCAAAAAAAAAGAAACGGGATAAACCGATGAAGCCTGGTCATTAAGTCGTAGTGCAATCAGGTTATCAAAGCTTATTAGAGCTAATGCTAGCTGACCGTCGTATTAAGTTTAGTAGCGTTCAGTTTAGAGGCTTAATTAAGTATCGTTTAAGAGTCTAACTGAAACTGCACGCTGAATTAGAACACTTTTTAAGTTCTGTCAATTTTTATCTTTTTCTGTGTCAATCCCGATGTGATTCAAGCTCGTAAACGGCGGATATTTTCTGACAATTTGCCGGCTATGTTCTTGTTTGAATCCCCAATCGGTTCGTGGGAATTGATGTTAGCTTTTTTTGGCAATCTCTAGTGTATATTTGCGAAATGATGAGTTTTTGTGTATTGCTCATTTTAAAAAAAGAGTTCAATTTTTGTTTCATTCCATAGGGTAGTTGTTAATTTTTCCGCTGCAAAATTACTTTTGGTGGACCTGTTTTTTTTTTTACAATTAAAGAAGTTGAATTGTATTGAGGCGCTCCCTTTTGAGGATCTGTTCACAAATTTGATGTCATTTGAGGTGAAATAGGAGTGTTGATTTTGATCGCGAGAAAGTTTGAAGGACAATGTGGACAATGTCCGAAAAGGCAAGTATCAATAAATTTTGCGCTTTGTGGAATCGAGTGACATAACTGTCACCAGTTTTCACGATTTTTAATATTTTCAACGATGGAATATAGTTACGAAAAACTTGGAAATACGAAAAATTTACGTATATCGTAGACCCATTTCAAAGACAGTTGTTAATAGCCGCCCTCATCATCTCAGCCGGCTATTATTGCGCTCGTATTTTTTTTACTTCGTCAAACTTTTTTTCGCTTTACCATTTTGCCGCTTTTTCGACATTTTGCGTGAAATCTTTTTGACTTCTCTAGGCTAGTTTCTCTCTTCTCTCATTCTGCTAAAAGTGAATTTGGACATCAGTTGCTAAGCAAAGCAATTCAAAATGAACAGAGTCGGTATAAAAAATTGAAGTCAGAAATAGAAACGGGATAAACCCATAAAGCCCAATTTTAGATGCCCGCTATTTGAACGTCGTTCCTATAAGTCTTAGTTACCATCTCTAATGCTTATTGCTTTTGATAGTAGCCCCTGTAGCCTCTCTCTTAGAAACAGAAGTCCGTTATGCTCAACTACGAAATGCCATCAAAATAAATCGGACTTAAAAAATGTTTTTGTACAAAAATCTTTTGTTTTTCAATATCTTCTATTCCTTCAATCCCAATCATGCTTATTGGAATCAACGGCGGCTATTTTCCGGCAATCTGCCGGGTATGTTTAATAGCCGCCCTCATTATCTCCGCCGGCTATTATTGCGCTCGTATTTTTTTTTTTTTACTTCGTCAAACTTTTTTTCGCTTTACCATTTTGCCGCTTTTTCGACATTTTGCGTGAAATCTTTTTGACTTCTCTAGGCTAGTTTCTCTCTTCTCTCATTCTGCTAAAAGTGAATTTGAACATCAGTTGCTAAGCAAAGCAATTCAAAATGAACAGAGTCGGTATAAAAAATTGAAGTCAGAAATAGAAACGGGATAAACCCATAAAGCCCAATTTTAGATGCCCACTATTTGAACGTCGTTCCTATAAGTCTTAGTTACCATCTCTAATGCTTATTGTTTTTGATAGTAGCCCCTGTAGCCTCTCTCTTAGAAACAGAAGTCCGTTATGTTCAACTACGAAATGCCATCAAAATAAATCGGACTTAAAAAATGTTTTTGTACAAAAATCTTTTGTTTTTCAATATCTTCTATTCCTTCAATCCCAATCATGCTTATTGGAATCAACGGCGGCTATTTTCCGGCAATCTGCCGGGTATGTTTCTTGTGAGCAATGATGTGTAATAGCAAAACTGCTAATTAATTGCTCTCATACGAAGTTTGTAGCAATTATATTAGTCCTGTTGGTCTTTTTTATGCGATTTTTCGCTTGACCGATTTTTCGTCTGAGGCTTTTGACTTTTCGTCCTCCAAAACGGGATAAACAGCTAGCGCCCAGCGGGCATTAAGTGCTCTTAGAGCTTTTCAGCTCCGTTTCAGCTCAAACTGTTTTGGAGGCTCATACTTGTACTTATGGTGTGAAGGGCGGTTCTTAGAGGTTGAAGACGCCCCCACTGTTGACCCCCCTATTGCCCCCACCCGCCACCGAGCTGTTGCCCCCCACCCGTGTTGCCCTCCAATCTGCCCCGGGCACCCCCCCCCTCCCGCGGCTAGCTACTGACGAACAACCGCTTGCTAAAAACGCAAATTTATACTATTTTGCAATTTTTTTCAAGCTTTTTGAAAATTTTTGACGTTTTTTGATTTTTATCAGACCTAGGTGTCAGGGAACCTCCTTTAGGTTTTAAAAATAGGTTACTCTGTAGTTTCTAGTGGTAATGTAATGGTTTTAACATTTTATCATCACGAATTTTAGCATTTTTTGACAAAACGTGCATTTTCAAAATTTTTTGACATTTTTTTCCTTATTCAGGTCTTTCCAGACCCAGGGGCCAGAAAAGATCCTCTGGGGTTTGATAATAAGTTATTGACAAATTTTTAATGGTAATGGAATAGTTTTTCAACTTTTTAATGTCACAAATTTTAGCAATTTATTGATAAAACTTGCTTTCAAGTTTTGAAATTTTCTGTCGTTTTTTACATTTTTGCAGCCTTAAGAACGAAAGAACCTCCTCTAGGGTTTGAAAATAGGTTTCTGAATAATTTTTAGTTTAAATGGAATGTGTTGCAAATTTTAAACATCACGAATTTTAGCATATGTTTGATATGTTTTTGCCTTTTTTTCAATTTTTTAACATTTAGTCATAAGTTATTGAAAGTTTTTGTTGTTCATGGATTAATTTTCAAGTTTTTAATATCAAATTTTAGCTATTTTTTTAAACTTGCAATATATTTTTTTTAAGTTTTTTGAAAATGTTTGTCATTTTTCAAGTTTCTCTAGCCTCAAGGGTCAAAAAAGCCTCCGTTAGGGTTTGATAATAAGTTATTGAAAGTTTTTGATGTTCATGGATTAATTTTCAAGTTTTTAATATCAAATTTTAGCTATTTTTTTTAAGCTTGAAATATTTTTGAAATTTTTTGAAAAATTTCGTCATTTTTCAAGTTTCTCTAGCCTCAAGGGTCAAAAAGCCTCTGTTACGGTTTGATAATAAGTTATTGAAAGTTTTTGTTGTTCATGGATTAATTTTCAAGTTTTTAATATCAAATTTTAGCTATTTTTTTTAAGCTTGCAATATTTTTAAATTTTTTGAAAATCTTTGTAATTTTTCAAGTTTTTCTAGCCTCAAGGGTCAAAAAAGCTTCCGTTAGGGTTTGATAATAAGTTATTGAAAGTTTTTGTTGTTCATGGATTAATTTTCAAGTTTTTAATATCAAATTTTAGCTATTTTTTTTAAGCTTGAAATATTTTTGAAATTTTTTGAAAATTTTCGTCATTTTTCAAGTTTCTCTAGCCTCAAGGGTCAAAAAGCCTCTGTTACGGTTTGATAATAAGTTATTGAAAGTTTTTGTTGTTCATGGATTAATTTTCAAGTTTTTAATATCAAATTTTAGCTATTTTTTTTAAGCTTGCAATATTTTTAAATTTTTTGAAAATCTTTGTAATTTTTCAAGTTTTTCTAGCCTCAAGGGTCAAAAAAGCTTCCGTTAGGGTTTGATAATAAGTTATTGAAAGTTTTTGTTGTTCATGGATTAATTTTCAAGTTTTTAATATCAAATTTTAGCTATTTTTTTTAAGCTTGAAATATTTTTGAAGTTTTTTGAAAATTTTCGTCATTTTTCAAGTTTCTTTAGCCTCAGGGGTCAAAAAAGCCTCCTTTAGGTTTTGATAATAAGTTATTGAAAGCTTTTGTTGTTCATGGATTAATTTTCAAGTTTTCAGTATCAAATTTTAGCTATTTTTTAAACCTGCAATTTTTGTCATTTTTTAAGTTTCCCTAGCCTCAAGGGCCACAGAACTTCCTCTAAGATTTGACAATAGGTTACTGCATAGTTTATAAATGTAATGGAATGTTCTTCAAGATTTTAATATCACGAATTTAAGCAAATATAAAAAACAATTGCGATTTTTTCATGTTTTTGAATTTTTTCCGGCAATAGAGGCCCTGGGACCTCCTCCAAGGTTTGATAATAAGCTGCTGCATTTTTTCTAGAATTAATGGGATTGTGATCAACATTTTTATGATTTTGTGATTTGGATGTAACAAGGTTAGAAAACTAGAAGTTGTAGTGTCGAATCCAATCATGGAAGATATTCCCGTCTCCTTCTCTCTCTTTCGGTTGGGGCCCCTTTCCTTCTTTTTCTCGTTCACGTTTTGTCTCTCTCTCTCTCTCTCTCTCTCTCTCTCTCTCTTTGTTGATTCCGCACTTCAGCTGCTGTTATGTGGCGTAATGTCACCATCTCTGATCCTCATTATCAATGAGTTATAGTTGAAATGTTTTTTATCATAAATGATCTAGCAGGCACTTTTAGGAAACCATTGTTAATTGCTCTCAAAAGCAATTTTAAGCAAATATATTAACTCTGTTTGTCTTTTTATGCAATTTTTCTCTTGGCCGATTTTTCGTCTGACTCATTTGACTTTCGTATTCAGAAACAGGATAAAGAGGTAGCGCCCTGAGGACACTAAACCGTTGCAAGCTGTTGATGAAGCTAAACGCTCGCCCGTCGTTTGAGAGCAATTCGCCCGACTTTAGTCGGTTATGTTTGTCCTTTTAATCCGCAGTTAGTTTCGCAAGGGAAACTTTTGAAATTATTAACCAATTGCGCTTCCTTTCATTTCTTAGATATATGGAAAGAATTACTTGTGGTGTAAAAGCTAGTGAGTTAGGTCGTGCGCGGCAATTAGTGACACAAGATTGTCCCATGTTTTCACGCTAGCCCCAAAAATACGGTTTGTGAAAAGTGAGTGCACATTTCCTATTTCGACCTAAATTAGCTTGTGTAACTTGTTTCCACACACGCGTTCAACTCTAATCTTAATGAGTCGTGAAAATGCCCGACAAAATATTGGACAATGGGCACGGAATGCAGTTCAGGTCTTGTCCATCTGTTTTCATTTTGTCGTGTACATCAATTATTCGTGCAAATATTTGACTGTCTGTTTCCTCGAATCCTACAGCTTTATAAATGAATCTACGTGCTTGACATTGTTTATTACTCTTTCGGGTCAATTATGCTGTCGTTTTTGTCTTACTCACTCGGAAAAAAAGATTTCTGAACTCACTTGATAAAATTTATATTTTAAGGATGTTCAATAACTTGGATCAGCTTACTAGACGGGCATGAGTTTTTTCATTAGAAAAGACATATGGAACCAAAATTCTATGGTTATCAAGTTTTTATACAATTTGATGGACTTAACTCCATGGATTTTTTTCGGTTTAGACCTGAGTAGTAGCTTGGAAAGCAACAACAATTATTCGGCTGGCAACACCCCTGTTGGGGTGGATGGATATGCTGGTGAGCGTCATAATGGTGCACAAGGTACTCAGGACGACAGTTCGGCAGGGGGGTGGTCTGACGAGGCCAGCGATCCAGCATTACCTGGTTAGACATTTCAACACTTCTTGTTAGTGACTATCTGAAATTCATCCATGCCTGTGTCGATTGGTCTGTATGAATAGGCAGTATTGTATTCTACTTAAATGTGCGAGTCAGCAGTAAAGAATTAAATTTTAAGCGGGTGGAAACAAGCTTCAAAAGCATTTTACTCGAAAAAGTTGCAGCAATTAGAACTTAAATTTTTGATGTTTATTAAGTTGTCAATTGCCAATCAGAGGGACTGTTATGTAATTAGGAGAAACCGATAATTTTTGCTAACTTCATAATGGCTCCGAAAATGTGAGAAAATTTTGCGAGCTGTATCGCAGGAGAAAGGATTTGGAATATGAAACTGCAGATGGTAAACGATTTCCTTCCCATTGTAGCCCCCCATAATGGGAAAGACGCGGGAAACGTATATAATACCCGCTGTTTCAGGTGGTAAAAAGTTGGCGGGAGCGAGAGGGGCAGGAGGTGATGTGGACAGACTGATTGCAGAGAGTGTAGCTGAGACTGCACAGAGTCAGTTGGCACAAAGTGCTGATCTAGAGTCATTGGTGCAGCAGTTCAAAAACAAGGTCAGTTAGATACGCCAAGGAGAGTGATCGAACGATTTATTTCGTCCTAGATTTTGGATTTTTGACCTATACCTTTACGCCCCCACGGCACGTGCTATTTGTTACATGGTAACGTGCTATAGAACAACGCTTAATTTGTAAATGGGGTCATATATCAACAAAATGGGCTCAGACTGAAAAACCTGACGTCATATGTTCATATGTACACCTAGACAACAACTTATCTTTCCAAGGAGAACTAAAATACAATCCGAAAAAAATGGCCATGAAATCAAGAGAATCTATGCTATACGTAAATCTATTCTACAAAGGGCATGTATCTTTTTACGCCCCAGGTGCACGTACTATTTTTTATCGTGACGTGTTATATAACAACACATGAATTGTAACTTGGGTCATAAAAATTACTGGGGAGCGAAAAAGAATCGATCCAAATTTTTGGAAAACTAGTTCACGAGGTTGGCAATTATAGCATTGGAATAATCTACCAATAGGAGAGAGAGAAAATGAGAACAAACCAATTTTTCTTCAAAACTCAAGGCTTAATTTTGTTTTTATAGCTGCGAAGCTGTAATCTGAGCGTAGCTATATTGCGGTGCTCTTGGTTTTTTACAATTCAAAGAATTTGAATTGTATTGGGGCGCTGTCTTTTTACGACTCGAAGAGGAGTATTGGAGAAGTCCTTTTTTTTTAATCAATTTATTGGAGTGATTTTTGAAGCGGGAAATAAAACTCGTGAAAAAATTTGGAGTGATTTTGGTGCTGAACAAAAGTGAAGAGCGGAGCGAAAAGCGAGTGGTTTTTGTTCATACCGCTGTTTTTGAGAGAGCGAGAAATTGATGTGTGAAAAAATTTTCTCTAAGCGAGCGAAATTTTTTTGTTCACGTGCGGCTTTTAAAAGCAGTTTTTTGCAACTTTTGATGGTTATGAGGTTTGATTATAATATTGTATTAGTTTTAGGTTTGTTTTGATAAGAATTGAAGGTTTCAAGTAGTTAATTTGATTTTTAATGCTAATTTGGAGGTTTTTGATCAGTTTTGCTGATTTTTAGATGAAATTTAATGATTTGTTACCTGTTTGTTTTACTGCTTTAAGTGGGATTCGAATAGAAGCTTGTTACTTCAGGAATTGCCAGATACCAATTGATTAAAGTTTTGTTGGTATAAATCATTTTTTTCTTAGGAAAAATGACAAAAATTGAGAAAATTTTAAGCCATTTTTCTCATTTTTTGCAGTTTTTCTTTTTTTAAATCTTACACAAGTGTCTTACACACCCTATTATAACTTGCCCATTGTATTGCGAGTTTTTCATTGCTCTAATTGCAAAGGAACCTTATTCGGCTTTATGTTTCCTTCTACTATTAAAAAAATTCATTTTTTTTAATAGTTTTTTGTTCAATTTTTTGAATGCCGTTTCTATTCTTCCTTATTTTTTTATGGCATTTGTGGAGGTTTAGTGTTCACAATAGTTGTTCTAGTTGTTTAGTAATAAGTATGGGAAATTTTGGATATGAATCATTTTGTTGAGAAATATGACAAAAAATGGTGAAAATTGGAACTATTTTCCTTATTTTTTTGCAGTTTTTCGTTTTTTTTTTTGTTTTTAGACAAGTTTCTTAGCCTATTGTGACTTGCCTATTGTTCTGCGAGCATCTATATACCCTATTCGCTGAAAAGATTTTTTGTTTGGATTTATATGATTTTGTAATAAAAAATTTGTAACTTTTTCCAGTTTTTTAGTGCAACTTGTTTTAAAGAGCTTTTTTTCATAATTTGGCCTCAAGTATTTTTAAAACATTCGCTTAATTGGTTTTAGTAAGAGCTAGTTGTTTTGATGAAGTGATTTTGTCAAAAATATTTATTTCGGGATCTTGATTTATAACAAAATTTGATCAGATTTTTTTTTTCAGAGTTTAACAGATTTGATTTTTTTGTTTTTACTTTTTTGTTTTATGGTTTGGTTTGGAGATAATCGTAAATTAGTGGAGGCAAGTTTTTTCTGATGAGTAGTTGGATGGCGGTTAAATAGATTTTCAATTCGAGTCGTTTCCGGAATTCTTCCGGCTATGTTTTTTTTTAAGATCTGTTCACACATTTTCACGATTTTTGAAGTCAGATTGGAATAGTGATTTTGGTCACGCCGAAACAGGAAATGTTGCGAAAATGCGAGTTGTTTTGCGGCGTGAATTTTTTTCGCTCTAATTTTAAAGTAGAATGAGAAAACGGTGTTTGAACAAAAATTCGGTTTCTCGGTAGTGGTTTTTTGTTCATATGCGGCAATTTCACTCTGAATTTTACTGTTTTTCGAGTTTTTGGATCGGATTTTTTTCTAAATGGTTTTCCCAATCCATTCACAGCTCATTATAGGCCTAGTTTTTGTTTGAATTAAATTTTCATTTCTCGCTAGTGGTTTTTTGTTCACATGCGGCGTTTTGACTTTGATTTTCTGTTATTTTCTTATTTTTTTTGATCTGATTTTTTAATTGGTTTTCTCAATTCACTCATAGTCCATTCTAGGTTTAGTATTTCTGTTCATTTTTCTACTCAATGAAAATTCTTTGAATTGTACGTCAGGACTTGTCCTGCTATGTTTTTTGTTTCGTCGTCTGACGCTCTTTTTTCGTTTTACATTTGTTCACACAGCAAAGCTGAAAAAGTCAAATTTTCTGAATGACTTTTTCCTCTCACTAACGGCATTTGCGCGCGTGACGTCATTTCTCACTCGCTTTAGCGAAAGTTTTTAGGTTATTTGCGTGATTAGATTTTGATCATACGTGACTTACCTCACTCAATAAAATGACTTTTGCACTTTAAAACTTAGGTTTAATTTGAATTTGTTTAAGGTCAAAGGAACTCATATGTGCAGTAAAGGTCCCTAATAAGAGGCTTCTGTGGAATGAATTTTAACAAGCTTTATTGATTTATCGCCGAATGTTTTTTAGCTTAGTTTTTTGAGCGGCGTCGATTTTTTTTCAATTTAGATCTGTATCTGTTTCTATCTCTATTATATGGCATGCAGGTCTATTCTTTCGCAGCTATTCCGGCAATCTGCCGGCTATGTTAATATAAATCAAATCCTTGCTTGTGGAAAGCCATTTGTGCCTCATCGCAAGACTTCAGTTTGGAAAAAAAATATTTGTAGGCGATTTGTTGGGATGACGCTTTAATCGTGTTTTTTTTTCTCTCAACTTCGTGCAGTATTTTTAATAGCTGAGGTATCGATCGCTGAGTTGAACTATTATTGACCATTTTTTGATTTTTTACTAATTATTTGAACTGTATTTGTGCGCTGTCTTTTTCATGGCTGTAAGCTGAGCGTAGCTATATTGGGGTGTTCCTTGTTTCTTTGTTTCGTTCTCTCGCGGTCTTTTTCGTTCTACCTTTCACACAGCAAAGCTGGAAAAGTAAAATTTTTCAAATGACTGTCTCTCACTAACGCTTGACATCAGTTTTCACTCTCTCTAGTAAGAGTTTGTTTCGGATTATTTGCGTTATTCTTAGCCGCCGTCGGCCTCTCAACGGCTATTTTTTAGGCGCTATCCTTTTTTTTTATTCGCTTTACCTTTTGATCGTTTTTAATAGCCGCACAGCGATAGCTGGGGCTATTATTGGGCGTCTCTTGGATTTTTAATTTCGTCGTCAAGATTTTTTTTTACGACCATATGACGTCACAGCCACTTAAAATCTGCTTTTTGTTCATTCGTTCATGCAATTTCAACAGAATTGCGTGCATGTCATTTTTCAAAATTTTAGTGGAGCGAGTTTTTTGTTCATTCCCGTGATTAAATTTTTGGTCACACGTGACTTACCTCCCTCTCAAAAATGACTTCCTCACTCTGAATTTTCTTTCTCTTTACTTCTATTCAGAGATAAGGCCAAGTGAGTGTGTGTCACTCTAATTCAAAGGTATATCAGACCAGCTAATAGAAGCATCAATAAATTGTACAAATTCCTAATCAAAATCTAACATCTCATCATTTAATGAAATGTATTGTTTTTTTGGTCGCTTTCTTTTGATATATTTTTGGGACTAGAGATCTAGGAAGCTATCGAGGCTGTTTTCTGGCAATCTGCTTGCTATTTTTCTCTAATTGTTTCAATCCGAGTGTCAATCAGTGGGGTCAACGGCGGCTCTTTTCCGGTAATTTGCCGTCTTTGTTTTTAGATTTTTCAATAGCCTGAAAGATAAGTTGGCATTAATCTAGGCATTTGATTTCCTAGGGTCATCTTAATAACTGAAATGTTTAAATATACGCTACATTTTACTGCGAATTTTTTTGAAGTTATAAATGCAAAAACTAAAATTTTATCATCTTGCTATTTTTTTGTTGCGTTTTCTGTAACAAAATTTACAGCATTTTTTAGTCCTGTCTTTTCACTTGCTGGCATTGTTCAGCTCGCTGTATAACAATTTGTTATCACCGTTTAGGAGGTATAAATTGTTTAAAAAATGTGGCTTTTTAAAACTTTTTATGATTTTATCATTTTTCCGAAACTTAGTTAACCGATCCGTATGCCTAGTTAATGTGGTCTGAACCAAGTTGCTGAATCCACTTTGAATCCTCTGGACCACTTTAAATCTTAATATTGTTATCTGTTAACCTCTAATGTGGTTATTTGACGCCCACTATTGAACTTCTTAGTCCGTTTTATCCCCCCCCCCCCGACTGAAGCAGGCTGCAATTGATTAGAGCTCCCACTAGTGGTTCGAGAGCATTTCTTCCTACGTTTAGTCTGTTATGTTTATTTACTTTAATTCAAAGAGATGATGTCAAATGGGTTGTGTCAGTCTAAATGAAGGTTATTTGAGAGCAGCTAATAGAGGCAGCAAAATTTTAAACAGATTGTCAATCAAAATATAACATATCAGCCTTCAATGAAAAGACGAATTTTTTGCTCGGTCTTTTTTACTTTTTTTGTGAGACTGCCGATCTACGTAGCTATTGCTGCTATTTTCTGGCAATCTATGTTTTGTTTTACATAAGTCACAATTTTCACATTCGATTTCTGACTTACCTCACTCACTGTTTCAACTGAACGAATTCTAATTCTTGAATTAAGCAATGTAGTGAATACGGTCAATGTCTAAAGAGCAAAATCAAAAGAAACGGGATTAACCGATAAAGCCCGGTCATTAAGTCATAGTGCATTAGCTTATCAAAGTTCATTAGAGTCTTTGCTAGCTGATATTAGGATTCAGCTTAATACCCTTCAGTTTAGAAGCTGAAGTAAGTAGAGGTTTAGAAACTAACTGAAACTGCACACTGAATTAGAACACTCTTTGAAACTTAGGAAATAATTTTGTCAATTTCAATCTCTTCTTTTTTATTTTTCTGTTTAATAGCCGCCCTCATCTTCTCAGCCGGCTATTATTGCGCTCGTATTTTTTTTTTTTACTTCGTCAAACTTTTTTTCGCTTTACCATTTTGCCGCTTTTTCGACATTTTGCGTGAAATCTTTTTGACTTCTCTAGGCTAGTTTCTCTCTTCTCTCATTCTGCTAAAAGTGAATTTGAACATCAGTTGCTAAGCAAAGCAATTCAAAATGAACAGAGTCGGTATAAAAAATTGAAGTCAGAAATAGAAACGGGATAAACCCATAAAGCCCAATTTTAGATGCCCGCTATTTGAACGTCGTCCCTATAAGTCTTAGTTACCACCTCTAATGCTTATTGATGTTGATAGTAGCCCCTGTAGCCTCTCTCTAAGAAACAGAAGTATGTTCAACTACGAAATGCCATCAAAATAAATCGGACTTAAAAAATATTTTTGTACAAAATTTTTTTTTTCAATATATTCTATTCGTTCAATCCCAATCATGCTTATTGGAATCAACGGCGGCTATTTTCCGGCAATCTGCCGGGTATGTTTCAATCCCGATCTGCGTCTAGTGAGTCAACGGCGGCTATTTTCCGCCAATCTGCCGGCTATGTTTTGATTTTGATCATAAGTTACTTACCTTGCTCAATAAAATGACTTCTGCACTTTAAAACTTTAATTTGATTTAGTTAAAGGTCAAAAGAAAGCATGTGTTTAATAAAGTTCCATAATAAAAGTTTCGTACGGAGTGACTTTTAGCATGCCTAATTAGTTTACCGACTTTTTACATAGTTTTTTGAGCAGCGTCGATAACTTTCACTTCTATGTTTATCTGTATTATACGGCACGTAAATCCATTTAGCAGCTATTCTGGTAATCTGCCGGCTATGTCTTTAATTTCACGTCTGAATTTTTAAGTCACATTAGAGTAGTGATTTTGGCACGAAGTAGCACGTGGAGCGGAAAGTGAGTGGTTTTGTTGCTTGAAATTAATTTCAACTTCTTTTAATATGGAGTGAGAAGAAAGTTTTCGGATGTTCGGTTTTTTACGTGCTGCTCTTTCACTGTTTTTATCTTAATTTTTCTGCCATTAAGGTGTTGCAAAACGGATAAATGTCTTTTAATGGTGCTTTTCTGATTCATCATGAGGTGGGTAGCCGTTTATATGACTTAGTACTTTTTTCAAAAAATGGTAGTTATTTTTTGTTTTGCCTTTTTTGTGCTTGTTTTTGTTGTCTCCTCTCAAAGTAGCATTAATGACTGTTCTGAATTGCATTTTAATTAGTCAAAAATGAATCAATTTAATTGTTTAATTTCAGGTGTAACGTTTTTAGCAATTTTTAGCTCCGTTGTCTGTCAAAAATTGTTTGCGATATTTGCCCGTTTTTATAGTTGCTCATGTTGGCCTGTTAATTTAGTTTCATTAATGGTAGGTATCGATTGCCATCTGATGAGGCATAATTAATGGTTTGAATTTATCTGATGTTTTGACAATTTTGGCTCCTTTTCAAAAATGTTCGCCATTGTTGTTTTGCCCCTTTTTTAAGTTTCTTTTTGTCTTATCAATTAGTGTCGTTCATGACTTGACTGCTTGTCTAATGAGTTGCAGGTGAATCTAATCAATGTTTTCAAGTAGTGTGTAGAGGTGTTAACAACGTTGAATTGATATGTTCAAAAAGTAAAACTGAGTTTCTCGAATTTTGCCTGCTTGTACTTACTGGTCTTGTTTCCTAGTCCCATTATGACAAATATTATAGACTTTCCGATAAAGAAAAATTCAAGCTTTTGCATAGTTTCCGTTTCTAGCTAAAGCTTTTAATTTGAGAATGGTAGCTTATTTATTATTTGGCCGTGCTGTTTTTTTTGTTTACAGTCTCATGATCTCAGTTGGCTTTAATTGTTTTAGTGGACTCTAACCGTTTTTTAACTTTGAAATCATTTGTTTCAGATTAAAGTTACGTTAGTTTTTGTTGCTACCGTTTTTGCAATGCGATCCTCTGTTTTTTTGTGAAAAAAACAGTATTTAATTGCTCTCAAACAAAGTTTGTAGCAATTATACTAGTCCTGTGGTCTTTTTATGCATTTTTTCGTCTGATCAATTTTTCGTCTAAATCTTCGGCCTCAAAAATAGTATAAACCGGTAATTAAGGGCTCTTACCAGTCACTAAGATTATGATTCACCAAAACTTTTGAGGAGACAATTTCGTTTTGTTAAGGGTGGTTCTTGATTTTAAACGTTTGTCCTCTGCACCCCCAACTGACCCCCCCCCCCCCCTGTCACCCCCTCCAATACGAACCTATTCAACCCTCATCCACCTGGTGGCTTGGACACCCTCTTGTCCAGCGTTCCCAAACCTCTCCACATCGCTTGTTTTTAGTTCTTTGGACTACAAATCAGGATGTGTCCCAGGAAGCTGAAAGAGTCAGAATAAAAAATTAGAACTTATTTACTTTTTTTTACAATTCAAAGAATTTGATTTGTATTGGGTCGCTGTCTTTTTTTTAGAGATGTGTTCACACATTTTGACAATTTTTGAAGTCAATTTGGAGTAGTGATTTTGGTCACGGCAAATCAGGAAGTGGAGCGAAAAAGCGAGTGACTTTGCGGCGTTAAATTTTTTCGCTCTAATTTTAAAGCAAATTGAGAAAACAGTGTTTGAACAAAAATTCGTTTCATGCTTGAGGTTTTTTTGTAAGCATGCAGCAATTTGAATCCCATTTCTGTTTTTTAATAGCCGTCCTCATCTTCTCAGCCGGCTATTATAGCGCTACTTTTTTTTACTTCGTCGAATAAAAAAATGTTTCGCTTTACCTCATTTTGCCGCTTTTTCAACATTTTGCGTGATATCTTTTTGACTTCCCTAGGCTAGTTTCTCTCTTCTCTCAATCTGCTAAAAGTGATTTTGAACATCAGTTGCTCAGCAAAGCAATTCAAAATGAACAGAGTCTGTATAAAAAATTGAAGTCAGAAGTAGAAACGGGATAAACCCATAAAGCCCATTTTTAGATGCCCGCTATTTGAACGTCGTTCCTATAAGTCTTAGTTACCATCTCTAATGCTTATTGCTTTTGATAGTAGCACCTGT
This sequence comes from Convolutriloba macropyga, assembly GCF_964194025.1. Classification (NCBI taxonomy): domain Eukaryota; kingdom Metazoa; phylum Xenacoelomorpha; order Acoela; family Convolutidae; genus Convolutriloba; species Convolutriloba macropyga. Next base: position 39,060,687 of record NC_134470.1, on the reverse strand, counting down.
AGCCTCTCTCTTAGAAACAGAAGTCCGTTATGTTCAACTACGAAATGCCATCAAATTAAATCGGACCTAAAAAAATTTTTGTACAAAAATGTTTTTTTTTTTCAATATCTTCTTTTCTTTCAATCCCAATCATGCTTATTGGAATCAACGGCGGTTATTTTCCGGCAATCTGCCGGGTATGTTTCGATCTTTTGAATCAGATTTTCTAAATGGTTTTCCCAATCCATTCAAAAAAGTCCATTCTATGTCTAGATTTTTGTTTACTCAATGAAAATTCTTTGAATTGTAGGTCAGGACTTGTCCTGCTATGTTTTGTATCTTGGCCAGATGAAGTCACACTCACTCCAAATCTACTCTTTCATGCTTTTGCATTCATGCTTTTTTGTCAAATGATAGTCATTTCGGTATATGCCAAAAAGAAACTGAAATTTTGTCTTCTTTCGTTTGATTTTTTCGTGTTGTATTTGAGATCGCAGCTATCGCAACTATTTTCTGGCAATTTGTCAGCTGTTTTGGTATGCTACTTAAATTGAAAATTTAATATGATTTGTCGACGTTGACGTTTTATGTGTTCGCACTGCCGTGTTATTGAATTGTTAACTTATTGCTCTAATTCGGGATTCAGTGTTCTTGTAAAAAAAAACCGTCGGTAAAAAATTCACTGGCCCATTTGAACTCGCCTCTCAAATACCAAGCCCCAATTTGGGTAGAGCATATGTCTGATTGTTTCTATTGTAGGGCTCAGAGGGCAGTGGTCGCTTGTTGAGACACGTGCTAAGTGTTATGATGGAGAGCGAGTGCTACGAGTGGGCCATCCTGGTCTGTCTCATGCTCAGTGATGTCACACAGGCCATCAGTATTATCAACTGCGTCATATGCTCATCCCCACACTCACTCACTAACACTGCACAGAGACTCATTCAGGGATTGACTGCTCTCGACGAATGGGCTGCAGAGAACTGGTGGGTTATTGATAGACAGTGATATTTATCAACAGTGATCTCGTTTCGTCACTGGTTTAAAATCACAAATTTCGTGGCTGTTATTTGAAACTTTATAAAAAGGCTGTATTGCTAAGTTGTTTTTTGCATAAGAACTTCACAAGCTTCTTAAGAGCGTTGCTCCACAAGCGTTAACAAAAGTAAACGTTCAAATAGCAAAGTTTTAAATTGGCTGTTTAATAGCCGCCGCATGCTTATCAACGGCTATTATGTAGCGCTCTCCTTTAGACATTCCAAAAGATTTGGATTGTATTGGTGCACTGACCTTTTAAGATCTGTTCACATTTTTTCCCGCCTGTTTCATGCTAATGAGTGGTCAAATTAAAGTGGTGATTTTAGTCACGCTGGAATAGTAAAGGGAGCGAAGAAGCGAGAAGGTTTAAAAGTGTGGTATTTTGTCAAACAAACTTTAAAGTTGAGTGAGATATTGTTTATGAAATTGTTGGATTTGTAATGGTTTTTTTTCACGTGCGTGAATTTGACTTCTGTTTTCAGAATTTCCTCTCTTGAGTGCTATTAATTCGATACATCTGGTTCTAATTACACCTGTTTACAATTGTTTAAAATCCTCAATGAGCAGCTAATGCTTTTTTATTTATTTGACACTGATTGTCATAAAAAATTGTGAATTTTTAATAGCCGCCCTCAGCTTCTCGGCCGGCTATTATAGCGCTTCTAATTTTTTACACTTCAAAGAATTTGAATTCTATTGGGGCGGTATCTTTTTTTAAGATCTGTTCACACATTTTCATGATTTTTGAAGTCGAATTGGAGTAGTGATTTTGGTCACGCCGAAACAGGAAATTGAGCGAAAAATCGAGTGGTTTTGCCGCGTGAATTTTTTTCGCTCTAATTTTAAAGTAGAGTGAGAAAAAGGTGTTTGAACAAACATTCGCTTTCTTGCTAATGGTTTTTTGTTCACATGCGGCAATTTCACTTTGGTTTTTACTGTGTTTTCAATTTTTTGGAGCGGATTTTTTTCTAAATGGTTTTCCCAATCCATTCATAGTTCATTCTAAGCGTATTTTTTTAGAATCAAATTTACATTTCTCGCTATATTTCTCTCTTTATATGATTTTTTCTGGAAATGGGTTTCCCAATTCATTAATAGTCCTAGGTCTAGTTTTTTGTTTAGTTAATAACACTTCTTTGAGTTGTACGTCAGGACTGGTCCTGTTATCTTTTTTACTTCGTCGAATAAAAATTTTTCGCTTTACCTTAGTTCACAGCTTGTGCAACATTTTGCGTGAAATCTGTTTGACTTCTCTGGGCTAGTTTGACTCTTCTCTCATTATACTCAAAGTGCTTTTAGACAGCAGTTGCTCAGCAAATCAATTCAAAATGAAGCCTCAGTATTAAAAAACGAAATCAGTAATGGAAACGGGATGAACCCATAAAGCCCGATTTTAGATGTTTGTTACCCGAACTTTGTTCTATGTTACCATCTCTATGCTTATTGGTATCAACGGCGGCTATTTTCCGGCAATCTGCCGGGTATGTTTCGATTTTTTGAATCAGATTTTCTAAATGGTTTTCCCAATCCATTCAAAAAAGTCCATTCTATGTCTAGATTTTTGTTTACTCAATGAAAATTCTTTGAATTGTAGGTCAGGACTTGTCCTGCTAGGTTTTGTATCTTGGCCAGATGAAGTCACACTCACTCCAAATCTACTCTTTCATGCTTTTGCATTCATGCTTTTTTGTCAAATGATAGTCATTTCGGTATATGCCAAAAAGAAACTGAAATTTTGTCTTCTTTCGTTTGATTTTTTCGTGTTGTATTTGAGATCGCAGCTATCGCAACTATTTTCTGGCAATTTGTCAGCTGTTTTGGTATGCTACTTAAATTGAAAATTTAATATGATTTGTCGACGTTGACGTTTTATGTGTTCGCACTGCCGTGTTATTGAATTGTTAACTTATTGCTCTAATTCGGGATTCAGTGTTCTTGTAAAAAAAAACCGTCGGTAAAAAATTCACTGGCCCATTTGAACTCGCCTCTCAAATACCAAGCCCCAATTTGGGTAGAGCATATGTCTGACTGTTTCTATTGTAGGGCTCAGAGGGCAGTGGTCGCTTGTTGAGACACGTGCTAAGTGTTATGATGGAGAGCGAGTGCTACGAGTGGGCCATCCTGGTCTGTCTCATGCTCAGTGATGTCACACAGGCCATCAGTATTATCAACTGCGTCATATGTTGCTCATCCCCACACTCACTCACTAACACTGCACAGAGACTCATTCAGGGATTGACTGCTCTCGACGAATGGGCTGCAGAGAACTGGTGGGTTATTGATAGACAGTGATATTTATCAACAGTGATCTCGTTTCGTCACTGGTTTAAAATCACAAATTTCGTGGCTGTTATTTGAAACTTTATAAAAAGGCTGTATTGCTAAGTTGTTTTTTGCATAAGAACTTCACAAGCTTCTTAAGAGCGTTGCTCCACAAGCGTTAACAAAAGTAAACGTTCAAATAGCAAAGTTTTAAATTGGCTGTTTAATAGCCGCCGCATGCTTATCAACGGCTATTATGTAGCGCTCTCCTTTAGACATTCCAAAAGATTTGGATTGTATTGGTGCACTGACCTTTTAAGATCTGTTCACATTTTTTCCCGCCTGTTTCATGCTAATGAGTGGTCAAATTAAAGTGGTGATTTTAGTCACGCTGGAATAGTAAAGGGAGCGAAGAAGCGAGAAGGTTTAAAAGTGTGGTATTTTGTCAAACAAACTTTAAAGTTGAGTGAGATATTGTTTATGAAATTGTTGGATTTGTAATGGTTTTTTTTCACGTGCGTGAATTTGACTTCTGTTTTCAGAATTTCCTCTCTTGAGTGCTATTAATTCGATACATCTGGTTCTAATTACACCTGTTTACAATTGTTTAAAATCCTCAATGAGCAGCTAATGCTTTTTTATTTATTTGACACTGATTGTCATAAAAAATTGTGAATTTTTAATAGCCGCCCTCAGCTTCTCGGCCGGCTATTATAGCGCTTCTAATTTTTTACACTTCAAAGAATTTGAATTCTATTGGGGCGGTATCTTTTTTTAAGATCTGTTCACACATTTTCATGATTTTTGAAGTCGAATTGGAGTAGTGATTTTGGTCACGCCGAAACAGGAAATTGAGCGAAAAATCGAGTGGTTTTGCCGCGTGAATTTTTTTCGCTCTAATTTTAAAGTAGAGTGAGAAAAAGGTGTTTGAACAAACATTCGCTTTCTTGCTAATGGTTTTTTGTTCACATGCGGCAATTTCACTTTGGTTTTTACTGTGTTTTCAATTTTTTGGAGCGGATTTTTTTCTAAATGGTTTTCCCAATCCATTCATAGTTCATTCTAAGCGTATTTTTTTAGAATCAAATTTACATTTCTCGCTATATTTCTCTCTTTATATGATTTTTTCTGGAAATGGGTTTCCCAATTCATTAATAGTCCTAGGTCTAGTTTTTTGTTTAGTTAATAACACTTCTTTGAGTTGTACGTCAGGACTGGTCCTGTTATCTTTTTTACTTCGTCGAATAAAAATTTTTCGCTTTACCTTAGTTCACAGCTTGTGCAAAATTTTGCGTGAAATCTGTTTGACTTCTCTGGGCTAGTTTGACTCTTCTCTCATTATACTCAAAGTGCTTTTAGACAGCAGTTGCTCAGCAAATCAATTCAAAATGAAGCCTCAGTATTAAAAAACGAAATCAGTAATGGAAACGGGATGAACCCATAAAGCCCGATTTTAGATGTTTGTTACCCGAACTTTGTTCTATGTTACCATCTCTATGCTTATTGGTATCAACGGCGGCTATTTTCCGGCAATCTGCCGGGTATGTTTCGATTTTTTGAATCAGATTTTCTAAATGGTTTTCCCAATCCATTCAAAAAAGTCCATTCTATGTCTAGATTTTTGTTTACTCAATGAAAATTCTTTGAATTGTAGGTCAGGACTTGTCCTGCTAGGTTTTGTATCTTGGCCAGATGAAGTCACACTCACTCCAAATCTACTCTTTCATGCTTTTGCATTCATGCTTTTTTGTCAAATGATAGTCATTTCGGTATATGCCAAAAAGAAACTGAAATTTTGTCTTCTTTCGTTTGATTTTTTCGTGTTGTATTTGAGATCGCAGCTATCGCAACTATTTTCTGGCAATTTGTCAGCTGTTTTGGTATGCTACTTAAATTGAAAATTTAATATGATTTGTCGACGTTGACGTTTTATGTGTTCGCACTGCCGTGTTATTGAATTGTTAACTTATTGCTCTAATTCGGGATTCAGTGTTCTTGTAAAAAAAAACCGTCGGTAAAAAATTCACTGGCCCATTTGAACTCGCCTCTCAAATACCAAGCCCCAATTTGGGTAGAGCATATGTCTGACTGTTTCTATTGTAGGGCTCAGAGGGCAGTGGTCGCTTGTTGAGACACGTGCTAAGTGTTATGATGGAGAGCGAGTGCTACGAGTGGGCCATCCTGGTCTGTCTCATGCTCAGTGATGTCACACAGGCCATCAGTATTATCAACTGCGTCATATGTTGCTCATCCCCACACTCACTCACTAACACTGCACAGAGACTCATTCAGGGATTGACTGCTCTCGACGAATGGGCTGCAGAGAACTGGTGGGTTATTGATAGACAGTGATATTTATCAACAGTGATCTCGTTTCGTCACTGGTTTAAAATCACAAATTTCGTGGCTGTTATTTGAAACTTTATAAAAAGGCTGTATTGCTAAGTTGTTTTTTGCATAAGAACTTCACAAGCTTCTTAAGAGCGTTGCTCCACAAGCGTTAACAAAAGTAAACGTTCAAATAGCAAAGTTTTAAATTGGCTGTTTAATAGCCGCCGCATGCTTATCAACGGCTATTATGTAGCGCTCTCCTTTAGACATTCCAAAAGATTTGGATTGTATTGGTGCACTGACCTTTTAAGATCTGTTCACATTTTTTCCCGCCTGTTTCATGCTAATGAGTGGTCAAATTAAAGTGGTGATTTTAGTCACGCTGGAATAGTAAAGGGAGCGAAGAAGCGAGAAGGTTTAAAAGTGTGGTATTTTGTCAAACAAACTTTAAAGTTGAGTGAGATATTGTTTATGAAATTGTTGGATTTGTAATGGTTTTTTTTCACGTGCGTGAATTTGACTTCTGTTTTCAGAATTTCCTCTCTTGAGTGCTATTAATTCGATACATCTGGTTCTAATTACACCTGTTTACAATTGTTTAAAATCCTCAATGAGCAGCTAATGCTTTTTTATTTATTTGACACTGATTGTCATAAAAAATTGTGAATTTTTAATAGCCGCCCTCAGCTTCTCGGCCGGCTATTATAGCGCTTCTAATTTTTTACACTTCAAAGAATTTGAATTCTATTGGGGCGGTATCTTTTTTTAAGATCTGTTCACACATTTTCATGATTTTTGAAGTCGAATTGGAGTAGTGATTTTGGTCACGCCGAAACAGGAAATTGAGCGAAAAATCGAGTGGTTTTGCCGCGTGAATTTTTTTCGCTCTAATTTTAAAGTAGAGTGAGAAAAAGGTGTTTGAACAAACATTCGCTTTCTTGCTAATGGTTTTTTGTTCACATGCGGCAATTTCACTTTGGTTTTTACTGTGTTTTCAATTTTTTGGAGCGGATTTTTTTCTAAATGGTTTTCCCAATCCATTCATAGTTCATTCTAAGCGTATTTTTTTAGAATCAAATTTACATTTCTCGCTATATTTCTCTCTTTATATGATTTTTTCTGGAAATGGGTTTCCCAATTCATTAATAGTCCTAGGTCTAGTTTTTTGTTTAGTTAATAACACTTCTTTGAGTTGTACGTCAGGACTGGTCCTGTTATCTTTTTTACTTCGTCGAATAAAAATTTTTCGCTTTACCTTAGTTCACAGCTTGTGCAACATTTTGCGTGAAATCTGTTTGACTTCTCTGGGCTAGTTTGACTCTTCTCTCATTATACTCAAAGTGCTTTTAGACAGCAGTTGCTCAGCAAATCAATTCAAAATGAAGCCTCAGTATTAAAAAACGAAATCAGTAATGGAAACGGGATGAACCCATAAAGCCCGATTTTAGATGTTTGTTACCCGAACTTTGTTCTATGTTACCATCTCTATGCTTATTGGTATTGATACTAGCCCCTGTGTTGTTTCATTACGAAACAGGAGTATGTTCAGCTCCAAAATGACATCAAAATATTTCACACTTGAACATTTTTTGTACGAAAATCATATTTTCACTAGTTTTAGTTTTTGATCCCAATCCTTCGTTCGTTCCCAATCTTGGTTATGGGAATCAACGGCGGCTATTTTCCGGCATTCTTCCGTGTATGTTTGCACAATCCAATGATTTTGGGTGCTACTGATTATTAGCCGACTATTATTGTGCTCCCATTTTTTACAATTCAAATAATTTGAATTGTTTTTGGGCGCTGTCTTTTTTAAGATCTGTTCACACATTTTCATGATTTTTGAAGTCGAATTGGAGTAGTGATTTTGGTCACGCCGAAACAGGAAATGGAGCGAAAAATCGAGTGGTTTTGCCGCGTGAATTTTTTTCGCTCTAATTTTAAAGTAGAGTGAGAAAAAGGTGTTTGAACAAACATTCGCTTTCTTGCTAGTGGTTTTTTTGTTCACGTGCGGCAATTTCACTTTGATTTTTACTGTTTTTTTTGGGTCGGATTTTCTAAATGGTTTTCCCAATTCACTCATAGTCCGTTCTAGGTCTAATTTTTTTTTGTTTACTCAATGAAAATTTTTTGAATTGTACACCAGGACTTGTCCTGCTATGTTTTTTTTCTTCGTCGAATAGATTTTTGTTTCGCTTTACCCTCGTTCACAGCTTGTTCAACATTTTTCATGAAGTTTGTTTTTATTTCTCTTGGCTAGTATCGATGTTCGCTCATTTGCTCAAATGCTTTTAAACAGCATTTGCTCATCAAAGCAATCTAAAGTGGAAAGAATCATTATAAGATAAAACCATAATGCCCAATTTTAGATGCCTGCTAATTGAACTTTGTTCTTATAAGTCTTAGTTAACATCGCTTATGCATTTCGTCATTGATGCTAGCCCCTGCTTCTTCACTTTAGGTAACACGAGTATGTATAACTGTCAAATCTTATCAAAATAGTTCAAACTTTTAAAAATTTTTTTTGTACAACAATCTATTTTCGTCAGTATTTTTTTGCTCCGTCTGTCCCAATTGGTACTATCGGAATCAATGGCGGCTATTTTTCGGCAATCTACCGGGTATTTGTTCTGTCTGTTTTGTAAGATGTATTCATATATTATTCTTTGACTTGGAGCTTTGAAAACGGGTTAAACACGTAACGTTCAGTGTGCTGTAAGTTTCTTTAGATGCCCTTAGCTGGCTTTAGTAGTATTTCAAGTGCTAAGTGTTGAACCTGCTCGTCATAAGGCCTCAATTCAAGGTGAAAAGTTAATTATTAGTTTTTGTCCCCAAAATGGTTTAATTTTCCACGTTTTTTGTCATTTTAGTTTTTGATAGATGGTTTTAGAAATTACACCCAAAATTAGGGTGATTTTTCTTATTTTTCAAATTTCTTCAGAAAATTTCTGCAATTGTTTTAGTTTTTCTATCTTCAAAGGTCAATGACACTCTTTTATAGCTCTTAGTTGGTTTGCTGATTATTTTTTAAAGAAAATGAAATGGTTTTGAGTTTATTAATATCAGTAAATTTAGCGACTTTTCTTTATAACTTGCCAATTTCTTCAAGTTTTTGTCAAATTCGTTGTATTTTTTTTAATGAGTCATTGAAATGTTTTGCATGGCATTAAAAAGGGTATCTGGATTGTTTTTCTAGTCAACTATTGGTTATTAAGATAACCAGAGACTACGAATTGGTTTTGCGAATATTGGTAAAGTGAATTTAGCCACATTCCAATAAAAGTTTCAGTTTTTTAAAAAAAATTTCTGAAAAGTTTATAGCGCTCCTATTTTTTTTTACTTCGTCGAACAAAAAATGTTCGCTTTACCTCATTTGGCCGCTTTTTCAACATTTTGCTTGAAATCTTTTGACTTCTGTAGGCTAGTTTCTCTCTTCTCTCATTCTGCTAAAAGTGATTTTGAACATCGGTTGCTCAGCAAAGCAATTCAAAATGAAGAGAGTCAGTATAAAAAATTGAAGTCAGAAATAGAAACGGGATAAACCCGAAAAATGAATCGGACTTAAAAAATGTTTTTGTACAAAAATCTTTTTTTCAAACTCCTCTATTCTTTCAATCCCAATCATGCTTATTGGAATCAACGGCGGCTGTTTTCCGGCAATTTGCCGGGTATGTTTGATCTTTGAAGGGCATTGAAGCTTTTTATGGCTTATAGATGAGTTGCTGGACAGACTCGTGAGACACTGATATGACTTTAAAGTCGAATATATCAAGCACTTGAGCAACTTTGAAAAGTTTTTGATCAATAGAGGCAAATAAAACCTTTTTAGGGGTTGCGGACGCGTTAGTCGATAATTGCCAGTAAAAAATTCACCACCACGAAGTTTTAAATAGCTCGAATTATAGCGATTTTTGAACGTTTCAGTTTTTTATTTTGTTTAATTTTTTGTTTTTAGAGGCCTTTGAAAAATCATGTTACTTTATGGTTTACAGGCCAAAAGTTTCTTTCAAAGCGTTAACTGGTGTTAAAGGGTGTATTTAAATTGATAAAATTTGGCTGTTCAGGATTATAGCTTCAAGAATTTTCCAATGTTAGTATTCTTGGTTTTATCCAAATTTGTGAGTCCGTGGATGCCATTGTCCAATTGATCTGCTAGTCGGATGTAGTTGTTTTTAGTTGTTTTTCAATCATTTCTTTTGAATTGTAATTCAGAACTTGTCCTGCTATGTTTTTTTTGTAAATTGTTTTCACATCTTTTACAATGACTTTGAGCTTTTGAAATAGAATAATTAGGGAAATATTGGTGGGCAATAGGTTGCAATAGAGACCCTCATCTGGTGTTAGTAGTCTTCAAGGTGCTCAATGTTTGCTTAATGTTTTCTTGTTCTTTTTCAGGTTCTTACAGTTTAAGGGGCCAGCTAAATTTGCTCTCATTCCGAAATAGTTTGCTGCTAATTTAGAATTGATTGTTTGGGGTTGAGTACCAAAGCCGTTGTAGCTGAGTGGTTAAGATGTCTGACTGATATCTTGGAGCCCGCTGGTGCGAACCCCTATGAGATTCGAGTTTTTGCACCCAAAAAAATATTTCTTAAAGTGCACCCCTAAATTAAATTGCCCGCCGTCTGTCGTTTGAGAGCAATTTATCCGACGTTAGTTGGTTTGTTTGTATTGATAATAGCCCCTGTATCGTCGCGGTAAGAAACAGGAGTATGTCAGGTACGAAATGGCTATGTCTTTTGTTCTTTAAAATTGTTTTCGTACAAATGTCTTTAATTTTTTTTTCGTTTTTTTTTTCAATCCGAAGCTGGGCTATAGGAATTAGTGGTGGCTATTTCACGGCAATCTACCGTGTATGTTTTTATGATTCCATGTGCTTTTTGGTTTGCTCTATCACTATTTGGATTAATACATAATTGTGTTTTAGCTTCACATATAGGCTGTTCCTAGCTGCACTCTTCCCATACGTGCAAGTTCTCAAAACAGTGATGGACTTCTCATTCAAAACACAAAGAATGAAAAAGGTTTCTGCTGGAAGTACACCTGGAGGTGGTTTGTTGATGGCGGCCACCTCCCAATCGCTTGTTTTTAGTTCTTTGGACTACAAATCAGGATGTGTCCCAGGAAGCTGAAAGAGTCAGAATGAAAAATTAGAACTTATTTACTTTTTTTTACAATTCAAAGAATTTGATTTGTATTGGGTCGCTGTCTTTTTTTAGAGATGTGTTCACACATTTTGACAATTTTTGAAGTCAATTTGGAGTAGTGATTTTGGTCACGGCAAATCAGGAAGTGGAGCGAAAAAGCGAGTGACTTTGCGGCGTTAAATTTTTTCGCTCTAATTTTAAAGCAGATTGAGAAAACAGTGTTTGAACAAAAATTCGTTTCATGCTTGAGGTTTTTTTATAAGCATGCAGCAATTTGAATCCCATTTCTGTTTTTTAATAGCCGCCCTCATCTTCTCAGTCGGCTATTATAGCGCTCCTTTTTTTACTTCGTCTAATAAAAAAATGTTTCGCTTTACCTCATTTTGCCGCTTTTTCAACATTTTGCGTGATATCTTTTTGACTTCCCTGGGCTAGTTTCTCTCTTCTATCATTCTGCTAAAAGTGATTTTGAACATCAGTTGCTCAGCAAAGCAATTCAAAATGAACAGAGTCTGTATAAAAAATTGAAGTCAGATGTAGAAACAGGATAAACCCATAAAGACCATTTTTAGATGCCCGCTATTTGAACGTCGTCCCTATAAGTCTTAGTTACCATCTCTAATGCTTATTGCTTTTGATAGTAGCCCCTGTAGCCTCTCTCTTAGAAACAGAAGGCCGTTATGTTCAACTACGAAATGCCATCAAATTAAATCGGACCTAAAAAAATTTTTGTACAAAAATGTTTTTTTTTTCAATATCTTCTTTTCTTTCAATCCCAATCATGCTTATTGGAATCAACGGCGGCTATTTTCCGGCAATCTGCCGGGTATGTTTCGATTTTTTGAATCAGATTTTCTAAATGGTTTTCCCAATCCATTCAAAAAAGTCCATTCTATGTCTAGATTTTTGTTTACTCAATGAAAATTCTTTGAATTGTAGGTCAGGACTTGTCCTGCTAGGTTTTGTATCTTGGCCAGATGAAGTCACACTCACTCCAAATCTACTCTTTCATGCTTTTGCATTCATGCTTTTTTGTCAAATGATAGTCATTTCGGTATATGCCAAAAAGAAACTGAAATTTTGTCTTCTTTCGTTTGATTTTTTCGTGTTGTATTTGAGATCGCAGCTATCGCAACTATTTTCTGGCAATTTGTCAGCTGTTTTGGTATGCTACTTAAATTGAAAATTTAATATGATTTGTCGACGTTGACGTTTTATGTGTTCGCACTGCCGTGTTATTGAATTGTTAACTTATTGCTCTAATTCGGGATTCAGTGTTCTTGTAAAAAAAAACCGTCGGTAAAAAATTCACTGGCCCATTTGAACTCGCCTCTCAAATACCAAGCCCCAATTTGGGTAGAGCATATGTCTGACTGTTTCTATTGTAGGGCTCAGAGGGCAGTGGTCGCTTGTTGAGACACGTGCTAAGTGTTATGATGGAGAGCGAGTGCTACGAGTGGGCCATCCTGGTCTGTCTCATGCTCAGTGATGTCACACAGGCCATCAGTATTATCAACTGCGTCATATGTTGCTCATCCCCACACTCACTCACTAACACTGCACAGAGACTCATTCAGGGATTGACTGCTCTCGACGAATGGGCTGCAGAGAACTGGTGGGTTATTGATAGACAGTGATATTTATCAACAGTGATCTCGTTTCGTCACTGGTTTAAAATCACAAATTTCGTGGCTGTTATTTGAAACTTTATAAAAAGGCTGTATTGCTAAGTTGTTTTTTGCATAAGAACTTCACAAGCTTCTTAAGAGCGTTGCTCCACAAGCGTTAACAAAAGTAAACGTTCAAATAGCAAAGTTTTAAATTGGCTGTTTAATAGCCGCCGCATGCTTATCAACGGCTATTATGTAGCGCTCTCCTTTAGACATTCCAAAAGATTTGGATTGTATTGGTGCACTGACCTTTTAAGATCTGTTCACATTTTTTCCCGCCTGTTTCATGCTAATGAGTGGTCAAATTAAAGTGGTGATTTTAGTCACGCTGGAATAGTAAAGGGAGCGAAGAAGCGAGAAGGTTTAAAAGTGTGGTATTTTGTCAAACAAACTTTAAAGTTGAGTGAGATATTGTTTATGAAATTGTTGGATTTGTAATGGTTTTTTTTCACGTGCGTGAATTTGACTTCTGTTTTCAGAATTTCCTCTCTTGAGTGCTATTAATTCGATACATCTGGTTCTAATTACACCTGTTTACAATTGTTTAAAATCCTCAATGAGCAGCTAATGCTTTTTTATTTATTTGACACTGATTGTCATAAAAAATTGTGAATTTTTAATAGCCGCCCTCAGCTTCTCGGCCGGCTATTATAGCGCTTCTAATTTTTTACACTTCAAAGAATTTGAATTGTATTGGGGCGGTATCTTTTTTTAAGATCTGTTCACACATTTTCATGATTTTTGAAGTCGAATTGGAGTAGTGATTTTGGTCACGCCGAAACAGGAAATTGAGCGAAAAATCGAGTGGTTTTGCCGCGTGAATTTTTTTCGCTCTAATTTTAAAGTAGAGTGAGAAAAAGGTGTTTGAACAAACATTCGCTTTCTTGCTAATGGTTTTTTGTTCACATGCGGCAATTTCACTTTGGTTTTTACTGTGTTTTCAATTTTTTGGAGCGGATTTTTTTCTAAATGGTTTTCCCAATCCATTCATAGTTCATTCTAAGCCTATTTTTTTAGAATCAAATTTACATTTCTCGCTATATTTCTCTCTTTATATGATTTTTTCTGGAAATGGGGTTCCCAATTCATTAATAGTCCTAGGTCTAGTTTTTTGTTTAGTTAATAACAATTCTTTGAGTTTTACGTCAGGACTGGTCCTGTTGTTTTTTTACTTCGTCGAATAAAAATTTTTCGCTTTACCTTAGTTCACAGCTTGTGCAACATTTTGCGTGAAATCTGGGCTAGTTTGACTCTTCTCTCATTCTACTCAAAGTGCTTTTAGACAGCAGTTGCTCAGCAAATCAATTCAAAATGAAGCCTCAGTATTAAAAAACGAAATCAGTAATGGAAACGGGACGAACCCATAAAGCCCGATTTTAGATGTTTGTTACCCGAACTTTGTTCTGTGTTACCATCTCTATGCTTATTGGTATTGATACTAGCCCCTGTGTTGTTTCATTACGAAACAGGAGTATGTTCAGCTCCAAAATGACATCAAAATATTTCGCACTTGAACATTTTTTGTACGAAAATCATATTTTCACTAGTTTTAGTTTTTGATCCCAATCCTTCGTTCATTCCCAATCTTGGTTATGGGAATCAACGGCGGCTATTTTCCGGCATTCTTCCGTGTATGTTTGCACAATCCAAAGATTTTGGGTGCTACTGATTATTAGCCGACTATTATTGTGCTCCCATTTTTTACAATTCAAATAATTTGAATTGTTTTGGGGCGCTGTCTTTAAGATCTGTTCACACATTTTTATGATTTTTAATTGGAATAGTGATTTTGGTCACGCCGAAACAGGAAATGGACCGAAAAAGCGAGCGGTATTACGGTTTGTAATTTTTTCGTTCTACTTTTAAATTAGAGTGAGAAAACGGTGTTTGAACAAAAATTCGCTTTCTCGCTAGTGGTTTTTTTGTTCACGTGCGGCAATTTCACTTTGATTTTTACTGTTTTTTTTTTGGATCGGATTTTCTAAATGGTTTTTCCAATTCACTCATAGTCCGTTCTAGGTCTAATTTTTTTTGTTTACTCAATGAAAATTTTTTGAATTGTACACCAGGACTTGTCCTGCTATGTTTTTTTTCTTCGTCGAATAGATTTTTGTTTCGCTTTACCCTCGTTCACAGCTTGTTCAACATTTTTCATGAAGTTTTTTTTATTTCTCTTGGCTAGTATCGATGTTCGCTCATTCTGCTCAAATGCTTTTAAACAGCATTTGCTCATCAAAGCAATCTAAATTGGAAAGAATCATTATCGATAAACGAAATCACAATAGAAACGGGATAAACCCATAATGCCCAATTTTAGATGCCTGCTAATTGAACTTTGTTCTTATAAGTCTTAGTTAACATCGCTTATGCATTTCGTCATTGATGCTAGCCCCTGCTTCTTCACTTTAGGTAACACGAGTATGTATAACTGTCAAATCTTATCAAAATAGTTCAAACTTTTAAAATGTTTTTTTTTGTACAACAATCTATTTTCGTCATTATTTTTTTGCTCCTTCTGTCCCAATTGGTACTATCGGAATCAATGGCGGCTATTTTTCGGCAATCTACCGGGTATTTGTTCTGTCTGTTTTGTAAGATGTATTCATATATTATTCTTTGACTTGGAGCTTTGAAAACGGGTTAAACACGTAACGTTCAGTGTGCTGTAAGTTTCTTTAGATGCCCTTAGCTGGCTTTAGTAGTATTTCAAGTGCTAAGTGTTGAACCTGCTCGTCATAAGGCCTCAATTCAAGGCGAAAAGTTAATTATTAGTTTTTGTCCCCAAAATGGTTTAATTTTCCACGTTTTTTGACATTTTTTTTTTAGTTTTTGATAGATGGTTTTAGAAATTACACCCAAAATTAGGTAGATTTTTCTTATTTTTCAAATTTCGTCAGAAAATTTCTGCAATTGTTTTAGTTTTTCTATCTTCAAGGGTCAATGACACTCTTTGATAGCTCTTAGTTGGTTTGCTGATTATTTTTTAAAGAAAATGAAATGGTTTTGAGTTTATTAATATCAGTAAATTTAGCGACTTTTCTTTATAACTTGCCAATTTCTTCAAGTTTTTGTTAAATTCGTTGTATTTAATGAGTCATTGAAATGTTTTGCATGGCATTAAAAAGGGTATCTGGATTGTTTTTCTAGTCAACTATTGGTTATTAAGATAACCAGAGACTACGAATTGGTTTTGCGAATATTGGTAAAGCGAATTTAGCCACATTCCAATAAAAGTTTCAGTTTTTAAAAAAAAAATTTCTGAAAAGTTTATAGCGCTCCTATTTTTTATTTACTTCGTCGAACAAAAAATGTTCGCTTTACCTCATTTGGCCGCTTTTTCAACATTTTGCGGGAAATCTTTTGACTTCTGTAGGCTAGTTTCTCTCTTCTCTCATTCTGCTAAAAGTGATTTTGAACATCGGTTGCTCAGCAAAGCAATTCAAAATGAAGAGAGTCAGTATAAAAAATTGAAGTCAGAAATAGAAACGGGATAAACCCGAAAAATGAATCGGACTTAAAAAATGTTTTTGTACAAAAATCTTTTTTTCAAACTCCTCTATTCTTTCAATCCCAATCATGCTTATTGGAATCAACGGCGGCTGTTTTCCGGCAATTTGCCGGGTATGTTTGATCTTTGAAGGGCATTGAAGCTTTTTATGGCTTATAGATGAGTTGCTGGACAGACTCGTGAGACACTGATATGACTTTAAAGTCAAATATATCAAGCACTTGAGCAACTTTGAAAAGTTTTTGATCAATAGAGGCAAAAAAACCTTTTTAGGGGTTGCGGACGCGTTAATCGATAATTGCCAGTAAAAAATTCACCACTTTGAAGTTTTAATTAGCTCGAATTATAGCGATTTTTGAACGTTTGAGTTTTTTATTTTGTTTTATTTTTTTTGTTTTTAGAGGCCTTTGAAAAATCATGTTACTTTATGGTTTACAGGCCAAAAGTTTCTTTCAAAGCGTTAACTGGTGTTAAAGGGTGTATTTAAATTGATTAAATTTGGCTGTTCGGGATTTTAGCTTCAAGAATTTTCCCATGTTAGTATTCTTGGTTTCATCCAAATTTGTGAGTCCGTGGATGCCATTGTCCAATTGATCTGCTAGTCGGATGTAGTTGTTTTTAGTTGTTTTTCAATCATTTCTTTTGAATTGTAATTCAGAACTTGTCCTGTTATGTTTTTTTTTTGTAAATTGTTTTCACATCTTTTACAATGACTTTGAGCTTTTGAAATAGAATAATTAGGGAAATATTGGTGGGCAATAGGTTGCAATAGAGACCCTCATCTGGTGTTAGTAGTCTTCAAGGTGCTCAATGTTTGCTTAATGTTTTCTTGTTCTTTTTCAGGTTCTTACAGTTTAAGGGGCCAGCTAAATTTGCTCTCATTCCGAAATAGTTTGCTGCTAATTTAAAATTGATTGTTTGGGGTTGAGTACCAAAGCCGTTGTAGCTGAGTGGTTAAGATGTCTGACTGATATCCTGGAGCCCGCTGGTGCGAACCCCTATGAGATTCGAGTTTTTGCGCCCATAAAAATATTTCTTAAAGTGCACCCCTAAATTAAATTGCCCGCCGTCTGTCGTTTGAGAGCAATTTATCCGACGTTAGTTGGTTTGTTTGTATTGATAATAGCCCCTGTATCGTCGCGGTAAGAAACAGGAGTATGTCCGGTACGAAACGGCTATGTCTTTCGTTCTTTAAAATTGTTTTCGTACAAATGTCTTTAATTTTTTTTTCGTTTTTTTTCAATCCGAAGCGGGGCTATAGGAATTAGTGGTGGCTATTTCACGGCAATCTACCGTGTATGTTTTTATGATTCCATGTGCTTTTTGGTTTGCTCTATCACTATTTGGATTAATACATAATTGTGTTTTAGCTTCACATATAGGCTGTTCCTAGCTGCACTCTTCCCATACGTGCAAGTTCTCAAAACAGTGATGGACTTCTCATTCAAAACACAAAGAATGAAAAAGGTTTCTGCTGGAAGTACACCTGGAGGTGGTTTGTTGATGGCGGCCGCCTCCCAATCGTCTCCAGACACTGACAAATTTGGAGCCTCTAAGTTCAATAGAAAAGAAAGTGCGGGATCCGCAACGTCGACGGCAGGTCCTAAGAACTCGAAAGGTGACGTTGCAGCTCCTGGATCGGCAAATGCTGCAAGTCGGCGCTTGTCCTGGTGGCGAGGCTCGAAATCGTCGTCAAGCTGGACATCGCAAAGTGGTGGACAAGGCACACAAGAGCCAAATGAAGACACATTGCTTGAAGAGAACACAGTTGAGGAACGAATTGAGTGGCTATCAGACTCATGGAAAGATGTTAATGGAAATGTAGGCGGCAAAAATTCATTCGATTCGAACTATGCATCGTTGTTAGATGCGAATAATGAGTTTAGTGCTTGGACTGAGGACCACGGCCAAGGTGACTTAACTGAGAGTCAGCGATGTGTAATATCGTGAACTAATGTAAAATCAGAGTAATATGTTCCCCTTTGTATGTAGAGTATTATAAATTTATCTTGGTGTAGATTAGTTAATCCACTACATTTATGTAAATCAATTCCTGTTGAAAAAAATAAATGGACTCAACCTTTCTTTTAAGCATCAATTAGTCATTGTATGTTGAAAGATCCTGCAAGTGTTCTGATCTTAGGTATTAGGAATGTTTAGATTCGGTATGTTTACACATCTGTAAGAGAGCCCCAAAAAAGTTGCTGTGGAAAATCATGCCGCCATCAGCCTCTCAGCTGTTTCATTGAGTTTAGATTCGGTATGTAAGAGAGCCCCAAAAAAGTTACTGTGGAAAATCATGCCGCCATCAGCCTCTCAGCTGTTGAGTTGTTTCATTGACTTTACAATTGTTTCATTGACTAAAGATTTCGAAACTAGATAAAAGGGAAAAGCACGTGGCATTAGGTTGCATTAGACACTAAGATGCCTTTAGTAGTATTTAAAATGCTAAGGTTGCTAGTAAGGCTCGAATTCAAGGTGAAATGCCCGGTTTGTGAGCCCAAAATGGAGCAATTTCTCTTAGATTTCTTGATTTATTGGTCAGATTGGCTTTTGATGGAAGTTAATTATTAATAGCCGCCTCTGCTTCTCGGCAGGCTATTATAGCGCTCCTATTTTTTTACAATTCAAAAAATTTGAATTGTATTGGGGCGCTGTCTTTTTTAAGAGCAGTTCACACATTTGAGTTCAGGAAGTGGAGCGAAAAAGCGAGTGGTTTTGCGGCTTGAAATTTTTTCGCTCTAATTTTAAAGTAGAGTGGAAAAACGGTGTTAACACAAAAAGTCACTTTGTTCACATGCGGCAATTTCTACAGTTTTATTTTTACAGTATTTTTCGATTTTTGGATCGGATTTTTTTCTAAATAGTTTTCCCCAATCCATTCATAGATCATTCTAGGCCTATTGTTTTGGTTTGAACCAAATGTCCATTTCTTGCTAGTGGTTTTTTGTTCAAATGCGGCGTTTCGGCCTTGATTTTCTGTTTTTTTTCAGTATTTTGATCTGATTTTTTTTTAGAAAAGGTTTTCCCAATTCATTCATAGTCCGTTCTATGTCTATTTTTGAAATTTTTTGTTTAGTCATTGTCATTAGACTTCGTCGAATAAACTTTTTCGCTTTCCCTTAGTTCACAGCTAGTTCAACATTTTGCGTGAATTATTTTTGACTTCTGTTCGCTAGTTTCACAGTTCTCTCATTCTGCTAAGTGTTTTTAGACAGGATTTGCTCAAAAAAGCAACTCAAAATGAACAGAGTCAGTATCAAAAAACGAAATGAGAAATAGAAAGGGGATAAACCCATAGAGCCCCGTTTTAGATGACCGTTACTCGAACTTGGTTCTTATAAGACTTAGTTACCATATCTAATGCTTATTAGTATTGATACTAGCTCCTGGATTGTGACACTATGAAAGAGGAGTATGATCAACTACAAAAGGACATCAAAATAGTTCGCACTTTTACATTGCTTTTCTAAAAAAGCTTTTTTTAATAGCCGCCCTCATCTTCTCAGCCAGCTATTATAGCGCTCCTATTTTTTTACTTCGTCGAATAAAAAAAGTTTCTCTTTACCTCATTTTGCTGCCTTTTCAACATTTTGCGTGAAATCTTTTTGACTTCTCTAGGCTGTTTCTCTCTTCTCTCATTCTGCTAAAAGTGATTTTGAACATCAGATGCTCAGCAAAGCAATTCAAAATGAACAGAGTTAGTACAAAAATGGATGTCAGAAATAGAAACGGGATAAACCCATAAAGCCCAATTTTAGATGCCCGCTATTTGAACGTCGTTCCTATAAGTCTCATTTACCATCTCTAATGCTTATTGTTATTGATAGTAGCCCCTGTAGCCTCTCTCTAAGAAGCAGAAGTATGTTCAACTACGAAATGCCATCAAAATAAATCGGACTGAAAAACATGTTTTTGTATAAAAATCCTTTTTTTCAATATCTTGTGTTATTTCAATCCCAATCATGCTTAATGGAATCAACGGCGGCTATTTTCCGGCAATCTGCCGGGTATGTTTTTTGATTATTTTCCCTTCTTTCAATCCCAATCGTGGTTATGGGAATCAACGGCGGCTATTTTCCGATAATCTGCCGGGTATGTTAGTTAATATGGGTATATGCCACAAGAAACGTATCTTTATATTTATAGCTGTAAGCTGAGTGAAGATATACTGAACGTAAAAAATAAGTTAGCACCCCCTAATGTTACGAAGTAAAAAAACAATTTTTGAGGCAATTTTACGTGCAACTAAATTTCGGAGCAATCTTTAACACCATTGACCCCCTTGGCTAGTGATCTTGCCTTATGAAATTCAGATAATACTTAACAGTATTTTACAAGATACCCCTATTTCAATCTGATGAAATCCATCCAAGTCCCACTGGAAAAAATTGTTATGAAATGCGGAAAAAATGTGAATAAAATTTAATTTCATAACAATTTTTTCTAGTGGGACTTGGATGGATTTCATCAGATTGAAATAGGGGTATCTTGTAAAATACTGTTAAGTAATGTTAATGTTTAATGTTTAACGCAAAAGCTAACTCAATCATAATTGAGCAACGTATATCACATTTTGAGAGACAAGTTTCTTTCAACAATGAAACTTAAATGGATTTGGTCAACGTGTATTAGGTTATATGGTAAGTTACAATTACGTTTTCTCAGAATTTCATAGAAAATCAAGACCTAGGCACCGGGTCAATGGTGTAAAAGTTTGCTCGCAATTTTAATTCAAGATTAAGTAAAATTGCGTCAAAAATTGAATCAAAACTTTGCGTCAAAAGTAGTTGGAAAACTTATTATTGACGTTGAGAATACATTGGGGGTGTTTCTAGTTCTTTACCATCCAAAGAAATTGAATTCCTTTGGGGTGCTGTCTTTAAGATATGTTCTTATTTTTGATCTTTTTTGTGTCAATGAGAAGTCAAATTAGAGTGTTTTTTTAAAAGGCTGGAGTAGTAACGGAAGCGGAAAGCCAGTAGTTTTTAGGCGTGACTTTGTTTTGAAACTGCTTTAGAGTCCATTGAGAAACAGGAACGGTGTTCAAAGACACTTTTGCTTTTTGAGAGTGATTTTTTTCAGGTTCGAATTTTTAATTTTCCCGCCATTTTCTGCGGGAATATGTGTGAAAAGTTTGTTCCTATAATGCATAGTTGAACTTTTTTAAGTTGCGCAAAAGGTAACTAATGATTTACAAGAATTAGACGCTATTTCACGACTTTAGCACGACCTGCTCTCATTTCATTAATGATAGATCTCATTAGCCATTTTTAGGCATATTCTGTTTTTCTGTTTTTTCCGGTCAACACTGAAGAGTTTAATAGGCTTGAAAAGACTTGTTGTTGATTTTTTTTGTTATAATTTTAGATTGAATGAGATCTGGTAGTTGATAACATTTACTTTCAATAAATTTTGTGTTCTGTTTTCGTTCGCGGACGTGTTGGTTTATGACTTGTCATTTAATGGAAGTTTCTTCTGTTTTTTTCGGAAGCTTCTTCTCTTTGTTCAGTTCTTTAAATTATAAATTTCAAAGAACTGATCCTGCTATGTTTAATTGCTCTCAAAAGAAGTTTGCAGCAATTATATTAGTCCTTTAATCTTTTATGCAATTTTTCGCGTGACCGAATTTTTGTCTGACGAATTTGACCTTGCTCTCAAAAATGTGGTAAGCAGGTGGAGCCCGGAGGACATTAAGAGCTCTTAGAAGGTCGCGTTTTACACTACACTAAGTATGCAACTCAATTAAATTATTTTTAGGTGGTTTAATTTATGGTGTGAAAGGAGGTTAATCCCCTGCAATTAAGCTACACCTAGCCCCCCTAAACTTACTAAAAATATGCGATGTTCAATTTTTTCAGTGTTGTTCAAAATTCTTGATTTTTTCCGGTCTTTTTGGCCAATAACATCTTTCAAAGCTGGTGCGTGGTTTGAGGGGTTTATTTAAATGAATCAAGTTTGGCCTTCAGGGTAAAAGTTTCAAGAGTTATAGCAATGATTATTTTTGTTTGTCAACTGTTGGGGTTGCCTTTCTTCTTGGCTGGCATTGTTCAATTGGTCTGCTGGTCATGTACAGAGTTCTCACTTTTTCATTCAATTCTTCGGATTGTATTTCAGGATTTTTCCTGTTATCTTTTTTGTAAGATGTTTTCACACATTTTTCATGACTTTGACCATTCAAAACGGGATAAACAGGTAGCACCCAGTAATCACTATGATTCTGAAGAGGCGCTTATCTGGTTTTAGTAGTCCTTCAAGCGCTTAATTCAAGATTCAAAGTTTATTTTTAAGAGTTCTTGATTCCCAAAATTTTGCATTTTTTTCGTCATTTTTTGTGTTTTAAGAGTAATAGACGCCGTCAGCTTCTCGACGGCTATTCTTAAGCTTCTCTCTCTTTTCGCGATCCGACAATTGGATTGTTTTTGTGCTCTGTGTTTTTTTAAGGATTTTTCTACACAATTTTAATGACTTTAATCTTTCAAAACGTAATAAACGGGTAAGGCCCAGTTGGCATTAAGTCTCATTAGAGGCCTGATGCCGACTTTAGTAGTCCTTCAAGTGGTGCAGCTGCTGGGAATTCTTTAAAGCTTGATTACAGATCATTTTTCAAGAGTTTGATAAAAAAAAATTATGTGCATAGATTTTAATGGCAATGGAACAGTTTTAAAAAATTTAATGTCACAACTTTGAGCCAAATTTTGGAAAACGTGTTTTTGGATAAAATGGTTTTTAACATTTTAATATAACGAATTTTTGCAGTTTATGATAAAGTTCGCAATTCTCAAATTGTTAAAAAACATTTGTCAGTTTTTCACTTTTTCTTGCATATTTGCTAGGGAAATGGAACGGATTTCAACTTTTTAATATCAAAAACTTACGGTGATATGAGAATACGATGAGAATACGTTACGGTGTTTGTATTTTTTAGGATCCTAAAATTTGAATTACTTCGGGGTGCTGTCTTTAGGATGTGTTCACTCATTTTTGACCTTTTCTTGTCAATGAAAAGTCAATTTAGAGTAGTTTGTTTGAAAGGATGGTGTAGCAATAGGAGCGGAAAAGGAGTAGTTTTCAGGCGTGTTTTTGTTTAAAGTCTATTGAGAAAAAAAAGGTGTTCAAACAGATTTTTGCTTTTTTTGATCAATTTTCTGTCACGTTCAGTAATTTGTGTTTCTCGCTGTTTTCTGCAGGGTTATTTTTGAACAAGTGTCTTCTTATAATGCATAGTTGCACTTGCTTAAAACGCACAAAAGGTAACTAATGGTTTACAAGAACTAGATGCTATTTTCCTTCAAAGAGCATGTATTACTTGTTGGTTTTTGCCTGTTTTGTAGTCATGTATGAGCCACAATTTAATCAATTTAAAAGTTTTTTATTCATATCTATGGGTTTTTCACGACTTTAACTCGACTTGCGTTCAAAAAATATTTGTTTTTTGAAGTTTGCTGTGTTTCGTGTTTAGTTTTGCGACTTTGTCTCATTAATGGTAGATCTCATTAGCCATTTTTAAGGCATGTTTGAGCATATCTATTTATTTTGGTCAACAATGATGAGTTTAATGGGCTTGGAAAGACTTGTTGAAATTTTTGTTATATTTGTAGATTTTGCTAGTTCTTTTATTTGTTGGCAACTTTTAATTTCAATAATTTTCGTGTTCTGTTTATGTTCGTGGACGTGTTGCTTTATGACTTGTTCAATAATGGAAGCTTCATCTGAAGATGATAGTGCTGTCCTCTATTTGTTCAGTTCTCTAAATTGCAATTTTCAAAGGAGTGATCCTGCTATGTTTAATTGCTCTAAAACAAAGTTTGCAGCAATTATTTTAGTCTTGTGGTCTTTTATGCAATTTTTCGCATGACCGAATTTTCGTCTGACAAATTTGACCTTGCTCTCAAAAACGTGGTAAGCAGGTAGCGCCCAGAGGACATTAAGGGCTCTTAGAGCGCTCTTCTTACTATACACTAAGTATGCAATTCAGGTAATTTATTTTCAGGTGACACATGGTGTGAAGCGAGGTTCATCCCCTGGCAATTAAGCTACAGTTAGTCCCCCTAAACCCTACCTAGAGACTGTCGAAGCTAGCTGCTCACCAGTCGTTTGAGAGTAGTTTGTCAGCGATTGCGTTAGTCAGTTATGATTTTGCCATCCAAAATTGCATTGTTTTGGGCCTCTTTTTTTGTAAGACGTTTCCAAACATTTTTCAATGAATTTGATCTTTGAAAACTGGATAAACAGGTAAAATCCTGTGGGAAGGACGTTTCAAAAGACCCAAAGCTGGCTTTGGTAGTCTTTCAATTGCTTAGAGTGGTGCAGTTGCTAGGAACGGAATTTTTCAGCCCAAAATGGTGCAATTTTCCAAAATATTTTAATTTTAATATTGCGAAATTAAGACACTTACATTGAATTTGCGATGTTCATTTTTTAAGTCTTGTCATATTTCTCGATTTTTTCCTGTCTTTACTGGTCAATAAACTTCTTTCAAAGCTGGTGCGTGGTTTCAGGGGTTTATTTAAATGAATCCAGTTTGGCCTTCAGGGTAAAAGCTGTAAGAGTTATAACAATGATTAATTTTGTTTAGTTTGTTTGATTACTTTAGTTTATCAACATTTGAGGTTGCCTTTCTTCTTGGCTGGCATTGTTCAATTGGTCTGCTGGTCATGTACAGAGTTCTCACTTTTTCATTCAATTCTTCGGATTGTATTTCAGGATTTTTCCTGTTATCTTTTTTGTAAGATGTTTTCACACATTTTTCATGACTTTGACCATTCAAAACGGGATAAACAGGTAGCACCCAGTAATCACTATGATTCTGAAGAGGCGCTTATCTGGTTTTAGTAGTCCTTCAAGCGCTTAATTCAAGATTCAAAGTTTATTTTTAAGAGTTCTTGATTCCCAAAATTTTGCATTTTTTTCGTCATTTTTTGTGTTTTAAGAGTAATAGACGCCGTCAGCTTCTCGACGGCTATTCTTAAGCTTCTCTCTCTTTTCGCGATCCAACAATTGGATTGTTTTTGTGCTCTGTGTTTTTTTAAGGATTTTTCTACACAATTTTAATGACTTTAATCTTTCAAAACGTAATAAACGGGTAAGGCCCAGTTGGCATTAAGTCTCATTAGAGGCCTGATGCCGACTTTAGTAGTCCTTCAAGTGGTGCAGCTGCTGGGAATTCTTTAAAGCTTGATTACAGATCATTTTTCAAGAGTTTGATAAAAAAAAATTATGTGCATAGATTTTAATGGCAATGGAACAGTTTTAAAAAATTTAATGTCACAACTTTGAGCCAAATTTTGGAAAACGTGTTTTTGGATAAAATGGTTTTTAACATTTTAATATAACGAATTTTTGCAGTTTATGATAAAGTTCGCAATTCTCAAATTGTTAAAAAACATTTGTCAGTTTTTCACTTTTTCTTGCATATTTGCTAGGGAAATGGAACGGATTTCAACTTTTTAATATCAAAAACTTACGGTGATATGAGAATACGATGAGAATACGTTACGGTGTTTGTATTTTTTAGGATCCTAAAATTTGAATTACTTCGGGGTGCTGTCTTTAGGATGTGTTCACTCATTTTTGACCTTTTCTTGTCAATGAAAAGTCAATTTAGAGTAGTTTGTTTGAAAGGATGGTGTAGCAATAGGAGCGGAAAAGGAGTAGTTTTCAGGCGTGTTTTTGTTTAAAGTCTATTGAGAAAAAAAAGGTGTTCAAACAGATTTTTGCTTTTTTTGATCAATTTTCTGTCACGTTCAGTAATTTGTGTTTCTCGCTGTTTTCTGCAGGGTTATTTTTGAACAAGTGTCTTCTTATAATGCATAGTTGCACTTGCTTAAAACGCACAAAAGGTAACTAATGGTTTACAAGAACTAGATGCTATTTTCCTTCAAAGAGCATGTATTACTTGTTGGTTTTTGCCTGTTTTGTAGTCATGTATGAGCCACAATTTAATCAATTTAAAAGTTTTTTATTCATATCTATGGGTTTTCACGACTTTAGCTCGACTTGCGTTCAAAAAATATTTGTTTTTTGAAGTTTGCTGTGTTTCGTGTTTAGTTTTGCGACTTTGTCTCATTAATGGTAGATCTCATTAGCCATTTTTAAGGCATGTTTGAGCATATCTATTTATTTTGGTCAACAATGATGAGTTTAATGGGCTTGGAAAGACTTGTTGAAATTTTTGTTATATTTGTAGATTTTGCTAGTTCTTTTATTTGTTGGCAACTTTTAATTTCAATAATTTTCGTGTTCTGTTTATGTTCGTGGACGTGTTGCTTTATGACTTGTTCAATAATGGAAGCTTCATCTGAAGATGATAGTGCTGTCCTCTATTTGTTCAGTTCTCTAAATTGCAATTTTCAAAGGAGTGATCCTGCTATGTTTAATTGCTCTAAAACAAAGTTTGCAGCAATTATTTTAGTCTTGTGGTCTTTTATGCAATTTTTCGCATGACCGAATTTTCGTCTGACAAATTTGACCTTGCTCTCAAAAACGTGGTAAGCAGGTAGCGCCCAGAGGACATTAAGGGCTCTTAGAGCGCTCTTCTTACTATACACTAAGTATGCAATTCAGGTAATTTATTTTCAGGTGACACATGGTGTGAAGCGAGGTTCATCCCCTGGCAATTAAGCTACAGTTAGTCCCCCTAAACCCTACCTAGAGACTGTCGAAGCTAGCTGCTCACCAGTCGTTTGAGAGTAGTTTGTCAGCGATTGCGTTAGTCAGTTATGATTTTGCCATCCAAAATTGCATTGTTTTGGGCCTCTTTTTTTGTAAGACGTTTCCAAACATTTTTCAATGAATTTGATCTTTGAAGACTGGATAAACAGGTAAAATCCTGTGGGAAGGACGTTTCAAAAGACCCAAAGCTGGCTTTGGTAGTCTTTCAATTGCTTAGAGTGGTGCAGTTGCTAGGAACGGAATTTTTCAGCCCAAAATGGTGCAATTTTCCAAAATATTTTAATTTTAATATTGCGAAATTAAGACACTTACATTGAATTTGCGATGTTCATTTTTTAAGTCTTGTCATATTTCTCGATTTTTTCCTGTCTTTACTGGTCAATAAACTTCTTTCAAAGCTGGTGCGTGGTTTCAGGGGTTTATTTAAATGAATCCAGTTTGGCCTTCAGGGTAAAAGCTGTAAGAGTTATAACAATGATTAATTTTGTTTAGTTTGTTTGATTACTTTAGTTTATCAACATTTGAGGTTGCCTTTCTTCTTGGCTGGCATTGTTCAATTGGTCTGCTGGTCATGTACAGAGTTCTCACTTTTTCATTCAATTCTTCGGATTGTATTTCAGGATTTTTCCTGTTATCTTTTTTGTAAGATGTTTTCACACTTTTTTCATGACTTTGATCTTTCAAAACGTGTTAAACAGGTAGCACCCAGTGGTCACTAACTTTCACTAGAGGAGGCCCCTAGCCGGCTTTAGTCCTTCAAGTGCTTAATTAAAGGTTCAAACTTTATTTTAAGAGTTCTTTATTCCAAAATTCTGCATTTTTACATTTTTTTTCGTCATTTTTTGTGGTATAAGAGTAATAGACGCCGTCAGGGTCTCAACGGCTATTCTTAAGCCGCTCTCTAGTTTGACAATCCAAGAATTGGGTTGTTTTTTGTGCTCTGTTTTTTATAGGATGTTTTCACACATTTTTCATGACTTTGATCTTTAAAAACGGATAAACAGATAAGGGGCAATTGGCATTAAGTCTCATTAGAAGCCCGATGCCGGCTTTAGTTATCCTTCAAATGCGTAGAATGGTGCAGCTGCTGGACATTATTTAATTCTTGATTAAAGGTCATTTTTCAAGGATTTGTTGTTAATTACGTGGCACGACTCTTAGCAGCCTTTTGTAGAGCTTGTATTTTTTTCAAGTTTTTTAAATATTGTTGTTTTTTTTTAGTTTTTCCGGCCTAAGTGGCCAAAAAAACTTCCTCTGGGGTCTGATAATGTGTTTCTACATACTTTTCTCTTGCAATAAAATTGTTTTCAATGTTTTAAATTCAAGAATTGGAGCAGTTTTTTGATAGTTTGCAATTTTTTTCAAATTTTCAGAAAATTTTTAATGTATTCTCTTTTTCTGGTCTCAGTGGTCAGGTAATTTTCTCTAGGGTTATCTAATTTGTTTTTGCATATTTGCTCGGGAATGTTTTTCAATTTTTTAATATTACAAATTTTCGCAATTCTGAAAATTTTTGCCGTGTTCCTAGTTTAAAGATATCTATGAGCCAATGTAAGTTCTTAAGGATTAAAATTGTGTTCCTGAATAGCTTCTGGAGTTAATAAAATGGTTCTGCAGGAACTATTATTTTAAAATTTAGCAGCATTTCCTGAAAAATTGCAATTGCTTTTAAGTTTTTGATGTTTTGTTATATTCTAAGTTTATCAATCGTTACGATAGGGTACTGGATAGATTTAATACAAAAAAGTGGGTTTGAGTTTGTGTTATTGCAAAATTAAGAAACATTCATTAAATTTTGCAAATTTCAGTTTTTTAAATTATTTTTCATATTTCTCAATTGCTGCTATATTTGTTGGCCAATAAAGCTCTTTCAAGGCTTGTGCCTGGGTTAAGGGGTACCCCTAATTGGATCAAATTTGGCCTTCAGGGTAGAAGCTTCAAGAGTTTATCAACTTGTTTTTTTTTGTTTTTTGCTGGCGTTGTTCAATTGGTCTTTTGGTCAGGTACAGTAGTTTTTGAATACTCATTCAGTTCTTTGGATTGTATTTCAGGACTTGTCCTGGTATGTTTTTTGAATTTGCTTTATTCCATCACGTTTTTCGTTTCACAAAATCAAGATTTCCACGATTAACTCACTCTAATGACTTATGACTTAACTCACTCACTGTTTCAACTGAATGGAATTTAAATTCTTTACTCATTGAATTATACAATGCAGTGAATACGGTCAGAGTCAACCAAGAAAAATCAAAAGAAACGGAATAAATTGATAAAGCCCGGTTATTAAGTCATTAGGTTATCAAAGTATTGGGGCAATTGTTGCTAGCTGACAAAAGCATTTAGCTTAATAGATATCAGAAGCCTTAGAAGCTGAATTAAGTTTAATTTTAGAATCTAAGTGAAATTTCACACCGAAATAGAACACTTTTCGAGACTGAGGGAAAAAATTCTGTCGATTTCTATCTTTTTCCTGTTCTTTTTCAATCCCGATATGTGTCAAGGGCGTCAACGGCGGCTATTTTCCGGCAATCTGTCGGCTAATTTTAGTCTTGAATTCGCCTTTGTCGAAGTTGTTAAAGATCTTTTGCAAGATATGATTACTTTTTATGATAATTTTATGAGCTATATCTTTTGGTACTGCAAACATAACCACAAAATTTTTTTTATATTTTCATGTTATAAAGTGTTTGTCAATTTTTTGGTTTGCAACCTCAGCGGCCATAAAACGTCCTCTAAATACTGATAACAGGTTACTGCATAGTTTTTGTATGCCTTTTAGTGTCACAAATTTCAGCAATTTTTTTGAAAAAATTTTTGTGATTGTCAAGTTTTTTTAAATTACTTGTCTTTTTTAGTTTTTCTTGTCTCAACCGCCAGCTTTGCTACTTAGGTTTTGAAAGTATGTTACTGCATTGTTGTTAAGGCAATGGAATGGTTTTCAACAATTGAATATCACGAATTTATGCAATTTTGATGAAATTTGTTTTTTTTTCAAAATTTCGAAAATTTTTCACATGTACCTAATTTATTGATTGCCATTCCAATGAAACTTTTTAAGGCTTGAAATTGTTTTACTGGATAGCTTTTGGAGATAATGAAACGGTTCTGAAGAAAATAATGTCACTAACTTTAACAACATTTCATTAAAGTTTTTTATTGTTCTCAATTGAAATTGAAGGTAATGAAATGGTTCTGAATATTGTGAACTATGGCGTCGTTTTCATAAAGTTCGCAATTAATTCCTTCTCTGTTCAAAGGCCAACTAAACTTTTTTAAATCTTGCAGATTGTTAATAGCTGAATTCCGGAAAGATGGTTTTGAACATAATAATGTTGCGGTATAAAGAAATTTCGAATAAAGATGGCAGCTCTCAATTTTAAGGAATTTTTTGTTTTTTTATTTATTCTTATTTCTGTAATAGTTTCTCATCTATGTTTATAGTTTCTCATTATTTTTATAGTTTCTCATCTTTTGAGACTGTTTTTTTTTTGGCTGGCTTTGCTCAATTGATCTGCTTATCAGATACAGCTGTTCTAAGTTTACAATTCAATTCTCTGGATTTTATTTCAGGACCTGTCCTACCATCTTTTTTGTTTCGACGCTTATTGGTCAAAGCTGAAAAGTTAAATGACTTCTTCCTCTCACTAACGTCATTTGCGCTTGACGTCGCTTCTCGCTCGCTCTAGCAAAAGTTCGTAGGTCATTTGCATGTTGAGATTTTCATCATCCTTGACTTGCATCATTTAATAAATTAATTTTGAACTTTAAAACTTAAGTTTTGATTTGAATTAGTTGAAGATCAAAGGAACTCATTTGTCCAAAAAAAAGCTCGAATAAAAACGGTTCTGCGTAACTTTTAACAAGCTTCATTAATTTATCACTTGATCTTCTTCTCATAGCTTCTGAGCGGCGTTGTTAACTTTTTCAATTTATATCTTTACTTGTTTCTACCTCTACTAGAAGGCGCGGCATGCAAGTGTATATTGCAGCTATTGTGCAGTCGGCCGGCTATGATCATATTTTTCTGAATAATTTTTCACCAACAATTTAAAGAATGTTCGCTAAGTTTTAATTTTTTTAAAGATTTTTTTTCTATTTCGAGGAGCAATGCAGCCTTTTATAGCTTGTAGCTGAGTTAATGGGTAAGTTTTTGCAAAACAAAAACTGTTTTAATTTGGTAACAATTTTTATTCTTGTAGTAAACTTATTAACTCCAAGAATATAATGATTTTCTTATTTCATGTTTTTGAAAGGCTTGGGCCTTCTTTATTTATTTCGAGCGAGGTTTCTGCTAGCCTGCTGTTGGGTACATGTTGACCACAACGCAGAGCTGGAAAGGAGGTTCTTAACGCGAGGAAGGGGGCAAAAACGAGAAAATCGAAATCAAATTTTGATTTTATTTTAACTTAAGGTTTTGAAATTTTTCCTGATTGGCTCGGATTGCTATTTTTCTTTTGGTCAGTAGCTTCCAAGTTTTTCATTCAAATCCAAAGATTGTTTTTCGGGACATTTCCTGTCATGGTTTCAAACTGCTTTCTAAATTCTGTTTCTAATTGATGTCAAAGGTCAATTGGCAGCTCTATATTTTACTTTTTTGCTCTGTACTCAACAATATGCGATTTTATGAGTTTTGCTTGTATTCTCTGTCTTGTTTGTTGCTCTATCATATAGTTCTTTTGATTACAGCTATTATTTGTTTTTATTGACAGATTAATTAATCTGTTTATGGTTTTTAGTTGCAGTTCCTGGTTGTTGACTTTAACTTACTTGTTTTGATGTATATTTTTTAAACTGTTCTGACTTTTGTTCTGAGTTTTGTCCATTTCAGTTAATCTTATTAAAAACAGTTTGCTTTGCTTCTTGAATGTGGCAAAAGCAAATCATACGAAATTTTGGTTGAAATCTTTGTTCTTTTCCTCCAAATTCTGCACTAGGTAATATTTTAAAAAATACTGGTAAATTTTCGAATTTTGCCTTTTAATATGAATCTTGCTGACCTCCGACAGAATCTCATTTTTGCTGGTTCCCATTGGTTTTCTGGGAAACTGTAGCTGAACCTATTTGATCTTCAATCAGTTTTGTTTTTCAATACAAATTAATTTTTCTGGAAAGGTTTTAGGGAAATTTTGAATTTTGATCAGTTTTTGTTGTTTTATCACTTGGTTTCATAAATGAGAAGTGTTAGACCAGTGTCTTCGCCTTATGTGTCTTTTTGATATAAAAAAATTGAATTTTGCCATTTGCCCTAACATCCCTGTACGTTGTGCAACTCCCGTTATAGAGTACGTGCTGTTGAATATCAAATCATTATTTTAGAGTATGGCACGTGTGCTGGGGGTGAAAAAAGATATGCAGCCACTAAACTGTGGGGAAGCAAACAGAAAAAATCCAAAACATTCTATCTACGACACAAGAAGTACGGATCTTTTCTGTTTGTGGGGATCTATAGCTGAACACTATTTGACGTTTTGGAAATGAAATTTTATTTTTCATTTCCTATTTTTTTTGGAAAAAATTTTGAGGTCCGTTTGAGTTTTAATCAGATTTTGTTGTGTTCTCACTTGGCATCATAGATGAGAAATGTGCCACCAATTCTCCAATAACACTTGAAAAAACTAATTGATAAAACTCTATCGCCTCATTTGTTTTACTACATACCTGCTCATTAAACGGCACATTAAAATCATGAATACTCAATGGTACTAAAAAACCACGCACACTAAAGAAATTTTAAAAAGCATCAAAAACAACATTCTGAAATCATTCAGTTTTTTGTTAACGAATTATTACCAAGCCTTAAGGAATATCTACTAGGCTGTTAGTACAGTTTTCACACAAGTTTGTGACATCAGAGTAAAATTTTGACATTTTTTCGACCATAGTTTTTCCAAAAAACTGTTACTTTTCATGACAGAAACAGATGCTTTGCACAGAAACTTCAATTACTTTAAGATCGGGACTATTTGATGACCATTCAAGCACTTCCCGCTCCTTTTGTCGAAAAATTTGATGATAATTTTTTATTCTTGCACAGGAACATTTTCTTGTTGAAAATTAATGTGGTCATAATGCAACTTTTTCTTGGTATAATTTTCAAAATTTCTACGTAAACCAGAACCTTGTTTGAACATTTAATAACATTTTCCATCCATCTGATTGTATTGGATCCCAAAAAAATGCATGGTGTGTGCTAGATTTTGACTTTAAGCCAAGTTGCTTTTTTGTGCATCAATATTGGCAAGTCAAATTGGTCAGTAAAGGAACAAAAGCAGCCTAACCATCCTTTTGTTCAGCTCGTTTATGATTTCAAAGTTTCAGTCATCTCTTCACGTCTCAGCGCAAGTTGAATACTTTGAGCAAAATTAACGCTTACGGAGAACAAATTGTGCAGTAAGTAGCTTTTTCGTACCGTTGTCTACCTTTTTTTACGCCTCAAGTACTGGAGAAATCTTTTCTAAATCTTTTTTATTGGTGTGAATTTTGAAGCAGGTAATGAAACGCGTCTAATAATTTGAAGTGTTTTGGTTGCTGAGCAAAATTGAAGTGCGATGCGACAACAGGCTGGTTGTTTGTAAATACCACTGTTTTAGACAAAGCGAGAAATTGATGTATGAAAAAAAAATTCTAAGCGAGCAGTTTGTTCACATGCGATTTTCTAAAACAGTTTTTTAATCAAATTTTTTGTTTAGGAAGCTTAATAATAATTCTTTATTAAGTTTTGATTTGTTTTGACAGAGGTTTCAAACTCTTTGTTAGTTTTTATGGGTTTCATGAAATTTGAAGGTTTTTTAGCGTTTTTGCTGATTTTAGGCAAAGTTTATCAATTTTCCGCCTATTGTTTTGTATTACTGCTTTAAACAAGATTTGACTATTTGTTGTCTCTATTAGCTCTCGTAAAATTCAAAAATTTGTTAAATCTTAAACTAAAACAAAATTGAGTAATTTCAAGCAGTTCTCTTCAGTTTTGACTGTTTTTTAGGTTCCATGAATGTTTTCCATTTTTGCTTCTTGTTGTAGTTTTTCTAACTCAATTAGTTCTTCTAACTTTAGTTCAAAGCTATTCTTATCGTTTGTACTAAAACATGCGATTGAAGCTTAGACAGTGCTATTTTGCGTGATGAGATCCTGATCACTCTTCACTTACATCACTCAATAAATTTACTTTCGGACTTTAAAACTTAAAATTAAATTGAATTAGTTTGAGGTCAAAAAAACTCATGTGAGCGAAAAAGCTCCGAATAAAAAGACATCTGCATAATAAATTTTAACAAGTTTTATTAAACTATAATTGCATGTTCTTCTCATAGCTTTTAGAGCGGCATTGGTAACGTTTTCAATTTAGTCCTGTATCTGTTCTTACCTTTACTAGATTGAACGAAAGTCTATTTTGCAGCTATTGCGACAGCCTGCCGGCTATTTTTATCTTTTTGTTAATAAGTTTTCACCGATAATATAAGTAATGTTCGCTAAGTTTTTAATTTTTTTTTCTATTTCGAGGAGCAATGCAACTTGTTATAGCTCGTAGTGGAGTTGTTGGACACATTTAAGCACAACAAAAATGTTTTGAATTTATTAACAAATGATATTCTTATACGAAACATATTAATTTTTAAAAATCATTATATTCTCGAAGTTTTTAAAAAGCTTGGACTTTTTCAAGTTATTTTTAGCGAATTGTCTGCAAGCCTGCAGTTGGGTACATTTTGACCACAACAGTTGATTTATATTGCATAGGTACCAAAAATTAAAACCTGTTGTTATCGATTTTTTTCAGTTGTTAGAATTTTTTGTTCTTTAAAGAGAAACTTTTGTTCTTTTTTGCGATAAATGAGTCCAGGGATCAAAAAAACTCTTTCAAGCTTAAATTTGTTTTCTCGTTCATATTTTTTTTTACAGAACGCGGCTTTTGGGAGCATTAACAACAAGAATTTCTCGATTTTAATTGCTCGCCAGCAAAATTTGTAGCTTTTATATTAGTACAGTGGTTTTTCTATGCGAGGTTTCGCTTGGCTGGTAGTTCGTGTAACTTTCTTAGCTTTTTTTACTCAGAAAAGGGATGAACAAGTAGGTTCTGGGGCATTAATTCACTGCGCAGCTCTCAGAGCTCGGCTAGTTGGAAGTGTTTCATTCGTCGAAGCTACGGAAGTGGCATAAACTTATAGTGTAAGGGGAAGGCTTTGGCGGAAAGAGTTTTCAGACTCCCATTCTTGCTCCTTTTTCTGCCATTTTTTCACCACCTAATCTTACCATTCGTCGCCCGTTTGTTTTAGAGCAATTCAACTGATTGTAGTTGGTTGTTTCCTGATTTTTTTAACTGTTTACCAGTGCTTGCCTCATTTTTCACGGAATGGTTCCGTTAGCGGCAAATGATCTGTTATCGCATTCTTCCTTTTTGATAAAAAAATATTTGGATTTTGCCGATTGTGCCCCGAGCTTAGTGGGCGCATATTATTTGCACCCCAGTTGCACATGCTATGTTTTTACATGGTAATTTACTATGTATTGGCACGTGCACTGTAACATGGGGTGCTTGATGCTCTGGGGGTGGGGGAACACACGAAAAAAAACCAAAAAACCTGCAATTCAAAATTAATTTTTGATTTTTTCATTTATGTTTGAAATTTGTTTTCATTGGCTCTTATTGCTCTTTTTATTTTGGTTAGTGTTTTCCAAGTTTTTCATTCAAATCCAAAAATTGTAATTCGGGACATCTCCTACAGTGTTTTAAAACTGCTTTCACAACTCAAAGGTGATTTGGCTGCTCTATATTTTACTTTTAAACTCTGTGCTCAACAATACGCAATTTTATGAGTTTTGCTTTATTCTCTGTTCTTTTTTTTTCTCTATCATTTACTTCATCCGATTACAGTTCTCATTTTTTTAGTGGCAGATTAATTAACATGTTTACCGTTTTCAGTTGCAGTTCCTGGTTGTTGACTTTAACGTGTATTTTGATGTATATTTTTCTTAAACTGTTCTGACTTTTAATCTGAGTTTTGTCCTTTCCATTAGTCCCATTAAGAACAGTTTCTTTTGCCTCTTCAATGTGGCAAAAGCAAATCATACGAAATTTCGGTTGAAATCCTTCTTGTTTTCCTCCAAATTCTGCACTAGGTAACATTTTAAAAAGTACTCGTAAATTTTCGAGTTTTGCCTTTTAATATGAATCTTGCTGACCTCAGATACACTCTCATCATTGCTGGTTCCTTCTGTTTTCTGGAAATCTGTAGCAAAGCCCTATTTGACGTCAATCAAATTTATTTTTCATTTCAAATTAGTTTTTATGGGAAGTTTTTAGGGAAATTTTGAATTTCGATCGGTTTTTTGTTGTTTTATCACCTGGTTTCATTAATGAGAGGTAGGTCACCAATTTTCCAATAACACTCAAAAAACAATTTAATAAAATTTTATGACCTCTTTTGTTTTACTACATATCCTGCTCATTATACGTCACATTAAAATTGTTTAAACATTATTGTACCAGAAAGCTACGCACACTAGAGAATTTTCAAAAAGCAAAAAATACAGCTTTCCGAAATCATTCTGTTTTTATTAAAAAGTCATTACGAAGCTTTTGAGAATGTTTACTATATTTTTTGTACAGTTTTCACACAATTTTGTGACAACATCATGGTAAAATTTTTGGCGTTTTTCGACCATAGCTTTCCAAAGAACTGTCACTTTTTATAACAGAAATAGATGCTTTGCACAGAAACTTCAATTGCTTTAAGATCGGGACTATTTGATGACCATTCAAGCACTTCCCGCTCCTTTTGTCGAAAAATTTGACGATAATTTTTGATTCTTGCACAGGAACATAATCTTGTTGAAAATTGATGTGGTTATAATGCAACTTTTTCTTGACATATTTTTCTTGACGTAAACGAGAACCTTGTTTGAACATTTAAAAACATTTTCCATCCATCTGATTGTATTGGATCCCCAAAAAATGCATGGTGTGTGCTAGATTTTGACTTTAAGCCAAGTTGCTTTTTTGTGCATCAATATTGGCAAGTCAAATTGGTCAGTAAAGGAACAAAAGCAGCCTAACCATCTTTTTGTTCAGCTCGTTTATGATTTCAAAGTTTCAGTCATCTCTTCACATCTCAGCGCAAGTGAAATGTTTTGAGCAAAATTAACGCTTACGGAGAACAAATTATGCAGTAAGTAGCTTTTTCGTACCGTTGTCTACCATTTTTTACGCCTCAAGTACTGGAGAAATCTTTTTAACTTACTTTTATTGGATTGAAATTTGAAGCAGGTATTGAAACTCGGCAAAAAATTTGGAATGATTTGGTTGCTGAACAAAATTGAAGAGCGGAGCGACAAGAGCGTGGCTGTTTGTTCTTACTACTGTTTTGGAGAGAACGGAAAATTTATGTATGAAAAATAAACTTCCAATCGAGCTTTTTGTTTCTATGCGATTTTCTGAATAGGTTTTATTTTTACAAATTTTTTATTTAGGAAGCTTAATAATATTACTTTATTAAGTTTTGGTTTGTTTTGACAGAGGTTTCAAACTCTTCGTTAGTTTTTATGGGTTTCATGAAATTCGGAGGTTTTTTAGCATATTTTCTGATTTTAGGCAAAGTTTAGCAATTTATCGGCTATTGTTTTGTATTACTGCTTTAAAAAAGATCCGATAAAAAAACGATTACTCAATGATTTTCTTGACACCAAATGATTGCAGTTTTTGTTTTTATAATATAGTTATTTGAGAAATATGAGACGGGAATAGACAAATTTTGAACTATTTTTCTTCGTTTTTTGCTGTTTTTTGTTTTATTCCAATTGTGTTGAAGTCTTTGAGCTTATTATGACTTGTCTAATATTTTGAGAGCATTCCAGTAGTCTATTTGCTCCAATATACTTTTTGTTATCTCTATTAACTCTCGTTATAATTGAAAATGTGTTCATTTTTAAATTAACAGATAATTAAGTAATTTCAAGCAGTTTTTTTTAGTTTTTGAATGTTTTTTTATCAAGTTCAATAATTTTTAAATTTTGCTTCTCTCTGTAGTTTTTTACTCAATATTTAGTTTAAAGCTATTTTTTGGTACAAATCATGCAATTGAGGCATAGTCAGTGCAATTTTGCGTTATGATATCTTGATCATAATTGAATTACATCACCCAATAAAACTGCATGGGAATTCTACAACCTAAAAACAAGATTGAATAAGTTTAAGGACAAAGTAACTCATGTGTGCGAAAAAGCTCCAAATAAAAAGGCATCTTCGTATCTGTTTTTAACTATCTTTATTAAAATATAATTAAATGATCTTCCCATTTCTTTTTTAGTGGCACTGGTAACTTTTTGAATTTATGTCTGTATCTGTTTTCACCTTTACCAGATGACACGCAAGTCTATTTTGCAGCTACTGCAGCAGTTTGCTGGCCATTTTCTTCTTTTTCTGAATAATTTTTCACCGATAATTTATGTTTTGTTCGCTAAGTTGTAAGTTTTTTTTATTTTTTTTTCCATTTCGAGGAGCAATGCAAACTTTTATAGCTAGTAGTGGAGTTGACGTGTAAAATTAAGGAAAACAAAAATGCTTTTGATATATTAACAATTTTTTCCTTGAAGTCAACTGGTTAACTTCAAGAATACAATGATTTTGAGAATCATTATATTCTTGAAAATTTTGAAAAGCTTGGACTTTTTTGAATTTATTTTGAGCGAATTTTCTGCAAGCCTGCAGTTGGGTAGATTTTGACCATAACCGTTGATTTATATTGTATAGGTATCAAAAATTAAAACCAGTTGTTAACGAAATTTTTCAGAAAAAAAAAACATTTTTGCGATTAATGATTCCAATGACCAAAAAACTTTTTCGAGCTTAATTTTGTTTTCTCGTTCATATTTTCTTTACAGAACGCTGCTTTTGAGGGCATTAATAGCAAGAACTTCTCATTTTTAATTGCTCGCCAGCGAAATTTGTAGCCTTTATAATAGTACCGTGTTCTTTTCTATGCGAGATTTCGATTGACTGGTAGTTCGTCTGAACTTTATAGCTTTTCGTACTCAGAAACGGGATGAACTGGTAAGCCCTGGGGCATTATGTTGCTGCGCAGCTATCAGAGCTCAGCTAGTCTTAAGTGTACAAGTCGTCGAAGCTACGGAGATGACATAAAATCATAGTGTAAGGGGCAGGTTTTGGCGGAGAGAGTTTTCAGACGCCCATTCCCGCTCCATTGCTCCCAAATTTTAATACAATATCTTAGCATGCGCCGCTCGTTTGTATTAGATTAAATCAACCATCGCTAGTTGCTTTTTTCCTGTTTCTTGCTGTATACCAGTGTCTTCTTCATATCTCACGGAGTGCTTCCGTTAGCGGCAAATGATCTGTTATGACATTCTTCCTTTTTGATTGAAAAAAATTGGATTTTGCCGCTTACCCCCATCCCCGTTATGCAACTACGTTATGCAACTCCCGTTATAGAGCACTTGCTGTTGAATATCAATTTATTATTTTAAAATATGGCACGTGAGCTTGGGGTGAAAAAAATATGCAATCACTAAGCTGTGGGGAAGCAAATGGAAAAATCCAAAACATTCTATCTACGACAAAAAATTACGGATCTTTTCTGTTTGTGGGGATCTATAGGTGAACACTATTTGACGTTCAAAAAATTTTTTTCCTTTACTATTAATTTTTTTTGGAAAAATATTTAAGGTCCTTTTGAATTTTGATCAGTTTTTTTTGTGTTATCACTTGGCGTCATAAAAGAGAAGTGTGCCACCAATTCTCCAAAACACTTGATTTGATAAAACTCTATGACATTATTTGATAAAATTTGATAAAACTCTATGGCCTCATTTGTTTTACTACATATCCTGCTCATTAAACGGCACATTAGAATCATGAATACGCAATGGTACCAAAAAGCCACGAACACTAGAGAAATTTTCAAAAAAAAAAACGAAAAACAACATTCTAAAATCATTCAGTTTTTTGTTAACGAATTATTACGAAGCCTTAAGGAATATCTACTAGGCTATTGGTACAGTTTTCACACAAGTTTGTGACGGCATCAGAGTAAAATTTTGACATTTTTTCGACGATAGTTTTTTTAAAGAACTGTCTCTTTTCATAACAGAAACAGATGCTTTGCCGTTGTCTACCTTTTTTCACGCCTCAATTACTGGAGAAATCTTTTTAAATGACTTTAATTGGAGTGAGTTTCGAAGCAGGTAATGAAACGAGTCAAAGATTTGGAGTCGGTTGGTTGCTGAACGAAATTGAAGAGCGAAACGAAAACAGCGTGGTTGTTTGTTAATACCACTGTTTTGGAGAGAGCGAGAAACTGATGCATGAAAAATAAACTTCTTAGCGAGCATTTCGTTCACATGCAGATTTTAGAAGAGTTTTATTAGTCAAATTTATTTATTGAGATGTTTGATTATAATATTTTATTAATTTTTGATTTCTTTGATAGAGATTTGAAAGTCTTCGTTTGTTTTTTTTCTCATACCAATTTTGATGAGTAAATGCCTGAGTAGAGATCAGTAATTTTAAGCAAATTTTGGCCTTCCTCCATCTGGTTTCTTGCTTACTGCTGATTTCTTCTAATTTTCACTACGTTTCCCTGTTCAGTTTTTATTCTGAGCTATTTTAGGGGTGTTACTGGAAGCGTCAATGTCAATGGAAGCGAGTGGGCACTTTTCAATGAAACAAATAATACGAATTTCTATTTTTTTCTTCTTTGCTTTTTTCGTTGTATACATCTGCAAGGTGTTTGGTGAGTGCACGTTTGACCGGAAGCCGTTATAACTGTTTTTTAATATAGTGATTGGGGAATAGCATAATGGAAATTTCAGCATTGTTTTTCGCTGAATTGATGAAATTTTGCTGAAATTTTATTTTTTTGTCCTTCATATCCCTTACCTCCGTTTTCTCTACTTGGAATACTTTTGATCGTTCTTCTGTCAATTTATACGCTTTTAAAAATGAAATTTAAACGTGTCGCATGGTCGGTTGCCAATAGTTGTTTTGGAGTCTCAACGCATAAAACATTTTTTTATCAGCTGCTTTATCAGATTTTCTGCTCAGATACTTATTCATTGTTCATTTTCATGCTATTGTTTCAAAGTGATTAGTGTTAACAAGTAGGATGTTCTTTATACCAGTTAGGGTGACCAATTTCCTCCTTCGAGTTGTTTACGGAATTCTTCTGACTATGTTTTAAATTTAAAATTGAGTCAAAATGAATTAAGTTCTACAAAGTTGTCCGGTCCTTGGACAACCCTCGCGTCAAACAATTAGCATTGTTATAACTTAGCCCTGCAAGTATTTCTATTTGCGGCGGGGTGTTTAGTTAGTTTACTGGTTCATACAAGAGGTTTCCTCTAATCTGACCTTCAGATGAAACCCTTTTTGTCTGCTACCATTGGATTTTGATGCTTGAACTCAATTTTCTTTGTAACAGTGTAACATTATTTTTCTCTATAATTTATGTAGAGTGGGCGGAGCATTACATGAAAGCAGCAGCGTTTTCAGTTTTAATTTTGGCAAGATATATTTTGTAGAACTTTTGAAGCAATAAAAAATGCTTAGTTTACTTTGTCATTCTGCTCATCCCGCATTTTTAGTTGTTTTGGGATTCTATTCCACAAAAACTAGAAAGCGTTGATTTTTTGGACATTCAATTTATAAGACCTTAGTGACCTTACAAAATTAAAGATAGGTTACGTGACGTTATAATTAATTATTGTAGCATTTATAAAATGATTTTTAACAGTCGGGGTTAAAAACGATAGTGTACCAAATTTTTGTACGCACAATAATCTTTCTCTTTCTCCCAACCAAAACGACCAGCTTCTCTAAGCTTCAGCTTGCTACTAGGAAACCAGATTCCTCGAAAGTCAGTTGAAATCAATTAAACGTTAGACGGGCATTTTTAAGTTTACAAAGATAATATTTCCCATTTGTGCCCTCGGTACGTTATGGACCTCCTTTACAGAGCACATACCATTGTAATTAATACGCGTGTACTTGTGGGTGCAATTAATATACACTCACTATTGTAGAAGAGATGAACCGAAAAGGTCATACAAAGATTATATGACAATTTTGTATATCGGTTCGAAGAAATTAGGAAATTCCTCTTCAAGGCAGTTGAAAAATAATTTTTAGAAGATATTACAGATAGCACAGCTAGAACTATTGTATAGAAGGTACACGTGAGCTCGGTCAACGTAAACATAGCTCGAGTTATGGAGCACCACGCAACGAACGATAAGTGCAACGGACCTTGTATGTGTACCTGGCCCAAACATAAATGTGTTTCTGATTGAGCCGATAAAGAACTTCGGGATTGCATATTTTCCCAGCACTGTGCAATCAGGCCAGGAGTGCGTTTATTTATTAAATTGGGTTAATAATATGGTGGTGGTCAAGCACGCCGATAGGCAAGCAAGCCGAATTATGAAAATGAGGCAAAGTAACATTATTATCAAGTACATTCAAGTTCAATCAATTTAGAAGGCATCAATAAGTAAAATAGAAAGTTCGCAATTTCGGAAAGATGAGTTTATGCCCCCGTTTTTACCGAGTTTTTCCTTTAAAACCAATTGATTGCTCTTGTTGATGGGAGCCATTTCAAGCGCAGGGAAGGGCTTCTGCTGGCTCTGCTTGGTTTACTCTCTTTCTTGGTGTTCTTGGCTAGCCTCGTAGTAGTTGATTAATTCGTCGTTTTTCTATGCGTGGTAAGATATCAATAAATTTTTATTCAAAGTAAAAAAAAAGTCGTTTATTAAGATTAATTATTCAAGAAGTAATAATGATTGAGAGTGGGAAGAGTAGATTAAAAAAGTAATCAAATAAAAAAATAGGACTGCGCTCGCGTTGGGGATTGAATTGCTGCGCCTCATTTGATCAAAGAATTAGAGGGCTGCGCTAGCCATGAAAAGTTTAATCTTGTTTAAGAAGGCAAGCGTTAAGACGCGTCAAAAGGAATTGTGGGAAGGTAAGAAAAAGTGCAGTTGCAACTTTTAATAACCTGTCTTCAAAAACAAAAGTGAAGCGTTTTGAAGAATGAAGTGAAATACTGAAGGAAAAATAAGAAGCAG
This sequence comes from Convolutriloba macropyga, assembly GCF_964194025.1. Lineage (NCBI taxonomy): Eukaryota > Metazoa > Xenacoelomorpha > Acoela > Convolutidae > Convolutriloba > Convolutriloba macropyga. The sequence goes on along the minus strand of NC_134470.1, from coordinate 39,018,013 downwards.
TTAAAAGTGCTATGCTAACCTAAACCTTAAAACCACTGAACCAAACCACGCACAGCACTGTATTATGTCATTAGTTGTAAAACCGTATTTTAACTTTGTTAGAGATATCAGTGGACTGAATGTGAAAGATAGGAACGTTTAAATGGTTTCAAACGATGTTAATTGATTAATATTGTTCAGTAGATAAAAACTGTGTAAATTGCTCTTGTTTTCCTTGTGTTTCTCACATTTGAGCCCCAAATTTACTAGGTGAGCGGCTGGCTTAGCTGTTCGGTTACGACGTTGTTTGTTCGACTTTTGCCACGAATGAACTAAGCAAGCGGCTGGCAATAAGTCGTTGGATGATGGCTGTTCTGGCTTTTTCTACAATATAGGAACTGGTAAAGAACATTAATAGAACAGATGGTCCAGTGTGCTTTGATAACTGTTTTTCGGACGTTGTCGCTTCTTCTGGATGAGTTGTATTATCGATTCGATCTTGTTTTCTTTTGCACGTTTCAGGTACTCATTTGCTAATCTAATCTGAAAGTCTCTTACTGCAGGTATATTGACCTCGTCATGAATTTTTTTGACACTATATCAGTGGGGTTTCCTCATACAAATTCTTAATGCTCTACTTTGGTCAGTTTTATGATGTTGATAAATGAATTAGATTGGTCAATCCAGCAGGCATTTGCATAGAGAAATAGAGGTCGAACCCATGATACATAAAAAGTCAGCAAGCACTCTTCGTTAATGTTGAACTGACTTAGCCGCCATATATGGTAGATTCCTTTGTTTGCTCTTGCTACCAAACTTTTGGTGTGTTCGTTCCACTTTAGATGTTGGGTAAGGTTTACGCCAAGAAATTTGATTGAATTAGCGCTTACAATTTGTGTGCCCTTGATAAAAAGTTCTAAACTGAAAACCTTCTTTGACGGTTTTTTAAAAAACATAAAATTTGTTTTGCCTGGATTTATTTTTGTTTTCAGTTTTTCGCATCATTTGATCAATTTGTCTAGTGAATATTGAAGTTTCTCTTGAATTATTCTACAGGAGCGCGACCTGTAGTTAAGGGCGAAATCATCAGCAAATTGAGAAATGTGTGCAGGAGTTTCAGGGATGCCGCAGACATAAACCAGGAAGAGTATTGGTGCAATGACTCTGCCCTGAGGTACTCCAGCTAGTGTTGAAAATGTGCTACTTTTTGAGTTAGTATTTTTCACGAAAATGCTTCTCTGAGAAAGAAAAGAGTTTACCCATTTTATCAGAGGTTTATGCTCAACAATTTGTAGCAGTTTGTTTTGAAGTCCTAGTCTCCACACTGCATCAAACGCTTTTTCAATATCTAGGCAGACAAATCTAAACATTTCGGACCATTAAAATGCTTCTGTTACGTGCTGAGTAAATTTGAGCAAATTATCAGTTGTGCAACGGTTCCTTCTATACGCACTTTGCTTTTCACCGAAGACATCATTGCTTTCACAGTGCGCTAGGACAAAATTTTCTTACTGCTGTTTTACAACGTTTTGCAAAGCAATTGGTAAGCCTGATTGTTCGGTAAATTTCTGCACCTTTTTTGTTTTTGTTTGGCTTTGGTAACATTTTGACTTTAGACTCCTTCCATGTAGTTGGAACATAAAATTTGTTTATTGAGCTAGTTATCAGGAGACGAATGTATGCTTTGATGCCTTTAGGTAACCTTTTCAGGATGTTATAGCTGATTTTATCCGGTCCTGGACTTGATCTTCTTGTTTTGTTCACAATTTCATCATAATCGTCTACTTCAATAATACAGTAGTTATTTGGTTCAATATTTCCGCATTGAAGAAACGTTTTTGTCTCGTTTTCGACTTTCTCGAAGTGTTCATTTAGATCAAGTTTTGTATATATGATCTTTCATTGTATCATGTAGAAGCATTTTGAATATTTCGCATTTCTCAATGTCTGTGTTTGCTCTGATTTGTTTATATGAGACTTCATCACTTTTTTCAGTTTCATTTGGTTTTTTTGAGTAACTACATAAGACTTTAACTGCTCTCCAAACGCGTTTGCTCCCTTTATTTTGAGCACTCGCCATCAATTTTGATTGTTTGATTTTTTCTGATCGTTTCATGGGCCTCTTTATTTCTCGTTGGAGGAAATTTACTTCCTTTTTCAGGCATTTTAACTGTTCTCCGTTTATTTTTTTCTGCTGTCTTCTCTTTTTCTTCTTTTCACGGATATGTTTAGTAGTTTAATATCCAAATAGAAATAACTCTTGTAGAATATTCGATTTTTCATGTTCTTGTCTGACAATCTGGTTGAATATTTTGAAATCAATTTTTGCCTTCAAATCGAATCTGCTCTGAGTTACTATATTCAAGGTAGTAATGGTTGAGCTGTGGTCACTAACAAAGTCATCGGAAACATAAAATGTGTCAAAAATTTTGAAGACTAATTGATCAGCGAAATGTAGATCAAGCATATTTCGACATTCTCCTTGATATGATTGATACGTGTGATAACCGTTAGTTAAAAGCTTGAAAGTTCCAGTTTCAATGATTTCAATTATTTTATCACCATTCTCAGTGTTATATGTACAATTCAGCTCCTGATGTGGAGCATTGAAATCTCCAGAGATAAAAATGTTCTTCATATCAGATTCAAAAATTTCTGATAGATTCAAATCGCGACCTGGTGAGTCGTAAAGAGCTATGACCCAGAGATGACCTAAAAAAGGTACTTTAAAGCATGCTTATATTATTTCGAAAACTTTTCCTCGATCGTTCCTATCAAACATTTCTGGTGTAACTTCTATTACTGTCGTTCCCCTATTTGCTAAAGTCATTGAGCCATGTGACTTACTTGCTCTTGTTTCTGTAACCACGAAATAATCATCGGTTAGATTTTCCTTATGCCAGCTGTTGACTTCATTCAGGCACACAATATCAATATTTTTTCCTTAAGGAAAATGAGAAATTCTGATATTTTGTTGGGTAAACCTCGGCAGTTCCATTGCATAATCTTAATTTTGTCCATGTTGGCCGAATTGATGGCTGTTTGTTGTAATTTGTTTCGTTGGAACATTCGTGAAATTATTGTTAGCATTTTTGACGCTGTCATGAACTTTTTGACCTTCTATTTTATCACCAAAAGCTCTGCTTGCACTAACACTGACAACATTGATTATATAACTGTAAGACATTGTATTGAAGGTTGAACGGATTTTGCTGAGTACTTCAGCAACCAGAACACTTATGTCTATCGCTGAGAAAGTTGAGTTTGGTTATTACATTTCGGTTTGTCTTTTTGCCACTGATGAGTACTTGATATCTTGATTTCTCTTTGTCGCTTCATCAACTGCGTTTTGATAGGAGGAGCATCCTTTGTACACAGATGCGTGCAATCCACCAAAATTTGCACACTTGGCTTTCTCTTTTGGTTCGGCGCATTGTTTTGCTGTGTGCTGGCCTGAGCATCGCAGGCAACGCGGCTCGTTTTTGCACTCAATGGCGGAGTGTCCATATTTCCGACACTTGAAGCATTGTCTAACATTTTTGTTTTCAGTTTTTCGCATCATTTGATCAATTTGTCTTGTGAATATTGAAGTTTCTCTTGAAATATTCTACAGGAGCGCGACCTGTAGTTAAGGGCGAAATCATCAGCAAATTGAGAAATTTGTGCAGGAATTTCAGGGATGCCGCAGACATAAACCAGGAAGAGTATTGGTTCAATGACTCTGCCCTGAGGTACTCCAGCTAGTGTTGAAAATGTGCTACTTTTTGAGTTATTATTTTTCACGAAAATGCTTCTCTGAGAAAGAAAAGAGTTTACCCATTTTATCAGAGGTTTATGCTCAACAATTTGTAGCAGTTTGTTTTGAAGTCCTAGTCTCCACACTGCATCAAACGCTTTTTCAATATCTAGGCAGACAAATCTAAACATTTCGGACCATTGAAATGCTTCTGTTACGTGCTGAGTAAGTTTGAGCAAATTATCAGTTGTGCAACGGTTCCTTCTATACGCACTTTGCTTTTCACCGAAGACATCATTGCTTTCACAGTGCGCTAGGACAAAATTTTTTTACTGCTGTTTTACAACGTTTTGCAAAGCAATTGGTAAGCCTGATTGTTCGGTAAATTTCAGCATCTTCTTTGTTTTTGTTTGGCTTTGGTAACATTTTGACTTTAGACTTCTTCCATGTAGTTGGAACATAAAATTTGTTTATTGAGCTAGTTATCAGCAGACGAATGTATGCTTTGATGCCTTTAGGTAACCTTTTCAGAATGTTATAGCTGATTTTATCTGGTCCTGGACATGATCTTCTTGTTTTGTTCACAATTTCATCATAATCGTCTACTTTAATAATACAGTAGTTATTTGGTTCAATATTTTCGCATTGAAGAAACGTTTTTGTCTCGTTTTCGACTTTCTCGAAGTGTTCATTTAGATCAAGTTTTGTATATATGATCTTTCATTGTATCATGTAGAAGCATTTTGAATATTTCGCTTTTCTCAATGTCTGTGTTTGCTCTGATTTGTTTATATGAGACTTCATCACTTTTTTCAGTTTCATTTGGTTTTTTTGAGTCACTACATAAGACTTTAACTGCTCTCCAAAAGCGTTTGCTCCCTTTATTTTGAGCACTCGCCATCAATTTTGATTGTTTGATATTTTCCGATCGTTTCATGGGACTCTTTATTTTTCGTTGGAGGAAATTTACTTCCTTTTTCAGGCATTTTAACTGTTCTCCGTTTATTTTTTTCTGCTCTCTTCTCTTTTTCTTCTTTTCACGGATAAGTTTAGTAGTTTAATATCCAAATAGAAAAAACTCTTGTAGAATATTCGATTTTTCATGTTCTTGTCTGACGATCTGGTTGAATATTTTGAAATCGATTTTTGCCTTCAAATCGAATCTGCTCTGAGTTACTATATTCAAGGTAGTAATGGTTGAGCTGTGGTCACTACCAAAGTCATCGGAAACATAAAATGTGTCAAAAATATTGAAGACTAATTGATCAGCGAAATGTAGATCAAGCATATTTCGACATTCTCCTTGATATGATTGATATGTGTGATAACCGTTATTTAAAAGCTTGAAAATTCCAGTTTCAATGATTTCAATTATTTTATCACCATTCTCAGTGTTATATGTACAATTCAGCTCCTGATGTGGAGCATTGAAATCTCCACAGATAAAAATGTTCTTCATATCAGTTTCAAAAATTTCTGATAGATTCAAATCGCAGCCTGGTGAGTCGTAAAGAGCTATGACCCAGAGATGACCTAAAACAGGTACTTCAAAGCATGTTTATATTATTTCGAAAACTTTTCCTCGATCGTTTCAATCAAACATTTCTGGTGTAACTTCTATTACTGTCGTTCCCCGATTTGCTAAAATCATTGAGCCATGTGACTTACTTGCTCTTGTTTCTGTAACCACGAAATAATCATCGGTTAGATTTTCCTTATGCCAGCTCTTGACTTCATTCAGGCACACAATATCAATATTTTTTTCCTTAAGAAAAATGAGAAATTCTGATATTTTGTTTGGTAAACCTCGGCAGTTCCATTGCATAATCTTAATTTTGTCAATCTTGGCTGAATTGATGACTGTTTGTTGTAATTTGTTGCGTTGGAACATTCGTGAAATTATTGTTAGCATTTTTGACGCTGTCATGAACTTTTTGACCTTCTATTTTATCACCAAAAGTTCTGCTTGCACTAACACTGACAACATTGATTATATAACTGTAAGACATTATATTGAAGGTTGAACGGATTTTGCTGAGTACTTCAGCAACCAGAACACTTATTTCTATCGCTGAGATAGTTGAGTTTGGTTATTACATTTCGGTTTGTCTTTTTGCCACTGATGAGTACTTGATATCTTGATTTCTCTTTGTCGCTTCATCAACTGCGTTTTGATAGGAGGAGCATCCTTTGTACACAGATGCGTGCAATCTACCAAAATTTGCACACTTGGCTTTTTCTTTTGGTTCGGCGCATTGTTTTGCTGTGTGCTGGCCTGAGCATCGCAGGCAACGCTGCTCGTTTTTGCACTCAATGGCGGAGTGCCCATGTTTCCGACACTCTAAGCATTGTCTAACATGTGGCGGCTCTTTGCTCGGTTCACATCTGCAGATCAGCCAGCCAATTTTTACACCGTGCTTTTGCGCTGCTAAAACATGATTTCTTGAATCTGTTATTACTCTGATAACCTTTGTAGGTGATTTTATCTGGTCCTGGACTTGATCTTCTCGTTTTGTTCACAATTTCATCATAATCGTCTACTTTAATAATACAGTAGTTATTTGGTTCAATATTTTCGCATTGAATAAACGTTTTTGTCTCGTTTTCGACTTTCTCGAAGTGTTCATTTAGATCAAGTTTTGTATATATGATCTTTCATTGTATCATGTAGAAGCATTTTGAATATTTCGCTTTTCTCAATGTCTGTGTTTGCTCTGATTTGTTTATATGAGTCTTCATCACTTTTTTCAGTTTCATTTGGTTTTTTTGAGTCACTACATAAGACTTTAACTGCTCTCCAAAAGCGTTTGCTCCCTTTATTTTGAGCACTCGCCATCAATTTTGATTGTTTGATATTTTCCGATCGTTTCATGGGCAAAAACGCTGCTCGTTTTTGCACTCAATGGCGGAGTGCCCATGTTTCCGACACTCTAAGCATTGTCTAACATGTGGCGGCTCTTTGCTCGGTTCACATCTGCAGATCAGCCAGCCAATTTTTACACCGTGCTTTTGCGCTGCTAAAACATGATTTCTTGAATCTGTTATTACTCTGATAACCTTTGTAGGTTTGCTACTTGCTCCGCTTATAGTCCTTGACACTTTTACTGCATTCATTCCGTTATCGCTCCAGAGTTCCTCTTTTATTTCATTTTCTTGGATGCTGTGGTGCACATTGACTATAACAAAGTTTGGTTTGGACTTGGCTTTTGGCAGTGTATTTCTTGTGTTCACGTTAGCTTTGGGAATACTTATTGCAGGTTTGTACTTGACATGAGACTATCTCTGGAGGCTGTGTTTTCCGGTTGGATAAAGAAATCGAGTGAGTTTGGCAATTCTCTAATTCGTTGTATTTTCAGTTGTGGGAAATTTGTCTTCTTAGCTCGGGCAAATTGCACTTGAGTTGGTCTCGGATTGTTGTTATAACCAATAATTAATGGTAATATCGGTGTAACTGTCTCTGACATTGAATTTCTCTCGTTTTGGTAACGCGTACAGTTGTTTTGAACCTGAATAAAATCTTGTTCATCCTGTAAAGTATCATCAGCGGTTCCGATAGGAGAGCGCTCAGTTGGCTCATTTTGGCCAGGGCCCCACTGAGGGCTATTGCTTAGCGGAGCGGCAAGGATATGGAATTGAAGCAATTTTTAAAGCGTAAATAGTAGCTGTAAAAAGCCAGTAAAAAAATCTGGATTTTAAACCTTAATCAGTTTCTAGTTAAAAAATCTCTTTTTGTAAAAGACTCACTCCCAAAGGACGTTCCTACACAAAGTGGAGTATTTGCTTGTGACTTTTCTATCACACTTTGAGGTACTGATCCGAAAGTGACATTAAAAGCGGTTTAATCATCATTGACAACAATTAGGCTATGAAAATGAGGCAAAATAAGCCGAAAAATTTTGGGATACCACTACTTTAATTTGCCACTGGTGGGCCAGTGGGTGCGCTTTGCGCACGTATGGGCTTCATAGCGATAACTAACCCGCGGTTCCGGATAACATCCTACAGCAGATGAGAGGCATGGCCATGGACAGCGGTCCAATAAGGCCCGTACCCACTAGATGTCTGAAAATTGATGTTTTTTGTATCTTTTGTGCATTGGAATACATTATGCATAATTTTACTATGCGCAGTGTTGATTGTAATGGTTAACAATATATTATTTCTGAAAGATTACATAACTATTGCATATTTTTCGGTCTGCCTTTATGTCGGCCTCCTTTTACTTCGGCTTACTCTGCATTCATCTAATAATAAAGTTTATATTGTAGTGCTAGAGCTGCTCTAAACAAACGAATGGGTAATTATTTCCCGCAAAGCAAAATGACCGCATACATTTAAGCGTTAATTACCACTACTCTTCGCACCCGCCAAACAAATTAACGCGCACTAAGGCAAACAATATGTTAGCAATTGAGCCTTTACTTTTCTAATAAATAAACGAGCCTCAGTTTAGGCCTGTATTATCCAGGACCAAATTCAAACTAGAACTAGAACTAATTTGTAGTAGGCACCGCGATACTGCTCAATTTCCCTGCTCTTTGACTGACATTCGCAACTCTACTAAAAGCGGGTAACTACTAAAAGCAAAGCAGGTGCATCTGATGAAAAACAATTAATTCCCCCGTAAAGTTACAAGAGCGGAATTGAGGCGCGTACGCAAAGATGAAAAAGGCTCAAAGTCTCCCGTTTTGTTAATTATTTTTAAGGGGAAAAAATCATAATTTCATGAGAAGAGCAGAGTTAATTCTCTCAATTTTTCGGCCAATAGGAAACCGTTTCACTTTGAAACTGAACGCTAACACAGCAGTGAACGCACACTTTAATAAAGACAACTAGAGAAAATTATAACAATTTTTTCACCAAAATACAGTAAATTTACACAAAAATAGAGACAAGCAGTTGTCTTTTTAGTCTTGTAAAAACATTTTGACCCAGTTGGGGTTATTCTATGTTCAATTTTTAGTTTATTTATATACAAATTGATGTATTAGCATACTATATAGCCACCATTTAACCAAAATTCATCACCCCAAAACAGATTTAAACTAATTTTCACCTAACTTTCAACAAATTTATGGTTGAATTTTAGCATTTTCACGATAAATATACAAAATTCAACTACATTTCACTCTCTCAAAACGTATTTAACCTAATTTTTTACCCAATTTTTATCAAATTTATGGTTGACTTTTAATAATTCGACTCTATTTAACACAATTTCATTCAGAAATCATCCCCCCAAAACCAACTAGCACTAAATTTAGCCCAATTTTTAACAGATTTATGGTCAAATATTATCATTTGCATTCTAAATAAGCAAAATTCAACCGGATTCGATTATCTCAAAACGTACTTAGTGTAATTTTCAACCAATTTTTTTTCAGATTTATGGTTGAATATTAGTATTTTCTCACTATTAAGCGCAATTCTAGATAAAATTTGACACACCAAAACAAAATATATCTATAAATGACCCAATTTTTATCAAAATTAGGGTTAAATTTTACATTTTTTACTCTAAAAAACCAGAATTCAACCAAATTTTATCCCCCAAAACCCATTTGAACCAAATTTTATCTAATTTTTACAAAAGTTATGGATAAGTTAATTTGTTTTCATTTTACTTAAGCCAATTTTAACCGGAATTTATCCCTCCAAAACTAATTCAGAGTAATATATGTCCAATTTTTGCCAAACTTTTGTTTAAAATTTGGTATTATTAAACTATTTAACCAACATTTAACCAAATCTCTTCCCCCCAAAGTGTGTTGAGAATAATTTATATCCAGTTTTCACCAAATTTTTATTAAATTAAATGTGCAGGCACACTATTTAGTCAAATATTAACCAGAATTCATCCCCCCAAAAGCTGTAATTTAGTAATTCATCATCTGTTTAACCAAAATGCCGCCCAAATTTTGAGAAAATAAGCAATTTGGACGCTAATAGTTTGCAATCGCGGCCAACTAATAAGCAGATTACTGTAGAACTTTACAATTTCAACGCGGATTTTACGCATTTCATTGACCTTTGCCATTAAAACAACACAAATTAACAAAAACTTTACCCCAAAAACTAGCGCAAAATCCGCATATTAACAAAAAGGGTTGCCCAAATACCTACAATTACGCTCAGTAATGCACTGTTGGTTGTAATTCTGACAATTCAGCTCGTAAAACAATACATTAAAGCGTAAGCTAACAAAATTCCACCGTGAAGAAAAGTCCAAAACAAAGAAAAGTAATAGCGAATACACCGTTTTGGTAATTCCCATTATAGTAAAAGTCATATAAAAATTTTTATCATTAGTTTAAATTTTCCAAAGACTACTAAAATTAACTTTTAAAAGTTAGAATAACCATTTTTTATGACCCATATACAAAAAGACGTTCATCATTTTAATTTTACAGTTAAAAAAGACAACAACAACGGAAAAGTTCTTTTTATTTAACTAACCTTAATAGAACATGTTTAGCAATTTTCTAAAAGTTACCAATAGATAATAGATTACGTATTCACATAAACTTTAAACATTTAAATCCTAATTTAGTCGAATTTTGTATGCTCTAGAAAATAGTAACACAGAAATAGAGATACCCAGTTCTGCATAATAAAAGCAAAGTAGGATCATCTGAAGAAAATCAATTAATTCCACCGCAAACCGCAACGTTACAAGAGCAGAATTAAGGCGCCTGCGCAAAGAGGAAAGAAGCTTAAAGGCTCCCGTTTTTTTATTTATATTTTAAATGAAAGCAATCAGAATTTCATGAGAAGAGCAGAGTTAATCCTCTCGATTTTTCGGCCTAAAGGAAAATTAGGAAACCGTTTCACTTTGAACCCCAACGTAGTTATCCGCCCCCTATCAGCTCGATGCCTCGCTGATAATTTTGAGAAGAATATGCAGGATGAGATAACTATTGTTCTGAGCCAGACCGCAGAAATTGGTCCTCTTTCTGTTTCAGTAAATTTTGACTAGAAAACCTTCTCAAAAATATACTGTTTAAACAGTAAACAACAATTTAACAACTTGCAAACTGAACAACAATTTCTTCAAATATTTTTGTAAATTTTTTTGGATTATCTTCAACGCTTACAATTCATCAACGCGGAACAAGAAGAGTGAAAACGATCGCGTCCTAGCTCATCCCGATAATACTACTACTCAACTGGTAAATAGTAAGCTTGTACTTTTATATTCACTCTCTTATAATTATAACAATTTGAGTCCCCAATCATTAAATTGAGACTTATAGCACAAACAGTTCTTAGGCATACACAATTGCCTTCGATTTGTCGTATCTTATATCAAGTTAGATCGCCATTCATAAAGAGATCCCGTGTTGTGAGTCTGTAACAGACCGCTTTGATAACCACTATCACAGTAGTGAACGCACACTTTAATAAAGACAACTAGAGAAAATTATAACAATTTTTTCACCAAAATACAGTAAATCTACACCAAAATAGAGACAAGTAGTTGTCTTTTTAGTCTTGTAAAAATATTTTGACCCAATTGGGGTTTTTCTATGTTCAATTTTTAGTTTATTTATATACAAATTGATGTATTAGCATACTATATAGCCAAAATTTAACCAAAATCCATCCCCTCAAAACAGATTTAAATTAATTTTCACCTGACCTTCAACAAGTTTATGAATGAATTTTAGCATTTTCACGTTAAATATCCAAAATTCAACTACATTTCACTCCCCTACAACGTATTTAACCTAATTTTTTACCCAATTTTTATCAAAATTATGGTTGACTTTTAATAATTCGACTCTATTTAATACAATTTTATCCAGAAATCATCCCCCCAAAACCAACTAGCACTAATTTTAGCCCAATTTTTAACAGATTTATGGTCAAATTTCATCGTTTGCACTCTAAATAATCAAAATTTAGCCAAATTCGATTCTCTCGAAACGTACTTAGTGTAATTTTTACCAATTTTTGTCGGATTTATGGTTGAATATTAGTATTTTCCCACTACTAAGTGCAATTCTAGCCAGAATTCGACCCACCAAAACAAAATATATCTATAATTGACCCAAATTTTATCAAAATTACGGTTAAATTTTATATTTTTTAATCTAAAAAACCAAAATTCAACCAAATTTTATCCCTCAAAACCTAATTAAAGTAAATTTTATCCAATTATCACAAAAGTTATCGTTAAGTTAATTTATTTTCACTTTAGTTAATCCAATTGTAACCAGAAATTATCCCTCCAAAACTAATTGAGAGTAATATATGTCCAGTTTTCGCCCAACTTTTGTCTTAAATTTGGCATTATTAAACTATTTAACCAGCATTTAGCCAAATCTCTTCCCCCCAAAGTGTGTTCAGAGTAATTTATATCCAGTTTTCAAGAAAAATCTTACTAAAATAAATGTCTACGCACACTATTTAGTCAAATATTAACCACAATTCATCCCCCCAAAAGCTGAATTTAGTAGTTCATCAACAGTTTAACCGAAATTCCGCTCATATATTGAGAATATAGGCCATTTGGACGCTAATAGTTTGCAATTCCGGCCAACTTATAAGCAGATTATTGTAGAACTTTACAATTTCAAAGCGAATTTTATGCATTTCATAGAGTTTTGCCATTAAAACAACACAAATTAACAAGAAAATTTACCCCAAAATTTAGCGCAAAATCCTCAAATTAACATAAACGTTCGCCCAAATAGCTACAATTACGCTCAGTAAAGCACTGTTGGTTGTAATTCTGACAAGAACGTTCGTAAAACGTTCGAAAAACATTAAAGCCTAAGCTAACAGAATTCCACCATGAAGAAATGTCCATAACACAGAAAAATAATAGCGAATACACCGTTTTGGTAATTCCCAATGTAGTAATTTTTTTATACTTCTTAGTTTAAATTTTCCAAAGACTACTAAAAATTACTTTTAAAACAATTAGAAAAACCATATACAAAAAGACGTCGATCATTTAAATTTTCCAGTTAAAGAAGACAACAACAACGGTAAAATTCTTTTTTTTTAACTAACCTTAACAGAATATATTTAGCAATTTTCTAAAAGTTATCAATAGATAATAGATTACGTATTCACATAAACTTTAAACATATAAATCCTAATTTTAGTCGAATTTTGTATTCTCTAGAAAATAGTAACACAGAAATAGAGATACCCAGTTCTGCATAATAAAAGCAATTAATTCCACCGCAAACCGCAACGTTACAAGAGCAGAATTAAGGCGCCTGCGCAAAGACGAAAGAAGCTTAAAGGCTCCCGCTTTTTTATTTATATTTTAAAAGAAAGCAATCAGATTTTCATGAGAAGAGAAGAGTTAATTCTCTCGATTTTTTGGCCTAAAGGAAAATGAGGAAACCGTTTCACTTTGAACCTCAACGTAGTTATCCGCCCCTATCAGCTCGATGCTTCGCTGATAAATCTGAAAAAAAGAGGCAGGATGAGATAACTATTGTTCTGAGGTAGACCGCAGAAATTGGTCCTCCTTCTGTTTCAATAAATTTTGACTAGAACACCTTCTCCAAAAAATATACTGTTTCAACAGTAAACAACAATTTAACAACTTGCAAATTGAACAACAATTTCTTCAATTATTTTTCTAAATTTTTTTGGATTATCTCCAACGCTTACAATTCATCAACGCGGAACAAGAAGAGTGAAAACCATCGCGTCCTAGCTCATCCAGATAAAACTACTACTCAACTGATAATTAGTAAGCTTGTACTTTTATATTCACTCTTTTATAAATATAACATTTTGAGCCCCCAATATATAAATTGAGACTTATAGCACAAACAAGTCTTAGGCATACAGCATTGCCTTCGATTTGTTATATCTTATATCAAGTTAGAACGCCATCCATAAAGAGATCCCGTGTTGGGAGATCTGTAACAGACCGCTCTAGTTTGATAACTGGTCCGGCCAGAGGAAAAAATCACGCCTGCTAAACCACTAACACAGCAGTGAACGCACACTTTAATAAAGACAACTAGAGAAAATTATAACAATTTTTTCACTAAAAAACAGTAAATTTACACCAAAATAGAGACAAGCAGTTGACTTTTTAGTCTTTTAAAAATATTTTGACCCAGTTGGGATATTCTGTGTTCAATTTTTAGTTTATTTATATACAAAACGATGTATTAGCATACTATATAGCCAAAATTTAACCAAAATCCTTCCCCTCAAAACAGATTTAAACTAATTTTCACCTGATTTTCAACATAATTACTGTTGAATTTTAGCACTTTTACGTTAAATATCCATAATTCAACTACATTTCACTCCTCCACAACGTATTTAACCTAATTTGTGGACACAATTTCATCAAATTTATGGTTGACTTTTAATAATTCGGCTATATTGGACACATTTTTAACCAAAAATCATCCTCCTCAAAACCAACTAGCACTAAATTTTGCCCAATTTTTGACAAATTTATGGTCACATTTTATCATTTTGCACTCTAAATAATCAAAATTCAGCCAGATTCGATTCTTTCAAAACGTACTCAGTGTAATTTTCACCCAATTTTTGTCAAATTTATGGTTGTATATTAGTATTTTCACACTATTAAGCGCAATTCTAGCCAGAATTTGTCCCACCAAAACAAAATATATCTATAATTGACCCAAAATTTAACAAGTTTTATATTTTTCACTCTAAAAAAACCAAAATTCAACCAAATTTCATCCCCCTAAACCAAATTATTCTAAATTTTATCTAAATTTTACAAAAATTATGGTTAATTCAATTTGTTTTCACTATAGTTAACCCAATTTTAACCAGAATTTATCCCTCCAAAACTAATTTAGAGTAATATATGTCCAATTTTTGCCAAACGTTTGTCTAAAATTTGGCATTATTAATCTATTTAACCAGCATTTAGCCAAATCTCTTCCCCCCAAATATAACAATATCAGTCGCCAGTCTTTAAATTGAGACTTATAGCACAAACAGGCCTTAGGTATACACCTTTGCCTTCGATTTGTTATCTCTTATATCAAAATAGATCGGCATACATAAAGGGATCCCGTATTGTGAGATCTTTACCAGCCTGCTCTAATTTGATAAGTGATCCTCCCAGAGGATAAAATCACGCCTGCCTAACCACTAGCACAGCAGTGAACGCACACTTTAATGAAGACAACAACGTAAATTATATCAATTTTCTCGCCAAAATACAAAAAATTTACACTAAAAAAGAGACAAGCAGTTTACTTTTTAGTCTTGTAGAGTTATTTTGACCCAATTGGGGGTAATCTATGTCCAATTTTTAGTTTCTTTATATACAAACTGATGTATTAGCCTACTATATAACCAAAATTTAAACAAAATCTACCCCCCCCCCAAAGCAGAGATAAACTAATTTTCACCTGACTTTCAACAAATTTATGGTTGAATTTCAGCATTTTCACGCTAAAAATCCAAAATTCAACCAAATTTCACTCCCCCAAAACGTATTTAACCTCATTTTTACCCATATTTTATCAAATTTATTGTTGATTTTTAGTACTTTGACTCTATATAACAGAATTTTAACCAGAAATCATCTCCAAAAACCAACTAGCACACTAAATTTAGCCCGATTGTCAGCAGATTTATGGTCATATTTTAGCATTTGCTCTCTAAATAGTCAAAAATCAGCCGGATTCGATTCTCTCAAATCGTACTTAATGTAATTTTCACCCGATTTTTGTCAGATTTATGGTTGAATATTAGTATTTTCACACTTTTAAGCGCAATTCTAGCCAGAATTCGTCCCACCAAAACAAAATATATCTATAATTGACCCAAATTTTAACAAATTTTAAATTTTTCACTCTAAAAAAACCACAATTCAACCAAATTTCATCCCCCTAAACCAAATTAATGTAATATTTATCTAAATGTTACAAAATTATGGTTAAGTTAAATTGTTTTCACCTTAATTAACCCAATTTTAAACATAATTTATCCCTCCAACACTAATTGAGAGTAATATATGTCCAATTTTTGCCAAGCTTTTGTCTAAAACTTGGCATTATTAAACTATTCAACCAACATTTAGCCAAATCTCTTCACCCCAAAGT
Organism: Convolutriloba macropyga; assembly: GCF_964194025.1. Taxonomy (NCBI): domain Eukaryota; kingdom Metazoa; phylum Xenacoelomorpha; order Acoela; family Convolutidae; genus Convolutriloba; species Convolutriloba macropyga. The sequence continues at coordinate 39,002,224 of NC_134470.1, read as the reverse complement.
GTGTTCAGAGCAAATTATATCCAGCTTTCACCAAATTTTTACTAAAATCAATGTGTAAGCACACCATTTAGTCAAATATTAAACAGAATTTAGTCATAAAACTTTTAAAAAATAGAATTACGATTTTTTATGACCCATATACAAAAAGACGTTGATCATTTAAATATTACAGTTAAAGGAGACAACAACAACGGTAAAGTTCTTTTTATTTAACTAAACTTAATAGATCATATTTAGCAATTTTCTGAAAGTTACAAAGAGATAATAGATTACTTATTCACATAACCGTTAAACATTTAAATCCTAAATTTAGTGAGGTTTGCATGCTCTAGAAAATAGCAAAACAGAAAAAGGAATGCCCAGTTCTGCATAATAAATGCAAAACAGGTGCATCTGAAGACATGCAATTAATTCCCCCGCAAACCGCAGCGTTACAAAACCAGAATTAAGGCGCCTACGGAAAGGTGAAAGAGGCTCAAAGGCTCCCGCTTTTTTATTTTTATTTTAATTAAAAGCAATCAGAATTTCATGAGAAAAGCAGAGTTAATTCTCTCGATTTTTCAGCTTAAAGAAACATAAGGAAACCGTTTCAATTTGAACCTCAACGTAGTTATCCGCCCCTTATCGGCTCGATGCTTCGCTGATAATATTTAGAAAAAGAAGCAGGATGAGATAATTATTGTTCTGAGCTAGACCCCTGAAATTGGTCGTTTTTCTTTTTCAGTGAATTTTGACTAAAATATCTTCTAAAAAATGTACTGTTTAAACAGTAAACAAAAGTTTAACATTTTGCAAATTAAACAACAATTGCTTCAATTTTTTTCCAAGTTTTTTTCGGTTAATTGAACAATTCGCGCTACAAGAAGAGTGAAAACTATCGCCTCCGAGCTCCTCCCGATAATACTACTACTGAACTGGTAATTAGTAAGCTGGTACATTTATATTCACTCTTTTATAAATATAACAATTTCAGCCGTAAATCTTAAAATTGAGACTTATAGCACAAACAGGCCTTAAGCATACACCTTTGCCTTCGATTTGTTATATCTCATATCAATTTAGATCGACATATATAAAGAGATCCCGTATTGTGAGATCTGCCAGCCTGCCCTAATTTGATAACTGGTCCGCCCAGAGGAAAAAAATACGCCTGCTTGACCACTAGCACAGCAGTGAACGCACACTTTAATAAAGACAATAGCGTAAATTATATCAATTTTCTCGCCAAAACACAGTAAATTTACACTAAAATAGAGACATTCAGTTGATTTTTTAGTCTTGTAAAATTATTTTGACCCAGTTGGGGGTAATCTATGTCCAATTTTTAGTTTCTCTATATACAAACTGATGTATTACCATACTATATAGCCGAAATTTAAACAGAATCCAATCCCCAAAGCAGATTTATACTAATTTTCACCTGGTTTTCAACAAATTATTTGTTGAATTTTAGCATTTTCACACGCTAAATATCCAATACTCACCCAAATTTCACTCCCCGAAAAGGTTTTTAACCTAATTTTTACCCAATTTTTATCAAATTTACCGTTGACTTTTAGTAATTCGACTCTATTTAACACAATTTTAACCAGGAATCATCTCCCCAAAACCAACTCGCACTTAATTTAGCCCGATTGTCAACAGATTTATGGTCACTTTTTATCATTTGCACTCTAAATAATCAAAATTAAATTTTACAAAGACTACTAAAAATAACTTTTAAAACAATTAGAATAACCACTTTTGTGTGCCCCATATACAAAGAGACGTTGATCATTTAAATATTACAGTTAAAGAAGACAACAACACCGGTAAAGTTTCTTTTTGTTTAACTAATCTTAATACGACATATTTAGCAGTCTCCTACAAGTTACCAATAGATAATAGAGTACATAGTCACATAATTTTAAACATTTAAATCCTAATTTTAGTAAAGTTTTGTATGCTCTAGAAAATAGTAACACAGTAATAGAAATACCCAGTTCTGTATACGTTTAGGAATTATCAAAGAAAGTTGTTACAATTTGCACTGAAAGAACTTAAATTTACAAAGCCAAAGTATTGTATTATACCCTTCGATCAGCTAGAAAAATAAACTTTGTATGAAGATTTACTTAAGTCAAATATAGAAGAAAGTAAAGTAACACAATAAGGTTTGGTAGAATACTAAAACTACCAGCAAATACTAACTATACAAAACTTTTGAAATTGTCATACAACCACTAAACGGTCCAAAAAAAAATGAGTTAAAAACACAAATGGTTTCAATTTAAAGTCTGCTCCTAACTTTCATTTTCTAAAATTTTGGTTAAGTGGTAGCTCTATATAATTTTTTAAACTTATAGTAAATTATTTAATCAAATAAATTCATATTATAAAATCGAATAAAAACCCTGCACTATCATGACAAAGGCCGCTGAGTACCCTGACTTTGCCTTAGAAAAATTAACTGGACTAGATCCATCCGAAAATGCTCAGAACTTTTTCAATTTAATACAAGGAAAAATACAGTTTCCTCTGGGAACACGCCCTCCAGATCCAGACCCGCAAGCGGTTTGATGCGCGATCAAAAGCCCTTTTTGGGTCCGTTTTACGAGGACAAAATTGGAATGAGGTCCAAGAACAGTTTATCAACAAATTTACTAACGCTAAGAATAATTACAAAAAAAGTATCGAAGTAAAAAACATAAAACGGCAACCGGACAAACTCCTCAAAAATTTTTCACACAGATTTAAAAAAATCAATAGAAAAAGTATGACCACATCCTGAATTTAATGCTAACTATCGAACAAGGTATTTCTTGGAAATCTTCGTGAGAAGTCTTGCACCACTATTACTTAAACAAAAAGCACATCATTAATCAATAGGAAACGCAGGCACAACACGGCAACAATCGCAGGACCATGTATCAAATAAAGACTTAAGCTACTCAATGAGCACTAATTTCACAGGTACTTCTTTCAACAGATCAGACCAATTAGAAATTGACGAAATAAAAAGTTAGCTCAAAGAATTGAATACACTTCTTAAAGATCAAAAACAAACGCTACATACCCAAACAACAATCAAACAGATAATCCTAGATTCAAAGAAATTTACGTCATGGTCACGCAATTGCTTACTGCTTTAATTACAAGTATTTCTAAAATGAGAATTGTTCACCTCCCGAATATATCACCTCCCCAAATAGTTTATAAATAACTACAGGCAAAATCGCAGTCAATCGCCCGGTCAAAATCGACAATACTCATTTAGGGAAAACAGGAACCGAAACCACTAGCAGAATAGTAGCAACAATTATAATCAAAACCAAACCAGATACAATCAAAATAATTTCCCCTCACGCAGTTCACATCAGTCTCCGCACCCATCAAGAAAGTCTAATCAATCAAGAACCTATTATATTCAGAGTACGTCACAAGACCTACAAAACAATGATAGATATACTAATAACAACTACGAAAATATTAGATCCTATAATCAAGTTAGGCAAATGGCAGAGTAAACAACAGTACAATGATAGATCAAGAGAAAGGGATCGCAATAGTGAAAGAAACAATTCTAGAGACAATAGTAGTGGACAAGAACCTCGTTAAAAAACTCAAGGAGGTTACTACGTTGACAAGAACAACAAACAAATCTGTTTAAACTAACCAAGTCCCCGTCACTTAACACTACTAATACAAATACTAAAGATCATTATTCACATATTTACATTAATTTATACCAATCCGTCGGAGACACCAATTAAAATAACGGTTTCGAAACACGGTTTTTCTAGACACTGGAGCCTCAAGTTCAATAAATAATTACAAATCTTATCTTGAACTCTGCAAAACACAAAAAGTCGAACTTAGATATTCAAAAAATCATACTCTTTTAGTAAATGGAGAAAAATTAAAACTTCTTGACCAAACAATCTTTAAAGCTTATTTTGACATAGCAGGCAAATATTCAGTAGATATTCAGGGTTTCGGCAAAATTTGGATGAAAGCCGAACCTATTGCGAACGGATTTTAATGAAAATACTGTAAGTTCTATCAAAATATCTGTTCCAAAAATAGATCTTAAAAACTTTCCTGAATTTTTGTTTCATTTTCCCGTTCTTTAATCAAAAAACTACCCATGCATCGGTGTTGTTATAATTGTAGCTCTTGAACAATCCTTACCAGTAGCACTAAAATCAACACGAGTCAAATCGATCAGACCCCCAACGTTTTTTGGGAAAAGAACTTCGTTTGTTATAGGAAGTAAGCTTCAGGAAAAAGGTATCTACACATACAATCTCCAATGTTTCAGAACAGAAAAAGATCATCCAATTATGCTAAATAATCCTTAAAATTGCAAAATTACCATAGAAAGAGGTCAAATTGGTCACACATTAGAAGACAATGAAATAAAACATGAACACGAATTCTCGGTCGTTGATAACATGGACTTCGTGAATCATCTAATGAATAGTGATAACAATTGATATCAGATCTTTCATGTAAGTGAAAAACAAAGCTCCAAATCAAATCAAGATTTCACAAGGCTAACACAGAGGAAATAGAAATTTAGAAAATCTGAAAAACTGAAACGTCAACAGGATTTCATAAACCAGTACGAATAAGAAACAGATTTCAGCAATGACTTCAAAAATTTTAGGCCAAAATTTGAAAATATCGAAGAAAACATACGACCAACGGATTTAAGCAAAGATCAGCTTAAAGTGTTGACCAGAGATGATCAACTTTTCCTAAAAAATTGACTTCAGCAAAACAGACTAAATGTTGAAAAATTAATGCAAATGATGAAAGTTCTAATCAATAACAAAGACGTTTACTCACAGCAAAAGTATGATAAAGGAAAAACTAAGCAAAATTTTTTTGTCAAATGATCACCAAATTCAACTCTTACCAAACAAAGACCCTCTAAGGTACGTCTACACTAACAAGAGAACTTGAAGAATCTTTTAGAAAAATCGTGTAAATCAGGTATCTTTCAAAAATTGAGTAATTTTAGAGAAAGGGGATTCAAATTCATCAATCCAATTATTATCCTACCCTAGGGGAACACTGTGAAATTGGTAAAAGATGCTATAGATTTGATTTCAATCACAAATTTGAGTAGATATTCGTGGCCTCTTGAACCTATTGGAAAGTTATTGACTAGACTGAAGGAGAATTACTTCGCAACGAGTGATCTTTGTTCTGCATACAACCAAATATCCATATCAGAGGAAAACCAGTAATTTGTAAGCTTCGTAATAGGGCCAAAATAAAACACATTTGAACGTGGATTCTTTGGTTTATGAGGACTTCCTAACTTCTTTAGCCGAATAATGACAATTCATGCACCTTTGATTAAAAACAAGCAAGCAATAACATACAATGATGATACAAAAAAGCAATCGCAGACAGAAGAAAAAAATTTTGAAATCATGCATAATTACTATCACCTACTGAGAAAGTCAAGCTTAAAAGTGCAAACTAAAAAAACAAATTTCCTTCTAAGAAATGTACAATTTCTCGGACTTGAAGCTTGTATGGATGGAATACAACCAGTGAAAAAGCGAGTTGCAGATCTTAAAGTATTAAAATCACCAGAAGACAAGCGTTATGTGGTGAGAGTCTTAAGATGTCTAGGATTCTTCAGCATGCATATCAAAAACTTACATGTAGATGGCAAACCATTTTACGATTTAACCCGATCTGAAACCAAGTTTGCTTGAACACCCGAACACGAAATTTTTTAATGATATCAAAAAAAGAATCAGTGAGGTCACCATATTGGCAATACTTGATTCTAAATACCCCTTTCATGTGTATGTAGACGCTTTATCAATTGGAGTAGGCTCAATTTTAGTTCAAGTATTGCCAGAAGGAAAACGAAAAGTGTCGTTCAACTCCAGAATTTACACTGAGGAGGGACAAAAAATGAGCTCAACAGCGCGTGAACTTTGTGGAGTAATATCCGACTTGCAAAGTTACGAATGTTACTCAATAGGTTCTCCCCATCCTGCATACGTACATAGAGACCATAAACCGTTAATGTGCCTATGGGGAAGAAGAAAAAAATTCTCGCTTAGATTTTTCCGCTACCAGTTATTATTATCACAGTTCAAAAAGTTAAAAAGTAAGTGGACCGAAGGAAAAAATTAAGCCTTCCCAGATACTCTCAGTGGCAATGTTAAAATTGAAGACTTTGACAGACACCAACTCACTCACAAAAAAAAACAAAAAACATTAGCTTTTGCGATCGAAACTGTAACGAGGAAGCAGACTTCATTCTGCGCGAAAATGAAAAAGGTCCAGCTGATGATTTCTTCCCAACTCGTAAACGAAGCAAAGTGGGAGTTGACAAATACATATTTTAAAATCGTAAATTGATTCCACAACGACATGAACCTATCCAAACAGACTTTGTTCGCGAAACAATGTATCAGAAAACTTTGCGTATGGCTCGTCTATCAACCAGTACAGAATCATCTTAATAGTAACATAACTCCAATTAATGAAGAAGTAGAATTTTGCCTCTTATCACTATACTGAACTTAAGTTCGATGATAAGGAAGAAATTGACGTGGAACTACTAGACTTCAAAACCAAGTTCAAATTGTTTAACGAAAATTTCCCTCCTCAGCCTAAAAATTGCATAGAGAAAAGCCAATAGATGGCTGATGATGAAATATGTTCTTCTATTGAACATTATAAGATCTTCCTTGCCAAAGAAAATTTTCCTGATAACATTAAATTTCCAAAAAATTCTTCCAATCTTTGAAAGATAGAGGATGCAGAAGAACTTTTTTACAACGTATCCGTCAAATGAGACCCGAAAAAAACAAAAAGGAGAAAAATATCGAATACCGCCAATCAAAAGCAATAACGTCTTACATAAACAAATTTGAAAAACTGTTTTGTGTGGGAAATCTACTTTGTATCAAGGAATATTCCGATAAATCAGACATTGAAGATCTAAAAATTTGTGTTCCGTTTTTTTTTCAAGGTTTTTCTGTTAGCACATTGTTCTCCTGTTAGGACATGTTTGACTAGACAAAACACTTGCTAACATAAAACGATTTTACTTCTGGCCTGGTTTCTATAAATAATTCGAAAAAATTAATTGCTGATTGCCTCGACTGTCAAAGAAATAAACTTAAACAAAAAAAAATTCGTGAAGCACCACTAACAAAGTGGACTGACAGAGGTACACATTCCATGCCATACTATTCACATTGATCATAAAGGATCTTTGAACCCTCCATCAAATGCAAAACATAATTGCGTGCTAATTGTAGATTCTTTCTCTTGTTTTATTCAAGTTTATCCAGTAAGGTCAACCATTCCAGGCACTTGAAAAACTTATTTTATCTTTTGAAATCCCACAAATACTAGTTTAGAATAAAGGTTCGGCATTTATGAATCAGGACTTTGCGAGTTACATACTTGTAATTGGTATAATTCACGCCCCAAGAACAGCTTTCTCTCCCTGAAGTGACGAAAATTTGAAATACAAAACAAACATCTAGGTGCACACTTCCGAATTTTCCTGGATCAGGCCCAATAAGATTGTTTTTGGACAAACACCTCAATTCTAGTTTTTTAAAACTAGGTCTTTCAAAAGACTCTAAATTAACTCTTAAAATAGGGAGTTCTGTAAGGATCTTTCATTACAGAGACACACCTTACAAACATCAAAGGAATCGAAATAGATAAGTTACTAAAACCAACCTTTAACAATTCACTCTGAAAATAATATTCAAGCGCATAAAAACAGCAACCAACACAAATTAGGTAAACCTCCTAAAATTTGTCAAAAAATTCCAATGGAAATTCATTGAATTGAGTTTGGTAAAACAAAAAACAACACGAGTCAAGATCTGGACCATACACAGTGACAAGTAAGATCATTAATGTAAACTATGAAGAAACCTTAGATAGTTCGCACATCCAGAGAGGTAGCACCAAACCTGTGAAGGGGGTAGCACACTAAAATCTTTTAATTGAATATTGCCCCACTGAGGAAGCGATTCCAGAACTTAAATGAGATTATGGAGTCAAGAATAGTAATTCAGACATTTTCTGCAAAACTTAATGACAAGTCAAGTGAAGGAAGTAAACAGCCCTTTCACTGAACTTTCTTTTCAAATTCTGTTTAACAGAGAGTTCTTCCAAGAAGAACAATTAGTGAATAATCCTAAAAATTCCTATGAAGAAATTGATCCAGATAGAACTACAACTGACAATCAGCAGGTTTCAAGGAAAGCGTCTAAAAGTGGCTCTAACCCAATTTCAAGAAATTTTAATGAGAATAGTTCCCGTTCATCAACTACTACATATGAATCTAGACAACCACACTGCCCTAATCTAAGGCCGATTGAACCAAGTGTTAACCAAAACCCACAATATCCACAACGACAAGGTCTTCAAAATATTGAAACAAGAAACAAAACAAACACAAATGTTAGATCCTCTAATGCTCAAAAAAGCATCTTCCCGCTACCAGGCTGGATTTTATTAACTCTTCTGGTTAAGTTAGCTGACAAAATTAGGCTGACCCCAGAAATCCTTGTTATAATCTATTTCTTTCATTGTCATCATTTTATACTTTTCTTTTTTTAATGCTCTTTTTGAACCTAATATTACACCCTGTGATTATTTAAATGATGTTTCTGATAAACTGCAAGTTATTCACTACGATAGCTCTCAACCTGTTTAGAATAACACGTATGCCCAAAGTAAAGTAGCGCCTTGTAAAATTACACCCGAAAACTTTCAAATTTTAGATACTCAAGAAACCATTTATCAACGATCTAACCGCACATTTGTTAAAACACTTATCTGCAGAGCAAAATCAAGGGTTTTGCGTTACAATTGTGATATGTATGAGGTCCCATACTTCTATTGTATTCAATGCTCCCATATTTACTTACGATTTAATCATTACCCCACAACAATGTTTGCAAGCTAACAAAACATGAAAAAAAATAACCGAGTTCGGTGATGAAATAGAGGTTGATATCAAACATGGAGTAAGCAAACTGTACTACCACAACAGGGGAACAACATAAGGAAAACCCTCCATTACCATGTGTGATGATCTCGGACAAATAAAACACCACTCTTTTGAAACATTTATGCAACAAAATGTCCTAGATATTGATACTAAAGATTTACAACAGTCAGGGACCTAAACGTCCTTGTTCCCTATCAGAAAATGGTTATTCTTCAGCATCTCTCGGCGCCTTTGCATACAATTGGGAGGCACCGAAAAATTGTAAATTTACCAAAAGACTAACAAATTGCTATCTTAAAACTTGAAACAAACCTGGTAACATATTTTATTTCATAGTAGGTGATGAAAAATTGGAGACGCCATATGAACTTTTTCTCCCGCTCAAATGGACATCAAAATGAGAATAACTGATGAAAAGGAAAAGGTGTGTGCAAAAACCTGAATTTCTTTATAGGCTGATTTAAAATGAAGATTAGGGTACCAAAAAAAACGTTATGCAACAGTTTTTCCATAAACGTCGTGTTGAACCTGTTAATAGTTTAAGGGTTAATGGATTTAAACAAGTGCCGTTCACTGGTCAGGAGAATTCATCCGCCCTTAATGGTTTCCAAACTGGAGAACATGTGTGAACGGAAAAACTGGATTATGATCCCAATCTCGCGCTAAATATGACTACATAATTTATCATAACTACCTGCAAATCTAACAAGCATCTAAATGTGTTGTCATGAATCAATGTGAAATTGACCGCATCCAAAAGCAAATGATAATTAGGTTATCCACTCAAAATAATCGTTTGGCTAGATTCATGCTGACCGGCAACCGTTCAATGTTTTTCGACACCGATGGTAGCATAGGCGGAATTTATCGATAATTTCTCCAAAACAAAATTTACCACTTAAAGTTCCTGATCAGTGTTATGATAGGGTTCCTATTCTTTACATTGATAGGACAATGTTTGTCGATCCTATTACCCGACAAACTTATCCTGATGCCATCTAAGTAAAATGTGTTGGAGGTTACAAAATGCCTACCAACTTGATATTGATAATGAAAGTTCGTGGTAATATTTAATGCCAGCACCTGTTCCTTCGAACCACCTAGAATATTTGCACCAAAATTTGTTGGTTCAATTCTCAAATATACCGGATACGAATTGCAACAGGTTTTTATACACCCAATGAACTAAAAGCTTTTTGAGATAACATTTTACATTCAGATGCATCAAAGAAGTCGTGATAAAAATTTCTAGAGAAGTTTTAATTGGCAGACAAATTGGTCACACAAAGAACGATATTTTAGCTTCCGCAGTGGGAATAAGCAGACAAATCTAACTTGATTCTCTATTGTGTCCACAATTTTTCTCCAATTGGTTCAAGAGTACTTTCGGCCCAATAATTTTTTACCTCGAAAAAATTGGAATGTACTCTGCTTGCTTTCTTTGTTTAAAATCCATCACAGACGTCGTAGTCGCATTATTAAGTGCATTTGAAACTCGTACCATCTCGAACAAAACACTCGGATTCTGGAAAAAAAGCTAGGGGCAACGTACAATTTATATTATTCTATCTCTTTATACACCAGTCTTTTCAAGTGAAAATAGACATAGTGCCCCAATTGCCTAAATTGCAATTCAAGATCAATACCACACCTAAAGTATTACAGAAGAACAACACTATTGTACTAACAATCCATTTAATAATTGAGGACAGTAGAAAGAACAAACAAATTATGTATCAGAATTGACAACAAGATTTCGAAACTGGAAACCACTGATTTTACCAACTTAAATATTTTTAAAAAATTCAATTTTCTCTTTCAGACATGAAAAACTGACAATTGAATATGTAATATAAGTTCACTGGACAACCAACATTCTATATATCTAATTTGAACAATATACTGGACATATATTAGCTTCAAGTATTGCATGCAGAGAAAAAAATAATACGATTAGAATTCCTTCAATCCAATATGACTATGTATTAGATTTAAGCGTATATCCACAAAACTTCAATTTCTTTTAATATTTACGAGCGTTTTTTGATGAATCAATCAGCTTTGTTAACTAAGGTAAAACATTCCAGATCGTCAAAACCTACACAAAAATGAATATTTAGGACTTTATTTATAGTAGGACCACGTTAATTTTTTTATTTTTTACATCACCTCACGTCTTAGTAAAATTCAATTAGTCGTTCTATGTACTTTTTGTGTCAAGACCCTATAGTCTCCAATTACCAGATTAGAAAATTTTCATAAAAGAGCAAAACAATATAGCCCTTTTTTGTTTTTAGACTTTGAATATTGGGATACTTGGGAAAAATGCAGCATTGCTAATACAACTCATTGCCCATATTGGAAATAGTTTTCGAGTTTTGGCGCTATTTATTTTAAATACTCTACCTACAGACCTGTCATTGCAACAATGATTCACGTAACAGACAAAAAACATATCTGTAAGAATTGGAAATGAAGAATATCTGCTTATAGCTGTGTAACACATTTCGGAATGGATGGTTGTTATCTTTTTAACACAGCCCAATAGCAAGGTTTATGAAACATTAGCGGTCCTATTTATTAACCTCAAGTTTATAGAATTCAACTTTTTTCTGGCATCTCAACAAAACAGTACCTTGATATTACCACAACCTTTTTATCTTTTCTAAAATTAAAATCTTAGAATGATCTTTTGCCTCAAAAATTGTTTGATACAAATACAGTTCTTTGAAAATTCGTTCAAAACGTCTGAAAACGATCGAGTTACTCCCTTGCTGATTTTACACTTTGCAGACTTTACATCTGACAATTAAAGCAGAAAATGGTTTCGTGAAATTTTCTTTTTCAGCCCAAAAGGTTGTCTTCCCAGCTGCACGGATCGTTGCAGCGGAGTTAGTGCAGCAAATTCCCCGAATTTGCACCTCCGGGCAGCGAAGAAAGACGTACCTTTGCCAGGGCTGCTCGCCGAGCATAAGTTTAAGAAATTTTTTCTTGACCCCGTCCCTTATAATTGTTTACTAAAATATTACTTTCCAGATTGGAAACATTTCGTTCTTCATTAAGTTTACCCCATTGGCCTAACAAAAACCAAATGATTAAATGTTTCATTTGTTCAAAAAATTTCCTGAAATTTGAAAATTTACATCAAGCCCTACCAAATGAAAAGCCCCAATTTATTTGAATGCCCTTTAAAGAAGCCCTCTACAAAAGATTTCCAAATCCAAAATGCCACGACTGTTTAAGACCAAGCTTGGCATTCACAAAACCATAATATTTTATATGTTACTCTTGCAGAATTATCCGAACGCCTTTAGTGTTAACAAAAAACGAACACTTCCAAAATAATGTAGAAATTTTCTGCAGAACTTGTACCACTCATCAAAGAAAAGCACAGTATGCAAAATTAGAATTATTTAGTGGTTCAAACAAATGTGTATTCTAAATTTTATTTCCGTCAAATTAATAATAAAAACATCCCATCAGTGGTGTTGCAGTATATCTGGTGGAAAAGCGCAGATAAAAAGAATAACTAGCAACAAAAACATTTTCATGTGTATTTTGTTCTATTCCCTACAATTTTTTACATTTCTATTATTTTAACGTGGTGAGGGCTGACCAAAATTAAACGAAAAGATAGAAAACTCAACAAATTGCTATTAGTAAAACAAAACCATTTTTAAAACACCTTACGATTAAAGGCATTTAGCATAAAAATTATTAAATAAAGCAATTTGCAACCGAAAATTACAAAAACATTTTTATCGTAGCAAGATAATTGCATACATGAAAATACGCCGTAATTCGTGATACTTATGACACACGCACAAAATCACACACCAAAAATATGCTTCAGATCCCAACCAATATTACAAAATGACCAGCAGGCAAAATATCCAAAGTGTCGTCGTTCGAACACCATCCATTTCACACCAACCATCAACATCACAGCCAGAAATTCTAAACCAAGAGCAACAGCAGCTCTCGAAACCATCACCGAATCGCCTGCAAACAATATCTACGACCCTCAAAATAACTGGAAAATCAGTAGAAAGAGACAGCACGAAAACCCCGAACAATTGAAACCACATATGGCAAAAAAGATTAGTGAAGGAAACATCGACGATCTAACTTTACCAGCAGAGAGGCAAGACACTAAGCACTGTCTAACAGTACAGAAGAGTCGAGAACAAGACATGAATACAGTAAACTCCCGATTTGTAACAAACCATCTATACAGCCTTAAACCGGCCTTCAATAAATACAAAATAGGCGAAAAAGTACCAGCTGTTTATGAGCCATCAACCACCTACCACCAACTTGCAGTCTCAAAAGTACCATTCATAGAAAAATTCACTTAGAAGTCTCATACGAGGCATTAAAAGCCTTTGCAGTCGACACCGATCTACCAACTGAAATAAATCAACAGGAGCTGATTGCTGAAAACAAACGATTATCACAGGAGTTATTCATCAAAGAAACTGAGCTCCAAGAACTTCAGCTCGCCCTTGAAAAATTGAGAATGGAATGCAAAGAAACGAAAAAAAATACATCGGATGAATTTTGGAGAACACAGTACCTCAACAGCAACAAGTTAAAGTAAACAGCAATAGCAACACGCAGGCCCTTTGCAAGTCCTTCTCGTTAAAGAACTTACAACTCAAAAATTCCATTAAAAAGTTGAATGAAAAAAACAAAAAAGCCCAAGAAAGAGATAACCGATTTGAAGAACGAAGTACTCTAGAACAAAAATAGCAAAAAACATCTCAAGAGGATGGAAAAACTGGAAAACGAACAGCAGCAGCAATGATATCAAAAGCTGGAGGTCGAAACAGAGGTCGAAACAATAAAGCAGACCAAAAATGATGATGATGCCCCAGCTGACGTGGTGGAAGTGATCGATATACCAGAACAAGGAATCAACCCTGCCCGCAACCAAGTTGTTTTGCCACAAGAGTTTTCCCTCGGACGTTCTCAGTGCCCTTCAAACTCTTTTGTATCTATCGCCATTTGCGAATATTTTATATCCTAACAAATTTATTGCCTTTTGCGATTGCTTTTCTACAACTGAGCTGTTTGTAACGGAGAACTTTAGTAGACTAAAAGTCATAAAAAATTTGAACAGTTAACTTAATATATATAAATATATATGTTTATATATATATATATATATATATGTATATATTTATGTATGTATATATATATATATATATATATATATATATATAAATTTATGTACGAAGCTTTTTCTTTTTTAATCAATTGTTTCTATCTTAAAATCGAGTTAGCTGTAGAATTAGAGCTGCTCTAAACAAACGAACGGGTAATTAATCCCGTAAAGCAAATGACTGCATGCATTTAAGCGTTAATTACCAATACTCTTAGTACCCACCAAACAACTTAACGTGCGCTTAGGCTTACAATATGTTAGCATTTGAACCTTTACTTTTCTTATTAATAAACGAGCCTCAGTGTAGGCCTGGATTATCCAGAACCAAATTCAAACTAGAACTAGAACTAAGTTTGAGTAGGCGCCGCTTATACTGCTCAATTTTTCTGCTCTTTGATTGACATTTCTGACTCAAGGGAACCACTAAAAGCAAAGCAGGTGCTTCTGATGAAAAGCAATGATTTCCCCGCAAACCTCAAGGTTACAAGAGCAGAAGGAGAATAATTGAGGCGCCTACGCAACGATGTAACAGGCTCAAAGGGTCAAACATTTTTGCCTTCGATTTGTTTTATCTTCTATCAAGTTAGATAGCCATACATAAAGAGATCCCGTATTGTGAGATCTGTATCAGCCCGCTCTAAATTGATAATATTGAAAAGTATTGGGAGATGTTCAAGACTACCGCAGGACGAATCGATGTTAAATGGCAAGTGAGGGGATATATTTAATTGCATCTAGTTCAAGCACAAGGAGGCTAGCTTCTGAGAGCGGGATTAAAGTTAGGAAAAGAGAGGAGAAAATGGAGGCAGGCGTTAAAGTGGTGGTACGAAATCAGTTTATAAATCATGAATTTCTGCCTCCAAACTTCGCTGAGCAATTTTGATGAATAGTAAAATTAGAGTTTTGCAAATATCCAAAGGATTTCTTTGGGGACTGCTTTTCATGCTAATCCGGTTCCTTTCACGACGCACAGTTGCAGAAATTCATTCAGTGTTACTGAGGACTTTTGTTTTCTACTCAAAAAATGAATGGAGTGATAGCCCTCCATTCATTGGTTGTTGTTATTTCATGATTAAAAGCTTTCTAATTCGGTAGTTCTAAACATTCTGTCCCTCACTGCATACCCACTTTTGACAGCAAACAACAGCTGACTCTTTTATTCTTCAAACAGTTCTGACATTGCCCGAGCGATGTGGGTACGTTTACACAAAAAGCCCAACTCCTCTTCAAATCGAAGTCCCTCTCAATAAGTCACTGCACCAACTGCTCCACCAGAAAGAGTCATTCCATCGTCAGACGCCATACCCAGGCCTAGGCGTCGACTTATCAAAAGAATTGAAAAGTCTAGTAGGATGCGGCAATATTGACTATAATTACACGGTCGAGCTTCTTAGTGAAAGTCGAGCTAATATCTTTTCATGGGTTGAGCTAAAGTCTTTTCATAACAAAAAAAATCCAGTTAAAGTCTTTTCATGGCTCCATCATTAGTCATTTCATACCCAACAAAGTCGAGTTAAGGTCTTTTCATGTGTCCCCCACTAGTCATTTCATAAGTCTGTTTTTTTCAAAGTTCAAAGTTTTTGTTTTTTCCTGCTTCTGTACATACAGAAGCTGAACCGGAGCAAGACTACATAGCTTTGCACCAGAGCAGTCCAACTTAAGGAATCAGTTGGAAAACTGCCGAAAGCCTTACGATTCTTGCCAAATCTTAAGATGCAGTGTTATTGCAGCTTGAGTATATTGCCACATTATTTGATTCAATGAAGCCAGCTAGCTTATGTTTATTGGTGCTAGTCCCGTTAGCCATGACAAAATTTCGGCGTTATTCAGTTTGCTTCCCCTTCCAAAATAAAGAGCTATATTTTTAAAAAAACTAATGCAGGTTCTTGAGGGATTTGTGGTTCTTTCGAATCGTAAAAGGTGAAGGAGCATACATGCTGACTACGTTATATGCAATATTGCACGTAAAATTTCAATGGCAAAAAAGCAGACTTATGAAAAGACTAATGATGGACTCATGAAAATACTTTAACTCGACTTTGTTTGCTGGCATTGTGTCGAACTCATTCCAGCCCAAATTTTGGGTCGTGCCAAAGTCTTTTGTAGAATTTTGCGAAAAATCCAGCTAAGGTCTTTTGCCAAAAATCTGAGTCGAGCTAAAGTCCAGAAAGTCTTAAACTCCAGCTAAAGTCTTTTCATAGCTCAAATGAGTCAAGTATGGTCTTTTCATACTACTTTTTGGTCGAACTTTGTCTTTTCATAAGTGTGTCCATTGACCTGGGTAACGCTTCTGCATTACAGCAATTTTCACCATTAGCAATTAGCATCTTTTCAACAATTGCCCCCATTTTGCAAAAGGGGGCTATTCTTGAACAGAATTTAAGCGAACTATTTATTAACCAATCAGAGACTAGTAATAACTTTCCACGCATGCTCATAATATGGTAAATTGAATAGAATAAAATACACCGTGGTATAGCAACTAGCCGAGCCCGAATACAAAGCGAAAAAAATTCCGACTGGTGGGTCGGTGGGCACGCTTCGCGGTTTCGCTGTGATAACCAACCCACGATTTCCGAATTACATCCAACAGCGCATGAGAGGCATAGCCTTGAACAGCGGTCAGCAATTCCACTTAAACTAATATTCGGCTATCTAAACTGTTGGCCTAGTAATATTGTGATAAAGTATAGTACAGAAGGGGTGGCGATTCTCCACTAGGTACAAAGGGGGGATTGTTGAACAGATCCGACAAAAGAGAGCTTTTACTCAATTAGAATTGAGTAGAGACTTCTTCGCGGATTGGGTTCACAACTCATGTTATCCGACCTGATTTCTAGAGAATTACGCTTTGTGCTTTTAATTGTTGACTTTGAAAAGCAAACTCAAAACTATTAATCTGGCAACTCTAACGCAGTGCAAAATATACGAGAATGAATTGATAACCGGCAACACAGAATGTAAAAAATATGATCAGACACGCACCTCAGCAATTACTGGAAAAATTACATACAATACTACTTATTCAAAGGTTAAATATATATCAACAATATATGTACTGGTCATGAATAGCTAGTGATGAAAATTAACGTGAAGGTTTTTAAATTTTTGTTTGAATGAATTTCAGCTCAATATTCCTCTTTCAGTACTAACTCATTTACTTTAAGTGACAAGAGGTCTTCGTCTGTCAAATTTCTTGAATGCCTTCGAGTGTCAGGAATCAAGCCGTGCCTAATATTAGCAGAAAGTTCGTTTAAGCCGGGATTTGGGCGACTGTGTTTTTTATTGTCTCCACTAGAGAAATTTTGGGCTACATATTCTCGATATCTCCTGCGCTTAGGCTTTGTTTGGGTTGGGGATCAGAATTCAAGGAATCCGAAGAACTTTCATAGTGAGCGTAAAAGTTGCCCTAGTCGAGACCTGGAATTTATGAAAAGACCTATTAACTCCAGGTGGGGGGGGGGGGGTAAATATTGAATTAAACTACACGGTCGAGGACCCTAGTTAAATTCGAGGCTAATTCTTTCCGTAAGCCCCGCCAATTTCTTTTCATAAGCAAAAATGAGGCAAACTAAAACGTTCTGACAACATCTGGGTTCGATTTCGTGACCTTCTCGAATCTTATCCAATGCTTAACCAATTCCGCTACATGTCTTTAGCTTTGAAGGAAATTAAAAACAAGTCATTATAATGGTCGCGAGCGTAATTACAGGACGTGTTTTATTGTCCAGCCTTATTCCAGAACACCTTTATTGTCCAGCCAGATTCCAGAACAACTTTATTGTCCAGCCAAATTGCAGGACGCATGTTTTAGTTCCAGCCAAATTCTAGGACGGTTGTTTTAGTTCCAGTCAAAGTCCAGGACATCACATTAGGTCCAGACACAATGTTTTTATACCCAATATCTGTCGAGGACAGTCTTTTCATACCATAAATTTGTCGAGGACGGTCTTTTAATATCTCCAGGTCTCGACTAGGGTTGGGTATCGGCGTATTCGTGAGCTTGATCGAGTGTCTTGGTTTTCGATAGCTCGTTCATTTAATTGCCGGATCTTTTCAACAATTGCCCCCACCCCTTTAGTAACTAGAAGAGAATTTCCACCCCTTCTGTGCTATACTTTATCACAATATTACTAGGCCTACAGTTTAGATAGCCAAATATTAGATTAAGCGCAATTGCTGACCGCTGTTCATGGCCATGCCTCTCATGCGCTGTGGGATGTAATCCGGAAATCGCGGATCGGTTATCGCAGCGAAGCAGCAAAGGGTGCCCACCAACCCGCCAATTGGAATTTTTTTTATCTTTGTATACCGGTTCGGCTAGTTTGCTATACCACGGTGTATTTTATTCTATTCATTTTCACATAGTATGAGCATGCGTGGAAAGTTATTAGTAGTCTCTGATTGGTTAATAAATAGCTAGCTCAATTTCTGTTCAAGAATACCCCCCACCCCCCCCCCCCCCCCCTGTTTTAGATGGTTGACTTCTCGAACAAAGGACTTTGACAGTACCTTACTTAATAAAACATAGTGATCAAGAACTGCTGGTATTATCTAATTTCAAAAGGTTATTTTGAGAACTTTTTTGTCATAACAGGTCCTGTTCCCTATCCGAGTTTTAGAACCCGCCCCATACCAACACCCCCATCTCTCCTTTTCCCTGAATTACCCCCAATCCCAATTAGCTACCATCCCCATCTTCTATCCTACAACCTACATAACACCTGTCTTTTCTCTTAAATTTCGGATATAGAGGTTATATTGTACGATTCTTCCAGTGATTTCCGGTCTTCTACTTGCTGTTTTTCATGCGATTATTCGCTTGACTGATTTTTTGTCTGACCCATTTGGCTTTTTGCCCTAAAAAAACGGGATCAACTGGAGACGCCCGGAGGGAATTAGGGGATCTTAGAGCCTCACGGCTTACCAGTCTCTGAGAATGCGATTCAACTCACCAAAATTGTTTTGAGGAGACAATTTCATGATGTGAATGATCTCAATCTTGAAAGTTTGACCCCTTAGGTCACCCCCACCCCAGCTGGATACTACTGAAGCCAACCGCTTGCCTGTCGCTTGACAGAAATTCGGCATACTAATTTTTGGCATTACTTTTGAAAAACTTTGTAATCAAACACCACAAATTGATTTTCGATTTCCTGACAAAATTAGCTTTTTTCTCATTAATGCTTATTTCGTTGTCTCCAGCAAGAGTTGTAGTGTATTCACTCAAAGATGGTTGGCCCTTAGTTTTCTCAAAATTGCATTAAACACCTTTTTACTATCATCGTGTAGGAATTGTTCGAGTGTCCTTAATGGTTTTTGTCTCGTGTTTTAAAGAGACTGAACGACGTAGTTGTGATAACGTGTCATTAATAGTTCTTAAACAAAGTTCGCGACAATAACTCTAGTATCTTTTAAGAAATTTTCTCTCTAATCATTTATTACGAAGCAAATGAATCGTCCGATTGATTTTTCAAGCTTGACTTCTGGATATAATTGCGTAACTTCTTACCCATCTAGATTTATAGAGATGAACTCAAAAGTGTTTCATAGATCAAAAAAGCGTTTAAATTGATTGCCTGTTCTCCTATTTAAATCATATAATAGTGTATGATACATTCTAATGACCCCATTTGAAGCCCATTTGTGATGTCATCCCACCCATTGCTCATTGCTTGAAAACCATTCCATCACTGTTGTCTGCTTTGATTTTTGAAAGATTTAACTAATGGTTCGTTCACAGCCACAATTCAAACCTTTCCTGACATAAGAGAGGATGTTGTTTTTCATATTTTAATTTTTCATATTTTAATTTTTTTACCTTTCATGTACATTCTTTTGTATACATGAAACCAAGTTGATAAACTCGAAATGCTTTTATATAACTGAAAAAGTTGAAATCGATGCTCAACCAGGTGCAAAGTTGTGGCGTTAGTTGAGGGCTTTAATCAGTTGTTTTCTATGTCAGAAACAAAAAACATATATTCCTTTTCAGCAACTTTTAACTCTCATGATGATCTACAATAGAGTCTTTCATGCTGTGGTGTAACACTTGTGTGAAACATTGAAAAATATTATTTCACTCTTCGGAACTGAAAACGTTGAACTTCACATATTTATATTTCACATTTTTGTATGTTTAGTCTTCATTGCGTATTAGCGCATTATTCTTCACATTAATAAGTAAGTGATCGACTTTAATGACTTCCTGTCGATCTGAAATTGCTTATTTTCAGTTAAACGAAATGCGGCACAGAAGTAAATCTAAAATTTTAGTGAATTGTTTCAACTGCAATTTAGTGTCAGTTTCCATCCTATTGAATGCTTCCTTATTCATTCTTTGCTTTATACTTTTTAAACCAAATACAAATTCTTATCATGAGAGGGTAGAAATCGGACATGAAAAATCCAAGACATCTGGTAGGTTAAATCAACAATCTCCCATTCCAAAATTGCGAACATAATTAAATGGGATTGATTTGAAACACCGTTTTAAATCGTCCAATCACAACTTCAGATTTTGGTGAAAGGACGCTTAAAATTCTTATTTTTTTGGTAATCGGCTGTTAGTTGCTAGTGAGAGCGGACACCCTGTTGGCCAATACGGTGTCCGCTCTTGCTAGCAACTGACATACCTGCTTTGCGGCCAGTGGGGTTCGGTGGCGCTAGTAGAACAATCGGGTTATAAATATATAATGAAAGCACAAAAGATGATGGGCCTCCTAACTCGAGATTTACCCAACAACGAGATATTCACCCGACAACCAATAAATAAGAATTTTAGCCGAGAATTCTCGTAATATGTGCAAGTAGACGCAATTCGAAGCTGTGATAGGGCAGGTTGCGGTCAAACAAGCCGATAGGCAAGTAAGCCGAATTTTGAAAAAGAGGTCAAGTAGGCCGAAAAATTTTGGGATACTGGTATTTTAAGTTGCCCTGGCGGTCCGGTGGGCTCGCTTTGCGCACGTAGCGGTTTCGCGATAACCGGCCCGCGGTTTCCGGATTACATCACACAGTGGATGAGAGGGATGGCCATGGACAGCGGTCCGCTGAGGCTCGTACCCACTAAAAATTGACGTATTTTTGTTTCTTTGGTGCATTGGAATACATTATGCACTAAAATACTATGAGCAGTGCTGATTTTAACGGTTAACAACGTATTATTTCTGATAGATTACATAACTATTACAGAACGTTCGGCTTGCGCTTTTGTGTCGGTTCGCTTTTACTTCGGCTTACTTTACGTTCACCGATAGGCCAATTTAAAAAATAAGTCTTGAGTGGACAAAATAAACGGCGCAGTTTATTTGTTGACAAAATAAACGGCGCAATGTATCAACTGGTGTAACGATGGTCCATCAGTGGTCGCACCCCCCCCCCTCCCCCCTCGCCCCGCAAAGTGGATGCGGCTACGGAGAGAGCGAGTGGAGTGACACCCGACCGCACGCTAAAGATAATAGTCTACCGAACTAATGATATTTACCAACGAATGAGATATTTTGGCCCATGGAATGAAAATCTCTGCAAAAGTTGTCACATTCTTCTGGTCATGAACTCGCAAATCAATCAAACTACAGACAGACAATTGTTCGATCTATTGTTTCAACTTTTCGTTCTGTTTTCCTTTCAATCTATTTTCCGTTCACCGCACAAATCATTTAATGACTTTACGCGCTTTCTATAAGATCATTTTTTAAAATCGTTCAAACGCATTGATAACAGAATTTTTGACATATAAAGTGAGCGAAGACTTCTAATATTTTTGAACAATTAATTTGATTACTGATTGTAGTGTCACAACTGGTTAAAAGTTCCCCTGTACGGCAGGATGATAAAATCAAATGGAGATTGTTGAACAGATCAGAACCCAAAAACAGTTTGTGCCAGCGACTTCATCAAGCCATTTGTGAATGTTCTTCAAAACAGGTCTAATTATAGCGGACCTTGTACATGGCCGAGGCCCAAAAACAAAAATGTGTTTCTCATTGAGACAATAAAGAACTTCGCTATTCCAAAAATTCTCTGCACTGTGGAAAGCGCAGCCAGGGATGCGTTTCTCTTGGAATATTGTATCGAAAAATACAACATCCAAAGTAAATTATGGCACCCACTGGTTTTAATAAATTAAAGCTAGATTTAAAACCTGATATTACACCAGCGTCTGAACAAATTTAGAAAAGAAATTACACCATCAGTACGCTACACTAAGTCTTGCATCTTATCAAATTAAAGCGCTGCTAGATACCTTGAGTTTTTGAAGTTGGAGATCCTTCAAAAATAGTGTCCACAGTGCTAAGTTTTTGAATAAATTTAAGTCAGTTTTGATGGTAGACTTCACTTTTTTCATCTTGGTACGCTAGCCATGCAGCCCACACTTGACTCCTGTTTGACTTTAATTGGATATTCAGTTGCTACTATTCATTATGGTTGCATTAATTTTTATTTTTACCCAATGCATAAACATTCAATGTGAAAATATACCCAGTATCAAGTCTCCCTATTTATTCCCTTAGACCTTTGTTTCGAGAATCCGATTATAAAATAAACGTTGGCATTAGAAGCATCCTTTATCATGGATGTGGTAGCTAGCTTGTTTAATAGCCGCACAGCGATGGCTGGGGCTATTATTGGCCTTCTCTTGGTTTTTTACGACTTGAAGAGGAGTATTGAGATTCTACAGGTTTTTTTTTTTAGCAGAAAGCAAGTTTGTTCAAGACTTGAATTTTGAATTCTTTCTGTTCGAGCATTTACCTCCGTTTTTGATTGTTGACTTCTGTTTCCGAACATTGGACTTTAACAGTAGCTTCGTTTGTAATGTATAGTAATTAGGAACTATTGGTAATTTTCAAAGTGAAGAGGTCATTTTGAGATTTTTTGTTCCCATATAAGTCAACCCTAATTATCTAAACTACACCGCACAAACCCCCCCCCCCCACCACCACCACCACCTATCTACCCCTCCCCCAACACCTACCTACCACCCCCCCACGCCGCCAAACCCCCCCCCCCCCAACTTACCCCCCATCTACCCCTACCCCCTCAACTACCCCAGCACTACCCACCTCCCCAACCTATCTACCCACCCACCCCACCTAGCTGCCCACCCCCGCACCTAAAAAATTGTCGGCATTTTTAAAAGACTTTAATGTGGTTTGTTGGGATACTTTTGTTTTTTCTCCTATCTATTTTGATGTTCTGATTTCGGTAAGGATAGGTTAGGTATTATAATGCACGACGATTCGAGTCGTTTCCGGTATTCTACCGGCTGTGTTTTTTTTAACCTGAAGTACTATTCGTTCAGACGATGTTTTGACCTAAAAGCAAAAATGAGTAAAATTGCCGTGTGAACTAATTTTTTCTGAGCGAGAGAAATTTTTTGATCATGCACTGTGTTTACTGAATGACTTTTCGACTTTGAAAAGTAGTTTTTGACTGAATGGCGCTTATAGATAACAGCTTTTAGCCGTTTTTTCGTCTAAGTGGCCCAATTTTTTTGGTTGTAATTTGGTTTTTTGTAGTAAAAATTTTTATTCGATGTTATAATGAAATTAAGACCTCTGAAATTGATACCAAATTATTTTGCATAAGCTTAGAATGCTTTTCTAGTTCAAAATTGGCACATATTTCATGATTGTTTAGTTAATTTTTGGCTTTTTTTTTCTATTAAATTTTGCATCTTTGGATGTTTTAGCTGTCTTTGGTCAAAAGCAGTTATTGTGGCAACTTCCTGTTGATAACTCAAATACAAAATGCCTATTTCTACCTCGATGTAATTTTGTTTCATAAATTTGTACATATGCTAATTCGATTTTGGTAGTATTCCCCTTTTTCTAAGTTTTTTGTTGTATTTTGCTTTTGGTTACTAGAACTAGTCTTTTGTGCAACATGAGGGCCTTTAATTTCGTTTGCATAAAAATTTAATCATTTATTGGTGTCAAATTTTTGGAAGACAGTTAAGATTTTTTTCAGAAATAAAGTTTTAAAATTTTTTTGACCATTTTTCTGTAAAAGGTTTCAATGTTTCGTATGTTTGAATTCTGTTTTTTTCTTTTTTGTTCTGTTCAAGAAGATGGATCTTTGGCTCAGATGACTCGTTATCTTTTCTATGTCTCGAATGCTAAACAATGAAAGGTATTCGTTATTTTTGATTGTTTTATTTGATTTTTAACATTCAAAATTAAAGAATTAGTCTTTTTGTTATGGTTTTCTTTACATTGTGTCCATATTCTTCACATTGTAGTTTGTATCATTCTAGCGTTGTCCTGGCCTTTAATTTTATATTCGTTATATTGATTTTTTCAGCTGTTAAAAAATTGAATGATTTCAGCTTTTTCTTAGATTTTCGTCATTTTTTTAGTTTGGAGGTGATTTAATTCAACTTAAGGCAGTACTGGGAGTTTACTAGAAAACCTCCGCCAACATTTCTACATTTTACTATTCATTGCAATTTTTTGCGGCCTCGGTATTGTTTTTAAACGATTTTTTGCCTTTGAATATTATTTTGTTGCTAATATCTTTTGTATTATTAATTTAATTTTTGAATTAGTATGAAATCATTATGTCTAACAAATATACAACAAGGAAGAAGTTTGTGTTGTTTTCGTCGTAATTGTAGTGGTTAGAAATTTAATTGTAGTGGTTATCTGATTCTTAAATTTGAGCAATCTTCAAAAATTCAACTTAGTTTCTCAGATTTTTTATCTAAAAGATTTTTGCCTCCGCAGTCTTTTTGAGATTAGAATCCTAAAATATTTACAGGCAATTGATAGCCCTGTTGCTATTTTTAGCTTATCAGTTTTTGAACCATCCTAAGTATTTCGGAGTTTTTTTAACGTTACCAAACGTTTTCATTGTAAAATTTTGCTGCATTTCGTTTCTCTTGGTGACAGTGGTTTCAATTTTACCAGTTTTTAGGTGAGACCTGGGGAGTTAGCGAGTTAATGGTTTAATACAAAAGGTAATGGCTTCAGCTTTTTTGGGAAGTTTTGACGCTTCAAATCGCTTCCGGAATTCTTCCGGCTATGTTTTTTATTCTGTCGTCGCGATTTTTGTTACGTTTATATGACATCACCACTTCAAATCTGCTTTTAATTCATTCGTTCATGCAATTTTAACTGAAATGCATGTGTGACGTCATTTTAATCTCTTAGTGGAGCGAGTTTTTTTGTTCAATCTGCGTGAGTAATTTTTTGGTTACACTTCACTTACCTCACTCTCAAAAATGACTTCCTCACTTTGAAATCGACTTTAATTTACTTTAATTCAAAGAGATAAGGTCAAATGGGCGTGTGTCACTTTAAATGAAGGTTATTTGAGAGCAGCTAATAGAGGCAGCAAAAACTTTACAGATTTTTAATCAAAATATAACATACCAGCCTTCAATGAAAAGACGAATTTTTTGGTCTGTCTTTTTTATTGTTTTTTTGAGATTGCAGATCTACGAAACTATTGCGTCTATTTTTTGGCAATCTGCCAGCTATGTTTTCATGTTTGGCTGTGATTGTTTCATATTGAGTCCCACTGCGAGCAGAAGCATGACCAAGGACAGTGCAGCTTGAGAACCAACTCGCCTCACATTTGATGTTTTTGTTCTTAGATTTATATGCTTTTTCAAGTTTGATTGCAGACAACCACCGAGATCTCAAATAAAAATTTCAGCAATTTTTTGGAGATTCATTTGTGACTTTTTGGTTGATCGATTTTTCGTGTTATCGATTTCACCAATCTTTTTCAAAAATTGGATAGACTGTTGCTCTCGAACGAAGTTTAAAGCAAAAATTGTAAACGTGTATGCCTTTTTGCCTTTTTTATGTAAATTCTTACTTGATCGTTTCTGTACTTTAATCACCAAGGTCATGGGTTCGAACCCCTATAAGGTGGCGTTTTTTTATCCATAAAGTATTTCTAATCCACACCCCCTATAAATTAAAATGCCCCCACCTGTCGTTCGAGAGCAGTTTATCCGACGTTATTAGTTTTGTTTTGTATGAAAAAAATGCATTTCCATGCTAGAAACAGTCATTCAAATTGCTGGTAAGATTCCTTGCATACATATAAAAAATGTCTAAATCTACTAATCATCGAAACAAAGAAGCTACGAAGCCACTACAGGGGTACAGAGATATTATTTGTACCGAGTTGTGAGTGAAATCATTAGAAAGCCCACCAAGTGTAGAATAAGTTAGTAGGAGCGTTTTTTTTTTAAATTTCGTTTTCTTTTCAAGGATTTATCAAGGTTTACGGATTTGTGAACAATATACTTTTTAAACTCAATTTGATCAGTTTTACTTTAGTTTTTGGCCAATTTCAGATCACATCTGCCCAATTATGGTAATACTGGCAACATATTTGTGTTTTATGTTGCATTGATGCAATAGCCAGGCCGTTATCAGTCTCATGGTAGTTTTGACAATCCAAATAACTTGGGTCGTATCAAGTTGTCATCTCACTTTTTTGAATCATTGACGTCAATGAGATAAGTAAAACTGAAAGCGAGCAAAAGAGTGAGTAGCGCAAAAAATGCAAAAATTATATTAATCTAATAGAGAGAGAAAATATTGTTTGAACAAATTTTCGGTTTTGAGCAATAACATTTTTTCACATGCGGCAATTTGACTAATATGTTTGTTGGTTTTCTCTTGATTTTCTGCAAATTCAACTAAAGTTGATTTATCTTTTCTATTGGCGCATGGATGCTCTTGTTTGAATCATTCAAGGAACAGCAAATGATGTGAACATGAGTTGACTCTAGGTTTGGTTTCCGTCAAAATATTTGTTTTTTTTTAAATTAGTTTCGTAGCTATTTGTTTTACTTTTTCATGTCTTGTTCCTTTGTCTTATTAATGACGAATTCAATTTCTGCTTATTTTCACAATTTTGACATTGGCTTCAGAGAACGATTGGTGAGTTTTTGTAACTTTCTGTGTTTTTGTGTTCTAATTAGTAAGGCCTTATTCGTAAGGTGTTATAATTTTTATGTTCTAATTATTAAGGACATAACATCTGGGCTTTCTAGAGAACTGATGGATTTGCTGACTTTGGGATTGCGTTTTCGGGAAATCATAATGAGTTTTTGAGTTTGAGCAGTATTTGTTGTTCTTTTTGTTTTCTCATCGGTGTAAAGCAGTCCGCGCAACGTTAGTCGGTTATGTTTTGTTTCTGTCGAAATGTCTGTTGGGTGCTGTATGGTTTTTTTTGGTCAAGCATGCAATAAATATTTTTGACTAACGCCGTTCTCTAAATTGGTATCTTCAATAGATCTAAATTAAGAATGCAAAATCTAGTGGAATTGAAATAGAGGTAAGTGGATTTGGTGGATAATTGAACTAAAAATGTTTGATCAACATTATGTTCAAACTCTCATTACAAGAAATCCTTGTTCACTTGTATTTTACCAAATACCAAAACTGTACTCGGGGAAAATTGGTTCAAAATTTCGGGTACCTTTAAATAGGTTTTAAAAACGCATGCTTGGTGCAGACATACGAAAGACTTTTGCGTAACTTTGATGATAGTGGACCATGATCCACCGAAAGAGCAACTGCCCATTTTGAGACAGTTGGTTGACCTGCTGCCCAATGTGGAAATCATTCACCTAGACGTGGATGACATGCTAGTTGATACTCCTTTTGAAGGCTTCTTTCACACCGAACGATTCAAAGAGAGCAAGATCTCATTTAACATGCCGGTAAGAGTCGATCAGGTTTATCCGGAAATGGTTACACAAAAAACCTGTATGTTTTCAGAAAGCATTTAGTAGGTATTTGGCACTTCTTTCAAAGTTACAGAATAAAGACCTTGAAATGATCTGTTTTTTTTTTCTACGGATCATTTGAATTCTTTTGAATTAATTTTGCGCTCGGGAGTTCTGGATTTTGAACATTGAGAACTTTAATTGAAAATTTTAATGTCTTGTAATACGTCTAGTTAAAAGTGCTCGGTTTAAATCAATTTAGCTCTTGATAATGGAACTTAAAACCTTTTTGATTTGAGAGGAGTTCTGCGGACTTTAGCTGGCTACTCATGTTGAGAGGTTGAGCATAGAAAAGACAAATAAACTGGAGGTGGGGAAACTCCCCTATCTTAACAACATGGTCGCGACCACAAGTCTTTTCATAAGTCGACTCACGGTCTATTCATACTCAATGTCGGTCGATCACTGTCTTTTCATAATTCGAGCTAGCTCTCAATAAGGGTATGTTGTGTGTATAAGGTGCATATAAGTGACGTGGGCAGGGCTAATCTTCTGTGGAGGTGGGGAGGAGTGTATGTGGACTTAGATGTGATAGTGCTGAAGAGTCTGGACAGAGCAGAACAGTACGTGGCAAGGACTCCACACGGAGGAATCGCCAATGGAATCCTCAAGTTCTCACAACACAGTCCCATGCTACTCAGGTCTCACTTCTCTCAGGCAATAGTTGTACTTGTTGAACAGTTGTACTGTTTCTGAATGGGACATAAAAGAGCCTCTTAGAAAACACAGTAGGCAAGATGTTTTGAAACAACCACCATAATAACATGGTACTCGAGAAGTAGCTCAAGTCTGCATTGTTACTATATACTCACGGTATGATCATGTCCTTTAATTAATAAAAAATGAATTCCGGATATCGATCATTTGGCACCTCAATTTCTACAATTATTATCGACAGTAGAGGATAATTCGCAGGCATTTTGCAATTTGAAAGCCAGGATCTATCTAAACCATATGTCACAATATTAAATTTAAAAAAAAAATTAATTAAGTTAATTATCTGAATTTGAAAGGGTCCTATTGTGAATAGCAAAATACCCTCGCGACGCTAATAACCCTTGCGACGAATTGTTTGTAAAGCTGAACTTCAAATCTCATATTTATCTCAACTGTTCACAGTGACCAAGAATTCAAGTTATCAATGCAGTTTAATATTTTTATTACTATGTCAAAAAGACACTTACTGTCAGCAGCTTGCTTTTTTTCTTTTTAATAGCCGCCTCAGCTTCTCAGTTGGCTATTATAGTGCTACTAATTTTTACAATTCAAACAATTTGAATTGTATTGGGGCGCTGTTTTTTTTTTAAAGATGTGTCCACAAATTTTTCAATGACTTTGATCTTTCAAAACGGGATAACAGGTAAAGCATAGACGGTATTAAGTTTCATTAGATGCCCAAAGTTGACTTTAGTAGTCCTTCAAGTGCTTAGAGTGGTGCAGCTGCTGGGGTGGCCTTAATTTAAGGTTAAAAGGTCATTTTAAGGAGTTTTTGGGCTCAAAAAGGTGCAATTTTTCATGTATTTTGTATTTTTTTTTAGTTTTTTGTTTGATTAGTCTTAATTTTAAGTTTTTAAAAGTTGATGAAGGCCTTTTGCGAGACAAAATTACTTGTTATGACCATTTTATGAGCCATATGTTTTGGTACTGCAAACACAAACACTCAAAATGATTCTAATTTTTGCAATTTTTTTGAAAGTTTTTTGTCATTTTTTGAGTTTTTCCTGCTTCAGGGGGCAGGGAATTTCTTTTTAGGTTTGATAGTAGGGCACTGCACAGATTCTAGTAACAATGGATTTGTTTTCATTATTTTAATGTCTCGAAATTTTGCTTTATTTTGAGAAAATCTGAAATTTTTTTAAAGGTTTCCTAAAGTTTTTGTAAATTTTTGATATTTGCCCATTCTCATGTGCTAGAAAACCTATTTCACGGTCAGATAAAAAGTTACTGCATGGTAGGTAGTTTTAATGGATTTGTTTTCAAAAATTTAACCATTCGAATTTTAAAAACATTTTGATAAAATTTTGCGATTTTGAAGTTTTTTCAAACCGTTTGTCTTTTATTCAGTTTTTCTTGCCTCACTGGCCAGATAACCTCATCCAGGGTTTCATAATATGTTATTAAACAGTTGCTAGGGGGCAATTGAATGGTTTTCAACATTTCAATAGAACGAATTTCTTTTTTTTGAAATTTGATATTTTTTCTAAAAATTTTTGCCTATCGATCTTTGAGCCAATGAATTTTTCAAGGCTTGAAATTGGGTTACTGGATAGCCTTTAGAGTCACAGAAATTCTTCTGAAGATATTAATATCCCAGTTTTTAGCAACATTTCTTTAAAACTTGCAATTGATTTCAATTTTTTTTTAAAAATTTTTGGTCATTTTCGAGTTAATCAAACTTCAAGGGCCAATGAATTTTTGTCAAGTCTTGCAGATATAATACTGGACCGATTTCAGAAAAAAAACAGGTTTTGAACATGTTTTTGAAATAGGTATATTTAAAGGAATCAAATTTTGCCTCAGGGGTACAAGCCTCAAGAGTTTTAGCAATGAGTATATATTTGTTTAGTTAGATTGATTGTTTTATTTTCTCAATTCTTTGAGATCATTTTGTTTGTGTTTTGGCTGGCATTGTTTAATTAATCTGCTGTACATGTAGAGTACTTCTAATTTTTTATTCAATTTTTTGAATTGCATTCCAGTCTTGTCCTGCTATGTTTTTTTACTTCGTCGAATGAAAATTTCTCGCTTTACCTCATTTTACCGCCTTTTCGGCATTTTGCATAAAATCTTTTTGACTTCTCTAGGCTGGTTTCACTCTTCTCTCATTCTGCTAAAAGTGTTTTTATACAACAGTAAAGCAATTCAAAATGAACACAGTCAGTATCAAAAAAACGAAATCAGAAATAGAAACGGAATAAACCCATAAAGCACAATTTTAGCTGCCCGTTACTCAAACTTTGTTTTTTTTACCTTCTCTAATGCTTATTTGTATTGATACTAGCCCCTTTTTTCTCTTTCAATCCCAATCTTGGTGATGGGAATCAACGGTGGCTATTTTCCGGCAATCTGCCAGGTTTGTTCAAATTATTCCAAGACTAAAAAAAAATTAGTGAGGACAACTGTTACTCCCGAAATGAAAAATGAACCATTTATGTGAGAATGAAATAATGATTCAGTCACGACCGACAAATATGCAGGTGGAAATTTTTAAAACCGGGAGTATCTAGCCGCTCTTTTATACAAGCAGATTGGGGAAGTAGTTTTGGAAATCACCTTATTTGTCTTTACCTAAACCTTATCAAAGCTAGACCCTCCTCCTGCACACACACTTCATTCGTGTGAGAACAATTTCATTACATTGCAAAAAGGACATTTGCTCGGGGATATATACTCGGCTCATCACTGTTTTACGCATGTATTTTGAGCACATGCATCAAGATCAGGAAAGTAAGCGAGTGCGAAGAGGTCCGACAGCCTCAATTTATGGTATACAGGTCGCAGGTTTTCGCATATTACTGTGCGCGAAAACTAGCAACCTAATCCTTTGATCTCGTCGCCGACTCTAATCTAATCCTGTGATTTTCGGGGATTGTTCAGGAATGGCAAGTTGGCCGGTGATTTTCGCATTGCCGCTGATTTTGGGCAAATTTGCTTAAATACGAAAAACCAACGAAATGTTCTCCGGCAGTTAGTGTCAGATGCCCGGGAAATTTGGTCTTTTGATATTCGAATGATTAATTGCTCTCGAGCAAAGTTTACAGCATTTTGCTGGACTGTTTTTCATCTAGAATGTTTGTTCGCTCGCTTCAGGGTTTTGAATTTTGTGAAATGATGACTTGAGCACTACCCGAAAACTTCTGGTGAATTTAAAAGAATGTAAATGACATTGCAGATACCTGTCTAACATGTGGACAGACTACCGGCCTGAGCAGTACTCTCGACTGTTCTACGTGTTGCTTGAGACAGTGCACAACCACTGTCTCCGCAAGAACATCAATATTGTGCAGGAGGATGGGTATGGAACTCTTACACAAGGAAAGGTGGAGCAATGTGATGGAGTCAGGTTAGTAACCAATGGTTACATCACAACTTACACAATGCCACCTCACCAAAATTGCCAACATGCCCTAACCCAAAACATTGATAAAATTGATAAAATTGCCAAAGTACCCACAGCATTATCCAACATTGATCAGATTGATTACTTTTGATCTTCATGTTTAATTGCTCTCAAATGAAGTTTGAGGCAATTATACTGAACGCCAAAAATAAGTTAGCACCCCCTACTTTTACGTGACTTGATTTTTAAATAGCCGCAAAGCGACAGAGGGAGGCTATTATCGGTCTTCTCATGGTTCTTTTACAATCCAAAGTATATGGATTGTATTGTTATGCTGCCTTTTTTAAATTGCTCTTGAAAGAAATTCATAGCAATTATTGTAAACGTGTGTGTTTTTTACGACTCGAAGAGGAGTATTGAGATTCTACAGGTTTTTACGACTCGAAGAGGAATATTGAGATTCTACAGGTTTTTACGACTCGAAGAAGAGTATTGATATTCTACAGGTTTTACGACTCGAAGAGGAGTATTGAGATTCTACAGGTTTTTTTCAGCAGAAAGCAAGTTTGTTCATGACTTGAATTTTGACTTCTTTCGGTTCGAGCATTTACCCATGTTTCTGATTGTTGACTTCTGTTTTCGAACATTGGACTTTAACAGTAGCTTCGTTTATAATGTATAGTAATTAGGAACTGCCGGTAATGTTCAAGGTGAAGAGGTTATTTCGAGATTTTTTGTTCCTATATAAGTCACCCCTAATTATCTAAACTACACCGCACAAACCTCCCGCCCCCCACCTATTAACCCCCCCCCCAAAAAAACCAACCTACCCCCCCCCCCCCACTACCCCAGCACTACCCAGCTCCCCAACCTATCTACCCACCCACCCACCTACCTACAGCCCTCCCCCCACCACCTATCTATCCCCCCACCTTACCCCCACCTAACCTACCCCCAAACTAACCCCTCCCTTCATCTAACTACCCCACCTCCCCCCACTACCCCATACCCCAGCACTACACATCTCCCCAACCTATCTACCCACCCACCCCACCTAGCTCCCCCGCATCTAAAAAATGGTCGGTATTTTTAAAACACTTTAATGTGATTTTTTGTGCTACTTCTGTTTTTTTCTCTTGTCTATTTTGATTTTCTGATTTCGTTAAAGTTAGTTTGGAGATTATAATGCACAACGATTCGAGTCGTTTCCGGTATTCTACCGACTATGTTTTTTTTAGCAGAAAGCAATTTTGTTCATGACTTGAATTTTGACTTCTTTCTATTCGAGCTTTTACCTCCGTTTTCAATTGTTGACTTCTGTTTTGGAACATTGGACTTTATCAATAGCTCAGTTTGTAATGAATAGCAATTGGTAACAGTCTGTAATTAAAGGTGAAGAGGTCAATTTGAGAAAGTTTGATCCCATTTAACTACCTACCCCCACACGTACCTACCCTCCCCCCCACCCCGAAACGTACCTACCCCCGCCCCCCCCCCCCAACCCCAACGTACCTACCCCCCTCGTACCTAACTACCCCCCACGTACCTACCTACCCCACGCAACGTACCTAACCTCTACTCCACCTATCTAAACCCCCCACCACCACCTACCTGCCCGCACCTACCAACCTCCCACCCCATCAGCACCTAACCACAACCCTGAACTGAAAAAATTTCAACGCTTTTTATGTTATATCGGTCTACTGTTTTTGTTATTTCCAGTGTATTTTTTGGTAATCCGATTTTGTCCCAGTTAGGGTGGAAACTTTTTTGCTTGATGATACGAGTCGTTTCCGGTATTCTACCAGCTATGTTTTTTTTAGCAGAAAGCAAGTTTGTTCTTGACTTGAATTTTGACTTCTTTCATTTCGAGCATTGACCTCCGTTTTTTATTGTTGACTTCTATTTTCGAACCATTGGACTTTAACAGTAGCTTCGTTTGTAATGTATAGTAATTAGGAAATGCTGGTAATGTTCAAGGTGAAGAGGTCATTTTGAGATTTTTTGTTTCTATATAAGTCACCCCTAATTATCTAAACTACACCGCACAACCCTCCCCACCACCTATCTACCCCCCAACACCTACCTAACCGTCCCCGTACCCCCAAGACCCCTCCCCCCACAACTTACCCCCACCTACCCGTACCCCTTCCCCCCTTCACCTAAATTCCCCCACGTACCCCCCAACTACCCAAGCTTGACCAACCTCCCCAACCTATCTACCCACCCACCCACCTACCTACCCCCCACCACCTACCCCCCAGGTTAGAGATTATAATGCACAAAGATTCGAGTCGTTTCCGGTATTCTACCGGCTATGTTTTTTTGCAGAAAGCAAGTTTGTTCATGACTTGAATTTTGACTTTCTTTTCGAGCATTTACCTCCGTTTTTGATTCTTGACTTCTGTTTTCGAACATTGGACTTTATCAATAGCTTAGTTTGTAATGAATAGCAATTGGTAACCGTCTGTAATTAAAGGTGAAGAGGTCAATTTGAGAAAGTTTGATCCCATTTAACTGCCTACCCCCCGCACGTACCTACCCCCCGCACGTACCTACCCCCCCACCCCAAAACGTACCTACCCCCCAACCCCAACGTACCTACCTCCCTCGTACCTAACTACCCCCCACGTACCTACCTACCCCACGCAACGTACCTAACCTCCACTCCACCTATCTAAACCCCCCACCACCACCTACCTGCCCCCACATACCAACCTCTCCCCAGCAGCACCTATCCACACCCCCTGAACTGAAAAAATTTTTAACGCTTTTTATGTTATATTGGTCTACTTTATTTTTTATTTCCCGTGTGTTTTTCGATATTCTGATTTCGTCCCAGTTAGGGTGGAAACTTTTTTGCTTGATGATACGAGTCGTTTCCGGTATTCTACCGGCTATATTTTTTTTTAGCAGAAAGCAAGTTTGTACATGACTTGAATTTTGGATTCTTTCTTTTCGAGCATTTACCTCCGTTTTTGATTAATGACTTCTATTTTCGAACAATTGGACTTTAACAGTAGCTTCGTTTGTAATGTATAGTAATTAGGAAATGCTGGTAATGTTCAAGGTGAAGAGGTCATTTTGAGAATTTTTGTTTCTATAAAAGTCACCCCTAGTTATCTAAGCTACACCGGACAACCCTCGCCACCACCTATCTACCCCCAACACCTACCTAAACCCACGCCGCTCCCGTACCCCCCTCCCCCCCAAAAAAAAGAACCCTGCCCCCCACAATTTATCCCCAACCTACCCGTACCCCTTCCCTTCACCTAACTTCCCCCACCTACCCCCCAACTACCCAAGCACTACCCACATCCCCAACCTCTGTACCCACCCACCCAACTACCTACACCCTCACCTACCCGTACCCCACAAACTACCCCCTCCCTTCACCTAACTACCCCCACCTACCCCCCCCCCCCCCACCCAACTACCCCAGCACTACCCACCTCCCCAACTTATCTACCCACCCACCCACCTACCTACCCCCCACCACCTACCTACCCCCCGCCTCAAATTTCCCCCGCCCCAACTTACCCCCCCCCCACCTACCCCTACCCCCAAACAACCCCTCCCTTCACCAAACTATCCCCACCTACCCCCTAACAACCCCAGCTCTATCCACCTCCCCAACCTATCTAACCAACCACCCCACCTACCTAAAAAATTGTCGGCTTTTTAAAAACACTTTAAGGTGGTATATTGGGCTACTTTTGTATTTTTTCTCTTGTCTTTTTGATGTTCAGATTTGGTAAGGTTAGGTTAGACATTATAATGCACGACGATTCTAGTCGTTTCCGGTATTCTACTGGCTTCTAGAACATTCTTTGGCTTCTCATATGACTCGTTTACGCTTTCGTTCATCATTTTTGAGTGATCTCTATTGCTCTCACTCCGAAATAAAGCTTGTTGCTAATATATAAACGGTTGCAGTTAGCAACAATAAGTGATTCAACGCGCAGTGGTTCGTGCGGGTGGCTCAGGATCGGGAGGTCAATGATTCGAATCCCGTTGCGGGAAATTTTTTTGCACCCATAAAGAAAATTTGATCTATGCTACAGACACTGAATTACATTGCCACGCCTGACGTTCAAGAGCAATTCTTCCGACATTTATCGGTTTATGTTTTAAAGATCTGTTCACAATTTTTTGTGTTTTTCCCCATAAATGAGAAGTAAATTTAGAGTGGTGATTTTAGTAACGCTCAAATAGCAAATAGAGCCAAAAATCGAGCAGGCTTGAGGCGCAATTTTTTTTTCAAACTACTTTTTCAATAGGGTGGGAAGTTTGAAAAAACTGTCGGTTTTCGAGAAGGTATTTTTTTCACGTGCGTCAGTTTGACTTATGTTTTCATTGTTTTTCTCTTGAGTGCTTCCAACATGATACATATTTTTTCTATTTGCGCCTTTAAGCAAATTTTTGAATTCATCGGAGGGCAGTTAACGCTTGCTACCACTTTGACACAAGTTATGGTCATAAAATATTCGTGAAATTTTGATTTTTTGCCCCCTTTTTTATTTCTGCTGTCTTGTTACTTACCCGTACTTAACTTTAAGTGCGTTTCAGTTTCAGTAATGGGCCAGTATGACTGCAATTTTTCATCATTACTGAATCATAGACTGCCTGATGTCACTTTTTTGACTTTTCAGACTTGCGTTCAGTCTGATTTTTAATTGTCAGACTTGGCCCAAGTGCGAAAACAAAGTTTCGTACGGGGATCGAACCCACGCTCTCCCGCTTCCTTGAAGTTCGTTCTCCTTCCTGCGCAACGGTGAAAGTTGCGTCTGCGTCTTTTGCGTAGTAAATATACGCTTCAAAGAAGCAAATTTCAAGCGAGAAAGCGAGCAAATTATTTAACATGGGAGATTTGCATTTCCAATTGCCCAGTACTGATTTACACTTGGAGTTTGGTACGGGTAGTATCATTAATGGCAGATCTGATTGATTGGCTATGAGAAACATATGAACCCAATTAAAGGTATAATAAAAATTTTTAGTTAATTTTTGTGTTCTGCTTTCAATTCTTGTTACTTTTGTTGTCCTTCATCGCATTAGGAACAGCTCCCATAGGGTACTAATCGCAATTATGTTAATCGATTCAACTGTTTTTATTAAAAACTTAAGTTTTCTGTAACGTTGCCATCTTTTTTTTCAAAAAGAAATGAAACTTTTGCAGGTTTTGAATGGCCACATTGTTAATCTATCTCTTAGTCTCATTAATGTCAGGTCGCGTGGTTGCTAATGAGAACTAAATCAATTGAAATGGTTGTTTCAGTCCGCAGCGATTGATTTCTGTGCTTTTTACACTTGGTTGTGTTCAAAAAAGTTAGCGCGACCTTGAAACTTTTTTCAACAAATAAGAATTGATTGTTCAAACTTGCATGTTTTTGTTGTTTTTTCGTATGATCTTATGGTTTTATCTAGAAAAAAATAGTTCTCCTAGGCCTTAAAACACTAGATCTTGCGAACAGAAATCTTTTTAAAGTTTTTTCTGTGCGTTTTATAAGATTATGGGCTTTAAGGAATGTCTTAGTTTAATGTGAATGCTAAAATCAAAAGTGTTGGTTGTCAAGTCTTTAGTTAATTCATTTGTTTGGGTTGTAATTAAAACTTGTCATTCTATCTTTTTTGTAACGACCATATGACGTCCAATGACGTTCAAATTGGCATGCATATGGGTTTTCTTGCCTTTTTAGTTTTGTTTTTATCTTTGAAGTTTGTTTCAGTTGAGGAAAACATTCTAAAACCTAACAAACTTTTTAACCAACATAAATTTTCTGGTTTTTAAGTTTTCATTAAACAACTGCTGTTTTTCAGCCTTTTTGAGTTTTTTCGTACTAATTTGCTTAGTTAAGATTCGTTGTAGGGTTATTATTCTTAAATGAAAACAATTAAATGTTTGTTATCATCTTTTTTAATAGAAACAAAATATTTCAATTCTGCAGTTTTCGTGTAGTTTTTGCTTTTATTTTTTTTGTCTAGAGTGTTTTACAGTGCGTTCGGGTGTTGTTTAGGCTCTCAACGAATAGGCAAAAATTGCTTTTTAAACTGTTGTGGAAAAAGATCTATCGAGATTCTGCAAGTATATGGAATATTATCCAAAAACTTAATTTTTCTTTGTTTTTGTCCTTTATTTTTTTCTTTTTTACGTGGTTTTGATATGTTTAACTGTTATTTTATGTTTAATGTTATGTTTCATTAGAGTCATCCTTCATATTCCCAGCCACTATTGTAAAGGCAGTATTTTTTTCATTGTCGATTATTTATTTCGCTTTACCTTAGTTCAGAGCTCGTTCATTAAATTGCGTCAAATCTTTTTAAACTCTCTAGGCTATTTTCATTTTTTGCTCATTCTGTTCAAAGTTCTTTTAGGCATCAAGTTTTCAGCAAAACCCTCTACAATCAACAGAGTCAGTATTGGAAAATTAAATCAAAATGAAACGGGTTAAAACCCATTTTAAGAACACAATTTAACATGCCTGCTACTCAAGATGCCTGCTACTTAATGGCAGGATTATGGAACCCTCCTCAGGAAACAGGAGTATGTCTAACTACGGAATGACATCAGCATAATTCACACTTTGAAATGTTTTTGTACCAAAATAAATCTGTTCAATTTCTTTTTTCAATGTCAATCGGGTTTACGGTAATGGCGTCTAGTTTCCAGTAATCTACGGGGTATGTTTTCCAGAATACGCAATTTTATTGAACCGATATTTTGTATATTAGACATTTTGATATTGAAAATTGGTAAAGGAATCAAAACTAATTTTGACAAATTGTCAAGAATTGTTTTCACATTTTTCTTTCCCTTTCTAATTTGTTTCTAGTTTTATTTTCATATTGAGTGGTATATTGAAGTAAATGGTTTCGGTAGTATAGTCAATGGTTGGCAGAGACGCGAATTAAATTCTACTTCGAGTCAATTCCGGAGTCCTCTGGCTATGTGTTCTGAAGACGTTTTTGAAAGCTGCTTGGATGGCTTTAATTCAAGGTTAAGAGGTGATTTTTTAGGAGTTTTTGAGATGCAAAGTTTTTTTTAGTTTAATTTCTGATCAGTATTGAATCGGCGTTTCTCAAAGTTGATAAAGATATCCAGCAAGATATTACTTATTATGTTTTATGGCCATTTTATGAGCTATATACTTTGGTACTGCAAAGAAAAAACACGCAAAACAAAACGATACTAATTTTTGAACATTTTTCAATTTTTGAAAATTTTTCTCGTTTTTAGAGTTTTTTCTTCAACCTCAAGGGCCAATGAACCTCCTTTTTGTTTTGACAATAGGTTACCGGATAATTTCGTGTGGCAATAAAGTTTTTCACGATTTCATTATCACGAATTTTGATCAATTTTTGATAAAACTTGCAATCTTTTTCAAGGTTTTTTGTTAACTCCTGTCGTTTTTTGAGTATTTCTCTCTCCAGCAGTCAGGGATCTTCCTCTACTGTTTGATATTAAGTTACTGTATGCTTTTTAGGGGCAATGAGATTTTTCAAAATTTGAAGGTCATTTTTTTAACAGTTTTTGATAAATTTTGACTTTTTTCAAAATTTCTGAAATTTGTTATCATTTTTGTAGTTTACCGACCTTCACGAGCCAGTGAAAAAATTTCACGTTTGCGATTGGATCACTGGATAGTCTTTGGCATCAAGAAATGGTTTTAAAGATATTAATATTACGAATGTTACCAATATTTCAATAAAATTTGCGATATTTTCCATTTGTCCCCCCAGAGCACAAGCCGTTACATAGTAAATCTTTATGCAAAAAATTGGCAAATGTTTCTAGGAGTGCAAATAGTATGCCCCCAATAAACTGGGGATGCACAAACAAAAATCTCCCAATTTTGCACTTGTTTCATTTTCTGAGTTTACGGATATTAACGGTCCAATGAGACTCGGGCCAATTTCAAGACTTGAGTCTCATTAAAGGCCAATTTCCTGCAGTTAGTTGTTGCAGTTAGTTTATTGGACAAATTCAGAGAAAAAAACAGTTTTGAAGAATTAAATTTGGCAAGATTTGGAAATTTTATTAAATTTTGCATTTTTCAGTATTAAAAGTAATTAAAGTACATGTCATATTTCTCGTAGCAATTATATTAGTCCTGTCGGTCTTTTTAATTTCTCTTAACCGAAGTTCATAGCAATTATTGTAAACGTGTGTGGCTTTTTTATGCAAAATTTTTGCTTGACAATTATGACTTTTCGAGTGGTTTTTACGTACTTGACTTTTGCGTTTCGCGTGATCTAAAATTCTCTATCAATCACAATTTCAAGAAGCTGAACTCAAATGGCAATAATTCAATACTAAAACGCAAATGAAAAGTGCGCCGAAAGTGGTGTCATTTCTTAACTTTAAGTCTTAATAGTGGAATATGTTAACCTCTAATGTGGTTATTTGAAGCCCACTATTGAACTTCTTAGTCCCATTTAGGCTCCCCCCTCCCCCCACCCGACTGACGGAAGCAGGCTGCAATTGATTAGACCTCCCAATAGTCGTTCGATAGCAATTCTTCCGACGTTTAGTCGGTTATGTTTTTATTCGATTTTTCCCTCGATCGATTTTTCGTCTGATGCTTTTGGGTTTTTGTCCTCAAAAACGGGATAAACAGGTAGCGTCCAGCGGGCATTAGGTAATGGTTAAGTGACTTTGCTTGAAGTCACTGAGAACGTCTAGCGTTTATCGACAACCGCGAAGTGGTTCGAGTTATTAAGTGAGAATTTAGAAGTGACTTCTGCAGAGTCGAAACACGAAACGCGCTTTTTTTAATATGAAGAAATTCAACGAAATTCAATTTCTGTCAAAGTAGCAACTTCTGGCATTTTGACTTCTGGCACTGCAGACTTTCGGCAATTTAAAATGTGCACGTGAGTGTTTTAAGTGCTCACTGAGACTTTCACCTCTGATTCAGTTGAAACTTTTTTGGAGGCTTATATTATGGTATGAAGGACGGTTCTTAGAGATTGAAGATTCTTCCACTGTTGACCCCCCCATATTGCCCCCAACCCCACCCCCACTGTTGCTCCCCACATCAGCCCCCGGTGCACCACCCTTCCCCGTTTCTAGCTACTGACAAACAACCACTCGCTAAAAACACGCAAGTTTAAATTTTTCTTGCAAAATTTTTTTCAAGCTTTTCTAAAATCTATGACATTTTTTGATTTTTACTAGCCCTGGGTGCCAAGGAAGCTCCTCTAGATTTTAATAATATGTTACTGCATTTTTTGCTAGTGGTAATGGAATGGTTTCAATTTTTTTACCTTCATTTTTCTTTATTCAGGTCTTTCCAGACCCAGGGGCAAGAAACCTCCTAAGGGGTTTGATAACTAGTTACTGAGAAAATTTTATTGGGCATGGAATAGTTTTTTGACCTTTTAATGTCACAAATTTCGCTATTTTTTTAATAAAACTTGTTTTTTTTCAAAACTTTAAAACCATCTGTCGTTTTATAGGTTTTTTCAGCCTCAAGAGCCAAGGAACCTCCTCTAGGGTTTGAAAATATGTTACATTATAATTTGCAGATGTATTGGAATGTCTTGCAAGATTTTAGCATCACAAATTTTAGCACTTTTTGACAATTTCTGCCATTTTTTTCAATTTGTGACATATAGTCATTATTCAGGTTTTCAAGGTTCAGAAAACCTCCGTTAGTGTGTGATAGTAAGTTGCCGCTAAAATTTTTTTGGTCATGGACTAATTTTCAACTTTTTTATATCACAAATTTTAGCATTTTTTTTCAAAATACTTGCATTTTTTTAAAAGATTTTTTCATTTTTTAGATTTCTCCAGCCTCAAGAGTCACTGAACTTCCTCTAGGGTCTGCCAATATGTTACTCCATAGTTTACAGAAGTAATGGAAAGTTTTTCAAAATTTTAATATCTCGAATTTAAGCAATTTTTTAAAATATTCGCAATTTTTTCATCTTTTTGAGTTTTTCTGGCACAGGGTGCCCTGGGACCTCCAAGGTTTGATAAATTGATGCATATTTTATAGAGTTAATGGAATGGTGATCAATATTTTTTATGACTCCATTTTTATTAATCTTTTTTGATAAAATTTAAACTTTTTTCCATTTTTTGGAAAATTTTACCATGTTCCAACTGTATGGATCTTCATGAGCCATTGAAACTATTTGAGGCTTGAAACAGGGATAATAGATAGTCTCTTGAGACATATAAATGGTGCTCAAGATATAAATATCTTTTGTCTTCTTTTGTAATTTTAACGACCATTACTGGCCAACGAAAGTTTTTATGTCTATGAGATGGGTTACTTGAAAGAATTTTGGAGACAAAAAATGGTTTTGAACTTTTTTAATGCAAAGTTTCAGAGTCAAAACACATCATGGAAAATGAAAATTTTCCTATCTCTGTCGCTTAGAGTTTCGTTCTTTCTTTTTCTCGTTCACGTTTTATCTCGCTCTGTCTCTCTCTTTGTTGATGCCGCACTTCAGCTGCTGTTCTGTGGCACAATGTCATCATCTCTGATCCTCATTAACAATGAGTTATAGTAGAATTGTTTTTATCATAATTGACTCAGCAGGCATATTTTAGGAAATCATTGTTAATTTTTTTACTCGATTTTTCGCTTGACCGATTTTTCGTCTGATGCTTTTCAGTTTTGTCCTCAAAAAAGGGATAAACAGGTAGCGCCCTGGGGGAATTAAGTGCTCCTAGAGCCTTTCAGCTCTGGTTCAGCTCCAACTGTTTTTGAAACTTATACTTATGGTGTGAAGGACGGTTCTTAGAAGTTGAAGACCCCTTCACTGTTGACCCCTCTTCCAACATTGCACCCCACCCCACTGTTGCTCCCCCATCAGCCCTCGGTGCATCCCCCGTGTCTAGCTACTGACGAACAACAGCTTGCTAAATACACGCAAATTCATATTTTTTTGCAAAATTTTTTTCATGCTTTTCAAAAAAAATTTTGACATTTTTGTTTTTTACTAGCCCTGGGTGTCAAGGAACCTTCACTAGGTTTTAATAATACGCTACTGCATATTGTGCTAGTGGTAATAGATTGAATTCAACTTTTTTGGACACTTATTTTTCCTTTTTCATGTCCTTCCAGACCCAGGGGTCAGAAAACCTCCTAAGAAGTTTGATAATTAGTTACTGAGAAATTTTTACTGGCCATGGAATAGTTTTTCAACCTTTTAATGTCACAAATTTTGGCAAATTTTTTAATAGAATTTGCTTTTTTTTCAAAATTGTAAATTTTTGTGTTGTTTTCGAAGTTTTTTCAGCCTCAAGAGCCAAGGAACCTCCTCTAGGGATTGAAAATAGGTTATCGTATAAATTCTAGATGCAATGGAATGTCTTGCAAGATTTTAGCGTCACAAATTTTAGCATTTTTTTGACAGTTTTTTGAAAAATTTTTTTCAATTTTTTGACATTCATAGTCATTATTCAAATTTTTGAGATTCAAGGGTCAGAAAAACACTGTTAGGGTTTGATAATAAGTTACCGCAAAAGTTTTGGACTAGTCTTCATTTTTTTAATATCACAAGTTTTAGCAATTTTTTCCATAAATTTTGCAATTTTTTTAAAGTTTTTCTTTAGGTTTCTCTAGCCTCAAAAGCCACTGAACTTCCTCTAGGGTTTGATATTATGTCATTGCATAGTTTATAGATGTAATGGAATGCTTTTCAAGATTTAAATATTACGAAATAAAGCAATTTTTTAAAATATTCGCAATTTTTTCATCATTTTGAGTTTTTCCGGAACAGGGGGTCCTGGGACCTCCTCCAAGGTTTAATATTAACCTGATGCATATTTTATAGAATTAATGGAATGGTTATCAATATTTTTATGACTCCAGTTCTAGTAATTTTTGGAAAATTTTTATCATGTTCCATGTATGGATCCGTGTATGGGTCGTTAGCTAGTGAAACAACCTCAAGCATGAAACAGGGATTTTAGATAGTCTCTTGAGACGTTGTCTTTTTCTGATTTTAACGACTATTAATAGCCAACGAAATTTTTTATGTCTCGGAGATGGTTTACTTGACAGATTTTTTGAGACAAAAAAAGGTTTTGAAACTTTTTTAATTCGAAGTTGAAAACTTTTTTTAATTTTGCGTTTACCAATTTTTTTTTCTATATGATATATTTGCTAACAAGGCTAGAAAACTAGAAGTTGCAGGGTCGAATCCCATTATGGAAAATATATCTCTCATTCTCTCTGTGTCGGTTAGGGTTTCTCTCCTTCTCTTTCTCTTTTTATCTCTCCCTCTCTCTCTCTCTCTCTCTCTCTCTCTCTCTC
This sequence comes from Convolutriloba macropyga, assembly GCF_964194025.1. Lineage (NCBI taxonomy): Eukaryota > Metazoa > Xenacoelomorpha > Acoela > Convolutidae > Convolutriloba > Convolutriloba macropyga. The sequence goes on along the minus strand of NC_134470.1, from coordinate 38,957,974 downwards.
TCTCTCTATCTCTCTTTGTTTATGCCGCACTTCAGCTGCTGCTTTGTGGCGCAATTTCATCATCTCTGATCCTCATTAACAATGAGTTATAGTGGAAATGTTTTTCTAATCTTAATTGACTGAACAAGCACTTTAGGAAATCATTATTTCACTATAGGAAATGTTTTGAATTTATCGTAAATGAATTAAGAGGCACTTATTAGGAAATCATTGTTAGTTGCTCTCAAACGCAATTTGTAACAAATATATTAATCTTGTTTGTCTCTTTTATGTAATTTAACACTTGGCCGATTTTTGTTCTGACCCATTTGACTTTTGTCGTCAGAAACGGGATAAAGAGGTAGCGCCCAGTTTGCATAAAGTTCTCTTAGAGCCGTTCAGCGCACTGGTCTTCAAGTATGCGGTTAACAGAAACTGTTTTGGAGACTTATTCTTATGGCGTGAAGGGCGGTTCTTAAAAAGCGATCCCACACCCTCACCCACCCACCGCCGCCATATCAGTCCCCCAATCTACTTTTGCACCCCGGCTACGATGCACCACCGCTGCGGTACACCGCCGCTGCGCTCACCATACGGCCCTTAAATTAAATCTAAAGCTAACCTCACTAACCCGTGGCTAGCTCCTGATGAAAACAACCGCTCGTCGGTTGTTGGAGAGCACTTCGCTTGATTTTAGTCGGTTATGTTTCTATATTTAGCGCCCAAAAATCGAAAAAAAAAACAAGTATTACTTAATTTAGCCGTTTTGTTCTTTTTGGTCTACTTCGTACCCAGTTTCATTAATGAGTGGTCATTTAATACATTATCGGTGTTCAAAAAAAGGTGCAATCAAACAAGTTTTGAGGGCTAAAATTTGGCTTTGCGGCATCGAAAGCGGTTTCTGTCAATTTTTAATTGATTTTTTGTTTGTTGTCTATTTGTTGTTCTTTTCGTAACCGCAAAAAAAATTGAATACGAACAGTTCTTAAATCACTTCTGTAGAAGAATTGGTAATCGTAAACCTATGGGATTTTTTAGTTGAGTACTAATGGTTTGCATTACTTTGAAATTAATTATTAAAAAAAATAAGCGAATTTTTCAACTTACTTTTTTTGTTCTTTTTTGTCTAATTGTTACCAATCCTTATTGTGGACTGGTCCCATATCTTTTCTGGTGAATTACAAGTTATTTTGTTTACTTTCAGTTTTATCTGGCGCTATTTTGATTTTGTTATAAAGTTTTGTTTTTTAAAACGGAAAAAGTTTTTGATGTTTCTAATGTTTGTTGTTGTTTGATTTTGTTGTTCGTCTTGACTCGCTTTCTTAATATCGGCATATCTGATCAATCTAATGCATCATGTTTTACTCCACTGGGTTGTTTGCTTTGAAGGCTATCTTTTCGTTCATACACCAATTTTTTTTTGAAAAATACGTGAATTTTTGGGTTTTTCTATCTGTTCCTCATTTGGTAGACGATTTTGCCAAAATTGTGGATGAGCGGGGTCGGAACCATATGTGCCATCGCACATTACCGAGCCTCCTTGTTCCTTTTAATGGACAAACATTACGATGAGTTGATGACCAATTTCGACCAAAAGAATGCCAATTTTCATTTAGTCAGTTTGAATTTTGGCTTCGCTGCTTATTTGGTGCACTAGTTCTTGTTGGATTTGAGATGTTGAGAGCATTGGCTCTTTGACTTAAGTAACTTGAGCTGATATTATCATATGTTGTCCATTTCGATCACTCCTTGATAGCAATTCTTAAGGCGCTCCGCGGGTCAACAGTTTTTCTCAATAGTTCCCTTTACGTTTCGATGTCCAACATGTTTGCTATGTTTGTCTCTCACTAGCGTTTGCTCGTTGTTTTTGAAAAAGTATAACAATTGAACGCCATGTTCCTTGCTCATAAAGAGACATTTTCTATGGTGGGCCGAGAATCAAGTGCTGTAAGAGTTTCAATTGCGATATGCGGGTTCTTTTAGTTGGAAACTCTGCGTCCCTCAGTACCAAGTGAGAGATATAGAAATGAAGCTGTACTTTGTTTTTGTGTATCCAATGATTTTCTCAACAGAGAAATCTTTGATCTATCAGTTTTTGACAATTGTTTTGTCTGTTGGTTTTCACTTGAGCGTTACAAGCTCTTCTCTTGCGTTCTGGTTAGGCTGACAATTCAACAGTTATCTCCTTATAGTGATGGCCAGGAGGAAAAATTCATTCCTTCTGGTAGGGTTTGTGATACTTCTGGTGTGTTGTATTTTTTTCCGCGGGAGCTTATTTAAAATGGATTTTCCATTTTTACCCACGCAATTGTAGGTCATTTGACGGTTTGTCCCGAAAATGTTCACTTCCAATTGACGTTTTCTGTCGGTCACGCTTGATGACGTACTGTAGATTATTAGTTGACGCGTTTGTGGTATCATGCTACCAGTTTTAGATCTAGAAGTTTGATTCCCCAGTGATTCTGGAATTTTTATCGTGTAAAATTTGATAAGATGCTGACTAAGAATATTTATCGTGTAAGATCTAATCAGATCTTACACAATAAAAATTTCTCTTATCAGATCTTACACGATAAAAATTCTTGTAAGAGGAATTTTTATCGTGTAAGATCTGGTAAGACATCTTGTAAGATAAACATTCCTCTTATCAGAATTTTTATCGTGTAAGATCTGATAAGACATCTTATAAGATAAACATTCCTCTTATCAGAATTTTCATCGTGTAAGATCTGATAAGACTGAATTTTTATCGTGTAAGATCTGATATGACATGTTTTAATTACTTCAATATAACCGTATAACGTAGTCAGGGTCCTATGAAAGTAAAAAATAATCGGTCAGCTAACCAATTGTGAAACAAAAAATGCTTGTTGATTCTGTTTTGGCGGCAGTTTTATTGTGAGTCTTAACTGGGTACTATGGCTAAACTTAGCAGTCCAAGATAGTTTTGGTCTTTGAAAAAAAATTTCAGCCTTGGTTGATAATCACCGCTTCGGAGAAAGCCCCTGCCACTGAAATAATCTTTTTTACAATATCTAATAAGTCTTAAACGACAGTATAAGACATTTTTATCTTTGTTGCTCTGACACTTAAGTGTTGCATGCTGTAGTTTTTCGGCTACTGCTTGAGAGCAACTCTGAATTGTCTTCAAAATGAAGAATATACCATACTTCAGAAATTTATATCAGAGGAAATTTTTATCGTGTAAGATCTGATAAGATCGAATTTTTATCCTGTAAGATCTTATAAGAGGAATTTTTATCCTGTAAGATCTTATAAGAGGAATTTTTTCGTGTAAGATCTGATAAGATCGAATTTTTATCCTGTAAGATCTTATAAAAGGAACTTTTATCGTGTAAGATCTTATAAGAGGAAATTTTTATCGTGTAAGATCTGATAAGATCGAATTTTTATCCTGTAAGATCTTATAAGAGGAATTTTTATCGTGTAAGATCTTATGAGAGGAATTTTTATCGTGTAAGATCTTATAAGAGGAATTTTTATCGTGTAAGATCTTATAAGAGGAATTTTTATCGTGTAAGATCTCATAAGAGGAATTTTTATCGTGTAAGATCTTATAAGAGGAATTTTTTATCGTATAAGATCTGATAAACGTCTTATCAGATCTGATATGAAGATGCATCCCCTTACAGGCTATTAGCAAGATGGTTTTGTCAAAAATTTGTCAGATCTTACACGATACAAATTCCACAATCATTTCCCACTACAAGTCATCAGTTAGTTTTCTAGAGTTGTCGTGACATTTATAGCACTCCTATTTTTTGGCTATTATAGCGCTCCTATTTTTGTTACAATTCAAAGAATTTGAATTGTATTGGGGCGCTGTCTTTTTTTTAAGATCTGTTCGCACATTTTCATGATTTTTGAAGTCAAATTGGAGTAGTGATTTTGGTCGAGACGAAAAAGCGAGTGATTTTGCGGTATGAATCTTTTTTGCTCCAGTTTTAAAGTAGAGTGAGAAAAGGGTGTTTGAACAAAAATTCGGTTTCTCGGTAGTGGTTTTTTGTTCACATGCGGCAATTTCACTCTGATTTTTACTGTTTTTTCGATTTTTTGGACCGGATTTTTTTCTAAATGGTTTTTCCAATCCATTCACAGCTCATTCTAGACCTAGTTTTTTGTTTGAATTAAATTTTCGTTTCCCGCTAGTGGTTTTTTTTACATTGATTTTCCGTTTTTTCTTAGTTTTTTGATCTGATTTTTTTTAAAAAATGGTTTTTTCAATTCACTCATAGTCCGTGCTAGGTCTATTTTTTCTGTTTAGTCAATGAAAATTCTTTGAATTGTAAGTCAGGACTTGTCCTGCTATGTTTTTTTACCTCGTCGAACTTTTTTTCGCTTTACCAATTTTGCCGCTTTTTCGACTCTTTGCGTGAAATCTTTTCGACTTCTCTAGGCTAGTTTCACTCTTCTGTCATATTGCGCAAAGTCTTTTTAAACAGCAGCTGCACAGCAAAGCAATGCAAGAAATGAAGAGAACCGACTCGAAATGAAGAGAGTCCGTATAAAAAAATCAAAGTCATAAATAGAAACGGGATAAACCCATAAAGCCCATTTTTAGATGCCCGGTACTTGAACATTGCTCTCATAAGTTTTAGTTTCTATCTATAATGCTTATTGGTATTGATACTAGACCCGGTAGCCTCTCACTGAGAGACAGGAGTATGTTCAATTACGAAATGACATCAAAATAAATCGCACTTAAAAATGTTTTTAACAAAAATCAATTTTTATTGATATCTTCTTTTCTTTCAATCCCAATAGAGTTATGGGAATCAACGGCGGCTATTTTCCGGCAATTTGCCGGGTATGTTTTTTAGACTACATGTTTATCAAACTGTTTCCATCATTAGACTACGAGTTTATCACCACTCTTTTATCGCCGCTGTTTATTTAGTAACAGTGGCGATAAAAGAGTGTGATAAACTCGTAGTCTAATGCTGAAGCGTTTTTCCAGTGTCGACCGGGCATTCAAATTTATTACACTGGCAGTTTATTTAACTGCTATCATCGCAACAGGTGTTGATTAAAAAGATTTAACAATGCGGGAGAATTCGATTCAGTGACAAGTATTTGTTAGAACATGAATCTTAGCGGCCTAAGATTGCTAATTGCACGTGCCTCCAAGTCCAAGTTTTAGCGACCAAAAAATTCGTTCCCGGGGTTCTCTAAAGTGACTTGCTGGGCGAATCGTTCATGAACAAATAGTAACAGAAAATGGGCAATCAAAATTTAACCAATTTGTTTTCAATTGGTAGCGGTAGTTAGTACGGTACCACGCCGTACTTTTTGTCTTGAAAAAGTGTATATACGCGTAAATCCCTGTGAAACCAAGCAGTCTTTTAGAGTCTTGCTGTTCCCTATAAATCCGATTCACCGAAACTGCTGAAGCAACAAAAGAATTCCTGTTGTTCCGAAGTGCAGATTTGGGGACCACCCCCCCCCCCCCCACTCCATTCCCCTCTCCACACATCGAACTCTACTGTGTAGGTACAAATCTGCGGTTTAAAGAGTCTTTCCATGTGATTTGGATATACCCTCTCCACATTCGCCACCACTATCGCTTTTGCACCGCTCCCTCCCATTTCCATGCCTCCCTCTCCTCGCACAAGAAGAGCGACAAGACGCGTGCATTGTTTAACAGAATTTTTAAATTTTTAGAGCTAATTTGTTCTATGAAGGATATTTTGAAAAATGTTTTTGTATGAGATTGATGTAAGATTCCACAACAATGTATATATCAATGACTTAAGTTACAAGCTCCTTATGTGGCGTTAAGCGATGCCATTTTTGTTCAGCATTTTAAAAAAAGTTTATTTTGAAACCATTCTAGTTAAAATGTGTTGAACTATATATTGTCTTGTTTAGAATATTTGGGATAAACTCTGGGCTGTTTGAACCCTTCAAAACGACAGTCGCTCTGCAAACGATATTCAATGAGACACACGGAGAGGTATTTGAGAAGATACTGCTTGACAAAGACCCGACTGTGCTGCACTATGCAGGCAACTCAAAGGGACACTACAGAACCAAAACTGACATCAGAGAAGGAAACAGTCTATTCGCAAGGATGTTTCGAAAACATTGTCCGTTTGTAACATTCAAATATCCTAAAGTCTGAACCTTTTTTTTATCAAGTTAAACTTTTCAAAATTGTATTTATTTGAAGGCAGTACTTTTGCGTCAGCTGGATTTAGGCCGAGTGAATGTGCATCTAAGCTTGTTCTGGCTGGGCCGAGCAATTTTTTAAATCTCTTGAATATTTTTTCCTGCGTAATCGCAACGGAACAGCATTAGGCCATAGCGGCCTGTTCTCAACTGCCCTTTTTCTTATTAATCAGCTGAACCGTTGCTGAACCTACGTCATAAATACATGCTTGATTTATTCTTGTTGACAATAAATCATCCAATTGCTCATACGCCCCAAAATCAAATAGAGCACACCCATTCAACAATTTGTGAACTCTATTGCGCGAACTGGATTTTCGTATTTTCCAACTGGTTCAACCACAGATGTTTGGCCGTCTTTTTAATTGCTCTCAATCGAAGTTTGTGGCAACTATATTAGTCCTTCTAGTAATTTTTAATGCGATTCTTTTTGTACTACTGACTTTTCGTATAATCATCTTTTTTTCATCTGACCATATGACTTTCCGTTCTTGTTGAGCAGTTGTTTGATAGCCTTGGGCATTACTATTCTCTAAGTGTCCGATTCAGCGTTTTGACATAAAATTATTAATTGCTCTTGTATTAGTATACAATGCTCTCACTTTTAAAATCAAAATATTGTCTCCCGGGTGCTAGGACAATAGATCGAAAGACAACAGATCGAAAACGAAAATTGGGACAATAGATCGAAATTAAAATTATTCAAGTTACGTACTGGCCGATCAGATTTGAGCGCTCATATATTATACAGCATATAACATGTTCTGTTGAGATATTTTGTTCGGTTTTGATAGATTCATATCAAGTCCCATGGGCCGCTAAGGCATGGCCATGGCTCGCGAGGCATGGCCATAATGTGGTAATTATATTGCAGCTCGCAAAATTTTGTTTTCGAACTGTTGTCCTTTCGATCTATTGTCCGGTCACCTGTTTCCCGATAGCAAGATTGCAGCAATTATATTACTTCTGTGGTCTTTTAATGCGATTTCTCGGCTAACACATTTGAGTTTTTGTCCTCAAAAACGGGATAAACAGGTACAGCCACGAGGGCGTTAAGTGGCTGAGCAATGACGCCTTACTAGCTTCAAAGAATAAGATTCATCGAACCATTTTTGAGAAGATCGTTGCAAGGTGAGAAGGGCGGTTCCTATTTAAAAGTTTGACCCCAATCATTCACCCTTCCCCTTCAAACCTCATCTTCAGCCAACCTCCCCCCCCCCCCCCCCCCAACCACCACTACCACCGCCACACTCATTCCCCATTAATGATCCCCCGTCCACCCTCCGGCACCTGGCAATTTGGACCTCCTTTTGGTCTAGCCATCCCAACCCTCACCCATCGGTTGGCCCCCAACGCTTGCCCCCCATCAGCTCCCACCCAACGTTTAACCCACCAACGCTTGCACCCCTATCAGCTCCCCCACCGCTAATGCTAGCATCCCCAAGGCCCAGCTGGACAATACCGCAGGCAATCGCACCACTCGCCTGTCGTTTGAGAGCAATTCGCCCGACGTTAATCGGCTATATTTATGTGACTGGCTATTCGTAGAGTTTCAAACCCGTCAGTCCTCCATTGCTATCCACTTGATCCGCACACCCCTTCAAATATCCTTACAAGCATCTACCGGTACCGAACTAAAACTACTTCCAATAAATATGGCTGGCGCTTTCGGGCTCTGAATAACGCTAAATGTGGGAAGTGCTTAAATTTTGTGAAAGAAGTTTCCACAAAGCAATTAAAAGCCTTAAAATATAAAACAGGATCAAATAAATGTGAAAAGTATTTACTTTCGGCTGTAAGGCCATTTCACGAAATTTTAATTCTTTTGCCGCTCAGTTTTACGACTTGATGTTTTACTGAAATGAGGGATCAATCAATCTGCCGCCGAAGCAGTTTTTACTTATCAACTTCCAGTTTGAAAGTGAAAAATGGTGTCAGCACTATTTACACAATTTCATGTTACCCAATGCTATTATACCAAATGCCATTTTATCAAACCAGCCATCTTACCCAATTCCATTTTACTCAATGCCAACTTACCCAATTTGCCCTATTGCTAAAATTACTAAAACGATTATTTAGCCAACTTTATATAACTAAATGACCCGTGGGACTTGATATGAAACTAAAATGGGATTATTTTGTCAACATAAATATTTTAAATCATCCTTGTAATAGCGACTGCTTATTTGTAATCAGATAATTGAACAAAAACATCAAAGAGCATCGGGTATGTTGGTAATGGGTAAAAAGGCATTGTGTAAAATGGCATTGTGTAAAATGGCATTGGGCAAAAGGGCATTGAGTAAAATGGAATTGAGTAAATTGTCATGTAACCGCGAAAAACACTGACAAAAATTTCCATATAAGGAACCGACTTTTTGTCCGCAAATTTTGAAAGTATGTTTAACACGCACAATGTATTAACATAGGAAAAGTGAAATCTGGAAACCAAAACGAGAAAATTTACTCGAAAAATTGTTACCCGTAGGTTGCTCGTAATGATGGTAAAGCCAGTCCACATAAAACGCAGCTAGCTACAAAACCCCTCGCCAGTCGTTTGTGAGTACTATTGCCGTCTTTGTTTTTATATTGCCGTCTGTGGAGAGATTAATAACACATACACACACACACACACACACACACACGCACACACACACACACACACACACACACACACACACACGCACACACACACATATACACACAAGCACACAGTACCCCCAACATAACCCCAGTCCAACCTCCTCTACCTGGCGGTCTGAACCCTCCTCTGCCCATTCATTCCAACCCTCTCCCAATCACTTGACCCCCCCCCCCCCCCCACCGTAACCGACTGCCCCACTCTGCCCACCCCAACACCGCCCCCACCCCACTCCGCTCAAAATGCAAATGTTTTCCCCAAGCTGGATGCTACCGAAGCCCACCGCTCGCCGTTCGAGTGAGATCAGTTCGCCCGACGTTAGTCGGTTATATTTATAGGTTAACTCATAAGTTATAAGCTTGTAGTTTCATTATTGGTTTTTTACTGGTTTCGTGCGTTAAAGAATATGATGGCATATTTCTAGAGTCACTTCAGACTCTAGTTTATTTGGACTTCGCAATCAAAAATCTTTGAATTGTTGCAGGACTTGTATTGCTATTAATTATTTGAAGACCTGCACACGCATTTTTATAAATATTGAAATAAAACTTAGGTGATTATTTTGGTCTCGCCAGAACACGAATTAGACCGAAAAAGCGAACTGTTTTGCTTTGAAGAACTTTTTTACTCGAAACTTGGTACCCGTAGGTTGCTCGTAATGATGGTAAAGCCAGTCCACATCAAACGAAGCTAGCTACAACACCCCTCGCCAGTCGTTTGTGAGTAATATTGCCGTCTTTGTTTTTATACTGCCGTGGAAAGATTATTAACACAAACACACAGACACACACACACATACACACAAGCACATAGTACCCCCAACATACCCCCAGTCCAACCTCCTCTACCTGGCGATCTGAACCCTCCTCTCCCCAGCCATCCCAACCCTCCCCCAATCACTTGACCCCCCCCCCCCCCCCCAACGTCACCGCCGGCCCCACTCCGCCCACCCCAACTGTGCCCCCACCCCACTCCGCTCAAAATGCAAAGTTTTATCCCAAGGTGGGCTTCTACCGAAGCCCACTGCTCGCCGTTTGTTTGAGATCAGTTCGCCCGACGTTAGTCGGTTCTATTTTAGGTTATCTCATAAGTTATAAGCTTGTAGTTTCGTTATTTGTTTTTTTTTTTGGTTTTTGATGGCATATATCTAGAGTCACTTCAGACTCTAGTTTACTTGGTCTTCGCAATGAAAAATCCTCGAATTTTTGCAGGACATGTATTGCTAATATTTTTAAAGACCTGTACGCGCATTTTCAAAAATATTGAAATAAAAACTGAAGTGATTATTTTGGTCTCGCCAGAACACGAATTAGACGGAAAAAGCAAACCCCTTGGCTTTGGAGAACTTTTTTACTCGAATTCTGAAGCAGAATGACAAAACGGTCTTTGAGCAAAAATTCGCTGTCTCGCCAATGATTTTTTGTTCACATGCAGCAATTTGACATTGATTTTCACAGTTTTTTCGAGTTTTTGATGTAATTTGTTTCTAAATGGTTTTCCCAATCCATTCATTGTCCAATCTAATTCAAGTTTCCTGTTTAGTCATTGAAAATGCCTTCAATTTTGCGTAAGTACTTGTCCAGCTATGGTTTTACAATTCAAAAAATTTGAATTGTCTTGGTGAGCTGTCTTTTTTTTAAGATATGTTCACGCTTTTTCCGGTTTTTTCACGTCAGTGAGATGTCAAGTTAGAGAGGTGATTTTGGTCGCATTGAAATAGTAAAGAGAGGAAAAAATGGAGTAGGTTTGAGGCGTGACTTTTTTGAAAATACCTTTAGAGTGGAGTGAGATAAAGGTGTTTGAACAATTTGGCGGTTTTGAGATAGATTGTTTTCAGTTGCGTCATTTTGACTTCTGCTTTCAGAGTTTCTTCTCCTTCAGTGATATTAAGACGGTACATATGTGTTCTAAATTTGCCTATTATCCTTTGCTTGAATTCATTACAGGACAGCTAATACTTTTTATGGCTTTGCCACTTTTTGTTGTCATAAAATTTTAGTGAACTTTAGATTTTTTCAAAATATCTGTTGTCATATATCACTTAGTTCATTCAATGACAGGTCTGATTGGTTGCTAATGAGGCATAAAATAACCAAATCAATGACTCGATTCAATAGCTAGTGGTTGTCATGACCTTCACTGTACTTTTTCAAAAAAAATGTTGAGTGAACTTTCCAGTTCTGCAAGTATTTTTTGTACTTTTTTGATGTCTTATCTTTTAGTCTCATTGGGGATAAGTCTCTGATGCTGCTATTAGGGGTTAAGTTTATCAATTTTATCGCTTTTGTTCAAAACTAGTGCTCTCTATGGCTTTTACACTAATTGTTTTCAATAATAATTATCGAGTTTATTTAGTTTTGCACGTTTTTCGTTTTAATTTCTCTGAAACGAAGTTCATAGCAATTTTATTAGTTCTGTCAGTCTTTTTTATGCGATTTTTCGCCTGACCGAGTTTTCTTCTGATGCTTTTGATTTTTCATCCGCGAACACAAGATAAACAGGTAGCTCCCAGCGGGCAGTAAGTGCTATCAGAGCTTTTCAACTTTGTGTCAGCTCATAGTGTTTTGGAGAATTAGACTTAGGCTGTGAAGGGCGGTTCTTTGAGGTTGGAGACCCCTCCACTCTTGATCCCCCTCCCGCTACCAACTCCATCCCCCCGCGCTGTTACCCCCTACCCCACTGTTGCCCTATCCCCCCAGCTGCTCTCGGTGCAACCCCTGCCCCATTTCTAGCTACTGACGATCAACCACGCGCTAAACACACGCAAATTTATACCATTTTGCACATTTTTTTGCTTTTTGAAAACAAATGACGTTTTGATTTTCATTAGCCCTGTGTGTCAAGGAATTTCTTCTAGGTTTAAATAATAGTTTACTGCATAGTTTCTAATTTTAATGGAATGGTTTCAACATTTTAACATCACAAATTTTAGCATTTTTTTGACAAAATGTGCATTTTTTTCAAACTCTTTGACATCTTTTTTTCTTTATTAAGGTCTTTCCAAACACAGGGGCCAAAAAACCTCCTAAAATTTTGATAATAAGATACCGAGAAATTTTTATTGGCCATAGATTAGTTTTTCAACTTTTTAATGTCACAAATTTTTGCAATTTTTTTTTATAAAACTTGTTTTTTTTTTCAAGTTTTTTGAATTTTTTTTTGTCATTTGTGGCTTTCTCTTTCCTCAAGAGCCACGGAACTTGTTCTAGGGGTTGATAATATATTACTGCATAGTTTATACATGAAATGGAATAATTTTCAAAGTTTTAATATCACGTATTTAAGCGCTTCTTTAAAAGTTTTGCAATTTTTTCATGTTTTTGAATTTCTTCCAGCACCATGTGCTCTCGGACCTCCTCCAGGGTTTGTTAATAAAATGCTGCATAGTTTCTAGAGTTAATGGAATGCTGATCAATATTTTTCTGACTCCAGATTTTGTAATTTTTGGAAAAAATTTTCAATTTCCGGAAAATTTTTGTAATGTTCCAAGTGTACGGATCTTTATGAGCCAGTGAAACTATTTCAGGCTTTAAACAGGGATACTGGAGAGTCTCTTGAGACAATAAAATGGTTCTTAAGAAATTAATGTCCTGAATTTTTTAAAAAAATTTTTAAAACTTGCAATGGTTTCCAAAATTTTTCAAAAATATTTGTCATTTTTTGAGTTTAACGACCATTACTGGCAACGAAACTTTTTAAGTCTTGGATATGGGTTACCTGACAGAAGTTTCAAGACAAAAAATAGTTTTTAAGTTTTCTACTGCGAAGTTGAAAACTTTTGTTTTTAGTTTTGCTTTTTTCAGTTTTTTATATGATTTTTTTACAAACAAAGCTAGAAAACTAAAACTAAAGAAAACTAAGAGTCGAAATCCATCAAGGAAAATTTTCCTATCTCTCTTACCTTCTCTGTCGAATAGAATTTTCATTTTTTTCTTTATCGTTCATGTTTTATCTATCTCGCTCTCTCTCACTCTATCGCTCTCTTTGTTGATACCGCACTTCAGCAGATTTTATGTGGCGTAATGTCATCATCTCTGAGCTTTAACAATGAGTTATAGTGGAAACGGTTTTATCAAAAATTACCTAACAGGCACATATTAGGAAATCATTGTTTATTGCTCTCAAAAGCAATTTGTAACAAATATATTAATCCTGTTTGTCTCGCAATTTTTCGCTTGGCTGATTTTTCATCTTACCCATTTGAATTTCGTCTTCAGAAACGAGATAAAGAGTTAGCGCCCAGTTTGCGTTAAGTTCTCTTAGAGCCGTTTAGCCCTCTGGTCTTCAAGTATGCGATTAACAGAAACTGTTTTGGAGACTTAAACTTAATGTGTGAAGGGCAGTTCTTAGAAATTGATCCCACACCTCCACCTACCCACCGCCCCCACATCAGTCATCCCATTCTATTTGCGCAAACCCGCTGCAGTGCACCCCTACGCTCACCTTACGCTCCTTCAAATAGTCTAAAGCTAGTCTCACTAAACCAAAGCCAACTGACGAAGCCAACCGCCCGCCGGTCGTTTGAGAGCAATTCGCCCGACCTTAGTCGGTTAAGTTTATTTTTGTCGCCCTAACTTAGTCTCAATATAGACAGCTCTCATCGGTTGCTAAAAACGCTTCAATTAAAGCAAGTCATTTTAGTTCATAGCTATTTATTTTTGTGACTTATACGCCTGTTCGTTTTTTGAAAAAAACTTTAGGGGTTTTTTTAGTTCCCTAGTATTTGTTGTACGTATTGCTCTCAAATCAATTGATCTTATATATGACAGGTCTTAACAATGGTCATTGTGGACTCAATCATTTGATGTAATTGTACCCTAGAGTAGCTGTTGCGTTCTGTGACTTCTATACTAAGTCTCTACAAAAAGTTTCGGTGAGTTTTATTGCGATGTTTGGATATTTTTGCCGTATTAATTAATATTATTAGTAAGAGGACTCATTGACATTTAATAATAAATTGCTAAAGAAAAATAGAGGAGAATAATGGCAATTTGAGTTCATAGCACATGTTTTTTGTGGTTGATCCCTTCTTTTCAAAAAATAAAAGTTGAATTTTTAGTCTTGCTCTTTTTTGTTGCTGTGGGTTTTTTTTATTGCGTAGTCTTATTACTAACAGCTCTGAGTTGCCTTTTAAAGCGGAGTTAATGATTTTCCGGTTATAAGTTGATACAATTTTTTGAATTGTATTTCAGGACTTGTCCTGCTCTATTTTTTCAATTAAATTTTTTGGTCACGCTTGACTAAGTTTAATCTCAAATTGACTCTTTGTCTGTTTTAAATTAATTTTTGCTACGTAATTGAAATGAGCTGAGGTTAATTGTGGATACCTTTACCTAATTGAACCTTAATGGGGCCATTTTTACCGTACGTGCGTAGACATTAGAAAGTTAAAAGCATAATTACTCGTTACTAGAAAACGAATTTGAACACAGAAAGTTATATTAATTGATGTTTGAGATGCTCTTTAAAAATGCTCCAGGTGTACGTAGCTTTTTGGCACCATAGTGTATTTTATGACTTTCTGCCATCTACATCTCCCATTTCCTTCCTATGAAACGTGGTATAATTGGCAGCCCGTATGAAATTAAGATGTTGAACAGTTTTTTCTGGGCTTCATGAATCTTACTGGGTTTCATGTATCTGAGTCATCGAAATTGCTCAGAAAACAAAAATTCATATTGATATGAACAGCAACGTTTGACCCCTCCCCCCTCCCACTCAAACCTCCAATGCACCCATCGATCTCTAAGGTGTAGTGTCGTGCTCTCGTAGGGTCGTTGAAGAATTTGCGGTATCAAGTTACCGATTGTCCTTTCGGAAGGGAGAATCACATAGCAAACCATTAGTCAGTTTTCTAGAACTGTCGTAGAACTCAATTACTTGTTTATTGGAACACGCGACAAAATGAAGATTAAATTGTGTCACTGAACCGAAGTGACGAAGCCTGTACCAATTATATTAGTAATGTATTCTTTTTTATGCGATGCTTCACTTGACCGGTTTTTTGTCTGACCTTTTTAGCTCTTCATCCGCAAAAACGGGTTTAACAAGCAAAGCTTGGAAGGCGTTATTTGTCTGAGCAGCTTTATTAGAGCCTTTCGCCTTACTGGTTTCTTAGTTTGCGATTACCGGAAGCCACAGAATAGAGACAAAGAATCATGATGTGAAGGGCGGTTTCTAATCATAAAAGATTGACGCCCCGCAGTTACCCCCATTCAACCATCCCTTCCCCCCGTTCACGCTGCTCCATCTGTCGATCTATACTCCAACCTCCCGTCCACCTCTCCCAAACCGTTCTCCGTCTATTGACCCACTCCGCTGACCGTCCTCTCCCCTAATTCTAGCTTCCCTAAGCCGCAGTTGGCTACTAACTAGGCAAACTACTTGAGGGTTGTTTGGAAGCATTTTGCCCGACGTTAGCCGGTTATGTTTTCAAAATTAGTATACGATTTTTGAATACAGATCTGTAGTTTATGAATTTTGGTATCAGAATGCTACCACACTTCTGTCGATGGTGAGCAAGTGTAGAGATGGACACTAAAAGTCGACCTTAAAGGCTCCAGAGTCATCCGTTTTACGCAAAATTATGATCTCATCCAAAACTGGAACTGGCCAGCAGATTTTGCATCCCAGGTCGAGATGTGCGCTCGAAATCGTCCTGGTCAAGACTTTACCAGACCGAAAGTGCCGCTGCTCAGAATCACGCGCCCTCGACAGTTTCTATGCACTCGAACAGAACTGCCTTTCTGACTCGAACCACCTGCGTTGGATTTCATCTCTGATCACACTCAAGTGCTCTCGACAGTTTCTCTGCGCTCGAAATGGCCTACTTTCTACATCAGACGTACTCACCTGCGCTGAAGTTAAATATTAATATTACTAATTTTGTTAATATTATTATTGTTTTTATTAGTATTATTATTTTTATTATTTTAAATAATCTTCTTTCATTCGTTATTATTATTACTGTTATTATTATTAATATTATTATTATTATTATTATTATTATCATTATTATTATTATTATTATTATTATTATTATTATTATTATTATTATTATTAGTATTATTATTATTATTATTATTATTATTATTATTATTATTTTTATTATTATTATTATTATTATTATTATTATTATTATTATTATTAGTATTATTATTATTATTATTATTATTATTATTAATATTATTATTATTATTATTAGTATTATTATTATTATTATTATTATTATTTTTATTATTATTATTATTAGTATTATTATTATTATTATTATTATTATTATTATTATTATTATTACTATTATTATTATTATTATTATTATTATTATTATTATTATTATTAGTATTATTATTATTATTATTATTATTATTATTATTATTATTATTATTACTATTATTATTATTATTATTTTTATTATTATTATTATTATTATTATTATTATTTTTATTATTATTATTATTATTATTATTATTGTTATTATTATTATTATTATTATTATTATTATTATCAAGTTACCGATTGTCCTTTCGGAAGGGAGAATCACATAGCAAACCATTAGTCATTTTTCTAGAACTGTCGTAGAACTCAATTACTTGTTTATTGGAACACGCGACAAAATGAAGATTAAATTGTTTCACTGAACCGATCTGACGAAGCCTGTACCAATTATATTAGTAATGTATTTTTTTTTATGCGATGCTTCACTTGACCGGTTTTTTGTCTGACCTTTTTAGCTCTTCATCCGCAAAAACGGGTTTAACAAGCAAAGCTTGGATGGCGTTATTTGTCTGAGCAGCTTTATTAGAGCCTTTCGCCTTACTGGTTTCTTAGTTTGCGATTACCGGAAGCCACAGAAGAGAGACAAAGAATCATGATGTGAAGGGCGCTTTCTAATCATAGAAGATTGACGCCCCGCAGTTACCCCCATTCAACCATCCCTTCCCCCCGTTCACGCTGCTCCATCTGTCGATCTATACTCCAATCTCCCGTCCACCTCTCCCAAACCGTTCTCCGTCTCTTGACCCACTCCGCTGACCGTCCTCTCCCCTAATTCTAGCTTCCCTTAGCCGCAGTTGGCTACTAACTAGGCAAACTACTTGAGGGTTGTTTGGAAGCATTTTGCCCGACGTTAGCCGGTTATGTTTTCAAAATTAGTAAACGATTTTTGAATACAGATCTGTAGTTTATGAATTTTGGTATCAGAATGCTACCACACTTCTGTCGATGGTGAGCAAGTGAGTATTCAATCGAACCTGAAGAGAGACAACCGGCTGTGATATACATTCCCTTGTTTTCTTTAAAAACGTCCGAACAAATCAAATGGTGTAAAATATTTGCGGCTGCCTGGTAGAGATGGACACTAAAAGTGGACCTTAAAGGTTCCAGAGTCATCCGTTTTACGCAAAATTATGATCTCATCCAAAACTGGAACTGGCCAGCAGATTTTGCATCCCAGGTCGAGATGTGCGCTCGAAATCGTCCTGGTCAAGACTTTACCAGACCGAAAGTGCCGCTGCTCAGAATCACGCGCCCTCGACAGTTTCTATGCACTCGAACAGAACTGCCTTTCTGACTCGAACCACCTGCGTTGGATTTCATCTCTGATCACACTCAAGTGCTCTCGACAGTTTCTCTGCGCTCGAAATGGCCTACTTTCTACATCAGACGTACTCACCTGCGCTGAAGTTAAATATTAATATTACTAATTTTGTTAATATTATTATTGTTTTTATTAGTATTATTATTTTTATTATTTTAAATAATCTTCTTTTATTCGTTATTATTATTACTGTTATTATTATTAATATTATTATTATTATTATTATTATTATTATTATTATCATTATTATTATTATTATTATTATTATTATTATTATTATTATTATTATTATTATTATTATTATTATTATTATTATTATTATTATTATTATCATTATTATTATTATTATCAAGTTACCGATTGTCCTTTCGGAAGGGAGAATCGCATAGCAAACCATTAGTCAGTTTTCTAGAACTGTCGTAGAACTCAATTACTTGTTTATTGGAACACGCGACAAAATGAAGATTAAATTGTGTCACTGAACCGATCTGACGAAGCCTGTACCAATTATAATAGTAATGTATTCTTTTTTATGCGATGCTTCACTTGACCGGTTTTTCGTCTGACCTTTTTAGCTCTTCATCCGCAAAAACGGGTTTAACAAGCAAAGCTTGGAAGGCGTTATTTGTCTGAGCAGCTTTATTAGAGCCTTTCGCCTTACTGTTTTCTTAGTTTGCGATTACCGGAAGCCACAGAAGAGAGACAAAGAATCATGATGTGAAGGGCGGTTTCTAATCATAGAAGATTGACGCCCCGCAGTTACCCCCATTCAACCATCCTTTCCCCCCGTTCACGCTGCTCCATCTGTCGATCTATACTCCAACCTCCCGTCCACCTCTCCCAAACCGTTCTCCGTCTATTGACCCACTCCGCTGACCGTCCTCTCCCCTAATTCTAGCTTCCCTAAGCCGCAGTTGGCTACCAACTAGGCAAACTACTTGAGGGTTGTTTGGAAGCATTTTGCCCGACGTTAGCCGGTTATGTTTTCAAAATTAGTATACGATTTTTGAATACAGATCTGTAGTTTATGAATTTTGGTATCAGAATGCTACCACACTTCTGTCGATGGTGAGCAAGTGAGTATTCAATCGAACCTGAAGAGAGACAACCGGCTGTGATATACATTCCCTTGTTTTCTTTAAAAACGTCCGAACAAATCAAATGGTGTAAAATATTTGCGGCTGCCTGGTAGAGATGGACACTAAAAGTGGACCTTAAAGGTTCCAGAGTCATCCGTTTTACGCAAAATTATGATCTCATCCAAAACTGGAACTGGCCAGCAGATTTTGCATCCCAGGTCGAGATGTGCGCTCGAAATCGTCCTGGTCAAGACTTTACCAGACCGAAAGTGCCGCTGCTCAGAATCACGCGCCCTCGACAGTTTCTATGCACTCGAACAGAACTGCCTTTCTGACTCGAACCACCTGCGTTGGATTTCATCTCTGATCACACTCAAGTGCTCTCGACAGTTTCTCTGCGCTCGAAATGGCCTACTTTCTACATCAGACGTACTCACCTGCGCTGAAGTTAAATATTAATATTACTAATTTTGTTAATATTATTATTGTTTTTATTAGTATTATTATTTTTATTATTTTAAATAATCTTCTTTTATTCGTTATTATTATTACTGTTATTATTATTAATATTATTATTATTATTATTATTATTATTATTATTATTATTATTATCATTATTATTATTATTATTATTATTATTATTATTATTATTATTATTATTATTATTATTATCATTATTATTATTATTATCAAGTTACCGATTGTCCTTTCGGAAGGGAGAATCGCATAGCAAACCATTAGTCAGTTTTCTAGAACTGTCGTAGAACTCAATTACTTGTTTATTGGAACACGCGACAAAATGAAGATTAAATTGTGTCACTGAACCGATCTGACGAAGCCTGTACCAATTATAATAGTAATGTATTCTTTTTTATGCGATGCTTCACTTGACCGGTTTTTCGTCTGACCTTTTTAGCTCTTCATCCGCAAAAACGGGTTTAACAAGCAAAGCTTGGAAGGCGTTATTTGTCTGAGCAGCTTTATTAGAGCCTTTCGCCTTACTGTTTTCTTAGTTTGCGATTACCGGAAGCCACAGAAGAGAGACAAAGAATCATGATGTGAAGGGCGGTTTCTAATCATAGAAGATTGACGCCCCGCAGTTACCCCCATTCAACCATCCTTTCCCCCCGTTCACGCTGCTCCATCTGTCGATCTATACTCCAACCTCCCGTCCACCTCTCCCAAACCGTTCTCCGTCTATTGACCCACTCCGCTGACCGTCCTCTCCCCTAATTCTAGCTTCCCTAAGCCGCAGTTGGCTACTAACTAGGCAAACTACTTGAGGGTTGTTTGGAAGCATTTTGCCCGACGTTAGCCGGTTATGTTTTCAAAATTAGTATACGATTTTTGAATACAGATCTGTAGTTTATGAATTTTGGTATCAGAATGCTACCACACTTCTGTCGATGGTGAGCAAGTGTAGAGATGGACACTAAAAGTCGACCTTAAAGGCTCCAGAGTCATCCGTTTTACGCAAAATTATGATCTCATCCAAAACTGGAACTGGCCAGCAGATTTTGCATCCCAGGTCGAGATGTGCGCTCGAAATCGTCCTGGTCAAGACTTTACCAGACCGAAAGTGCCGCTGCTCAGACTCACGCGCTCTCGACAGTTTCTATGCACTCGAACAGAACTGCCTTTCTGACTCGAACCACCTGCGTTGGATTTCATCTCTGATCACACTCAAGTGCTCTCGACAGTTTCTCTGCGCTCGAAATGGCCTACTTTCTATATCAGACGTACTCACCTGCGCTGAAGTTAAATATTAATATTACTAATTTTGTTAATATTATTATTGTTTTTAATAGTATTATTATTTTTTTTATTTTAAATAATCTTCTTTTATTCGTTATTATTATTACTGTTATTATTATTAATATTATTATTATTATTATTATTATTATTATTATTATTATCATTATTATTATTATTATTATTATTATTATTATTATTATTATTATTATTAGTATTATTATTATTATTATTATTATTATTATTATTAATATTATTATTATTATTATTATTATTATTATTATTATTATTATTGTTATTATTATTATTATTATTATTATTATTATTATTATTACTATTATTATTATTATTATTATTTTTATTATTATTATTATTATTATTATTATTATTATTTTTATTATTATTATTATTATTATTATTATTATTACTATTATTATTATTATTTTTTTTATTATTATTATTATTATTATTATTATTATTATTATTATTATTATTATTATTATTATTATTTTTATTATTATTATTATTATTATTATTATTATTAGTATTATTATTATTATTATTATTATTATTATTATTATTATTATTATTATTATTATTATTATTATTATTATTATTATTATTATTATTAGTATTATTATTATTATTATTATTATTATTATTATTATTATTATTATTATTATTATTATTATTATTATTATCATTATTATTATTCGTTTTGGTATGATCACTCCTTTTACTGTTATTCTCGAGTTCCATCCGGAAATAAAACACAATTGCGAGAGCTTTTTTCTGCTCAACCTGAGCGAGACCTTTTTTCTTGTGATCAACCAGAAAGCAAATGTATTTCTGATCAGGCCCATTTGCGTCCGAAATCATCTCTGACCAAACTCAGTTGCACTCAAAAAGCTCTCTGATAGGAAAATTCCGAGCGCAGAATTATCAATTATCTTGAGCTCGAACGGCTTATGATCAGAACCAATTGCGCTAGAACCGTTTATGACAAGACTCAGTTGCGTTCGAATTGTTTATGATCAGACCCAGTTGCTTGTAGTCGTTTACGATCAAATTTAAGCGCGCCCAGAAGCGGTTCTGATCAGACTCAATTTCGCTCAAAATTCTCTGATCAGAGAATTTTTTTTAATTGTAACCAAATATCTTAATTTTGCTATAATATCTTCATTTCGTAAAAAACTGATAATTGCAGTAAAATACTCAACTATGGAAGCGCCAATTGTGAAAGTATTGCTAAGGCAACAAAACCCAGCTATGGCAAAAATAATTTGTATTTTATACCATTAGTGCATATTTCGTACTCAATGGATTAACTTACACATCTTTCCAGAAGAAACGTCTTGATCTACAGTTAATTAAACTCCTCTAAAGGGGACCGGCAATTGCTATCAACTGGACCCCTTGGTTCTGATCAGAGTCATTGGGCTTTAGATGAGACTCTTATCGGAACACTGCACTTGGCATATTTCGCTCAAAATTGTTTCTGATCAGAGCCACTTGCGTTCGAACCATTTATGATCAGACTCAAAGGCCCTCGAATCCACCTCTGATCAGACTCGAGCGCGCTCAAATCCGTTTTTGACCAGACTCAAGTGCACTCGTACGCTCGAAATTTTTGCTCGAAATCGTTGCGCTCGAAATGGAACCAGGACAATTTCGAGCGCACACCTCGACCTGGGAAGGGATTGTTCAAAATTCATCCACCCACTTTGTAGCCGAGTCTAGTATCTCATCCAATTATGATTGACATCTCAAGGACTTTTGTATGTGCCGCATATATGAAGTCTTTACATGCAATTGCCAGCAATCTGTCTGAGTGGAGTTTTGGCATACAAGCTCTCAAATTTGTTCATTCAATTTTTGCTTGAAGCGCCCTCCCTTTCACATTGTATATAATCAGAGAAGTACATTCAAGCAATTTTTGATTGTTGCATCATCATTATTGACCATAAGAAAGCGGGGAGTGGAATTTTGGGTTGGACTAACGTGTTTTTTTTTCTATTGTTCAAACTTTGTTTTGTTAATGACGAAAAGTTTTTGCATACAATGTTTGTCAGGTTGATGATTATACAATAAAAAGCAGCAAAAACTTTTAACTTTTGAAGTACAGCAACCATTTTCAACTCTAGTTGCTTTATAAATTTAAACCAAAATATCATCATGCAGTCATATTTAAAGTAACTAATTGACACGTTAAAGTTAAAAATCTACGATAGTCACTTTTGAATGAAACGCTTTGATTAACAGAGACAAAAGAACTTTCATTTTTGGAATTTTGAGCCAAATTTTGGACGGTACGAGTGCTTCAAGCTCAAATAAATCTTACGTCAGAGAATTAAGTATTAAAATGAACTTTTCATCATTAATGAACGCACATTTGACTAAAAAAATTGTTGGTCAAATTCTGGTTGATTATTGTTGAACACATACAAGCTTACAGTCACAAAACACAAGCTCAAAATTAAAGAATAATTCAGCAAGAAGCAATTAAACTTACCGTAAACTGATATTGTGTTTGCAAATTTCTGAGTTGAATCAACTGATGGATTGGCACGTGATACGAAAGAAGAAAAAGCGAGGGGGAGGAGAGATTTTCCACGAGTGGCAAACAGGGACGACCCTTCTGACAGTCGGAGTAATTGTTTTCGCAATGATTGGAATTTGTGATTGCCAAGCTCAACCAAGCCCAAAGCCTGATGCTGCAACTACAGACTTAAGTGGAGGGGGAAACTTCCAATCAGGTGACGATGGAAAGGGTGAGATCACTAGCACTAATACCAGATAAAGATTGCACATGCAGTCCGCATCTTGAAAAAATTAAATTTTCGTAAGGCTATAATTTCTTGCGCTTGAAAGCCGAACGTTTCGACAATACGGATAAAAAACGAGGATTCTCGTCGCTTTAATTAAGTGAAACTAAAAACATGGAAAATCCTTTGTTTAAAATTAACGTGTTTAATAAATATGACTTAGATTCTTCAATAAATGGAGAAAGTGTGTATATGTGTGTGCCTGTGTGTTGTGTGTCTCTGTGTGTGTGTGTGTGTGTGTGTGTGTGTCTGTGTGTGTGTGTGTGTGTGTGTGTGTGTGTGTGTGTGTGTGTGTGTGTGTGTGTGTATGTATGTGTGTGTGTGCGTGTGTGTGGGTGGGTGTGTGTGCATGTGTGTGTGTGTGTGTGTGTGTGTGTGTGTGTTTTGGAATGGCGTATGAGTGGGGGAACGACTACTTAAACAACGGGGTTAGCACCATAGCTATCCTTCGCACATGAAGTGTTCTAACCTGTTGAATAACATTCTTATCAATGGGTTATGGGGGAAGAGAAGACAAGAACAATCAGTAGTAATGTGAAGTCCAAGATAGCTACTGTAAAAGTTTTGTTTCTCAATTCACAGCCACATTCGGAAATTGAAAAATAGATTTGTTAGACGTCTCTCCCCCCTTTTCCAGCGACCAACTTAACCAAAAAAACTTAGTCTAAGTCTTATAGAACTGAAATATCTAAGAAAAAATTCTTGGAAAATGTTGAAACTGACTATTCTTGTTTTAGGATCAGAGAGCTGCACTTAGTGGCCTCTCACTCTTTATAACTATTATTTGTTTTTGGAGCTCAAATTCCGACAAAGAAACGAACAAAGAGTTCCAAATAAGCTGAAAAAACTTTAGTTTTTACCTCAAACTAAAACAAAGGCTTCCAAACCGTTCTCAAATAAAACACGTAAACATTTTTCCTCTCCCAATACTATGAAGGAATTGGACAAAAATTAGTTCGATTAACTGGCGACTAGAACTTTATGTTGATTGATTGGAACCATTTTATGATGATTGTGATAACAATTTTTGTGAAAGTGAGCTTCGTCTTAATTTCCACCCTGGTGTCATAATTTCCACCCTAAAAAATTTCCATTCTGAAACTTTTCCACCCTAAAAAATGTCTTAATGTCCACCCCCAAAAGTGAAACAAATGTCTTAATTTCCACCCTAAAAAGAATTTATATAAGGGTTCTTTAATAACTGACCACTGTGTTATCGCACTCAGGTTATTTACAAATCAAAGAATTTGCATTTAATTGGTGCTGTAATTTTTTGTAAGCGGTGTTCACACATTTTTCCGATGACTCAGAGCTTTCAAATTGGGATAAATAGGTAAAAGCAAACGTCATCAAATGCATTGAAGTCCCTCAGTTTTTTCTAATAGTCATACAGGTGACCATTAAGGTGAAATTACTAAATTAGTACTACATTTAGGTTGAAAAGGTCACTTTCTGAAGTTTTTGTACAAAAATGGTTTTTTCTTGTCCGTTATTTAGATTTCTCTTACATTTGTCGTCAATTGATGTTGAATATTTTTATTAGTCGTTTTTTTTTTGCGAACCATATCTTCATTTCCTGCTAGTTTTTTTCGGACAAGTACTATTGATTTTGAAGTCTTAATTCTCAATAACATCAGCAAGTTATAATAATAATTTTATTTCTAGTTTTTTCCCTTTTTGTCTGTCTTCTCTAAAAAGTCGTGCCTGTTTGTCCTGCAAGTTGTGGCAGGAAAAATCACTGGAAAAAATATGCATCAAATGAATAAATCAAAATAGCAATGCAATTTCAACTTAATCAACTTTTTGAATTTTTTCTGTCTTTTATGTTTTCAGTTAAAGCCGTCAATAAAGTTATTTTAACTGGCTGATGGGGTCTTATGTACATTTTTAGTGATTTTGAATTTTTAGTTGAGTAACAACAAGAACATAGGGTGGACATTTTGCTAGACCTTTCATTTCATTTTTTGAACTTAATTTATGGTTAGCTAAATAGTTCATTTAGGTGGTCCCCAAAACGGTTTAAAGTATCCAATATAAACCTTTTTTTTATTTATTAAGATCAAAGACTAATGATTCTATAGCAATTTTCAAAGCAATAAAAGTTCACTATTTGATTGGAATAAAGTTTTGAACGAAGAAAAAAATACTCAATAATTCTTACTTTTTATGAATCTGCTGGGTAAGTTCTGAAAGAATTTCCATTTAAAGTTTTATGCTTTATCTAAATTATATATTGCACGAACAAAAAGTTTTAAGGTCAAAAATAAGAAAAATTTTCAAACCTCATTTTTTCCTCCAGAAATTAAAAGTTCTGAGAATTTATTTTCTACAAACAATTGATTCAGTTTTTAAAGAGTTTTTCAATGGTACCACTTTTTTATTTCTCCCCAAAAGATATCGATAGCCCAAAATTGACGGAATAAAAAAGTCAGCGGGGTAGTATAAATTTTCTAACCACCAAATAAATTTGGATGTTGAAACACATAGCAGACATTAAAAATCATGTTTGGGCAATGGTCTTTTCATGAATGTCTGATATTTTCATATCGAGCAAATACTTTTTAAAAACAAGTAGACCTGTGAGTTAAAGCTATAATTGTTATAATGCTTATAATGCTTTTCGAATGCAACTCGAAAAAACAAACTGGTCGCCAGTTTTTCTTTTCCGGAGATGTGAATGTTCTTTGGAAATCTAGTTTATTTCAGAGAAATAATCCCAATACAGCCATCAAAGCCAAATTTGAAGCGTAATTTTGATCATAATGTGGGCATTTTTGCAGAAGACAACTTGTGCATAAAAAGGCAAAGACCAATTTGGGTCGTGGATAGGGGTTAAGATCAAGCAGGCCAAAAATCAGTTAGAAGTCAGACGAGCAAAGATTCAAGTTCTCTTCTTTTTTCTTTTCATTTTGTTGCAAAAGCTAAAGGTGCGCACAAAAGTCTTGATATTCTCACACACGTCCTTGGTAGAATATGATTTTGGTTACAGAGCTAGACCTGTGTAACCTTCAACTGAGTGGAAAATAACTGTTTTTCAGAAGACCAGTTACTGCCCACTGATTCGGCAGACCCGATAGCCCAAGCGGGCAACGGAGATGGGAACTATTACCCGGGCAGTGGCTACTATCCATCCGGAGGTGGATACGAGCCTCATGAAGGCGGATATCCCACTGGCTCCGGGTACTATCCCACAGACGGAGGGAACTACCCGTCAGACGGAGGTGATCATCACGCTGGTGGTGGATACGATCACGACGATGATGATGATGACCTGGAAGACGAACTGGCCGACAGTTTGACCTCTATTGCGGAAGCAATTGTGCTGATGAGCAAAGTACACCCCAATTCCCTGAAACATTTCCACCCCAGCAAGTGCCAGGACTCCTACTACCCTGCACAGAACAACGACCACGGATACAATGGTGATGGTGATGGTGACCGCCCCACATACGCGTGAGGAATATTTTTCTGTTTGCGACAGACGAACGTTGAAAATAAACCTGTTCTCCCTCCTCCCCCCCCCCCCCCCCGCGCCACCCCGCGCTTTTTAAGACCCCCCCCCCCCCGTTCTCCATAAGACGTTACCAGGTACAAAAATAATACAAGCTCCTAGGAAGCATAAAAGTAATTTCCAATGCCATAAGCAGATCTGAAAATGGTTCATCAAATACATCAGTGCTACCAGATTTATAATCATCATTTTCGGACTGTTTCGCTCCCCTTTGAACAATTTTGTGCCCCCCTCCCCCAGCTTAGTGGGTGCACATTATTTGCACCCCCCCCCCCACCATCAGACGCACGTGCCATGTTTTTACATAACGATTTACTATGTAATGACACGTGCTTTGTAACGGAGAGAGTGGGCTAGTCAAATTAGAGATAACACTAGCCATCACAGTTATTATATATCAAAAGGGAGTGAAAAAGCAAGCAAAATTGTAAGTGGTCACAATCTACGGGAGGCCACATGGCAAGTATAGTATAAGTATAGAAAAATGTCTGACCGGGATAAAGAAAAAGGCATTCAAACTTACAAGCATCGATTTGAATGCCTGTTTCTTTATCCGGGCCAGATATTTTTTCCTTATAAATAAGAGTGAACAAATTAACGACTTTTTAAACTATGGCATAAGAACTGCAATTGCTCTAAACGATGATAGAGCGAAAGGAAAATAACCAAGCAATGTAAATATCAAAGGCAGTCTCAAAAACTGCTAACCAATTCAATTGAGTTTGAAAGTGGTGAGGAATCCCTGCTCCACTTTTTATCCCCAAGATTTTATTATTGACGTTTTTGATATTTTGCGCTAGATTTGAGCAAAGACATTAGTCAACTGGCCCTGCGATAAAAACTGCTGCATAACTTGCGGCTGTAATCGCAATGAGAGTTGGTTAAAACCATTACCAAACGCCTCAGAGTTTCATAACTTCTCGATGGAGATAATAACCCTGTGGTAATATTCATATATTCATTGAAGGTATCGTGTTACGGTTGTTGATGTCTTTGACAATCTTGAAAAGCATTTAGAGATAGAACAGTTTTAAATTGTCAGCAGATAGGCAAATGAGTTTTAAGTAGACCATAAAAAAATAAAAAATTTTTTCCAAAGCAATTGGGTTTGACAAAAAAATAATTGAAAGCATAGCATCAAACTTTATGTTGATGATATTGACACGACGATTTGCCGAAAATAGAAACGTTTTCGCCTATCCGAAAGAAAATACGTAATACCACTAATAGATGCAAGAGCAAAAGGGAAAAAAGTTCAAACAAATCATATTCTCGCTGAATTCAAACTTAGTTTGTGCTTAATTTGTCACAAAAAACCTACAATTTCGGCCAGCCCTAACATCGTAATAATAATGCAATGAAAATTGATTGGTACAATAATCCACGTAGACCCATTTATTGCATTTGAAACAATTCAAAAAACGGTATTGTGGCATGATAGATTGTGTGAACTGCAAGGTTAAGTTGGATTGTTGGCCCTTGACTGTTTTTGCTTCGGCATTTTTCTTTAGAATTTTGGCGGAAGGATTTTTACTACTACACTCGTATTGCAATCGGTGAAACATCTGATACTAGTAAAACTGCCCCTGGTTTTAGAATAGGTGGGTAAAGGAAGAGGCGGAATGCTTTTTTAAACCAATCGTTCAACTTTAGCAAGATGCTTTCAGAAGATTTCTCTCCTCGCTTGTTAAAAATTTTTCTTCATCTCTTTGTAGCTACTCCACTCCAAAAGCGCACTTCCACCCAAAAAGAAAAACCTATTTTCCGCAGATGAACTACACGCAAAAAACGGTGGTATAAACTCTGATAATATCCAAAAACAATCAGTAGTTCGAGGATTGTATTCGTCATCTATTCAATTTATATAAATCTACGTATAGCTATAACAAAGCAACATTATTTGGTTACAGCTATAAGGCTCGGGGCTATACGCGGGTTTCTCGTGTGACGTTATGGACGTTAAAATCGGTTCATAATCGGTCCACAATCGTCCATAGAAACCAAAAATATTAAGCCGAAAACAACCTTAGTTAGTACATATCGTGATT
The DNA here is from genome assembly GCF_964194025.1 of Convolutriloba macropyga. Classification (NCBI taxonomy): domain Eukaryota; kingdom Metazoa; phylum Xenacoelomorpha; order Acoela; family Convolutidae; genus Convolutriloba; species Convolutriloba macropyga. Next base: position 38,929,348 of record NC_134470.1, on the reverse strand, counting down.
ATATTTACTTCATATTAGGTTAAACCGAGTTTTTGCGACGTTTCTACGTATTATATTCTTACTTTAAATGAAGCGTAGAAATACTCAATTCTGATTGGATAATATTATCACGATTATTTACTCCTTAACATCTTCCCGCCCCGAAGATGTTGGGAAAACTGGTACAAGTTTTACAAGGGGCACACGAGTGAACCGGACGGTTTACGTAAAACGATGGAGCGAGCAACGTTGTCGGAGCCGTAACGGAGTTTCAAAATCCGAGCGGTAGGTTAGTTTCCCCTAGGGTTGGTTTCCTCAACTACCCATACCAAGTCACCGGTCTTAAGGTGTTATTCGGCACGCGTCTGCCAATTAGAATGTCGGTTCAATGTCGGTACCTACTCTCTGATCCAACTTGACCAAACAGCATTAGCATAGGACTGCGCACCGGCATAGCGTTTGCGATGATCAAATTCAGTATCACCAACAAGAAACGGGATGCCGGTAGAAAATTCTCCCAACAGAAAGTGCGCCAAAGCGTTCAAAGGGTTGGAATTGGCGCTTATGGGCGTTAACGGACGCGAATTAAGAGCACGCTCCATGGGAGAAAAGATAGTTTGCAGCGTCTCATCCGTGAGGCGACTGGTACCAAGGATAGTATAGTGGTTTTTTTTTTACTAATCTATGCCCTTGCTGAAATTCTTTCAGAATCACACGTCTGTTGCTACTGCACTATCCCACAAAAGTTTTAATTTTTGTCCAATGCAATATATGTGTCCCATGTGAGAGATCTGAAGTGTCCAATAGCGTCTAATTCAGTACCCAATTAGCTCTTAAGAAGACCCTCCTGTTTATTTGCTGAAGTTATTGTTGTTTTTAGCTGTCAAAACGGTGCCTTATTTCAAACCAGGTAGTCGTTAATCGATAAAAAAGATCTCACGATAAACTTCAGTGAATTCAAATTGAATTCTGTTGGTGTTAATTTCTCGTTTTTATCAAGTCACTGTTTTTTTATCAAGCGTCTTGAGTTAACTGAGTTAAAGATACACTTATTTTCCATCTGTATGCCATAACGGATATCTTTGATCAAAGTCGCTCGCAAGTCAGCCCGCGTTTAAGTAGAATATAATTGCAGAGTCGCAAGTTCTGTCAGATCGCAAGAGAAGAAACTGCGTGGAGTAAATTGGGGCAGGGTGACCCGGGTCGAGGTGTCACCGCTAAAAGTCGCTAAAAGATGGAAGATTTGCGGTGAATTTGAGTAAAAGTGTAAGACTTGCGTTCAATGCGATGAATGCGGTGAAAAAAAACCTTTAAGCGGTGAAAAATTTTTTTCAGCGCTTAAGCGGTGAAAGCAAATTTTTCATCGCTACAAGCAGGATGCGGTGAAAAAAAAATTCACCGCTAACAGCAGAATGCGGTGATAAAAAATTTTTCACCGCTAAAATCGCAAATCTTACAAATATTCACCGCGCTAATTTCAACGCTTATCTTATATTCACAGGAAATATCATTGAAGTTAGTGACAGATGGCGCAGTGGATTACGAAGTTGGTGACAAGCATGAGGTAGAGGTTCGAACCTTTGTACGGCAGTTTCTTTTTTGTAAGATTTCGGGTGAATGCCGTGAAAAAAAAATTTTTCACCGCAAAATTCAACGCAATTCTTAAAAAAAATCACCGCTTTCAGCGCATTCAACGCTAAAAGATGCGGACGCTTTGCGGTGAAAAAAGTTTATTTTCACCGCTATTCACCGCTAATCTTATATTATTTTTTGACAAAACCTCGACCCGGGGAATTTGCCGTGTTGTGTCGCAAATTTATTAAATAAAAGCTGGCACCAACAATATAGAGTTTCAATTATTTGATCAGTGCTAATTAAAATACCATGGATCCCAAATGTGACAAATTTGGATCCATAATTAAGACAACATGCATCCCAACTTGGTAATCTCAAGATGGGCTATTTTGTAGTGTAGCTAATATACTAAGATAGGGATGGTTTTGTTTCGATTAACAGAACGTGACAGAGAGGTTATTTTGATGCTTCCAAGATACAATCTTTTCATCGAATAGAAATCTTCGTTAAAATCAAACAACAGTATCCGCTAATTTTATAAATTTAAGGATAATTTTGTATTTTCCAATATTGTCATTGCTTCATGCATTATGTTTTCAGTATCGGCTTTGAAAATTAATCCTAACTAACTGGTCCTTAATATTTCAGCAGCTTCTGAGTGCGCTTTTTGAGCAACAAAATTTGTAAATAAAAATAACAAAACATTAACAAAAAATATGGGACGGACATAGTCTTTTAACATTTTCAGTACACTTTGTGAAGTACTAAGAAAAATGTATTTACAACGTTGAGTAAATGACCCATGCTGGCTATTTTTAGTTTCTCTTGAACAATGTTCATAGCAACTATTGTAAACGTGTTGGCCTTTTTATGCAATTTTTTCTCTTGACCAATTTTGCGTTTTTCTTCTAGAACATTTTTTGACTTCTCAAGTGACTTTTTCACGCTCTTGTTCTTCGTTTTTGAGTGATTGAGTGATCTCTATTGCTCTCGCTCTGAATTAAAGCTTGTTGCTAAAATAAAATCGGTTGCTGCATAGTAACAACAAGGGACCGATAGGCAAGTGGGCAGTGCATCTGATTGTGGATGGGTAGGTCAATGGTTCGAATCCCGGTTGGCTTAACTGTTTTTTCATCCGCCTGTTGCTCGAGGGCAATTCTTCCGACATTAGTCGATTTTTGTTTTCAAAGCAGAACGCTTGTTATAGCTTGTTTTTATGAATCAAGAACTGCTCAATTGATTTCAGGAACGTGATGTTTGGGAAACAAATAGATGAATTAACTACTGTAATAGTTGAGAACGACTGTAATTGCGAAAAAGCTGCTCGAAAAAAAGAAAAAGCGTGTCAAAAAGAAAAATTTTATTGTTATAGTCCTTATTGCCATGATAGTGGAATAGCAGTTCTTTGAAATGAAGGCTTTCAACCTTATTACGTATTTCAATTTCGGGTGGTGGAACGCCATCGCATGAGAAAATCTTTTCTGCATTTCCAAGTTGATATTGCATAGAAAAAAAGTTTGTCGGCTTTATGAGGTTTTGCATTATGTGTTTTTAGGTATTCCCGTCTGTAAAATGACGTGCAAAATTGAAATAGAATCTGAACTTTTAAACTAAATTTTTGAGAACGGTTTTATCCGCTATATTGTGGAAAACAATGGCATTAGTTGTTACACATTTAGTCCATAAACTAATCGTTCAGCTTGTATTCGCTTGTATTCATCAAATAACTCTCGGTTTTCTTGACTACTTCCTGGACCGTAAATGCTAGAAAAAGTGCTGATTTATGTTGGCTAGGCTTACTGTTTGATGAAAGATAAGCAAAAAAATATATGGATGGGCATGGCCTTTAATATTTACAACCGATGTTAATACATGGCTACATGAAAAGCATTATATTTTTTATGAAGAACTTCTCGGAATTACTAATGAAGACCGGAATCAACTAGGTAATTGGTAAGTGAACGAAACAAGAATACACAGTTGATCTGCTCCTATTAATTAATGGCTTTTTATTAGAACTTTGTTCTTCAATGTTAAAATTTGAGAAAATCAAAGTAAATTCACTTTTCAATGAGTTACAGTTAATTTAAGGCTGTAAAATCACTGATGGTTTACAAATGATTTACAGCAACAACACGCAATGACCAGTTAAATATACTGTTTAAGTACCAACTTTCAATACACACTCTAGATTAATTTAAAAGGAGAGAAAGTTGTCAGATTTCAAACGTTTTTTTTGTATATTTCAAGCTCTTTGTTTGCGGCTAGTCACGTGGTTTTACATGTCAAAACTGTATCTCCGATTGGTTGTAGCGTTATGGCGTTCAGTTCATTTGTTTCCTCATTTGGGAAGCGCTTTCTTATTAGCATACATTTTTTAAAATCTCTTTCTCATCTATCTGTTACGCAACTTTGAGGTGTATATAGAGGCCTTTAAATATTATAGTCACCGATTTTGAGGACATCAATGCTACTTTCAAGTCCACTATATCACAGGCTTTTGGCCTCGTTGAACATATTAATTTTAATTTTGTCCAGATGTTGCAAGAAGAAAAATCTCATATAACATTGCCAGTCTCTTCAAAGGATCGAAAAACTTGAATTTATGAGTTCAATCGAGTGCGAACTTCAGCAAATTTAACTGTTAAGTTATTAATTTGCTGGGCTTCTTTGCAACCATTTGATTCTGTGATATTCCACGTGATAAGCTCTTCTTGTAGCTTTTAATTTTGTACTTAACGCTGCCTTACAAAAGTGAGCTTCGGTTCAAAAACAAAAACTAAGTGCAATACTCGGTTTATTCGTTCGTCATACGAGTCAAAATATTGGTTTTTTTTGTTTCATTAGAGCGCTGAGCTGATTCGTTTGGCCGCATTAGGAACTACAGTTTTTGCAGTCGGTTCACCGATAAAATACATGCAACTCATTCTTAAAAGGTGATGAATTCAGTTTATTTCGCAGTTTTGATGAAAAAATTAAAGCAATTCAATTCTTGCTGATAGAAAATAGAGAGCTAGGAGGGGGAACAGTGGGTTTAATTGTTTTTTCACCCGCCTGTTGCTCGAGAGCAATTCTTCCGACATTAGTCGATTTATGTTTTCAAAGCAGAACGCTTGTTATAGCTTGTTTTTATGAATCAAGAACTGCTCAATTGACTTCAAGAACGTTATGTTTGGGAAACAAATAGATGAATCAACTACTGTAATAGTTGAGAACGACTATATTTGAGAAAAAGCTGCTCGAAAACAGAAAAAGCGTGTCAAACAGAAAAAGTTTTTTTTTGTTATAGTCCTTATTGCCATGATAGTGGAATAGCACTTCTTTGAAATGAAGGCTTTCAACCTTATTACGTATTTCAATTTCGGGTGGTGGAACGCCATCGCATGAGAAAATCTTTTCTGCACTTCCAAATTGATATTGCATAGAAAAAAAATTTGTCGGCTTTATGAGGTTTTGCATTATGTGTTTTTAGGTATTCCCGTCTGTAAAATGACGTGCAAAATCGAAATAGAATCTGAACTTTTAAACTAAATTTTTGAGAACGGTTTTATCCGCTATATTGTGGAAAACAATGGCATTAGTTGTTACACATTTGGTCCATAAACTAATCGTTCAGCTTGTATTCGCTTGTATTCATCAAATAATTCTCGGTTTTCTTGACTACCTCCTGGACCGTAAATGCTAGAAAAAATGCTGATTTATGTTGAATAGGCTTACTGTTTGATGAAAGATAAGCAATAAAAATATATGTATGGGCGTGGCCTTTAAAATTTTCACCCAATGTTAATACATGGCTATATGAAAAGCATTATATTTTTTATGAACAAATTCTCGGATTTACAATTAAGAAACCGGAATCAGCTAGGTAATTGATAAGTGAACGGAACAAGTATACACAGTCGATCTGCTTCTATTAATTATACGCTTTTCATTAAAACTTTGTTCTTCAATGTTAAAATTTGAGAATCTCAAAGTAAATTCTCTTTTCAATTAGTTAATGTTAAGTTAAGGCCGTAAAATCACTGATGTTTTACAAATGATTTACAGCAACAACACGCAATGACCAAATAAGTATACTGTTTAAGTACCAACTTTCAATACACACTTAATTTAAAAGGAGAGAAATTGGTCAGGTTTCAAATGTTTTTTTTGTAGTTTTCAAGCTCTTTGTATGCGGCTAGTCATGTGGTTTTATATGTCAAAATTGTATCTCCGATTGGTTGTAGCGTTACGGCGTTCAGTTCAGTTGTTTACTCATTTGAGAAGCGCTTTCTTATTAGCTTGCATTTTGTAAAATCTCTTTCTCATCTATCTGTTCCGCTACTTTGAGGTGTATATAGTGTCCTTTAAATATTATAGTCACAATTTTTGAGGACATCAATTCTACTTTCTAGTACACTATATCATAAGCTTTTGGCCTCGTTGAACATCTAATTTTAATTTTGTCCAGATGTTGCAAGAAGAAACATCTCATATAACATTGCCATTCTCTTCGAAGGGTTGAAAAACTTGAGTTTATGAGTTCAATCGAGTGCGAACTTCAGCAAATTTAACTGTTAAGTTATTGATTTGCTGGGCTTCTTTGCAACCATTTGATTCTGTGATATTCCACGTGATAAGCTCTTCTTGTAGCTTTTAATTTTGTACTTAACGCTGCCTTACAAAAGTGAGCTTCGGTTCAAAAACAAAGACTGCATGCAATACTCGGTTTATTCGTTCGTCATACGAGTCAAAATAGTGGTTTTGTTGTTTCATTAGACCGCTGAGCTGATTTCGGCCACATTGAGAACTACAGTTTTTGCAGTGAGTTCACCGATAATATACGCCCAACTCATTCTTGAAAGGTGATGAATTCAGTTTAATTCGCAGTTTTGATGACAAAATAAAAGCATTTCAATTCGGATCTTTTCTGCTAGCGCCCCCCCAGCCTTATATAGCCGATAAATTTTGCACCCCCAAAATCTAAGTTTTCGCGAATTATAAGAGCGATATTTGAATTTCATTGAAACAATAGTGTCTAGGTAGATTGAAGGCACTTTTAGAATAGTTTCCTTTAAAAAGTTTTAAAAATTCAAGCTCTATAGTAGCCGATAACACCAAAAATGATCTAATACAGAAATTTTTATTGATGCTTACGTTATATGCAACAAATTTTGGTTGAATACGTAATACTTTCAAACCATAGCTGTGCTAGCTTTTAGTAAATGCATATTGCTCATATATGTTCACGTATAAGATTACTTAGCTTTAACAATATGTTTACACATTTATAAATGGGGGTGCCTAACTAAGCGGGGGGGCGCTAGCAGAAAAGATCCTTCAATTCTTGTTGATAGAAAATAGAGAGCTAGGAGGGGGAACAGCTCAAAGTAAACATTGCATAACAAAACTCACTTGGCCATTTTCTGGGTTTACCGATCAAACAGCGTATTATTTAGTTCCGATTGTTTCCGACCGGAAAAACAGTTTTGAAAAAAATAGTATCTTATTTTGGATCCATTCAGATTCTATTAGAGCAACTCTTTGCTCGTTATGTTGATTCAATGTCAACACCATTATAGTGAGAGTAAAGTTTGGGACCTTTGCGGGTTACGACCCCCACAATCTCTTAATTGATTACAATACTGTGCTCTCCACTGAGCCAACATGTCCACATTGAGAGAGTCTTACTATGCTCTCTTATATTGAGCTATCATTTCAAGCTCCATCTTATGATCACAGCTTACTTACTAGAGTGTGTACTCTAACAGTTTCGCCACCCAGTCTCTTTTAAGCCCCCTTACTATTTATGTTGTTATATAGCACGTTACCATGTAAAAACAGGACGGGCGCCTAGGGGGCGTAAAAGTTTTAGGCTCACTAAGCTCCGGGGGGGGGGGAACAGAATAGATAGAATATATATATATATTTTTTTAATTTTAGGGCAAGCAAATAAACTGCATCTGTTTTAGATACAGAAGAGAAAGGCGACAGGCTTCGGGTGACAATGAAAACAAATATGAAAATTTCCATTTGGAGACGGAATATGGGTGGTACCAGATCTGGGGCCATGGCCACTACGCAACTGGATCCTTGGGGCTCTTTTGGCATCAAGGATATGGAAGCTGCAATATTTCAGCTTACGGGAATTACAGTATTATGGTGTACGGGAATTTTACTTGGTCAAACGGAACAGGATTTGAAAGCGGAGTTTCTGAATATTTTGCACGGAACGAGTTGGACAGTTACTTTATTCTGAATGTAACTGATGGCTGGTACAATGTCAGTGGTACAGGAGGAGTTGATGCTCGTGGAACTGGTGACTACTTCATCCAAGCTTATGGGGGCTACTGGGTAAAGGGATCTGGAGGGTTTGATAACAGTACTTCTTGGCAGAATACTGATGACGACCACGATGATGATGATGATCTTCTCATGGTCAAGCCTGAGTACCATTTGCAGGGAGACTCTGCAGGTGCCGACATAACAGGAAATGGTACCTACAACTGTTCTGGATATGGCAGTTTCTTTATCTGGGGATATGGAGATCTTGAATTGAGCGGCTATGGAGAATATCTTCTTGAGGCGAGCGGGAGTTGCTCAATTCAAGACCAATACGGTACAACAGTTGAGGATATAGGTGGACTTTGCCACTCTGCCAGCGATTGGGGTAATTTCAATTTGAGCGCTACGGGAGGGTTCTACAACGTCACTATTTGGGATGGTGGAGTCAATGTGTGCATTGCTCAATACGGGTACTACAACATCTCTTTAAAAGGCAGTATCGCAATTCAAGGAGATGGAGCCGAGGAGACCTCGATCGCATGGACTGACAAGGTGATTGAGTTCAAGGACCTACCCGATGAATACTGGAAGCCAATTGAAGAGGACGGTACAGGCTACTACTACGTCCAAACTACAGACCAGGGTGCAGCATACATCCTGGGTAACGGGAACATTGACTGTGGAAATGGGCACGGAAACTTTACCCATTCAGGAGACGGAATGTTTTCAACTTCGGGTTACGGACAGTTTCATTTCGAAGGCAATGGCTCTTATGTCATTCAAACAGATTGGTTCGGAAAACAAGAAAGCCCCTGGGGCGAATTCCAGGTCTACGCTGAAAGCGGCTACTACTTCGTCAACATCTCTTATGGACATTACGAGATCTCAACTTCAGGAGACAAATACAGTTGCTACGGACGGAGTACTAACCATTATTCATTGTACGCTCAGGGGCGAATTGACGTGTGGGGAAGTGGACTCGATACAGAGAACAGTCACAAGTGGGAAATGGATAAGGACGATGATGATGATGATGATGACGATGATGATAAAGATGGGCGCGACAAAATGGAGTCTTCGTCTGTTCGATTTGAAGGCTCATATCAGCTCAGTGTTGAAGTGGGTGGGTACAGAATTGAAGGCGAGGGAGATTTTGAGAACACATACAGCGAGGGCAACTTCACTTATATCGGGAGCTCGGGAAACTTCAGCATATCATCAGACGCTGAATGGTACTATGTTTACGCTGACGAACCCTGCTATTATCAGTCAGATGATCCCAGCATCCAAGTCATAGATTCCGGACCCTGTCAACAGAGCGGGTCTGGCTGGTTCTACCTCAGTGCAGCGGGTTCTTGGTACAGTGTCGAAGTGCATCAAGGCAGGGTATATGACGCACGCTCTACTGGGTATAATTACTACAACATCACAGCCACCGGAATGTACAACGTATCTGGCTCCGGCGCATGGGATCACAGTACCGCTTGGGACAACAAGACCAAAGTTTTGACCAAACAAGAACACAGATCAGAGTCAACAAAAATTTATGAGAACTTCCAGTTGGAATCGTACGGTGAAAAAGGGTTCGAAATCCATGGTGAAGATGGGTCCTATAGTTGTGGACAAGGAGAAGGATTTTTCGCATTCCAGGGCGACAATGGGAACCTGTCAATCAGTGGACATGGTAAATACATGGTGAGTGGGTCTGGAGATGTAACAGGAAGCTCTAGCATGTATGGCTGGTCTGAAATGTTTGACCAATCGTACTTGATTGCTGGCAATGGTGATTATTCATTCACCGTCAGTAAGGGAGCCTTCTATGTTGCAGTTTGGGGCACAAAATACTACTGCAATGCACAAGTACCGGATAGCGATTTTTCGCTTTACGGGGTGGGCGAGTACAGCGTGACTGGCAAAGGTGCGCATCCGGACAGGAGCTCCCATTGGGTTGTTGAAGAAGATGATGACGGTGACAAAGGACCTTTTGATGGCCACCTCAAAAACGTCACCGCTTACCACCAAGTGAGTGAAAACTTCAAGTTGGACATTCACAACGGTGGATACAAAATCGAAGGGGAAGGAACCTACAGCGGATACGGGGAAGGCAACTTCACATTTGCGGGTAACTACTCGGCCTTCAAAATATCCGGGTATGGATATTATAATGTGTACGCTACATCTCCTTGTAATTTAACGTCCGATGACACCCCGGTCTCATATGAAGGGAGTTCAAACAGTCCGTGCCAGGAATCAGGGTTCGGTTGGTTTGAAGTATTTGCGTCTGGAATCAACTACGAAGTTTCAGTTACGTACGGCAACGTGAACTACGTTTACGCAGAAAGCTACACTTATTTCTTGAAAGGCTCTGGAAAATTTAAACTCAACGGAACGGGAGCTTATAGTGATGAAAGCACGTTTTGGGACCACGAAACAGCAAGGATGATGGACGATGGCCGGGACAATGTCAAACAAGTGCCCGAGGAGTTTGAGTTGGAACCCCAAAACATGGGCGGCTACGAGATTCACGGCAATACCGGATACTTCTCCTGTGAAAAAGGGGAAGGAATGTTCAAGTTCGCAGGTGATGGTACTCTTACAACATACGGACAGGGAAAATATGTGATCAGTGGTTATGGAAGCTATTCGGCAGATACCACCACGTACGGTTACATGGAAAGTTACGATGACACCACATGGCAGCTAGCTGGAAATGGTTCATACAGTTTCAGTACTTATTCTGGTTATTACAATTTAACCGTTTGGGGACACAACGACTACTGCTACGGATACGGTTCCTATTACTTCCTGTACGGACTGGGAGAATTTGACATAAAAGGAACTGGCGCAGACCCACAAATCAGCGAGCACTGGCGCTTTGATGATGGTCCATACCCACCCCCAGATGGTGACGATGATGACGACGACATTGATTGGAAAGACAGTGACATCTGTGAATTGAGCGAAGACGAACAATGGGCCGCGTACCATTTGATTAACAACCAGAAAAAGACCCTTAGCCAGTTGCTAGAATACTTTTCAGGACTTGCAGAGGAAACGTTTGAAGATATGTGCTCCGATGACCATGACAAACCAGATGAACAGATGTGGGCATGCTCCATTATCAAAGCATTTGTGAATTCCGACGGAAGAGGCGACGGCGACGATGAACGTCCTCCGAAATGCTCTGTTTTTGACATCATGGGTGTTCTCATGCATCCAGATTCATACCTGTCCCTTCTAGATGAAAGCGTAGAGTCGTGCAGCTCAGACAACCCAGACATCTCAGTCAGCGACAACGAGTATTGCAAGTCCGTCATGCTACAAGAAGATGTGGCTAGGACTTTTGGAGCACTGCTCAAGACCATTGATGAGGATGGCCTCTCAACAATCATGTTTGACGATAAACTAGTCTGTCCTTCTGAGGAGAACAAGAACTACTGCAACTACAAGAAATACCTTGACAGAGCCCTGAATGTTGGGGAACTGACAAGTTTCACCAACGAGGACATTGGCGATTTCTTTGAGTTCCTGTTCGACATCGCGACCGGCAATGAAGAATGCCCTGATTATTTCAAGGAGCTGTGCGAAAGTGAGTGGTATGGCCCGTTCAAAACGGTAGTCAAGCTTGCGGATGGTCTCTTTTCATTGCTTGAAGACTTCATGGACGATGATGAACCCAATGAGCCAGATTTGTATAGACGTCAAGCACCCACAACTGTCGAAGAGAAGTCAAACGTTGTCATGTTCTTCGAGAAACTTGAAGACTTGCTCAATATAGTTTCGGAGGGTGGCGCCGTAATGCAGGTTCTCAGTTCTGTCGAAATGCTCGGCATTCTCGGAGATTACGACGACGCTCGAACATTCTGCGCCCAATATCCATACTGGTACGATTACAGAATGTGTACTTTGAACAACGTCGAAGTTCAAAACTCAATTTTTGGCATGCTCGATACTGTTTGGAATCGAAACAACGCAAAGATGCTGTCATCTATTGCAGCCATGATGACAGACTACAGATCCATCCGGTTTGTTGTCGACAACGAATATGAAATGAGTGATGACCAAATTTGCTCTATGGTAGATTTGAACTGGCACGACTCCAATGGAGATCCGATTCCCAATACCATTCAGGAATTATGCAATGACGACCATCGCCAATCAGTTGCGAGTTCCACTTCAATTGTACGAACTATGGGCAAGTCAGTATCGGCAATGGGTCCAATGTTCTGTCCCGCATTCTCGGATCTGGAATGGCTGGATCCGTATTTGAAAGATTCCTTCAATGAGAGCATGGTCGAAGTCGTCCGTGAAGTATTAAACATGGAGATGCAATGTATGTCCGACAACCTCGACATTAGAGATCTTTTTGACATTGACAAGCTGTTAGATGACCATGAATTGAAGGACTTCGTATGTGGAGGAAACGGATCTTCCCATAACGGTAACACAGGAAAACTGTACGGCGAAGATGATGATGACGACGACGATGACGATTCCCTTGAAATGATAACCCGGTTTGTGATAATTGGCCTGCTGGTTATAATTCTCATTGTGATGCTAATGATTCTGTACATCCAGTTCCGTATAATCCGTCAAATGGGCAAACAGTCCAAATCATCGCAGCAAGAAGAAACTGGCACTAGTCACCTTTCAGCGAACCTTGCGGACAACCATCCAGGTTAGAATTTGGGACATCATGAGCAAGAAAAATTAACAGCTGATTGAAGTTTAAGCAATCATAAATTATGACACGCCTGCTAAAGGACCATAAGGTAGCGCGCTTTTAAGATTTGGATGAACAAGATTTGGATCGTTTCCTTTTGTGTCCCAGTACGTTTTGCTCCCCCCGAGCATGTGTTATTACACGGTAAATCATTATCTAATAAGATGGCACGTGCTTCGGGGGGTGCAAATAATATGCACCCTCTAAGCTTGGGGAGGGACACAAACGGAAAAGATATTAAAGTTTACATTGTCTATCGCCAAAGAAATTTAAATGAACTCTGAAACTTCTGTGACGTCTCAAGAGAATTTACATATCCCTTGTTATGTCTTTGTATTAACATAACTTCGGGAAATTCAATTTTGACAATTCAAAGGATTTGAATTGCTTTGGTGCGCTTTTTTAAAATTCCTTTTTGGGGTGACAATTCATCAAAGTGCTTTTTAAAGTGAAGTGAGAAAATGTTGTTTAAACGGATATTCACTTTTTGAGAGCCAGCTTTTTTGTTCACGTGTGGCAATTTGATTTCTGTTTCCGTTGCTTTTCTCTTGCTTATCTGTGCGAATACATTTGAAAAGCAATTTGCACGTTCTAATAATGCGTGGTTTTTGTGGTTGCTTAGAACTCCCAAAAGGAAAACTAATAGCTTTTAATGACTTTGACGTTATTTGTCTTCATCAATTAGTGATTTTTTTTGTGACTTCGCCTGTTTTGTAGTTCCTTTTGCTGTTTAGCTATTAAATCTCGCCAATGACAAGTCTCAATGGTTCTCAATGACGCATGCTAAACTCAGTTGGAGTTTTAGTTGAAATTACTGGTTTTAAAGACTTTGACGCTAGCTGTTTTCGAAAATATCTCCATTTTTTGTAGTTTTTAATTGCTCTCCAGCAAAATTTGAGGCAATATTGTCAACGTTTTGGCCTTTTTTATGAAACATTTTTTGCTTGACAGACTTTGCGCTTTTGTTCTAGAACATTCTTTGACTTCTCAAGTGACTTTTCCAAGCCTTACTTCTTCAGTTTGAGTGATTTCCAGTGCTCTCCTTCTGAACTGAAGTTTGTTGCCTATATAAAAGTGATTGTTACAAAGTGTTTGTAGCCAAGTGCTAACGATGTCTGACTGCTATGCAGGAGAAAAATTGGACTATGATCGACGGTTCGAACCCACATCAGGTCCGAATTTTTGCACCCAAAAATTTCTCAGCTACACCCCCAAATTAAGTTGCTCCCAGCTTGTCGCTCGACAGCAATTCATCCTGTCGCTCCCAGCCAGTCGCTCGAGAGCAATTGAAGCGACGTTAGTCGCTTCATGTTTTTTGGTCAGTCAATTAGGCTTATTTCCAGAGACTCTTAACTCTTCTGCTATGCCTGTTGGTAATTCTCCCTAATGATGGGTTTCATTTGGTCTTCAGTTAACAGTAAATGAAACTATTGGATGGTTTCACTTTACTGCTGATAATTTATTCGGCTGAGAGCTTTTGTTTTCGTGGTCCCCCAATTATTTTCATTAAAAGTCATGTTTGTTTTTTTGGTGGACAGTGCAAAATATGCTTACGATTTCAAATTTTAGTTAATTGTTTAATTGACTTTTATGCCATTTATTTTCAAAGGTTGTCGTCAATTTTTTTGGCGAATGTCGTTTCTGTTGTCCTTTCACTTTGTCTCCAGCGGTTTTAAACAGTTTTTTTTGTTTTCTGCCTAAAAGAATTCTCATAGTCCTATTTTTCTAACATTTTCTTTAAATGAAACAATTTATCCTATTTTCTTTAAATGAAACAATTTTAGTTTTCGATTTTTAAAGTGTTCTGTTTAGTTTTCTGAAAGTCCTGGTATCTGATTTGTTTGATATTGGAGGTTTTTCTTCTAAGGAGGCTTCTATTGTTGTCTTCAGTTGCTTCAAGGTTTTTAATTGTTCAAGAGGGTCTTGCTATGTTTTTTCAATAGAATGCTCCTATTAGTTTTGTAAGCTCTAATTTGAGAGCTCTAGAACGCTGTTTTTGGAAAGAATTGGAAACAACAGAATTTAAATTTTTACTTCAACCAAAAAATGTGACCAAGTAATGCCATTTGTTGATTACCCAGAAGATTGGTAAAAAATGTTAGATATTGTTACCCCACTGAAACAGAAATTGATGCATCAAGATACAAACATGAACAGTCTGTTGGCAAAACTTGAGGTTATTTATCAATAACTTGATAACATGTACCCCTTTCCAGGTTCCTGTCAATTAAGTCATAACAAGTAGTTTCCTCGGCATCAGTTCCTAAGTTTTCTGTTCTTCTATGAGCATCAATGAACAAAAAATATGAACACTTTTTTATGCAGTGATCAACTATCAGGAAAGTCTAATCAATTGATAATCAATACCCCCCCCCCCCCAAAAAAAACAAATATTGACTACCATCTGCCAATTTTGTGATTTTTTGTTTATTCTATTTCTAACATTTACAAGCATATTTGACAATGTAAAAAAGAAATCTTAATCCGACATCATCCCGTGAGAACAGTAAGCTCTTTTTTAGAAACAGAGAGACAAAATAGTGTTTGCATGTAAGAGCAAACAGTAAGCGTAACGAAACGAAGAGTAATGTTTTTGAATAGGAGGTCACGTGAGCAATATTGAGAAGCGTCTGGCAGTTCCTCCAGCCTCTGCCTCTTCGACCAGAAGTGTGTCTCAGGTAGACGCCAATGACAGGACCAGACTGATGAAGCAACCCCCGAACCTCCCGCCACCTCCGCCTACTTTCAACAGCAGTGTCATCAACGACATGAAAGGTCAGATAAATACACACATACATATACAAACATGCACGAAAGCAAGCATTCTTCTATATGCACAGGGCGACACGACTTAACACAAACAACATAACGCGCACAAACGAACACAACACGCACGCACAAAAGCGCGTGCACACACAAGCGCGCACACACATGTGCCCACCGATGCAGTCGCACACACGCACGCACGCAAACGCATACACACACACACACACACACACACGCGCATACATATAAACAAGCACATACAGACAAACACACACGAACGCACGCAAACGCACATAAACACGTAAACGCACAACACACACACACACACACACACACACGCACAAACAAACACAAAAACACATGCAGGTGCACATGCAGGTGCACAAACACACACACACAAACACACACACACACACACACACACACAAACACACACACAAACACACACAAACACACACACACACACACACAAACACACACACACACACACACACACACACACACACAGACACACACACACACACACACACACAGAGACACACGCACACACACACACACACAAACACACACACACACACAAACACACACACACCCACACACACACACACACACACACACACACGCACACACACGCACACACACACACACACACAGACAACAAACACACACAGACACACACACACACACAGACACACACACACACGCACGCACACACACACACACACACACACACACACACACACACGCACAGACACACACACACACAAACACAAATACACAAGCATGCACGCACTGTTACGTAGTAAATGAATGCATTTTAGCCAATCAGAATCGAGTATTTGAATTTGAATTTAAATGCGTATAAAAGGTTCAAATATACGTAGAAAGTACCGAAAAAGTTCATTTAACCTAATTTTAAGTAAATATAACCACGATATGTATCGATTAAGCTGGTTTTGGGCTTAATATTTTTAGGTTTTCTAGACAATTGTTGACTGAATTTGAACTGATTTTGACGTCAATAACATCAGACAAAAAACCAGTAAAAGAGCATCAAAAAACCTTGCCGTTTAAGTTTCACTGGTTGGTTTGTACGTTTTACAGATAATCGTATCTTATAGGCTTACCGTTGCTCATATGGAGATTATACTGTAGATTGAATTGAATCCTCCAACTACAGATTTTCGTTTACTGAGTTTTATATGGTTCCGCGCCCATCTAATTCGAGGGAGCTTTTTACTGTTAATTCTATTACATCTTCGTTTCATTTAGCCTAATTGTTGTGATGAACTTATTAAATAGATGGGGGAATCAAATAGGCATGTTATCTTATCGCAATTTTGGACGTTCCCAACCGGTCACACGTTGCATCAACAGTTTAATGACATTGGTAAGTGGTTGTCGTTCCCCGAGTATCTGTGGTGTGGATACTGTACTGCATCAAGGCGCAGTGGTTGGTGACGAGTGGTCACAATTAGGCTCATCATTCCACCGATGTTTCGACGTTTCAAAACACGATTATGAAATGAATGAGATCTCTACAACCCTAACTGAATTGGTTACTTCTGATGGAATTTGGGTTCCCGAAAAGATGCAGATAACTGGTTAATCACCTTGTGTCACGGAAATCAGCCTCTGGTTTTGAAACATCGGAGTCTGAACCCCCCCCCCAAAAAAAACATGGATCTGGAGTCATCGAGAAAGAGGTACCCAATAATGACTACGGATTTGTCTGATTCTGGAGCAGGTTAAAACAGCTTCAAAAACTGTAAGACAGAATTGAAATTTTACTATAACTTCTCGCTATAAATTAAATTTCAGAACTTAGACGGCAAGAAACCCAACCCGTGTATTCATTTTCTCAATATTGCATGGGGTACTCAAATCAAAATTTTTGGGTAACTGGTCACCAATAATCCCCACAGCTAATTTTTTTGAGACAAAAAACATCGATTTTGAAAGTTTTTGGTAGATTTATCAAAAATTCGAAAAAAAAATTGATATTGTCGGTTCGTATATCTAAAAATAATCTCTAATAAAGAGAAAATTGAGAGAAAATTATGCTAATTTGTCCAATTTTGAAAATTTTTGGTCAATTTTGATGCAAATCAAAAACATAGAATATCAATATAGAATATTGAAAAACCGTACCAACACGCATAAAACCGTCCAATTTAGTGGATTACAGTTCCGTATTCGAGAAATTGCAAAAAAATGACCAAAATTAGATAAAAATTGGACAGAAACATAAAAATTTGACATATTTGTTAAATAATCAATTTTCCCCACGAGAAGGTTCGTCAATTGAGTAAAACTCAAAACACACAAAAAAGGTTGTGAAAAAATCACAATCTCCGGCCTTCAAAAAAGAAAAAAATTATCGAATACCGTGTTTTTTTTCTTGTCGCTTGTTCCAAAACCGTACCGTGCACGTCTTTTTCGTCCTTTAATTTTTCAATTCTCCGTGTTTCGTTTTTTCAATAATGTCGCTCTCCCGAAACTTCGCTTTTCGTTTTCTTCCGCTACTTTTCGGGATTTCGATGTAGTATGTCATATGTGATGAAGTATGTTGTTGTTTTTGCTGTAGTATGTTGAGTATGCTAGTAAGCTAGTTTGTTGTTTAGGTCTCATAGTTTTCTAGGGTTTGACCTAAATTTATTCTCGAGTTACGGCTGGAGTGTCCTTTGACTTTTCAATTTTACTAATTTACTAGCCCTACGGTTGTAGTATTTTCATTTTGCTGCTCTATGTTTGTGTGTACCTGTATGATTGCTAGTTGGTTTGGTCTTAATACCTTCTAGGGTGTGACTTGAATTTATTCACGAGTTATGGCTGGATTGTTTCTTGACTTTTCCAACTGCCATAGTCCACAAATACAATGCTGTAATTTATTTAAATTATCTGTAGCTTGTTTAATATTAGTATCCTAATTGGTTGTTTCGTTTTGGGTATTGCTGGGTTGTGAATTAGGTTTATTCTGGAGTTAAGTCTAGTAAATTTCTTGACCTTTTCATCCTTTTAGTTTACTACTGTTGTGCCGTAATTTAAGTTGTTGATATAATAATCCCATCCCCATAATGAATTATGCTGACTTATTTTGCAGTAGCTTCTCTCCTTCCTCCTAGGGTGTGACTTAAGTTTATTTTGGAGTTACGGCTAGTTCGTTTGGCTGAATTTGTTGTTATTGTCTGCTAGCATAGTTCTTCGCCACCTCCTCGAAAGTTTCCCGAACGTTCTTTCCCAACCATCCCGTTTCCGTTGCGTTGCGCGTTACTCGTTCGACTTCCCGTCCGTCCCCTTTCCGTTCCACCGCGCACCGCTTGCTCGACTTCTCTCCTGTCCCGTTTCTCTTACGTCGCGGGTTGCTCGCTCGACTTCCCGTTCGTCACGTTTCTATTTCGTCGCGCGTTGCTCGCTCAACTGCCCGTTTGTCCTTCGTCTCCCGCTGAGCTGAGCTCATAGCGTTCAGCGCTCCACTTTTGTTTTTGTCAGGCACTGTGTGCTCGACGACCTTTTCAGCTCTTTTGGATGGTTTGTTTCACAGACTGTCTACAGTGTGCTGTGTTTGGTGTCTTTTGCATTGGGTTTGTTGTGCTTGGATTTGATTTGTTTAGAGTGTGCGTAAGATAGATAAACATTTGGTGGTAGTTTTGCTGATTTTTCGAAAAAGTAACATCGTAATGTCTAATAGTCTTGATCAAAAAGTCAAAAACTTGTACGCTGCCAGGTCAAAGCGTGAAGTTGAATTGCATGCCATACATGAAGATATCCTTCATTGTATAAAAAGTCAAATTAGGCGAGTAGTAATAGAAAGTTGAACGCCTAGTAACAAAGTGCAACGAAGCCTTCATAACTGTTGTGGATAAAAAGGAGGACTTGATTGCGTTTGCTGGAAAAACTGAGGATGCTAGCGCACTTTTCCTTCATTAAAGTCTTGCTTGGAGGCAATGACAACTAAGAAGGACAAGATCCTCCCTTCAGCACGAAACTACATCAACTCTGCTGATGATAAAGTGAGTGAATTTCAGGAACAGGGGGCTTCCATTCGTTCTAGAGATTCATCACTCATTACCTCGTCAGAAACATTTAGTCAACGCGAACATGATTACGTTATTGCAAAAATGAAGCACGAAGAAATTGAAACACAAAATGAAGCAGCCATTCGGCTCGCTAAACAAAAAAAGCAAATGGAATTAGATGAATTGGAGGAAAACAAAAGGAAACGGTTGGCGGAGGCAACTCTGCAAGAGTTCAAATAGCTGGACGAATGGGAACTCTAAAACAACGGCAAGTGCCAGGAGCTCTATGAGAAGTGAAAAGGCTGTCCAGGACTGGATCAACACCTCACTTGCTTTAAGTTTTAGCAGTGAGGAGAAAACTGGTGAACCAGAGGTTACGAAAGACCCTCCAGAATGCCCTAGCCGCAACAACGGCAAAGAATTGGAAGATCACAACACTGACATTTCAAGGCATTCCGTTCCAAAAAATTGTCGAGGCAATTACACTTTAAGCAATGAGAACTCGCAGCAACTCGACCTTAATATTTCCCACCTGATAATTTTTTGTCTGCTGCTGACACACAGGCGTTGTACCAGGCGAATCCACGGGCGCAAATGAATCAAACAGGCCAACAAGGCTCAGCGCTTCCGAGCATAATTAAACAAGCAGCCGCAGATTATCCCCCGCCTTCTGTACACGACCCAGGGGCTTCTTCACCACTCATTCAACAGCCCGTGCCAACACAGCCGTTCGCACCCCAAGAAAATCAAAAAATGCATCCGGGTTTTTTCCACACGCACAGCTTCAAACTTCATCTTCAAGGGACCTGAAACATCAAGTCTACCTATGAACAATTCAGCCCAGCGTATATGCTCCCGACAACAAATTATTTTTGTTCTCCGAGCCCCAGACGCCACTCTTCCTATCTCCAATAACAAAAAATCCAGCCCCTGCAAAAAATGATTCCTTGCACCCAAACGCCCCACCGAGTCTAAACACTCAACCGCACGATCCCGAAGCCACTCATCCTAGTGCCCTTCCCATCCCGAACGCAGTATTTGAACCTAACCCCACTGCTCCCATTCTAAACGTTCCCTTAATCAATCAGCCTCCCATCCACAACATTTTCCAAAACAATAATAACAAAGTACACAAAGTCGTACGTTTCGTTGCTGCTCCTATCCAAAATATGCCCAATTACCCTCTCGAACAACAGTTTTTGCAAATATGAGTCATTGGCGTTTTCCACAGCACAGACCGTTAATAGTCAACCAAGACACTACCAACGTGATTAGTGTTCCTGGTCTAGCCACTCCAGTTTTTCAGACACCATATCCTTATGTTGAGTCCAAACATTTGTGTTGGAGTGGTCCGCAGGTGTCTTCACCCACCCCTTCAATAGCAGACAATGCGTCATTGATTAGGGAATTGGCTGATGCGATAACAAGTAAGAAAAAAAGACGTTTTGCCCGAATGGACACTTGCTCATTATAATGGCGATCCATTACAGTGGCATGAGCGGTATGGTCAATTTAAAAGCGCGATTGACTCGCAGTTGCTCACTGATGACTTTAAATTGACCTACCTTAAAACACTCATCACGGGTCAAGCAAAGATTGCAAAGTCAGAGTTTACTTACTGCGGTTTAATGTACAAGGATGCACTTGATACTTTAGAACGTAAATTTGGCCACACACAGGCAGTCGCAAGTGCACACTTGGATAAACTAAACCATTTTCCGACTCCTAAAATGCCGAATAGTGAAAACATCATTAACTACTCTGCAGCCATGTCCAGCCTCGTTGGGTTTTTCACGTCACTATCATATGATGCTGACTTGAAGAGCGCTTCCTTACTTAACCAACCCGTACAGAAGTCACCACCAAACATGAACGAGTCATGGTCGCTCTATACGGTTGAAAAGCACTGGGTTAAGCCTACCCTCCTTGAATTTAATGAGGCCCACAATCGTATGAAACAAAGCGCAACCAAGGCAAGACCTGAAAAGAACAGCACTTCAGTCACCAAGACCAAATCAGCCTCAAAAGTGTTTGCGTCAAATTCACAACAAGGGGAAACAAAGAAGCAAATGCCATCTTCTTCCACAAACACTCACTCTCGCTGCATTATATGCAAATGTAACCATCGGTTAGGGGAGTGTCGAGTTCTTAAGGAAAAGCCTCCAACCCAGAGAACTAAGTGGGTGGCGGATAATAAACTTTGCTTTTCGTGCTTACGCGACAGAGCACATTCCGCTAGCGTCCTCAACCAAGAAAGTGCCGAGCAGAGGGGTGCAATAGTTCGCATAACATACTATTGCATGGGACAGATAGGGTTTTCCCAACAAAACAGTCAACAAATCCCAACACTAACCAGTCCTTTGGCAACACAGGTCACAGTAAAGTCAACAGCCGTCTAATAAGACCACAACGATGTCATCAATTACTGAAGTTAAGGGGCTCCTTTAGATGACTAAATTGCAGTTGGTGATTTTGTCCGGTCTAGATACCAAGGCTTTAGTTTTGTGTGATATCTCCTGCAGTAACTCTTCGGTGGCCGGTAGTCTCGCGTAGATAGACTCGGTTTGCACGGTAAAGCACTAACGCTAACTGTCAAGGGTATTAATACCGAAGAAGTAGTTAATGCTAAGGTTGTTAAAGTTACAGTGAAACCAAGAGAGTATCAGAATTTCGAAACATTTAACATCAACCCATTCGTTAAGGAGAGTCTGAACGTCAGCTCAGATATAGTTAATGTACAGGCCTTGCAAGAGACCTACCCACACTTAGCAATCCTTGATCCCATGACATATTCCTACAAAGACATTGAGATGATACTAGGACAAGACGTATATCATGCCATCCGCCCGTTAGAATACTTCTCTGCCGATGAAAAGCGTTTACCCGTTGCCGTACGCTTACCCATAGGTTGGTATTAAGCGGTCCGTTACCGTCGAGTTCGTGTTTGACCTCAACGTGCTTTGAAGCGAATATCGAACTTGACAAGGAGTTAGCAAGTCAAGTAAAGTCATGAGACGACATCGAATCATTTGGGGGCAAATAAGCAAGTCGACCCACGATCTGCAGCAGACGAAAGGGCTTACAAAACCCTCGAGAATACCACCGAACACAATGGCCTCAGATACAATGTTGGAATGCTTTGGGCAGCAGATAATACCAAGCTCCCAAATAATTACTTCTCCTCCCTAGTGCAACTAAAGTCTCTCGAAAAACGATTGGCCAAGGATGAAGACCTTAGGGAAAAGTATATAAGTACCATCAAGAAAGATCTAAATCAAGGATATGTAATTGAGGTTCCGGACGTTCACAAGGTTGAGAACCAGTCCGATAAAGAGTGGTACCTACCCCACCATCCAGTTTGAAACCCAAACAAACCGGGTAAGGTGCGTAGGGTGCTCAATGGAGCAGTAAAGTTTCATGGTGTCCCGCTGAATAAGTCCTTGCTCACTGGCCCTGATCTGCTCCAAAACCTTAATTATGTACTTCTTAGCTTCCGAAAACAGCCATATGCCGTCTCTGCCGACATCGAGGGAATGCTTCTACAGGTTTGTTTATTACCATCAGGTCAACCATCATTTCGCTTTCTGTGGCGGGAGGACCCCAAAACTAACGTTGTAGTGTATCAATTTACGCGCCATATATTCGGGGCTAAGAATTGCCCACATGCGCCAAATATGCATTTCAACGCACTGCGAGAGACAACGCAACGTTTTAACCCAAAGCTGCAAAAGCCGTCCTTGAAAACTTTTACATGGACGATTATCTCGGCTCTGTGGAGTCTCCTGAGAAGGCCATCAATAGATCGAAGGAATTGGTACATCTTCTCAATCTTGGTGGGTACAAGCTTACAAAATTTGAAAGCAATGAGCCAAACCTGGCTGATCGAATTGATGGTTCTCTTCAATCTACTGAACCCAAGGTTATTGTTTCATGACAAGAGGATTAATCGCACGTGCTTGGGCTAAAGTGGGGCCACACTAATGGTACTTTAGTTGTGAGTAGGGGTACAAACTGCGCTATCACAAAGTCAGTAACTTAGCTCTTGGTCTTAAGTCTGGTCTCGAAAGTCTTTGACCATATTGGTCTTGTCGCACCGTTTGCTGTTGGTGCTCGACTGCTCTTAAAAGACATATGATGTGTCACAAGACAACATTGGGATGATGAGCTCCCGCAAAACAAGGTTCAAAGATTTTTGGTTTGGAGTGCGGACTTATCAGAGCTTGAAAGCATCAAAACTCCGCAAAATTATTTTACTGGACCCTTTGACAATATATAATTGCATATGTTCGGTGACAGTTCACAGGATATTTTTAGTGCCGTCGCATTTCATCGAGACCGAGTAACAACTACTACGGGCAGGGTAAAAACAGAGCTTGCGTTTGTTTTGGGAAAAGCGCGCGTAGCGCCAATGAAAGTTATGACTGTCCTGAAACTATAACTGCAAGCAGCTTTACTTGCCGCTCGGCCGAAGAATGAAATTATTCAGGCCTTTACTATAATTTTTAACGAAGTATTCATGTGGACAGACAGCACGACCGTTCCTCATTGGATAAAATCTAATGAAAAGCAAGCAATCTCTGTTGTAAACCGCGTTTGCAGGTTTCGGAGTAAACCAGCGTTGACCAATGGAACCACGTCGCAACGTAGTTCCGCGTTGACATCCCGCTGACGCTGGCACGTGTAGAATGTGCGCTGAAGTTTTGCAACTAAGGAGTTGGGTCAAAGGTCCACAATTCTTAACTAATTCACGTTTCCCGTTCGCACCGAACAAAAACGTCATGAATAACATCATACTTGTCGTCAACCAAGCAGTCACTATAGGAGACACTATATCTCTGGCTACATCTGTCGAAAAACAGACAACTTCCGTTCCTTCAATATTTCCGTTTGATAACTTTAGCTCTTATCAAAAGTAGTTGCACATTGCCGCATAATTTTTCCAATTTTTGCCGAAACATGCTGGCTTCCTTAACCTCGATTGTAGCATTACTGACCCTACTGAACTTGACGAAGCCGAGCGTCATCTACAGTACTTGCTGCAAGGAGAGTCTTTTGAAACCGAAAGAAGAGATCTTCTTGACAAAAAATCTGTTAAACGGAGCAGCCGAATCGCTCCACATTCACCGTTCCTTAGTCCAAATGGGCTAATCCGTTCCTCGGGCCTAATCAAGCAGTTAATGGAAGTTGGGTTTAACTTAAAGTACCCAATCATCTTAGATGCACGTCATCCGTTTGTAAAAGTGTTCCTTGAACACACCCACGTAAAGCATTATCATCAAGGTGTTGAATATCTAAGATCATTATGCAGGAACACTATACAGTACTGAAATTAAGATCATCTTTGCGTTCTATCAAAGCACACTGCCTGAGATGTCGATAACTACAAGCTGCAACTATGCAACCAATCATGTCTGACTTAGCTAAGGAGAGACTTGCTTACCAGTCTCCTCCCTTCGCGAACACCGGCGTTGACTACTTTGGGCCGTTTTATGTTACTGTCCGCTGTACTACTGAGAAAAGGTGGGGCTTCCTTTTCACCTGTCTCACTACTCGCGTTGTCCATGTTGACATAGTTACATCCATGGAAACCAGTTCTTGAATTATGGGAATTGAGCGGTTTGGGTCACGTAGTCTTACACCTGACATAATTTTGTCGGACAATGACACTAACTTTTTTGGAGCCGAAAAAGAACTCCGAGAAAGTGTTGAAATAAGGAACATTGTCAATATTGCGGCTGAGCTGGCTCACAAAGGTATAAAGTGGAGGTTCAATCCACCCAGCGCACCACATCAGGGTGGTATCTGGGAGATGTTGTTACGCAGCTCCAAGCGCGTGTTGTAAACTGTTCTTGGAACGTTTCGCCTCACGGATGAGGTGCTGCATACTACCTTTTGTCTCGTGAATGCTCTCAATTCACGTCCTTTAACACCCGTAAGCGCTGATCCGTGCGATTTGAAGGCTTTAACGCCCAACCACTCTCTTTTAGGAACATAGTCTACCGGTGTCCCTTCTCTTGTCGGCAATAATGACTTTGACCATCGTAAACGTTACGCCCCTGCGCAGTCTTACGCTAATGCGATCTGGACCCGTTGGATCAGAGAGTAGGTACCGACGCTGAACCGACGCTCTAAGTTGCAGACGCCTGCGAGCAACACCTTTGGTGACTTGGTTTGGTGACTTGGTTTGGAAAGTTGAGGAAACCAACCCTAGGGGTAACCACCCTACCGCTTTGATTGTGGCACTTCGTTACGGCTCCGATAGCGTCGCGCGCTCCGCCGTTTTACGTACGTCGACAGGTTCACTCGTCCGCCCGCTCGTAAAACTTGTACCAGTTTTCCCAACATCTTCATGCTGGCCGGAGGATGTTGCGTAGTAAATGAATGAATTTTCTTTCAACCTAATTTTAAGTGTAACCTTATTTTAAGTAAATATAACCGCGATATTTATCGATTCAGCTGGTTTTTGGCTTATTATTTTCAGGTTTTCTAGACAATTGTTGACTGAAATTGAATTGATTTTGACGTTAATAAATCAGACAAAAAAACCAGAAAAAGGGCATCAAACAACTTTGCCGTCTAAGTTTCACTGGTTGGTTTGCATGTTACAGATAATCGTAGCTTATAGGCTTCTCGTTGCTCATATGGAGATTATACTATAGATTGAATTGAATCCTCGAACTACAGTTTTTCGTTTACTGAGTTTTATACGCAAACAACCACGCACGCCCTTTCAACAGCAGTGTCGTCAATGATACGAACAAAGGTCAAATAACTACACACTTCAAGATTTGACAGAAAAGCATAACGAACAAGTTAACACAACAAGCACACACGAAAGTGCGTGCAAACTCACACAAAAGCGCGCGGCGTGCACATATACACACCAAACACAAAAAACACACGAAGACGTGCACGCGCACAGACACACACAGACACAATGGCACACACACACACACACATACACACACGCACAAGCACAAAAAACACACACCAACACAAAGACACACACAAACAGCGACACATACACACACGCGCGCACACACACACACACACACACGAAAGCACGCACATACGCAGACACAAAAAACACACACACGCACGCACACACACACACACAAACGCACAAACACCCACAGCGACACATGCACAAGCGGGCGCGCGCACACATACACACGAAAGGACGCACACACATACGGACACAGGCACACAAAAAACACACACAGACATGCATGCGCACGCACGCAGACACAAACACACACACAAACACACACACACACACTTACACACACACGAAAGCATGCACATACACACAGACACAAAAAAACACAGAGAGACATGCATGTACACACACAAACACACACACGCACACACACACACACACATACACACACACACACACACACACACACACACACACGCGCACACGTACACACACATGCACACGCACGCAAACACAAACAAAAAAAGCACACACAGACGTGCACGCGCACAAATACAAACACAAAGACACAAACACACAAACACACACACACGCACACACATATGCCAACATTTGATATATCCAAATTTTACTACTTTGATATATCCAAATATTTCTGAAGAGTTAAGCTGAAGACAAGAAGGAAAAGACTATTTGGTGCCAAAAAACACTGACATATGGTTTCCTAGATAAATTGAAATCATTTATAAGGCAAGAGTTGTAGGCTACAAAGACGAGCGGCCCAAAACTTATTAGGTCAACTGGAAAAAAGTAAGGCATAGTTTTCGAGTTTTATCTTTTGGTGTTTTAGAAAAAACTAAAAAACAATAAAGTTGTCATCAAAACTGACGCAAGAAGTTTTAGTTTAATTCCGTCTAACACAGGAAATTGGCACCAGGAAAAGCGGTCATTCGAACACCCATAATAAACATCATGGATTAGAATTGTCCAGGAAAGTAATTGGGCGAAAGGATTGCTCACATAGAAACTTTTTAAATCAAAAGGCGACCAGTAGAGTGCGTAAACCTTATGCTGAAACCCTAAACAACAGAGCTTTCTAAATTCAAACTTTCTGTCAGAGAAATTAATTATGATCTCTGAGCTAGTACTGCACAAAAATAATAACACTTTGAAGACATTAAAGTCCTTATTAAAAGTATACCACGATTGGTCAATGGAAAACGTCAGTTTGTTTTCGCAGTTCTATAGACGAGGTAGCCAATACACAAACAACAAGCGGAGAAAAGGGGAAAACTGAAAATATGTTCCCAACTTTTGAGACATCAAAAGTGCAACTAGATATCTTGCAGACAATAAACCTACTAGAGCGCTAAAAAACTTAAATTTTAGGGGTGTTTCTGATCCAGCGCTTATTAAAATCATGGATGCATGTTAGAATATCGATCAAACTATAGTCTTAAACTTAGTGAGAATTAGAAAGAAAGTTTAACTTATCAGATTAGGAAGACAAAAGCAAATTGATTTTGATCAGAGAATTTATATAAATGAATCGTCGAGAAATGGTCCTTAGAATCAATATTCGGTTCAAATTGGTGAATCTAGATAACTAATATTAGAGTGAGATTTTTTGATGTAAAATCTTCCCAGCATGTTTTGAATGATTAAATGATGAAAGTGTAAATGCATACCATCTATGGTAGCCCCTGCGACGTGCACGCGCACAAATACAAACACAAAGACACAAACACACAAACACACACACACGCACACACATATGCCAACATTTGATATATCCAAATTTTACTACTTTGATATATCCAAATATTTCTGAAGAGTTAAGCTGAAGACAAGAAGGAAAAGACTATTTGGTGCCAAAAAACACTGACATATGGTTTCCTAGATAAATTGAAATCATTTATAAGGCAAGAGTTGTAGGCTACAAAGACGAGCGGCCCAAAACTTATTAGGTCAACTGGAAAAAAGTAAGGCATAGTTTTCGAGTTTTATCTTTTGGTGTTTTAGAAAAAACTAAAAAACAATAAAGTTGTCATCAAAACTGACGCAAGAAGTTTTAGTTTAATTCCGTCTAACACAGGAAATTGGCACCAGGAAAAGCGGTCATTCGAACACCCATAATAAACATCATGGATTAGAATTGTCCAGGAAAGTAATTGGGCGAAAGGATTGCTCACATAGAAACTTTTTAAATCAAAAGGCGACCAGTAGAGTGCGTAAACCTTATGCTGAAACCCTAAACAACAGAGCTTTCTAAATTCAAACTTTCTGTCAGAGAAATTAATTATGATCTCTGAGCTAGTACTGCACAAAAATAATAACACTTTGAAGACATTAAAGTCCTTATTAAAAGTATACCACGATTGGTCAATGGAAAACGTCAGTTTGTTTTCGCAGTTCTATAGACGAGGTAGCCAATACACAAACAACAAGCGGAGAAAAGGGGAAAACTGAAAATATGTTCCCAACTTTTGAGACATCAAAAGTGCAACTAGATATCTTGCAGACAATAAACTTACTAGAGCGCTAAAAAACTTAAATTTTAGGGGTGTTTCTGATCCAGCGCTTATTAAAATCATGGATGCATGTTAGAATATCGATCAAACTATAGTCTTAAACTTAGTGAGAATTAGAAAGAAAGTTTAACTTATCAGATTAGGAAGACAAAAGCAAATTGATTTTGATCAGAGAATTTATATAAATGAATCGTCGAGAAATGGTCCTTAGAATCAATATTCGGTTCAAATTGGTGAATCTAGATAACTAATATTAGAGTGAGATTTTTTGATGTAAAATCTTCCCAGCATGTTTTGAATGATTAAATGATGAAAGTGTAAATGCATACCATCTATGGTAGCCCCTGCGACTGATTTCTGGGAAAATTGCAGAAACAAACCATATTGTGTAACCCTTGCAACCCCCACTATAAATCATGGTGCTAAGATTGGTTTTGTATCTTGACTTTCTTGCACTGACAATGGGAATCTTTGGGTCTTTTTTCATCCCCAAAATCAAGCCACCATCTTGATCTAAAGATCGGATCTCTCCTGTAAATCTCTAAATTCTACGGTTAAATATCTTTCCTGTTATTCTCTCATTTTGAGAAATTATTTTTCTACATAGTTAAAAGCGCTTGTTATACCGCTTGCGAAAACCCATAACCTAACAGATTATGGGCCCAGCAATTTTCTAAGTCATAAAACTAACTTCTAAAACAAAACTAATTTGTTGTTGTCATAATCCTTTTATGCTTAGTACCTTTTCTTTTCACGACTGTTTTGCCTGTTCAAACTACGATGGATCAACAGACAGTGAAGCTGCTGACCTACACAGGAAAGGCCCAGGAATTTCCAATCTGGAGCACACAATTTGTGGCAATGATGCAGACGAAGGGACTCTACAAATCACTTCTTGGGACGAAGAAGCAACCCAATGAGCCTGCACCACTAGCCAAGGGGGCAAGCAATGATGAAAAAAATAATCACAAAGTGCTAAAGGATGCATATGAAAGGGAAGTTGCAGACATTATGGGGAAAAGGAACAATGTGTGGTGCCATCTGGCACTGACTCTAGCAACAGCCCTCATGCTGATGAGACATGACTGTGTGGGATATGACGGCATCGGAGATGGAGCAAATGCTTGGAAGCTTTTGCAAGAGAGACTTCAGTGTGTGGAGCCGCCGACTTTATGATTTGGTGGCACAGCTTGCTCGACTGCAGCTCGAGGATGCTGATAATTTGAATAGCTGATTCATCAGAGGACAGGAGTTGCTCACAAGGCTACAAGAAGCAGGGGAAGCAGTCTCAGAAACCCTCTTCAACGCCTTGGTCCTCAATGGTCTGCCAATGAGGTATGAAAGTTTTGTTATACAGGAAAGCTTTAACCCGGCAACGAATTTCACAGAGTTGAGGAAAAGGCTGCAAAACTTCCATGAGAGCACAGCACAGAGGCACAAAGGAAATTGTGGTTCAGTGGCACTGGAAGTGAAGTGTGAGTTCAAGAAGGGACCCAAGAAAAGAAACTGGTTTTTGTGTGAGATACTCGGACACTTTGCTAAGGACTGCAGGAGGAAGGAGACTGCAGGAGGCCAAGAATGCAGCAAGTGTGGTGAAAAACGTCACCTAGAGAGGGCATGCATGACACAAAGAGATGGAGGCAAATATGAGTCAGTGGCAAGGGGTGCAAGATTGACTTCACCAGATAAGGAATACTGGGCCGCTCTTACCCAGGGAAGACAGCACGCATGCTGATGAACAGTGGTTGCGCAGATCACATAGTGACGAACATCGATGCGTTCCTGGACTTTGTGCCCATTCAATCAGTGGTCAGAAATCCCAAAGGAGAGGCTTCCAGAGTGGAGGGCAGAGGCTGTGTGGGGATAAGCATACCCTCAAACAAAGGGGAATTCCAATGCGAACTCAAAAATGTGTGCCGGACTATTCTTCAAAGCTCTTATCAGTCTCAAGATGCACGGAGTGGGGACATAGCTTCACTTTTTGAGAAAAGAAAGAGCTGCATGAAACTCCAGAAGGGAACTCGGGTAAAACTAACGCAAGAAAATAGTTTGTTTTTTTTTACCCTGCAGCGTTCTATATTTCAAGATGAGTTCCAACAGCGTGAAACTTGACAGTGCAAGGAAGTTGCACAAACAATTGGGTCATTTGAATCAAACGGATGTGGTCAAGAAGGCACCAAAGACTGTTGGGGAACTCGATGATGTATGCAATGTGTGCGCTTTGGCCAAGATCACAAAGACCAAGAGTGGCAGAGACCCAATCAGAAGAGAAGCTAGAGAGGGTGTTCACAGACGTGATGGTACCCTTCAGAGTAGAGTCACTGTCAGGGTTCTGTTCTGCATTGTGTTTGCAGACCAGTATTCGAAGTTTGTGTTGGTGGACTTGCTTAAGGCAAAGAGTGAAGCACTGGCCAGCCTGAAGAACTTTGTTCTTTGTGTGGGGACGCCCAAGAAGTTGAGACAAGACAATGCGAAGGAGTTTTTCTCAGAGCAGTTCAAGATATACTGTTTAGATGCAGGCATTATACAGGAGAAGACCATATCAGAGACCCCACAACAGAATGGGTTAGCTGAGAGTTGCAACAGGACTCTGCTGGATATGGAGATGGCAAGATGATTGCTCATTGACTAGGGTCTTCACAAGATGATGTGAGGAGCAGCAATTCTCCACGCAACAAGGATCAAGAACTTGGTTGTTAGACGAGGAGAAGAAAAATGCTTAACAGGGCTAATGCGAGGTATAAAAACTAAGCTTTCAATTAGTAAACTATCTATTTCTGGTTGCACAGTCTTCATGAGGAAGCGGGACAGAGATTGAGCGGGACAAGAACTTGAACCCAAGGCACTGGAAGGAAAGTTTGTGGGTTACACTGAAGGAGACAACGGATACCAGGTGTACGTACCCAACACACGCAAGGTTGTGGCAGTTCGAGCTGTGATCATCAAGGAGTACGAAGTGGGCTCAACCCCTGACAACACAAAGACGACCGACCTAATAGATGAGGGTTCACAGCAACTGGGTATCTGCCACCCAGACGATGGTCTTCAAGACGATGGCAACAAAAAGGAGCAGGGCACATCTACTGCACTAAAGGACGAGTGGCATGACGCAGAGAGCGTGAACACTCAGGAAACGACACTGAGACGAGATGCCTCAAATGTTGAGACAGCAGCACTGGATGAAGAATCTACTGCAACAAGAGGTAGTCTCAGAGACTCGGAGTCACTGGAAGACATTGAAACGAATGATTTCTCACAGTCAGAGACAGTTGGCTGCTTTGAGGAGGCACTGGAGCAATTGGACAGGGCAGAGCCCAGACGAGGGACACAGGCAAGGAATGTTCCGCAATTTTTGAGGGAAGTCAGGACTCACCTTGCTGTGACTGAGGGTGACTATGGTGAACCTAAAAGTCTACGAAGCCAAGCATGGTGACGATTGGGACCAGTGGCACGGGGCAATGAAGGACGATATCAAGGCACTCCTAGACAACGAGACTTGGGACCTAGTGAGACCACCCACAGACAGGGACGTCATACCGGGCAAACGGGTATACAAAGTAAAAATGGGACCCAGTGGTCAAGTGGATAATTAAAAAGCACACTACGTGGCAAAAAGCTTCAAACAGGTGGAAGGACTGGACTACTTTTAGACTTTTGCGCCTACCTGTAAGCCAGAGACATTCAGGATTCTACTTCAACTAACAGCGAAGCGCCAGTTTGATGCACCATGTGATGCACCAGTTTGATGTCAGCACGGCTTTCCTGCACTCACCAATAGAGGAAGAAATGTATCTGGAGCAGCCACAGGAGTTTGTTAAACAAGGATTAGATGGAGAGAAATTAGTATGCTGACTGAATAAATCAATTTATGGTTTGAAACAGGCAGCTAACAACTGGTATAAGGAACTGGGAAATTTCCTGAGACATGGGGTCACCAGAAGCAGGAATGACCCTTGCTTGTTCGCAAGAGCAGAGACAGATGGTCACACCTTCAACTTGGTCTGGGTTGACGACATCATAGTGGCATCAAGGAGCATGACATTGATCTCCGATGTCAAAAAAGCACTCGAAGCAACATTTCACATGGAAGACCGAGGGAGATTACACTGGTTTCTGGGTTTAAGAATCAGACGAGAAGAAACAGTCGACCAAGAACGCTACATAGAAACGATGCTTGTGCGGTTTCAAACTGATCAACGCAAACCCTCAAGAACTCCAGCTGATTTGAAACTGAAACTTTAGACAGCACAGAACGGAGACGAAGAGTGGACTAGAGGATGTACAGAAACTTGGTTGGATCACATCTGTATCTGGCCAAACAGACGAAAACAGATATCATTTTCACAGTCAACATTCTGTCCAGACACATGAATTCACCTACCAATCAACACTGGATGTGCGGAAAAAGACTTTTGCGATATCTTCAAGTTTGAAAAGGTTTAAAACTTACTTACACCAAAGCTAGTTATTATTTATTGGGGGAAAGTGATCTAGGTGATCTGGTGACGTGAACGACAGAAAATCAACGACGGGCTTCTACTTCAAGCTCAACGGACGTGGCGCAGCACTCAGCTGGGGTGTCAACAAGCAGGCCACAGTTACTCTTTCTTCATCAGAAGCAGAATATCAGGGCATGGCAGCAGCAGCTCCAGAAGCATTGTATCTGAAACAACTTTTGGAGGATTTCGGCATCCAACAGAAACATCCAACAGCAATTGGAGAGGACAAGCAGAGCTGTATTGAATTGTGCCAAAACCTAGTCATGCACATGAGGAGCAAACACATTGAGACAAATTTTCACTTCATTCGTGACAATACGGAAGATGGGACTATTTCAATTCATTACGTTCCTACTGACAAAATGGCAGCCGTCATCTTCACGAAATCTTTACCCGT
Organism: Convolutriloba macropyga; assembly: GCF_964194025.1. Classification (NCBI taxonomy): domain Eukaryota; kingdom Metazoa; phylum Xenacoelomorpha; order Acoela; family Convolutidae; genus Convolutriloba; species Convolutriloba macropyga. The sequence goes on along the minus strand of NC_134470.1, from coordinate 38,895,655 downwards.
ATCGAAGGTGGGAACACTCAGAACTCTTGTGATGGGAACAGACTCTACGCAATCAGCTCAAGTCTGAGTGGGGGCGTTACAATATCGATCAAACTTGGTGAGAATTAGAAAGAAAGTTTAACTTACCAGATTAGAAAGATAAAAGCAAATTTATTTTGATTAGAGAATCTATATAAATGAATCGCCAAGAAATGATGCTTAGAATCAATATTCGGTTCAAATTGGTGAATCTAGATAACTAATATTAGAGTGAGATTTTTTGATGTAAAATCTTCCCAGCATGTTTTGAATGATTATGATACCACCGGAAATGTGAACGATTTCTTAGAAAAGTGTAAATGCATACCATCTATGGTAACCCTGCGACTGATTTCTGGGAAATTTGCAGAAACAAACCATATTGGGTAACCCTTGCAACCCCCACTGTTATCATGGTGGTAAGATTAGTTTTGTATCTTGACTTTCTCGCACTGACAATGGGTATATATACAGCTGATTTTTCAGCCTTTTTTCATCCCCAAATTCAAATCACCATCTTGATCTAATAATCAGATTTCTCCTGTAAATCTCTAAATTCTACTGTAAAATGTCATTCTTGTTATTCTCTCATTTTGAGAAATTAATTTTTCTACTTAGTTAAAAACGCTTTTCATTCCGCTTGCGAAAACCCATAACTCAACAGGCCACAAGCTCTATTTTTCTACAGAATAATTGACTTGGATAAGCACCATAAAAACAGTTTGTATTGTCAATACTTGGCGACGTTTGCTCGGAAAAACGAACACTGGTTTGACAGGCAAAAACTTAGAGCAAGTGTTTGAAGCAGCGCAGCTGGGGTATTTTGTGCAGTATTGAGGTACCAATTCGTGGACTGAGAAATTGTTTGAGAAATTTTTTTGGGATTCTTGATACTGGACGCAGCAAATGCCCTCCAACTGAGCCAATAGCTGTTACAGAGAAGTATCGATACTCGTGGCCATGGGTCTTCTTAGTACCATGGGCCACGAGTATCGATACTTCTCTGTAAAATCTTCTTAGAGAAGTCCAAATTTATACTTAATAATACCAATGTTACAAGGTTTATTCAAGGAGGAACAACTAAATGTGATCCTTTCTCATGGCTCTCTTGCGCTGTTGCCTTGCTACCACTGATCAAGCGCAAAACAAAGAACCAAATGCAGCATTTTTATGCTGATGATCAGACATCAGACGAAAGTTATGCAAGTTTTACATTGTTGTACAGCAACATTCCAAAAGTTCAGGTAACGTTTCACCTGAGTTCATCTTAAGGTAAAGTTGAGGAGCTAATCGTTACCTTTAGTTATGAACTTGAGTTTACATTAAATGAGTAGACGTAAATTTGCCTCAATTTTAAGCTTCATTTAGTGGGTATCCCACCAAACCCACCCCCCCTCCCCCGAGCTCCTTCAAAATGCACTGAATGTAACTTATCTCAATTAAACACATCGACCTGGATATAGCACAATTTTTTCAACAAATTTTGTCTGAACTGTTTCTCAGCTCTAAGTATAGTTTTTTGTTCTTGACCTTTACAAGATAGTTGTATTTGTTTGCAACAGGGGATGAAGAAAACAAGAAGCCTCGGACCACTCAGTTCAACGTGAATCCGGCTAACTTTGGGTTCTACAGTCCCAATGCTGCCTCAATGGCCCCACAGCCACCCACCTACCCAACACAACCGGGACAGGTTAGAAATTGTATACAAAACCCTGCATATAGGAAACCAAAAAACAAGCCTGTATGTATATAGCACGCCATGTTCTTTCGGCGACTCAATTGATTTAAGTGCACAAAAATTGATTACCTCGGACCAATTATCAAGTAAAACTAACAAAAACTAACAAAAGATTTTCGTTCTTATTTCGTTCACATTTTCCGTAGTTCAAAGCAATTTTTGCAAATTTTGCTTAAAAATAAGATAAATTTGGTAACGATAGTGTTATTGGCTTTACCTCCAAAAAAGTGTTTTTGAACTGTTTGATCAAATTTTTGGCTAAAATGTGTGCTAATTTTTTCAAAAAATTCCGCCTTTTTTTCATCAAAAATGACACGAAATAAGCCTCGTTAGTCATCTTTGTTTAATTTACCGGCTAAACACTCCTAAAAATTGCAGACACAATCCCGGTTAACTCCAAGGATAGCTAGTTTTACTTGTGGATCATCTCTTCAAGAGTATTCTTGAATTAAAATTCTGCCGGTCTTTTCCTAATTTACCTCGATAATTATGAAAAATGCATTATTTTTTGTTAAATTGACTTCTATTGTCGGATTGTCTACATCCGTAATATTCGCAGCAAGTAAGTGTTCCTAATAGACGGAGAACAATAGCAAAGCTAGTTTTGTTTTGTCTTTTTTTCTTTACGTGCAAAAAAGTCGAACTGTAATCATTCGTTTTTTTTAAAAATCATTTTCGCACTTGTTTCTTTTCTTAGGTTAATTGCAGAAAAAAACAATTCAAATCAAAGCAGAGTTTCAGGGAAACATGTCTAGTTTTTTCGTCGAAAGCGAATGGTTGTTTTGGATTTTAAGATTGCATATTTTTTAAATATAAACAATGAATTTTTGAATTCTGCCATTTTTCTCTCGTCTTAAGGCCCAATTGTAGCTTAAATTTTTGTTGCGGTTTTACGTTTTGAAAATAGTTTTCTGCTTTAAAACTACGATTTTTCACTAGCATTTTTGAATTTCAAAATATTTTCATTATTGAGATTCTTTTTCTGCTCTTTTCAAATTTTTGGCGGGTCAAATATCACATTATTGGTATTTAAAAAGAGAGCATAATTGAACAATTCAGTTTTTAAGCGAATAGATTACGGTTTCAACGCCTTCGACACCGTTTTCTGGCAGAATTTCATGAAGTTAAAACAAATACTTTTTCGTTGTTTGCTGTTCTTCTGTAGTCGCTTCAGTTAGTCAGTATCACTGTACAATTATTCAATTTATCATTTGAATTTAACGACATACAAAGAGAAAAATCGGAAACAAAAAATTAAAAAAAAAAAAGATTTATTTTAAAAAATTTTGTTTTGCTATCCTGTTTTGTCTGTTTGTTACCTAGCTTCATTAGCTACAAGTCCTCATATGAAATTTTTCGCGTTGAAGAGAAGATTTATTGAACATATCTAAAAGCATTGTTTATTGTTTCAACGGCTTCGATACCGGTTTTTTGCAAAATATTCTTTTAACTTTGGATTTTAGTCTATTTATCGTTCATTTTGTAGACGTATGACATGTTGTGAAAAATGACAGATCTCAATGGTTATTTCTCAAAAATGAAAAAATATTTTTATTGATTTCAATTGCCAGTAATGTGTTTGTGTCGTTGGAATTAATTGTTTTAGAAAAACACATTTGGGTTTTTTTTAACTTTTCCCTTTTTTGTTCTTTTTAAAACCTGTTACCTGGTCTCAATATTCAGGGGCCACATAACTTATTGTTGGTTTGCAATGATTACTTCTTATTTATAATATGGATTAGATTATGGTTTAACGGCTTCGACACAGTTTCCTTTCAATCTTTATAGGAATTTTTTTTCTTCTGAATTTGTCGATTGGTTGTAGACGTATGACGTATTGTGAATAATGACTGTTCCCCAATTAGTTTTATTGCAATGTGAATAAAAAGAAACCTTATGAAATACTTTAATTGATTTCTAATGGTAATCATTATTTGAAATTATTTATTTTCAAGAAAACGTAAACTTATTTTTTAACTTTGTCGTTTTTGTTCTGTTTTGTCTACTTGTCACCAAGTCAAGAACTGGTCCAATGTGTCTAGTGGAGAAGAAACTAATTTGTTTAATATGTTTAATTTAGGTTGTATTTGACACTACTTTGACTTTGCTCTTTATTAGTTCTTTTTTCAAAAAATAGATCATGAGTTCTAGATGTAAATCTTTGCTGTTGTTATCTGATTTTTTTGTTTGTCTTGTCTCGTAGTCCTAATAATGGCAGGTCTCATCGGCCCACTAATGTGTCATTATTTACTTTACTCAGTGATTTGAGCTGGAAGCAATTTTTTTGTTCATGCACCAATTATTTCTGATCATGAGAATTTTAAAAAGTTTTCTATCTCTTCCTCATTCGGTAGAAATTAAGCCAAACTTTTGGATAAGAGGGATCGGAACATTATGTGCGAATGCACATTACCGAGACTCCTTGTTCTTTATATGGGCATACTATAAATTTGCTTTTTCTTTGCAAGGTCAACTACGGATTCTACGGTGACGGTACTGCAGGTGCTTTTCCACCAACTGCGCCCGATTTTAAACAAGCCCCATCAGGATCTAATTCGGAGTCTGGCATCTCCACCGAGTCCCGAACTGCAACCCCAGACAGCGCCTTACCCGACGTCGAAGGCAGCGAGCGGTAAACAAAGAAAAAGAGAAGTAAACAAGGAAAACAACAACAACTACTAATACGAAGCAAATGTATGGTGCATACTAACAGCACGATCTGAGACTAAACGAAGTAACTATCTAATTAAATCTGACGTAAAAAGTAACAGATTCCGGTACATTTTTAAACGGATTGTTTACTACGAATCTCCTGTTTAACTAGAGAACACCCACGTGGGTGTTAAGGGTTACAGGATCCCATTTTAACCCCATGTCAAAATATCCAGTGTACCAAAATACCCAATGCATAATACCGAATAAGGGTTTTATCATAACCATTATACCCGGTAAGTTCGATCTCATGTTCAATTTTGATAGTTTCATGTCAAGCACCACTGGTCGCTAGGCATGACCGTGGTGATTGCATAATTGTTAGTGTGATTACATCAATGTTACATCAATGTGATTACATTACTGTTACAAGTGATTACATTTCTGCTCTTCCAAGTTGTGATTACATAACTTTTGACGAGTGGTGATTACATCACTGTTATGTCAAGTCCTATGGGCCGCAAAGACATGGCACTACTGGTTACATTACTCTCTATGGTATGATTATGCTCATTAATTGCATTAATATTTTGAGCTATATTGGGTAAAGTATTGGGTAAGCTTCAAATATTTTGGGGCATTGGAGTTAATGCTACTTGTTTGGAAACTGTTCTAGCTTAGAGAAATTATAACTCATGTCTGCAAAGTTTTCTTACTTCGAGCACAAACACCTCTTAACAAAAATGTAACCAGGTCTACTCCTCGACTTACCAAAACACTGTGCTCGTCCGAAATGCGTACCAAAAGACGTTACTCGAAACAAATAACCCATGAAAAGACTTTAGCTTGACGTTACGGTTGTCTCGCCTTTAGCTCGACTGGAGTTTTTGCTGCTGGAGTTAATGTAACCCAAATCATGAGTCAAGGAAGGGTCTGGTTTTTGCCTCTGACATGGCTATTTTACGTACATGTCTATTTCTCACTATGCGTATAATCTAGTCAGTCGCAATACTCCTTCATCTGTTGCAATTCAAAAGAACCAATAATCAAACAAAAATATGTGTTTCCATTAAAAAATGATACTTCAGCAAATTGGAAGGAAAAAATACATAAAAAATTAGTTTCTATCATGTCTAATAGGAAAAACCAAAATACAGTTAAACCACCTAGTGCTCAGCAAAATTCGAACAACTCTTAAGACAATGTCGTATAGTGATATCATCAAAAGTGTCAGCTTTAGTGCAAGCAGAATCTTAAATAAGAAAATAGGAAAAAAAAGTACATGATAGTATCAAAACTGCCAATAACAACTTCACAAAAGAGGTACCGCAAGGAATTTCAGCAAACAGCCATCGGTTCAGTCGGAGATAATAAAATCATGCAGTGGAACTGCCGAGGTCTGTCGAACAAAATGCGAGAACTTCTTGTCTTTTTGAACGAAAAAGTTTTTGAAATTGTGTACCTGAACGAGGTCAAGAACTGGCAAAAAGAAAATCTAACTGATAATTAATTCGTAATTGTGGAAACGAAGGCAAGATAATCACATGGACCAATGATTTTAGCGGAGAAGGGTGCAACAATGACCAATGTTCAGCCATTTAAGTTTGATAGAATTGAACAAGGGAAGTTTATTAAAGTTTTAAAAGCTTGCTTTGAAATACATGCTGAGGATATCTTTGAGCTATAGCTCCATATAACACACCAAGGCGTGATTTGTCAGAATATGTAAGAAAATTTTCGAACTGATTCGTAAAACATTTTTGTTTGCGGCGATAATAACGCTCCCAACCAAGACCTAAAACTGCACAAATAACATGGAAAAGTGAAAAAAAGAGACAAGGCATGACGAAAACTGGAAAAATTAAGCTGTTAAACAATGGTTTTCCAAAAAAGCAAGCAGATCAGAGAAATTGCCTGAACATGCTTGAGGAACACTTTAACGATCTAAGAGTTTTCATATATTTTTTGACACAACTTCTGTTGCCCGTAACTTTGATAGTGACCACAGTGCGACGATCACAACTTAGAAAACAATAATTCACAAAAAAACTATGTCAGGCAAAAGTTATTTTCAGAAAATTTAGACATTTTGTGAGAGAGAAGTACGAAAATTCTGTGCTGTTACCATCAATCTATCCAAAAGCAGAATAACCGAAACAATTTAGTCAAATATGTGTACAGATCATGCAGTGTTCACTACAAAAATGTTCTTCACAAAAGCGAATTTCTTTGTTTCGGTGTCTGCCAAAAAACAGATACAAATGCAAAAAAGAACACGGAGAATAGTACAAAAATTTGTAAAGAAACAATTTCTGTGCGAAGAAAAATACATAGATCCATGAAGCCATCGAACATCATTGAACAGTCGACACTGATTGCAGTTGCTCAAAACAAGGGGAAGCAAGAGATTTGAAGTGCAGTTAAAGCTTTATATGTTGACTTAACAGAAACAAACTGTAAAATCTTTTGTAAACAAGTCACAGTAATAACGGGCAACAAAAAAAAGCGAATGATCAAAACGCTATTGGAAGATGCAATGAAAGACCATAAATATTTGCGTGGAATTAAATGAAAAGATCAAAAAAATTCGAGAAGGGACACAAATGGGTTCTGAAGTCCAGGATCTGATAAAATCAGCTGCAACTTTCTAACAATGTTTCCTCAATACCTCAAAACGTATACTGGTCTTCCTCCTGACAACGAGTTCTACAAATAATTCTCATTTTCGAATTACATGGGAAGTGTCCAAAGACAAAGTACTACCTCAGCCCAACAAAAACCGAACAGAGGCAGAAAACTAACCGACTGATCAGTCTCCCAAACGGCTCCTCAAAGATATGCGAAACTGCTGTAAAGGAGAGTGTCCTAATGCATTGCGAAAACCATAAGGCCTTCTGTTAGACGCAGGCCGCATATAAAAGGAACCAATGCACGTCTGTTAACATACGCAAACTAACTCAACACGTCACACAAGCAATGGTTCAAAATTTTTAGATTTCTCTGCATGATTGTTGAAAAAGCAATTGAAGCGATTATGCGGTTAGGACTTCTTAGCAAACTGCTAAAAAAGTAGTGCATAAAACTGTAATAAAGTGAGTGAATTATTTTACTCTCCAAAATTTTTTGTAGGAAATTCAATAACTTAAAAAGCAAATATGAACCACCAATGTAACACATTTACTACATAAGCTGCAGAAGCTCAGGGCAGAGTAATTTTAAAAATATTCTTCCTGGTTTATGTCAACGGCACTCCTAATTTAGCAGCTCGACTTTCCACATTGGCTGATAATTTTGCCTTTAAGTAAAGGTCGCCAACTTGTAGATCACAGAAGAGAGACTTGATTACTCACTGGACAAATTCATCAAATACTGCGCAGATAAAACAATAAAAAATAAATGCTGGTAACGAAAATTACTTGCCTTTCAAGAACCCTTCGAAAAAAATCTCTACTCTAAATCTTTTCCTCAAAAAGTTTGAACGAGGAAGCAATGTTAAATCTCTTGGTGCAACTTTAACCCGTCATCTAAAATGAAAGGAACATTGCAAAACTTGATCGGAAGAGGAACTAGAATAATCTATAAACTGTGGCGGTTGAGTCAAAAAAACATTGATGAAAAGAATTTGCGGATCTGTGGTATAAACAGATTCGACTTCTACGTTTTTTGCGCAAACCCTTGCTGGATTAACCAATCTAAAAGAGTTAACGCAAATTAGATCAATAAAGATCTATATGAAAACATCGCTGGTGAAATGTTAAAAAAACTCCACCAAGGATCTAATATACCTGCTGCGAGAAATATTCAGGTCAGATTAAGCAAACAATTATCTAAAACTTTAAAAAGGTAAGGTAATAAAGAGGATTCAGTGATTGAACTAATCCCGAAAAAAAGACAATGTCTGAGAAACAGTTTCCAAAAACATGGAATCATCTGCAAAAAATCAGCACGCCAATTCTTCTAAACTCACCATGAAAGCTTCGAACTAACGTGCATTAGCTGTGCAGCTAAAATCTCAAAAGAGAACATATTTGAAGCTTTTGCTTCAGAGAAGTAGTTCGAATCCAACTCATGGAAAACATATGTTTAGAGCTTAAGAAATAGCCTACTATGAAATACAAGAGAGCGCATACAATCCGATCAGTTAACTCCAAAGATTTTTTACGTGGTCATTGTTATCGAATCTCAACTAAAACAATTTTTTTTTATTTTAATTAACACTCAACAGCCTATGAACACGATACACAAAAGAAAATGTAGGCATTGCAAGCCAAATCGAATCCGTTTCAAAAATCAGAGATCAACGACTAAAACACAAATGATCCTTCGAATCAGAATCAGGATCACATTGTGAATCACAAAGGCCAATGGATTTCTTGGGACCTTAATTCCTCCTTCTTCTGCGGCTTTGAAATACGTTGCTGAAGCTTCCAGACTCGATAAGCGTCTGTGGTGCCAATTTCAATCAAAGCCAGAGTCAAGGACTCTTGTCATAAATCTTTTCCGAGGAACCTTCAAACCGTCTTCGAACGGCACCAATGGAATCACTCAGACTGGATTATGAGCAGCCTTGTGTTCTGGTGGAGAGGGTCTCAGTTGAACTGCGTGTACTCATAATTTTGGAGCCCTTAACTGATGTAAAAATGACAGCTCATGCAAAGCTCACAGTGGAAATCCGCCCAAATAAAACTCCATGGAACACGATGCCAAAAAACAGTTTTAAATTATTATTTTCAAAGGCAGAAACGCAATGAACATGTAAAAAAATGGCGAGGAACTGGAAACAAAATGAAAGTATAAAATTGGCAGATTTCGGCTGAATGGTTGAAATGAAAATAACGTAATTGGACAAGCAGCTGCGGCCCCGTTATTCAGTTGTACAAACTCTATATCAACAAACACGGAAAAGTTTAAGCAGCTCCACCGTCAGAAGAAGTTGAAACTTTGAGCAAAGAGCTAGAGGTGGCTCAGTAGCTATGACAAAAACAGTGCCAAAATTGACTTGTGAAGACAATTCGATTCAGAACTATAGCTGCCTACGTCCTTCATTGTCCTCATTTTTTTTGCAACGTGTATCAATGACAACAAACTAATTTCGACTATTACTCAACAGTCACCTCCGAAATCCACACATGGCATACCTCGTCAATTAACTAGAGACTTACAATTTTTATCACAACAACTTGTAGCGCAGTGGGCTTTTCACTTGATCAAACCTTGCGCAGTGTATCAAAACGCACCAGTCTTGCAGCATTTTTTTTCCATTACACACTTTATCACGCCTTATTTCTTGCCTTCTTAATAATAAATACACATTGGTGTCAATAACGCACCAACTTTTAGCGGAATATTATCTTTATCTGATCTACCCGGGCGCAGTGGCTCAATCCCCATCAGGCGTAAAGCTTCTTTTTTTCTAATTCGTTTTTATTACTTTTTCTTCTTACGTTCTTAAATATAATTAATGACATTTTTATTTGATCCAAAATTGAAATCAGATACCTTACGACCAATGGAGAATTAACAATCAATTCTAATTGGTTCCCAGCAAAAAGTAGAATCAGTTAGCTAAATAAAAATTGGATAAAAATGATTGCACGAACTTCGAAATTAGTAGTACTTACTTTAACCAATTTTTTGTCGCAACTTCGTTGTGCAAAGATACAAAAACAAAAAAATCGAGAATTGCAAAAAATGCTTACAAAAATGAATATATTGAATTCAAATTACATTGTTCTAGTCCTAAAAGCTTATATCAGCTAAGTTTTCTATGCTTCAAAAGCTGCGAGAAGGAAGCAACGCGTTTTTGCGTTTGATCGAACAAAAATCAAAGTTTTTATTATGATTCACATCCAAATTGTTTTATGTACAACATGCTCCGGGGCAAAGAAGGGGGACCAACAGTACGACAGTGAAGACATCCAAGGCAAGCCCAAGTTGCCTAGAGTTCCTTACGGAGAAAAAAAATTGATGTGAAAAAATGGGCTAATCGGTCAAAATCCGGGCGAGAGCAGAGACCAGGAGAGCGAACGTGCCATAAGCTATTTTCACCTTTATCACAGGAGCTGACCATCTCGTCCAGGGTACTTTTTACAACGCGCCAAACAGCCCAAAATTCTCGTGGAGTCATTTCTTTCAAACTCCAAAGAATTTCATGTACTCTGAGAGCTATCTGATCATTGTCGCTCCAATTGGAACTCTTTAACAGCGTCAGCAGATTTTCCTTGACGATTCATTTACAAATGTGATTGACAATTTCTGCACATTCCTAACTGAATTGAAGCTGGCCGGAATTTGGCTGTCAAACTTTTCTGGTAGCAGAGAGTTGAAGACTCCATCAATCAAAAATTAATATGAAGAGGCATCCCGTTTTCTGGACCGTCGGCGACAATAGTCAGTAGTCTGGTTTTCAGTATTGCCTCTGTTTCGACCAAAACTGTCCGCAACGCATCAAGTCACATTTCTTTGGAACCTAGGTTGAACAACAGAGTGCGCTTTGCGCTCTGAATCAAGCGCTCCCAAATACAGCCAAAATAAGTTCCATAGAAAAGATTAGAATGCCAGGTTGTGTTTGTTGCTGCCAAGGCTATTTAGATTTTGTTGTTGTCGAGACGTTTCACACATCCTTCAACTTTTCAGGAGCACAAATAAATGCCTTACCATTATTTCTGAGCATTTTGGTCGGCTTGCATCTGTCGCTTACAAAATGTCGGTAGGCGTTCAAGAACGTGTGTTTGGATGAGGACGGGCTTCTAAATGGACACATCTTGTAACTGAGCAAGTAAAGATGAGGCCGTAATCCTTTTCAATTTGCCTAAGTGCGTCTGCTTTAAGTGTCCGAAATCGACATCGCTGTTTGTGAATGGATACCGTGTGGAACTTGTAGCGAAAATGCAAGCAGGGAAGGAGCCATGACGGGTTGAATTTCCTGCGTGGCAAATCTTCTGAAGAGAAAACATCTGAACTTTATGCTCAAAAGATTTTTACTTAGACCAGTTATATGATATTTCTACTACACGATCGCTTTCACCGGCTCTGTTCCTTGGTAAAGGCAAATATTATGCGCATGTTCTAAAACAGCCTAAAAACTCGTTTTTTTAGCCTGCAGTTTAACTGGAAACTGCTCAATTTTCTGATTATCGGACGCAAACTGCAATCTTCTGAACAAACGAAACACTCCATTGTTGTCCATAATGGGGCTGAGCAGACGGATTTTGGTCTTTGCCTCTATCCTGGAACCATTCTTCAGGGCTTGGATAATTAAGGAGAAGAAATTCTGCTGTAAAGATTTTATCAGTTGAATTCTTGCAAGATTGATGTCATCCGTTGTACAATGCTGGTCTGTGGTCCTTTGCGTTTCGATTCGAAAGAGCAGACTGAAAACTGCTGCTGAAATTAGGAGCAACTTATCCTATGTTGAGAACCGTGCTGAGTGAATTTTTTTTTTCATAAGCTTGGTGAAATTGCATATCCTGCTAACAAGTGCTTTGGAGGGTTACTGGACGAGCTGTTGTTCCTTACAGAAAAAAATAAAGGCGTTCTCAGCCAATTGACTTGAATTTCTTCTGTAATGAGGCCACGTGTACTGTAAAGCTGGATTATAGTTTGTAGGCAACTCGCAACAAGAACAGGTTGTGGATTCCAGACAAGTATTACGTTCAGCAAATCAACCGGGTAAAGTGAAAAGATGAATCTTTCCAAATCGTTGAAATTAGGTTCACACCAATTACTGCGTCTTAAAACTCTAATGTAGGTGTGCTGACTGGTTTAAGAGCGACAACATTTCATTTTCATACTAGACAATAGGTTTCAATTTTAGTTGCTACATTAGAAACTGTCTTGAAGTATGCAACGGCTGCAATTGCTGCATGTGAACTTGTTTCCACTGTTTGGTGGATGGAAACTCTTATCAAGATTTCTAGTCAAAGTTACCTCTGGTGAGGAAAAATAAGAGTACAAATCTTTCTGAAGCACTTTCACTACCTGAGGTGCAATTGATAGGTCCCATTTTGTCATAGTTTTACAGTTTTCGTAAAACTATTTTGCAATAGATATTTGTTGGCAACATTATTCCCATTGGGTCGAAGATCGAGGGGACAATACTGAAGACCTTACGTTGCGTGTATGCTCAGGCATCTTTTGGGAAATCGGCACGCGGTTTCATGCTAAAGCAATCCTGGTCAAGTTTCCATTTAACACCGAAAACTCAAACAATAACAGTCTGGCTGCCCTTTTTCTGAGGGAATGTGATTTTTAGCAGAATGACTGTTTAAAATAAATTGTTCCAGTCGAAACCCGCCTGTCTCCAGACCTCGCGTTGTTTCCAGTTTTGCTTTACAGGCGTCTTCTTCTGTCGCATGTGCTTGTATGTAGTCATCCATGTAAAGATATTTTTCCACGGCTTTGTGGTTTTCTGGAAACTGTTGACTGTTTGGCCTGCCACAATGGTTTAGAACATAAATCCCGATGAATGCGAGGAGTTTGCTCCAAATATTAGCTCAGTAAACTGATATTGTTGGATTAAAATATTTGCTAGCCATATGAACCAATTTTCAACTGGATGGTGCGGCAACTACCAATTCTGTCCGGTGGAGGAGCATGCATTTCCACAGACTTTACATGGTTTTTCTCAAGATCTGTCCAAAGAGTTTTCTAGAGTATTTTGTAAAAACGATTTATGTTGGAGCCGTGTGTTGAGGCTTTTGACCTTGTTGAGTGCAGAATAGTTGTTGTTTTCCAACCTTGCTTCAGATTTTTGGGGCAGTTCGATTTTGTGTCTCTCACCATTGCGGTTGATGGAGCTTTTCAAAATATCAATACAATGTTTGTGAAAACTAGGTTCAGGATCATTTTGAATGCCTTCTGCTTCAATATAACAGAACTCTTGAAAAAGTTCAGATGATTCTGGTTCATCTGTTCTGTTTACTGTCACGCCGAAAATTAAGGTCTTCTAAAAATAGAGGTTGATTCGTGGCAGAGAAACAGTTCTTTTAGTCGCCGGCAACGGTGCAGATACGTTTAGTGCACCTATTTAGCCATCGCCAATATTTGGAAAATAAATGTAGCGCAAATTGTTGAAAGCATTACAAACTTGAGTAAGATCAAAAATGTTTGCGGGTGCAACGTTCAAAGACCGGGTGCTTGACGTTCGAGAGAGTTCGAAGGATATTTTCGTTGACTTCCATGGACCTATTGTAGCTGGCTCACTAATTTTTGAGAAGGACATGCTGTTTTCAATATTGAGAAATTGAATTGTATAGGAACTGACTTTTTGAGAATCGCATGGAAGCACAAAAAATTCCAAATTGACATCCAGAATGAAACCACACTGCCTGCCAGGTTTAATTAGAGCGTATGTTCCAAAGGCCTCATTTCTTTTCGGAAACGAAACGGGGATGATTTGAAGCCGCTCGCACCATTTTTTCGGTGCATCGGGGCTCTGGTTTATGCTAAAAGACTGGTTATGGCTATTTTTCTTCAGAGTTGTCCTTGGGGGTTGATCTGGTTCTGACTGTTGAAGAATTGTCCTTAGCCGCTTTTCCAATTTTTATTCCGCTGGTTTTTTATTTGGGGACCATTGACTATATATTCAGTCAATGTCTCATTATGTGACGAGACTGTAAATTTTTCTTCTGGAAGATTTCAGTTGAAAAGGAAGCTGATGCATCTTTAATTTGATTTTCTGGGTCAAGCAAAGTTGTATGGCGGAAACTATTGCATACTTATCAGCGTTTTGCTGAAAGGCAAGATTGTTTGCGGTGCTTCTTATTGAAACAGTTTGTGCACAAACTGTTTTTGCATCCAATTCTGTATCTTTCAATGGGTTGGCAAAGTTAGTATTCAGAGCAGAAAGCATTGCTGTGACTGATTTTGCGTTTTTCACACGGTCTGAAGGCATTAGAATTCTTCGGGGAATATTTTGTTGATTGCAGATTTTGTTGAGATGAAAATTGGTGGTTCTCTTTCAGGTTGGTAACCGGATAGTTCGAGGACTATATTGCGTGGTCTCGGTAATTGGTAATGACATGCAAGTTAGGGATCCCATATTTTTTTCCTATTAGCCAGTGAATTCCTCAAAGAGTTTTTTGACTTTGTCGTAATCCTGATCTTGAAGCTCTAACAACTGCTGAAAGTCTGCAAGAGAAGGGCCTGATTGAAAATCAGTAAGACATTTTAAAATTGGACTCTGTGGAACCCTTTCGTTGGCTTTCTTTCAGCAGAGTTGTTGACTGAAGATCTGCTGTGAAATCAAGGTACTGAAATGATTGCCCAAGTTTTTTTTTAAATAGGAAAAGGCAATAATTTTTCTTGTTCCCGTTTTTTGGCAGCAGTCAAGCTGGTTGATAAAAGCATTAATAACAATGGTTTTGTCACCGAAACTATTTATTGACTTCCTTAAGGCTGACCGGTATCAAGACGAGTCACATGAACCCGCATGTTTCAGGACTATTTTTTTCAGACAAAATTCTGCAAATATGTGGTCCGATTTATATATGTGATTCAGGTGTTTTGGCAATCTTCTGAACGAACGAAGCACTCCATTGTTGCCCATAATGAGGCTGAGCAGACGGATTTTGGTCTTTGCTCTATCCTGGAACCATGTTTCAGGGCTTGCATAATTAAGGAGAAGAAATTCTGCTGTAAGAATTTTATCAGTTGAATTCTTGCAAGATTGATGTCATCCTTTGTACAATGCTGGTCTGTGGTCCTTTGCGTTTCGATTTGAAAGAGCAGGCTGAAAAATTAGGAGCAACTTATCCTATGTTGAGAACCGTGCCGAGTGAATTTTTTTTTTCATAAGCTTGGTGAAATTGCATATCCTGCTAACAAGTGCATTGGAGGGTTACTGGACGGGCTGTTGTTCCTTACGGAAAGAAATAAAGGCGTTTTCACTCCATTGACTTGAAATTCGTCTGTATTGAGGCCACGGGTACTGTGAAACTGGATTATAGTTTGTAGGCAACTCGCAACAAGAACAGGTTGTGGATTCCAGACAAGTATTACTTGACTGCTCGTTCAGAAAATCAACCGGGTGAAGTAAAAAGATGAATCTTTCCAAATAGTTGAAATTAGGTGCACACCATTTACTGCATCTTAAAACTCTTATTTAGGTGTGCTGACTGGTTTAATAGGGACAACTTTTCATTTTCATTTTAGACAAGATGCTTCAATTTTAGTTGCAACGTTGAAACTGTCTTGAAGTATGCAACGGCTGCAACTGTTGCATGTGAACTCGTTTCCACTGTTTGGTGGATGGAAACTCGGATCGAGATTCCTAGTCAAAGTTACCTCTGTTGAGGAAAAATAAGAGCACAAATCTTTCTGAAGGACTTTCACTACTTGAGGTGCAGTTGGTAGGTCCCATTTTGTCATAGTTTTACAGTTTTCGTAATACTTGAAACTTATTCTTAATACTTTGAAATAGATATTTGTTGGCAACATTATTCCCATTGGGTCGAAGATCGAGAGGACAATACTGAAGACCTTACGTTGCGTGTATGCTCAGGCATCTTTTGGGAAATCGGCACGCGGTTTCATGCTAAAGCAATCCTGGTCAAGTTTCCATTTAACACCGAAAACTCAAACAATAACAGTCTGGCTGCCCTTTTTCTGAGGGAATGTGATTTTTAGCAAAAAGACTGTTTAAAACAAATTGTTGCAGTGGAAACCCACCTGTCTTCAGACCTCGCGTTGTTTCCAGTTTTGCTTTACAGGCGTCTTCTTCTGTCGCATGTGCTTGGATGTAGTCATCCATGTAAAGATGTTTTTCCACGGCTTTGCGGTTTTCTGGAAATTGTTGACTGTTTTGCCTGCCAAAATGGTTTAGAACATAAATGACGATGAATACGAGGAGTTTGCTTCAAATATTAGCTCAGTAAACTCATATTGTTGGATTAAAATATTTGCTAGCCATATGAACCAATTTTCTACTGGATGGTGTGGCAACTACCAATTCTGTCCGGTGGAGGAGCTTGCATTTCCACAGAATTTACATGGTTTTTCTCAAGATCTGTCCAAAGAGTTTTCTAGAGTATTTTGTAAAAACGATTTATGTTGGAGCCGTGTGTTGAGGCTTTTGACCTTGTTGAGTGCAGAATAGTTGTTGTTTTCCAACCTTGCTTCAGATTTTTAGGGCAGTTCGATTTTGTGTCTCTCAGCATTGCGGTTGATGGAGCTTTTCAAAATATCAATACAATACTTGTGAAAACTAGGTTCAGGATCAATTTGAATGCCTTCTGCTTCAATATAATTTTGAATGCCTTCTGCTTCAATGCCTTCTGCTTCTGGTTCAACTGTTCTTTTTACTGTCACGCTGAAAATAAAGGTCTTCTAAAAATAGAGGTTGATTCGTGGCAGAGAAACAGTTCTTTTAGTCGCCGGCAACGGTGCAGATACGTTTAGTGCACCCATTTAGCCATCGCCAATATTTGGAAAATAAATATAGCGCAAATTGTTGAAAGCATTACAAACTTGAGTAAGATCAAAATTGCTTGCGGGTGCAACGTTCAAAGACTGGGTGCTTGACGATCGAGAGAGTTTGAACGATATTTTCGTTGACTTCCATGGACCTATTGTAGCTGGCTCATTAATTTTTGAGAGGGACATGCTGTTTTCAATATTGAGAAACTGTATAGGAACTGACTTTTGAGAATCGCATGGAAGCACAAAAAACATCCAAATTGACATCCAGAATGAAACCACATTGACTGCCAGGTTTAATTAGGTATGTTCCAAAGGCCTCATTTCTTTTCGGAAAGGAAACGGGGAAGATTTGAAGCCACTCGCACCATTTGTTTGGTGCATCATGGCCCTGGTTTAGGCTAAAAGACTGGTTATGGCTATTTTCCGTCAGAGTTGTCCTTGGGGGTTGATCTGGTTCTGGCTGTTGAAGAATTGTCCTTAGCCGCTTTTCCGATTTTTATTCCGCTGGTTTTTTAATTTGATTTGCTGGGTCAAGCAAAGTTGTATGGCGGAAACTATTGCATACTTAGCAGCGTTTTGCTGAAAGGCAAGTTTGTTTGCGGTGCTTCTTATTGAAACAGTTTGTGCACAAACTGTTTTCGCATCCAATTCTGTATCTTTCAATGGGTTGGCTAAGTTGGTATTCAGAGCAGAAAGCATTGCTGTGATTGCTTTTGCGCTTTTCACACGGCCTGAAGGCATTAGAATTCTTCGGGGAATATTTTGTTTTCTTTGAATGCAGATTTTGTTGAAATGAAAATTGCTGGTTCTCTTTCAGGTTGGTAGCCAGATAGTTAGAGGACTGTATTGCGTTGTCCCGGTAATTGGTATTGACATGCAAGTTTGGGATCCCATATTTTTTCCTATTAGCTGGTGAATTCCTCAAAGCGTTTTTTTGACTTTGTCGTAATCCTGATCTTGAAGCTCTAAGAACTACTGAAAGTCTGCAGGGGAAGGGTCTGATTGAAAATCAGTAAGACATTTTAAAATTAGACTATGTGGAACCCTTTCGTTGGCTTTCTTTCCGCAGAGTTTTTGATTGAAGATCTGCTATGAAATCAAGGTACTGAAATGATTGCCCAAGTTTTTGTGAAGAGGAAAAGGCAGTAATTTTTCTTGTTCCCGTTTTTTTGGCAGCAGTCAAGCTGGTTGATAAAAGCATTAATAACAATGGTTTTGTCACCGAAACTATTTATTGACTTCCTTAAGGCTGACTGGTAGCAAGACGAGTCACATGAATTCGCTTGTTTCAGGACTATTTTTTTCAGACAAAGTTCTGTAAATATGTGGTTCGATTTATATATGTGATTCAGGTGTTTTGGTGAATCATACTGTAGACGTGGTTGATAAACTCGTGTAAGTGAAGAGGATTTCCCTTAAAGTTTTGTAACCTTAACAGTTGTAAGTTAATTGAATATTTGTAATAAACATTTTTTATTTGAGGGCCATTGGCAACTACATTATTTGACAAAAGTTTGTAGTGACTAGGCTGATTTTCTGCGTTTTGTAGGGTTTTTGAGACCAAAAATGTTTGGTAAATTAACACCGTGCATAAAAAATGTGTTAGAAAGAGTCGGGTTATTGTTGTGATGAATTTGTATACCATTGGACCAAACTATGCGCTGTGACAGCGGTTGAATGACAGTTAGTTCAGTCGAGAATTGATGAGTTTACTGATGATGAAGAAAAGAGGAAAACTCGAAGGTTGCAACGCAGTTGTGTTCGCGAAATGATTTTGGTATTTATGAAAACTTCAGTGAGTAAACTTCTGGAATAATTTCTGTTGCGCTGAGGAAACTTAAATCTGTTCTGAAAGGAAGCGTGCTCAGTATACGTGATGTCCTGAGAACTAGATAAATTATTAGCTGGTGAATTCCTATTAGCTGGTGAATTCCTCAAAGAGTTTTTTTGACTTTGTCGTAGTCCTGACCTTGAAGCTCTAACAACTACTGAAAGTCTGCAGGGGAGGGGTCTGATTGAAAATCAGTAAGACATTTTAAAATTAGACTATGTGGAACCCTTTCGTTGGCTTTCTTTCCGCAGAGTTTTTGATTGAAGATCTGCTATGAAATCAAGGTACTGAAATGATTGCCCAAGTTTTTGTGAAGAGGAAAAGGCAGTAATTTTTCTTGTTCCCGTTTTTTTGGCAGCAGTCAAGCTGGTTGATAAAAGCATTAATAACAATGGTTTTGTCACCAAAACTATTTATTGACTTCCTTAAGGCTGACTGGTAGCAAGACGAGTCACATGAATTCGCTTGTCTCAGGACTATTTTTTTTTCAGACAAAGTTCTGTAAATATGTGGTTCGATTTATATATGTGATTCAGGTGTTTTGGTGAATCATACTGTAGACGTGGTTGATAAACTCGTGTAAGTGAAGAGGATTTCCCTTAAAGTTTTGTAACCTTAACAGTTGTAAGTTGATTGAATATTTGTAATAAACATTTTTTATTTGAGGGCCATTGGCAACTACATTATTTGACAAAAGTTTGTAGTGACTAGGCTGATTTTCTGCGTTTTGTAGGGTTTTTGAGACCAAAAATGTTTGGTAAATGAACACCGTGCATGAAAAATGTGTTAGAAAGAGTCGGGTTATTGTTGTGATGAATTTGTATACCATTGGACCAAACTATGCGCTGTGACAGCGGTTGAATGACAGTTAGTTCAGTCGGGAATTGATGAGTTTACTGATGATGAGGAAAAGAGGAAAACTCGAAGGTTGCAACGCAGTTGTGTTCGCGAAATGATTTTGGTATTTATGAAAACTTCAGTGAGTAAACTTCTGGAATAATTTCTGTTGCGCTGAGGAAACTTAAATCTGTTCTGAAAGGAAGCGTGCTCAGTATACGTGATGTCCTGAGAACTAGATAAATTATTAGCTGGTGAATTCCTATTAGCTGGTGAATTCCTCAAAGAGTTTTTTTGACTTTGTCGTAGTCCTGACCTTGAAGCTCTAACAACTACTGAAAGTCTGCAGGGGAGGGGTCTGATTGAAAATCAGTAAGACATTTTAAAATTAGACTATGTGGAACCCTTTCGTTGGCTTTCTTTCCGCAGAGTTTTTGATTGAAGATCTGCTATGAAATCAAGGTACTGAAATGATTGCCCAAGTTTTTGTGAAGAGGAAAAGGCAGTAATTTTTCTTGTTCCCGTTTTTTTGGCAGCAGTCAAGCTGGTTGATAAAAGCATTAATAACAATGGTTTTGTCACCGAAACTATTTACTGACTTCCTTAAGGCTGACTGGTAGCAAGACGAGTCACATGAATTCGCTTGTTTCAGGACTATTTTTTTTTCAGACAAAGTTCTGTAAATATGTGGTTCGATTTATATATGTGATTCAGGTGTTTTGGTGAATCATACTGTAGACGTGATTGATAAACTCGTGTAAGTGAAGAGGATTTCCCTTAAAGTTTTGTAACCTTAACAGTTGTAAGTTGATTGAATATTTGTAATAAACATTTTTTATTTGAGGGCCATTGGCAACTACATTATTTGACAAAAGTTTGTAGTGACTAGGCTGATTTTCTGCGTTTTGTAGGGTTTTTGAGACCAAAAATGTTTGGTAAATGAACACCGTGCATGAAAAATGTGTTAGAAAGAGTCGGGTTATTGTTGTGATGAATTTGTATACCATTGGACCAAACTATGCGCTGTGACAGCGGTTGAATGACAGTTAGTTCAGTCGGGAATTGATGAGTTTACTGATGATGAGGAAAAGAGGAAAACTCGAAGGTTGCAACGCAGTTGTGTTCGCGAAATGATTTTGGTATTTATGAAAACTTCAGTGAGTAAACTTCTGGAATAATTTCTGTTGCGCTGAGGAAACTTAAATCTGTTCTGAAAGGAAGCGTGCTCAGTATACGTGATGTCCTGGGAACTAGATAAATTAAATCTTTCCACAAGATTGTTTGAGGGTTTTCGCAGCTGCTATAGGAAATTATTTGACTTTGTGGCAACGAGGGAAGAGCACTGAGTTCCTCTGAATATGTTTTGACTTCCAATGCCAATAATTTTGTCAGCAAACGCTAGTAAGGTTTGCTGTTGAAGACTACCAATTGATTTGCTTTGGTTGCTTGTAGCTATCTATTCCTAAGAGTAATATCAAAAATCTTGATTTAGTGATTGGAAAGGAAACCTTTTTCCCGAGACTGGTTTTGCGATTAAATGGTAAGTATTACAATAATGAGAGAGATTCTCAAAATAACTGTTTCCATTTATGCTATTGCCTGAAATGCTCGAGATAGAGATAGGCGGTAAATGTTAAACACAACATTTTTGTTGGTTTTACTGTTGTTGGGATTATTCAGCGCTGCGCTGTTTGGTGGCTGCAGGGTGGCAAGTTTGGCAGATTAGAACAGATAACTGAATCAATTTGCCTTTACTCGCCACCCTTTTGGAGAAGAGCGCCTTATGAATTTGTGTAAAAGGTTTAGAAAAGAATTCTCAGTTACAAGAAGAGGCTGATCTTTTTGACTATTTCCTGTGTTTGGGATATCTGACTGTTGACGATGGGCATTGAGGAAACGTTTTGAAACACTCCGTGGAGCAGTTGAGTGTTGTAGAAAGATTGTTGGTGTTCTCTGTCGGGACGGGATGGCAGCCGGCTCATAAGTGTTGGCTGTGCTATTCTGCTCTTGTTCTGCGTCGGATTGGAGCTGGTTGTCTTCGTTGACATCTATTGAGACAGGTATCGGTCGTCAGGATTGGCTTCCTCTGCTTTAGACTAAACTGATGTCATCTTTTATTGGGCTGCGGGGCTGGCTCAATTGAGCATCATCGTCCAAAAAATCGACTTGCAACTTTCGTTCATTAGGACGATTGGTCAGTTTGGATTGCCTTCCTAGGACTGATGACAATCTGTTCTGATGAGGCTGTTGTTCCATCACGTTCTACGATCGGTCTTTCAGCTCTTTTTCTTGTGCTCTGGTTCATTTGATCTGTGACAAGGATCGAAAACTCTTCCGCCGCTGAATAATTTTCTTTAAGAGGTCGAGTTGATTTTTCATTGTCATTACGTTAGTTTTGACCTTCTTAATGGCAAAATGGCACGGGACACTTAACTGTGTGAAGATTTTGTCGCTTTCTGTGTTCTGTAGACTGGCTGTTGCTGTTGAACGCGTTGAAGTTCTTTACTGAGGGCAAAAACGCTCCAAATTTGATTGCTAATGAACCTAGTTTTTCCTCTTTAAAAAGTCAACAAATTTTCTCCATGAACCTTGTCTTAAATGGTGTTTTTGTTTGTTAACTCTTGCTTTTGCTCTTAAGAAAAAATAAAAAGCCTCTTCGAGATTTCGTGCGCTTTATTTGACTTTTGTCTCACAATTTCATATAATTGCGTGCTTCTCTATAAAAAACCACACCTGTCTTCTAAATAATCGTTTCTGAGTGCTTCAGGGAAGTTGTTTGGCTTCTCCAATGAACATTAAACTTGTCTGATGTCGCAAGTAAACAGTCTTAACCTGTCTTAGACCAGAACAAAAAATTGTTACATAAACACCTTTGTTTAAAAATTGAAAAGACTGCCACAACAATTTTCTAGATACCAGAGCTTATAAAATTACCAAAGAAAATTTTCTGAGTTCTCTAACCCTGACCACACGGTATGATTAAAGAGTACCATTCAGAATTTTCTGCAAAATTTGAACTTCGAAAGCTGTTTCTAGGAGATTTTTTTGAGGGCTAAAGCAAAAAAATTGCTTCAAATGTAATGCATTCAGTCAACAAGGGTTACAAAAAAGCTGAAAGGTAGAAAAGTGTTAAAACCGAAGCAAGCTTCAAAAATTTGTAGAAACTTTTTTTTCAACATTTCCGAAACTCTTTTCTGTTTTCCAACTTTTTGTCAACCTGAGTGCTCTCCTGAGGGTTTCTGTTGTCTTTCAAAACCTTAAATGGCATCACCTTATAGATTGATACCGTATTTCATAATTAATTGAGTTGATGACTGAGATCTCTGTATGGAGAGAATCGGTTTCGATTATTCAAAAAATCAAAAGTTCAATAATTTCTTAAACCGTTTACTTTTGTCAATTTTCTCCTTATTTTGGTAACGTCAGAAACCATGGCGGTAATGAAATACACAGACGGCAATGTCTGACAACGAGGACTTCTGCGAAAAAACATGTTAAGCGCAAAACAAAAGAGTTTCTTGCGCTGATCTGTTTTTGACGGAGATTGCAATACACTTTAGTTACGTTTTCATTATTTGAGTTTCACTCTGGGCTTAGTTCTGTTAATATTACTTCTCCAAAACTAATTCAGGGTAGGTTTGGAATAATAATGATTCGGTGTCAGTCAAATATGCAGCCAGCAATTTAGGCAACTTTTTTTTTTTAATTTTTCTTTTCAAAACTTTTTTTTCGTCAATTTTTGTTTTCGAACGGCTTTTTGCACTTTTTCTAGGAGTGGTTTTTTTGGCTCAATAACAACCTGTTCAAAAAAGAGGTTGATATTTGAAGTTGGGTTTTATTGGAAAATGAAGCCAAAAGCTTGCACAACGTTTTTTGAGTTTGTTGTTTCAAAATTATTTTTTTTGATCAACTTTGTTTTCGATCAACTGTCTGAAGTTCCTCTCGGAATGAAATTTTGGCTCACTAAAACTAATATAGACGTTGGCTTTAACTATTGCTGTCCGGTTTTATGACTACATAAGGCCAGAAATTTATACAACGTTTTTTGAAATTTTGTTGTCAGAAACGTTTTTTCTGTCTTCAATTTTGTTACTTAAACAACTGTCAGAAGTTCATCCAGAATATACTTTTTTAGCTCATTAAAGGCTAATCCAAAAGCGGGCATGAACTTTTAGCTTCAGGTTTTATGAAAATGTGAGGCTAAAATTTTATGCGTTTTTCGGTTTTTTTCGTCAAAAACTTTTTTTTCGCTAATTTTGTTTGTTCAGAGCAATACTTTGCCTTGTGACTTTGTCACTGCGTTTGACTTTTAACGCTAGTATAAATATAAGATATATTGTCAATGATGGGTCAACAATCAATTAAAGAGAATACTTTTTTTGCTTTTCTTTTCACCTGTAAAGAAAACTATTGGTTTTTGGATTGATCGCACCGTCAAATGAGACTTCCTGAAGTGGCGCCTGGAACCTCATGCGATCTGCAACGGTGAAATCTGTAACCGTAAAGAAAAAAATCCTCCTGGGGTACTGTATCAGACCCAAGAACAAAAATAGTCCTGCCGGATAACCTCTTTGTCCCAAAAATTTTTTGCTTTTTGTGTCCTGTCTTCTGTCTTTGTGTTTTTCATCCTTTGTCTTCTATCTTCAAAGGAAAACAGATAACGTACTGACTTTCTGGGCGAGAGGTTTGTCTGCAATTGAATTTCAGGGGAAATGACGGTTACTGTGTTTTTAACGAAGGTGATTACCAAATTTATGTAATGAACATAATGAATACAAATTACATTGTTCCAGTCTTAAGAATTTATAGTTGTTCGAGCCAATTGCTAATGAACTTCGGTTTTCCTCTAAAAAAAAACTAACGACGCTAAGTTTCTCCAAAATCATTGTCCTAAATGGTGTTTTTGTTTGTTAAATCTTGCTTTTGCTCTTAAGAAGAAATAAAAAGCTTCTTCGAACTTTCGTGCACTTTTTTTTGACTTTAGTATCATAATTTCAAATAATTGCGTGCTTTTCGATGGAAAAAACTACACTTGTCTTCTGAATAACCGTTTTTGAGTGCTTCATGGAAGTTGTTTGGCTACTCCAATGACTTGTTTCTGAAACACCTTTTTGTTTAAAAATTGAAAAGACTGCCACCACAATTTTATCAAAATCGCAGTTTATAAATTTACCAAAAAAGAGTCTTCTGAGTTCTCTAACCCTGACCAAACAGTATGATTAAAGAGTACCATTCAGAATTTTCTGCAAAATTTGAACTTCGAAAGCTGTTTTTAGATTTTTTTGAGGGCTAAAGCCAAAAAATTTGCTTCAAATGCAATGCATTCAGTCAACAAGGGTTACAAAAAAAAACTTAAAGGTAGAAAACTGTATTAAATCGAAGCAAGCTTGAAAAATTTGTAAAATTTTTTTTTCAACATTTCCGAAACATTTTTCTCTTTTCCAAATTTCTGTCAACCTGAGTGCTCTCCTGGGGGCTTCTGTTGTCATTCAAAACCATTAAATGACATCACCTTTTAGATTGATTCCGTTTTTCATAATTAAGGGGGTTGACGACTGAGACCTCTGTATGGAGAAAAACCGTTTCGATTATTCAAAAAATCAAAAGTTCATTAATTTCTTAAACCGTTTTCTTTTGTTAATTTTCTTCTCCTTATTTTGGTATCGTCAGAAACCATGGTGTTAATGAAGTTCACAGACGGCAAGGTCTGAGAACGAGTACTTCTGAGAAAAAACATGTTAAGCGCAAAAAGACAGTTTCTTGCTCTAACCTGTTTTTGACGGGGATTGCAATACACTTTAGTTCCGTTTGCAACATTTGAGTTTCACTTTGGGCTTTTTTCTGTTAATAATACTCTTTCAAAAATTTTTCATGGTAAGTTTGGATGATAATGATTATGTTTCATTCAAATTTGCAGCCAGCAATTTAGGCAACGTTTTTTTTTATTTTTCTTTTCAAAAACGTTTTTTTTTTTCGTCAATTTTTGTTTTCGAACGGCTATTTGCACTTTTTCTAACAGTGGTTTTTTGGCTCAATGCCGACAAGTTCAAAAAAGAGGTTAATTAATGAAGTTGGGTTTTATTGGAACGTAAGACACAACGTTTTTTGAGGTTGTTGTTTCAAAATTGTTTTTTTTTTCGTCAATTTTTATATTCGATCAACTGTCTGAAGTTCCTCTCGGAATGAATTTTTTGGCTCACCAAAACTAATATAAACGTGGGCCTGATATATTGCTGTCCGGATTTATGACTACATAAGGCCAGAAAATTAAACAACGTTTTTTGAAATTTTGTTGTTGGAAAAGGTTTTTTTGTCGTCAATATTGTTTCTTAAACAACTGTTAGTAGTTCATCCAGGAATAAATTTTTTGGCCCATTAAACGCTAATTGAAAAGTGGGCATGAACTTTTAATGTCAGGTTTTATGAAAATATGAGGCCAATAATTTATGCGTTTTATCGATTTTTTGTCAAAAACTTCTTTTTCGTCAATTTTGTTTTTTTTGTTCAGAGTAATACGTTGCCTTGTGACTTTGTCACTGCGTTTGACTTTTAACATTAGTATTAATATAAGATAATTTGTCAATGATGGGTGAACAATCAATTAAAGGCACACATTTTGATTTTTTTGCTTTTCTCCTCACCCGTAAAGAAAATTATTGGTTTTTGGATTGATCTCACCGGCCAATGGGACTTCCTGAGGTGACGTCTGGAACCTCGGGTGATCTGCGATGGTGACGTCTTAAACCGTATAGAAAAAAGTCCTCCAGGGGTACTGTCTCAGACCCAAGAGCAAAAATCGTCATGCCGGATAACGTCTTTGTCCCAAATTTTTTCGTTTTTGTGTCCTCTGTCTTCTGTCCTTTTGTTTTTTGTCCCTTGTCTTCTATCTTCAATGGAAAACAGATAAGGAACTGACTTTCAGGTCGAGATTTTTGTCTGCGATTGTATCTTAGGGAAAATGACGGTCACTGTGTTTTTAACGAAGGGGATTACCAAAAATATGTAATGAATATAATGAATACATTACACTGTTCTAGTCTTAAGAATTTATAGTTGTTCGAGCCAATTGCTAAGGAACTTCGATTTTCCTCTATAAAAAAACTAACGACGCTAAGTTTCTCCATAATCATTGTCCTAAATGGTGTTTTTGTTTGTTAAATCTTGCTTTTGCTCTTAAGAAGAAATAAAAAGCTTCTTCGAACTTTCGTGCACTTTTTTTGACTTTAGTATCATATTTTCAAATAATTGCGTGCTTTTCGATGGAAAAAACTCCACTTGTCTTCTGAATAATCGTTTTTGAGTGCTTCATGGAAGTTGTTTGGCTACTCCAATGACTTGTTTCTGAAACACCTTTTTGTTTAAAAATTGAAAAGACTGCCACCACAATTTTATCAATATCGGAGTTTATAAATTTACCAAAAAAGAGTCTACTAAGTTCTCTAACCCTGACCAAACGGTATGATTAAAGAGTACCATTCAGAATTTTCTGCAAAATTTGAACTTCGAAAGCTGTTTTTAGGAGATTTTTTTTGAGGGCTAAAGCCAGAAAATTTGCTTCGAATGCAATGCATTCAGTCAACAAGGGTTACGAAAAAGTTTGAAAGGTAGAAAACTGTATTAAATTGAAGCAAGCTTGAAAAATTTGAAATTTTACTTTTCAACATTTCCGAAAATCTTTTCTGTTTTCCAAATTTTTGTCAACCTGAGTGCTCTCCTGGGGGCTTCTGTTGTCATTCAAAACCATTAAATGACATCACCTTTTAGATTGATTCCGTTTTTCATAATTAAGGGGGTTGACGACTGAGACCTCTGTATGGAGAGAATCCGTTTCGATTATTCAAAAAATCAAAAGTTCAATAGTTTCTTAAACCGTTTTTTTTGTCAATTTTCTCCTCTTTATTTTGGTAACGACAGAAACCATGGCGGTAATGAAATTCACAGACGGCAAGGTCTGAGAACGAGTACTTCTGAGAAAAAACATGTTAAGCGCAAAAAAAACAGTTTCTTGCGCTGATCTGTTTTTGACGGGGATTGCAATACACTTTAGTTCCGTTTTCAATATTTGATTTTCACTTTGGGCTTTTTTCTGTTAAATGTACTCTTTCAAAATTATTTCAGGGTAAGTTTGGAATGATAATGATTCGGTTTCATTCAAATATGCAGCCAGCAGTTTAGGCAACGTTTTTTTTATTTTTCTTTTCAAAAACGTTTTGTTGTTAATTTTTGTTTTCGATCACCTGTCTTAAATTCCTCCCGGAATGAACTTTTTGGCTCACTAAAACTAATATAAACTTGGGCCTGAACTATTGCTGTCCAGATTTCCGACTACATAAGGCCAGAAATTTATACAACGTTTTTCGAAATTTTGTTGTCAGAAACGTTTTTTTTTGTCGTCAATATTGTTTCTTAAACAAGTGTTAGTAGTTCATCCAGGAATAACTATTTCTGGCCCACTAAACGCTAATTGAAAAGTGGGCATGAATTTTTAGTGCCAGGTTTTATGAAAATATGAGGCCAAAAATTTATGCGTTTTATCGATTTTTTGTCAAAAACTTCTATTTCGTCAATTTTGTTTTTTTTGTTCAGAACAATACGTTGCCTTGTGACTTTGTCACTGCGTTCGACTTTTAACACTATTATAAATATAAGATATATTGTCAGTGATGGGTGGACAATCAATTAAAGGGCACATAGGGTTTTTGTATTAAAGGGTTTTTGGATTGATCTCACCGGCAAATGGGACTCCTGAGGTGACGTCTGGAACCTCGGGCGATCTGCGATGTTGACATCTGAAACCGTAAAGAAAAAAATCCTCCAGGGGTACTATCTCAGACCCAAGAACAAAAATCGTCATGCCGGATAACGTCTTTGTCCCAAAAGTTTTTCGTTTTTGTGTCCTCTGTCTTCTGTCTTTGTGTTTTTTGTCCTTTGTCTTATGTCTTCAAAGGAAAACAGATAAGGAACTGACTTTCAGGTCGAGATTTTTGTCTGCAATTGTATTTCAGGGGAAACGATGGTCACTATGTTTTTAACGAAGGGGATTACCAAAAATATGTAATGAATATAATGAATACATTACACTGTTCTAGTCTTAAGAACTTATAGTTGTTCGAGCCAATTGCTAATGGACCCATTGCAGCCCATTGCAGCCCACTCTTACATGACAATTTTAGTCATGGGGGGTAATTCCTGAAAACTCCTCCCATTGCAGCCCGTTGCAGCCCACTCTTACATGGCAATTTCAGTCAGGGGGGTAATTCCTTAAAAGTCCTCCCATTGCAGCCCATTGCAGCCAACTCTTACATGGCAATTTCAGTCAGGGGGTAACTCCTTAAAAGTCCTCCCATTGCAGCCCATTGCAGCCCACTCTTACATGGCAATGTTCGTCATGGGTGGTAATTCCTGAAAAGTTCTCCCATTGCAGCCCATTGCAGCCCACTCTTACACGGCAAGGTTAGTCATGGGTGGTAATTCCTGAAAAGTCCTCCCATTGCAGCCCATTGCAGCCCACTTTTACATGGCAATTTCAGTCATGGGGGTAATTCCTGAAAAATCCTCCCATTGCAGCCCACTCTTACATGGCAATTTCAGTCATGGGGGTAATTCCTGAAAAATCCTCCCATTGCAGCCCATTGCAGCCCACTCTTACATGTCAATTTCAGTCATGGGGGGTAATTCCTGAAAAGTCCTCCCATTGCAGCCCATTGCAGCCCACTCTTACATGGCAATTTTTGTCATGGGTGGTAATTCCTGAAAAGTCCTCACATTGCAGCCCATTGCAGCCCACTCTTACATGGCAATTTCAGTCAGGGGGGGTAATTCCTGAAAAGTTCTCCCATTGCAGCCCATTGCAGCCCACTCTTACATGGCAATTTCAGTCATGGGGGGTCATTCCTGAAAAATCCTCCCATTGCAGCCCATTGCAGCCCACTCTTACATGGCAATTTCAGTCATGGGGGGGATATTCCTGAAAAGTCCTCCCATTGCAGCCCATTGCAGCCCACTCTTACATGGCAATTTCAGTCATGGGGGGTAATTCCTGAAAAGTCCTCCCATTGCAGCCCATTGCAGCCCACTCTTACATGGCAATTTCAGTCATGGGGGGTAATTCCTGAAAAGTCCTCCCATTGCAGCCCATTGCAGCCCACACTTACATGGCAATTTCAGTCATGGGGGGTAATTCCTGAAAAGTCCTCCCATTGCAGCCCATTGCAGCCCACTCTTACATGGCAATTTCAGTCATGGGGGGTAATTCATGAAAAGTCCTCCCATTGCAGCTCATTGCAGCCCACTCTTACATGGCAATTTTAGTCATGGGGGTAATTCCTCAAAAGTTCTCCCAATGCATCCCAACTCTTACATCATTTTACCCCCTCTGAACAAATTACCCCCACACTCTTACATCAATTTACCCCCCATAGACAAGTTACCCCCCCCCCCCCCACTCTTACATCAAAATGGGAGGATTTTAGGGAGGACATTCGACCCGGGCAGATAAGAAACCGACTCTCAGGGGGAGACTTTTGTCTGCAATTGAATTTCAGGGGAAATGACGGTTACTGTGTTTTGAACGAAGGGGATTACCAAATTTATGTAATGAATTACACTGTTCTAGTCTTAAGAATTGATAGTTGTTCCAGCCAATTTATACATTGTTCCAGCCAAGTTTTTTTGGCTTCGAAATTAGCGGGAAGTAAGCAACGCGTAATCGGACAGAGGTCAATGTTGTTTCATGATTCACTTCTCACTTGATTGATATAATTCACTTACGAAAAGACTTTTGTTCGACCCACTAACATATCACGCTCGACCAGTACATTGACGTAATCTGGACTATTGATATTTAAAAGCCCATGAAAAACCGGATCTAATCTGTCCGACCCATAAAAAGACTGTATTTGTAGTCCCCGTACTAGTTTTTTTTTTAGTCTTTTCATAAGTTAAGGTCTGAAATGTGGCTGGGAAATCTTTCTCACCCGCAAAACTTCTTAATGTGCTCTGTTAATAAGTTTCTTCCTAATTGATGGGTTGGGTTGCTTTTAACAGCCACTGACATGTTAGGACGGGCGTTATTTGTGAGGCCCGTATGTCCAGATTTGGCTCTCTTCCGTTGATGCTCACCGTGCTTTATATGCGGACCCATTGATCATTTTGATTATTGATAATTTTTGGTGTTCTAAGAGTTATATGGCAATATATCCAATACTTAATGTCTCATTATACCTAATTTATTCTACTAAATTTTATATGCTGAATGGTCGTTCGGCTAGTTTCAACACTAGGATAAAATGTGTACATGTTTGAAAAAATTGTTAAAGATAAGTAAGTTTGTACATGAACATATATGAACAACATGCATCTATTAAAAGCTAGCACAGCTATGGTTTGAAAGTGCCGCGTATTTCAAAAAAAAAATGTTGCAAATAACGCTAGGAACAAAAAAAATTAGCGTTATATCTTTTAATCGCTCTAACAATTGAATTCAAAACGCATTCAATATTCAAGAACAAGGTATTTTTGGAAAGAATAGGGTATTTTTTGGAAAAAATTGGGTATTTTTTGGTATTTCCAGCATAAATTTCATATTTTTGGCAGGAATTGGGCTCCTGGTCTCACGTTCGGTTGTGGTAGATTCATATCAAGTCCCACGAGCCGCTGAGGCGCGGCCATGCCCCGCGAGGCATCGGCAGATGCGGTAAAAATTATAATCTAACATTAGGCTATCTCCAATTTAGGCTAATTGAACGCATAAAGGTACAGTGTTTTAAATTTCTCATCCAATCACATTCGTTGAAATTTCTACATTTTGGTACGTCAATTTGTTAAGACGTCTTTTAATCGCTCTAACAATTGAATTCAAAACGCATTCAATGTAATCACCAATTTTCGTTTGCAAAAATCACATGGTGGGAATTTCAAAAAAGATGAATACTGCCAAAACGACCACTTTTAATTGATCTCCCCTATTAGTGTCTTAAAAAATTCCTCAGCAAAGAAGGTTGTCTCAATTGTAATGCACCTTTGATCTAATCGATTAGAATTTGCGAGTGACTCTAATGTATAAACAAACTGATGTATATAACACTCGCATTTGGATCTTTTCTACTGGCGCCCCCCCCAAGCTTATATAGCCGTTAAATTTGCACCCCCAGAATCTAAGTT
Source organism: Convolutriloba macropyga (assembly GCF_964194025.1). NCBI lineage: Eukaryota > Metazoa > Xenacoelomorpha > Acoela > Convolutidae > Convolutriloba > Convolutriloba macropyga. Next base: position 38,863,997 of record NC_134470.1, on the reverse strand, counting down.
TTCGCGAATTCTGAGAGCGATATTTGCATTTCATTGCAACAAAAGTGTCTAGGTAGATTGAAGGCACTTTTAGAATAATTTCCTTAAGAAGTTTTAAAAAGATCAAGCCCTTATTGTAGCCGATAACACCAAAAATGATCTAATACATAAATTTTTATTGATGCTTACGTTATATGCAACAAATTTTGGTTGAATACGTAATACTTTCAAACCATAGCTTTGCTAGCTTTTAGTAAATGCATATTGCTCATATATGTTCACGTATAAGATTACTTAGCTTTAACAATATGTTTAAACATTTATAAATGGGGGGTGCCTAACTAAGCGGGGGGGGGGGGGGGGGGGGGGGGCGCTAGCAGAAAAGATCCTCGCATTTTTGTTTGCCTAATGTAGTGAAATAAAATCTTTACTGGATGGGATTTTTGTATCCATTTTGTACACTTTTGAGTCCCCGTGACATTCCTCACCGAAGATGAAAAGATAACCGAAAAAGGCGAAGAGCACTGCTCAATCGAAGCGGGGTCGAAACCAACCAGCTATGCAGAAATAAACACGCAGTACGAGAGAAAGCAACTCAAATAAAGTATCAATATCTGGTCTGTAATTGAAAGCATCTTTCCTGATTAGATCAAGTGGAGGAGTATTGCCCAAAAAGTAACCCATGCAATGTTTTAGGAGCCAAACTGCAGCAAATGTAAACATGCATCAATTCTGAACAGACACCAACAGCACAACCAACGAATAACTTGAACCCACAAATTATTGACACACTGACTTGATCACTTTTGGCAACCTATTGTTCTGCATTTTGTAAAAAAAAAACATTGATATTGACTGCTAACTTCTGATGAAGCAACTGATTAAAATGCTCGAATGCAGCTTATAACCGACAATTGTAAATAGCGTTCAATTATAATTTAGTTATAGTTCTCATTTTTCCGTTGTGGTATATTCACTTGAAAGTAAATCAAGACTATAAATATGTAATTTGAAAAAGAAGCATGTAATTGTTCATGGATTGACGAGCCCACGCCCAGCTCAGTAGAAAATAAAATTATTTCAGTGAGCGCTAATACTTCTACAAATTATGTGAAGAAGACTCCCAAACTAAAATAAAGAAGTGTCATCAGTGCATCAAATCCAAGTATATTCGTTCTAAATGAAGAATGAAACTATATATTCTATTAGCTGATGAAAAAACCAAAGTTATTTGTCAGTCACGTCCGATTCCTTTCCGTCCTATTTTTAATCATAATACTACCTCAACATTCGAAATGCAACTAAATTGTACGATTCAAATCGGGCGCTTAAATTGGGCTATTATATGGCTTTATAGATGGAGAAATACCTTTCTTTATGTTTACAAATAACATAAAACAGCAGAGGCATACCTAAATTGAAGTTGACTGTTTCTTCGCCTCTCGGATTTCGGTTACGTTATTTTTTTTTGAAATTAGGCTACAGCCTCTGTAGTCAAATAGTATTGAAAGCAATTTTCGATTTTGTAGAAATGAGTCAAAGCCAAAACGGGAAACTAGCTGTAAATTTTGAACTACGCTTCATTAAAAATCAGATAACTAAAATTTACGAAGTGTGTAATTATGTTTCGAAAAATTTGTAACTATAAGCCACCAGTTGTACACTTAAAAATTTAGCCGACAACCAACAAAATGAGAATATTTGCCAACTTTTTAATTTTAGTTTAAGTAAAGTTAGCGATAAAAATTTACTCTGAAGCTGTTATTGGCCAATTTAAAACTCTATTCCGTAAGCGGATAAATATGCCGGAGTTTTTTATCAACTAGCGTTACGAAGGTTTATCCGTGGTCGCACCCCCCCCCCCCAACCCCTGACGGTTGCAGCCACGCGAAGGCCGAGTGGAGCGCCACCCGACCGCACACCAAAGATAATGGTCTACCGAACTACTGATTTATGGACTTAAAAGGACGTACCTAGGTATTAAGATTACATATAGAATATTTTCATCAGTTTCACAAAGACGTACTTGAAAAAGAGAGAGAAAAAAGTTTTGTGGTCAGAATTGGATAATTTAAGGCAAGAATTGGGTATTTTGTGATGTGAATTGGGAATTTTTTGGCAAACACGGGTTTTTGGGCAAGAGTTTGGTATTTTTGAGGTTGAATTGTGTTTTTTTTTCTGGTGAGAATTGGATAATTTTCGCACGCGTTGAGTATCCCTGACAACAGATAGGCATTTTCAGAACAAATCTGGAAATTTTCTGCAAAAATTGGGCACATTTTGGACATATTTAAGTATTTTTTGGCAAGAAATGGATATTTTTTGAAAAGAATAAGGTATTTTTTAGAAAAAACAGGGTAATTTTTGGAACGAATTGTTTCTTTTTTTGGCCGAAGTTTGGTATTTCCAGCATAAATTTGATATTTTTTGGCAGGAAATGGGTATTTTTGAGCAAAAATTGGGTGTTTTTGACATTGGGTGTTTTCTGGCAAGAACTGCGAGTTTTTAGTAGAAATTGGGCAATTTTCGAAATGACTATGTCTTTTTTTGTAGGAATTCAACATTTGTTTGATAGATATGCGTGTTTTAGGCAAGAATGAGGTAATTATTGGTAAAATTGGTTTTTTTGGTAAGAGTCGGGTAAAATGTGAACAAATTTTTTTTTGAAAATCTGAAAAAAAATACAATTAATTGGCCTCTTTTTTCGACTTAAGTTTTGTCTCCATTGAGTCTTACGTTCGTTGAAGAACAAAAGTAAAAAAAATTGTTAAGCAACAAGATCATATACCTTCAACAAAATTTCTGATGCCAGATTCCGAAATTATCACCATTGGATTATGTTACGCTACAAAGTTAAAAATTACGCTACAAAGATAAACTGTGACAACCAATTAAAAAAAACTGATGATTTGAGGTTTCAAGTGTCAAAAGCTGACACTTCAGAAAAACGGAAACCGGTGATTTCCTAAGCCTCAAAAAACAACCTTCAAATGATTTGTTTATAAACAACAAACAGACACGTATTACTCGATACCATTCTCGAAGAATTTATTTCCTGGTTTCATGATTGAGAAACTAAATCTATAAAAAAAACCCAGGTTTCTTTTTTCAGGACCGTGGAAATACCACTATTGAATTCTATTTCAAAAACCACCCTGTAAAATTGCACTTCCACGTACACTATCACAAAAAAATGTATTTGCTGCTTCAAAATCCAAAAGTACGGAACAGAAACAAATTTCAAAGTTTTCCGTGCTTTAGTAATATTCACTGAAATCAGCGTTTAATAATACTTTAAAAGAGTATTAGAACATTGTTTTGGGTGTAGTTTGATAGGACTATTGATATTTCAAAACCCATGTAAAACCGGATCCATTCTGTCCGACCCAAAAAAAGACTGTATTTCTAGTCCCCGTACTAGAGTTTTTTTTAGTCTTATCATAAGTTAAGGTCTAAAATGTGACTAGGAAATCTTCCTTCTCACCTGGGAAAACTTCTTAATGTAATCTTTTAATCGGTTTCTTCCTAATTGTTAGGTCGAGTTGCTTTTAACAGCCACTGACATGTTAGGACGGGCGTTATTTGTGAGGCCCGTATGTACCGAGTTGGTCGTCGAGTTATCACGTTCCTGATTTGCCTCTTTTCCGTTGATGCTCACTGTGCTTTATATGCGGACCCCATCGATTAATTTGATTATTGATTATTTTCGGCGTTCTAAGAGTTATATGGCAATATATGCAATACTCAATGTCTCAATATACCTAATTTATTCTAATAAAATGTGCATGCAGAATGATCGTTCTGCTGAATTCAAGGTTAGGATAAGAAATTGGATATATCTCAGGTATTTTGTCTCATTGGTATTTTGGTATTGGTTATATTTTGTTCTGACACCTATTCTAAACAATCTATTGCAAAGTATATTATTTTAGCAATTAGCCTAGTTATCTTAACTGTGGCAATTGATAGTAATAAATCAGTTTTTTAATTGGTCTCTTTTCTACTAGCCCCACAGCCGCATAGTTTCCCTCATTTATACAAGTTTGAACATATTGTTAAAGTTAGGTAAATTTACACATGAGCATATATGAAAAATATGCATCTATTAAAAGCTAGCAAAGCTATGGTTTGAAAGTGCCGCGTATTTCAAAAGAATGTTACAATTAACGCTAAGAACAATAAAAATATAGCGTTAGCAGAGAAGATCCTTTAATTGCTCTAACAAATTAATTCAAAACGCACTCAATGTAATAAACAATTTCCGTTTGCAAAAATCACATGGTCGGATTTTCAATAAAGATGAATACTGCCAATGCGGCCAATTTTAACTGATATCTTCTATCAGTGTCTTAAAAAATGCTCAGCAAAGAAAGTTGACTCAATTGTAATACACCTGTTATATAATTGATTAGAATTTGCGAGTGAATCTTATGTATGAAGAATTTTTTGTAAATAACACTCGCATTTTTGTTTGCCAAATGTAGTGAAATTTTTACTGTATGGGATTTTTGTATTCATTTTATACACTTCTGAGCCCCCGTGACATTCCTCGCCGAAGATCAAAAGATAACCGAAAAACCGAAGAGCACTGCTGAAACGAAGCGGGGTTGAAACCAATCAGCTATGCCGAAGTAAACGCTCAATATGGGGTAAAGCAACTCAAAAAAAATTCAACTGGTCTGTACTTGGAAGTCTATTGAAAATACGGATGGATGGATCCAGTCGAGAAATGCATAAAATATAACTCGTGCAATGTTTCAGAGCTAATCTGCAGGAAAAGTAAACATGCATCAATTCTGAAGAGACACATCCAACGCTCGAATGCAGCTTATAACCCACAATTGTAAATAGCGTTCGATTATAATTTGGTTATAGTTGTTTTAGTTCTCATTTTCCGTTGTGGTATATTTACTTGAAAGTGAATCAAGAATATAAATATGTATTTTGAAAAAGAAGCATGCAATTGTTCATGGATTGACGAGCCGATGCCCAGCTCAGCAGAAAATAAAATTATTTCAGTGAGCGCTAATACTCCTACAATTTATAAAAAGAAGACCCCCAAACTAAAATTAAGAAGTGTCATCAGTGCATCAAATCCAGGCATATGTGTTCTAAAAAAAAGAAGGAAACTATATATTCTATTAGCTGAAGAAAAGAAAACAAAATTAATCGAAGCACTTCAGTTGTCAGTCACGTCCGATTCCCTTCCGAGTCGAAATCCAACTAAATTGTACGATTTAAATTTTGCGTTTGGGCTACTATATGGCTTTATCGATAGAGAATCACCTTTCTTTAAGTTTACAAATTACATAAAACAGCAGAGGCATACGTAAATTGAAGTTGACTGTTTCTTCGCCTCTCGGATTTCGGTTACGTTAATTTTTTAAAATTAGGCTACAGCCTCTGTCGTCAACTAGTATTCAAAAACTTCTTTCAATTTTGTAGAAATAAGTCAAAACCAGTACAGGAAACTAGCTGTATAATTTGAACTCAGCTTCAGTAAAATTCAGATAACAAAAATTTACAAAGTGTATAATTATGTTCCGAAAAATTTGTAATAATAAGCCACCAGTTATACACTAAAACGCGCTTGATTGTACTCTGGTCAAAGAACCAAAGCGGTGGCCGCTGTATTGGCCGACAGGCTGTTTAGCCAACAACCAGCAAAATCAGAATATTTGCCAACAGTTTAAGGAAAATTAGCGATAAAAATTTATTCTGAAGCTATGATTGGCCAATTTAAACCTGTATTCCGTAAGCGGACAAAAATACCGGAGTTTTTTATCAACAAGCGTTACGAGGTTTAATAGTGGTCGCAGCCCTCTTCCCCCTGACGGTTGCTGCCACGCGAGGGCTGAGTGTAGCGCCACACGACCGCACACCAAAGATAATGGTCCACCGAACCACTGATTTATGGACTTAAAAGGAATATGTATAAAGATTACACATCAGTTTTCAGAATATTTTCATCAGTTTCACGACAATCTACTTAAAAAAGAGAGAGAGAGAACAAAATTTTGTGGTCAGAATTGGGTAATTTATGGCATTATTGGGTAATTTGTGATGTGAATTGGGGATTTTTTTTTGGCAAACATGGGTTTTTTTGGCAAGAGTTTGGTATTTGTGAGCTGGAATTGGGTTCTTTCTGGTAAAAAATGGATATTTTTTGCACGAATTGAGTACTTTTGGTGAGAAATAGGCACTTTCAGAACAGATTTTGAAATTTTCTGCAAGGATTGGGTAAATTTTGGAAATATTTAAGTATTTTTTGGAGAGAGATGGGTATTTTTTGAAAAGAATAAGGTATTTTTTGGAAAGAATACGGTTTTTTTGGAAAAAATTGGGTAATTTTTGGTCCGGAGTTTGGTATTTCCAGCATAAATTTGATATTTTTGGCAGGAATTGGGTATTTTTGGGCAAGAATTGGGTGCTTTTCACATGAATTGGTTATTTTCTGATAACATTTTCTTTTTTGCAGTAGGAATTGGGTGTTTTTGGAACTAACTAGGTTCTTGTTTGTAGGCATTTGACATTTTCTTGATAGACATGAGTTTTTTAGTCAAAAATGTGGTATTTGTTGGTAAAATCGGGTCTTTTTTGGTAAGAGTGGCTCTCATGTATAAACAAACTTATGTATAAAACACTCGCATTTTTACTTGCCTAAAGTAGTGGAACAAAATCTTTACTGGATGCGAATTTGTATCCATTTCGTACATTTTTGAGTTTCCATGACAATCCTAACCGATGATCAACGATCAGCAGAAAACCGAAAAATGCGAAGAGCCTTGCTGAAACGAAGCAAGAAACCAACTAGCAATGCGCAAGTAGACGCACAAAACGGGGTAAAGCAACTCAAAAAGTAACTTCACTTGGTCTGTACTTGAAAGTCTATTGAAAATTTGGATGGATTGATCCAGTCAAGTATTGCATAAAAAATAACGCGTGCAATGTTTTAGGAGCTAATCTGCAGGAAATATAAACATGCATCAATTCTGAAGAGACATTGACAGCACATCCAACGAATAACTTATACACACAAATTATTGGCACACTGCCTTTGTCACTTTTGGCAACCTATTGTTCTGTAATTTTTAAAAAAAACATTGATATTGACTGCTGACTTCTGATGAAAAATAGCAACTGATTGAAATGCTCGAATGCATTTTGTGACCCACATTTGTAAATAGCGTTCAATCATAATTCAGTTATGGTTGTTATAGTTCTCATTTTCCGTTGTGGTACATTTACTTGAAAGTAAATCAAGAACATAAATATGGAATTTCAAAACAGATGAATACTGCCAAAACGACCACTTTTCATTGATCTCCCCTATTAGTGTCTTAGAAAATCCTCAGCAAAGAAGATTTTCTCAATTGTAATGCACCTTTGATCTAATCGATTAGAATTTGCGAGTGACTCTAATGTATAAACAAACTGATGTATATAACTCTCGCTATTGGATCTTTTCTACTGGCGCTCCCCAAGCTTATATAGCCGTTAAATTTGCACCCCCAGAATCTAAGTTTTCGCGAATTCTGAGAGCGATATTTGCATTTCATTGCAACAAAAGTGTCTAAGTAGATTGAAGGCACTTTTAGAATAATTTCCTTAAGAAGTTTTAAAAAGATCAAGCCCTTATTGTAGCCGATAACAACAAAAATGATCTAATACATAAATTTTTATTGATGCTTACGTTATATGCAACAAATTTTGGTTGAATACGTAATGCCTTCAAACCATAGCGTTGCTAGCTTTTAGTAAAAGCATATTGCTCATATATGTTCACGTATAAGATTACTTAGCTTTAACAATATGTTTAAACATTTATAAACGGGGGTGCCTAACTAAGCGGGGGGGGCACTAGCAGAAAAGATCCTCGCATTTTTGTTTGCCTAATGTAGTGAAATAAAATCTTTACTAGATGGGATTTTTGTATCCGTTTTGTACACTTTTGAGTCCCCGTGACATTCCTCACCGAAGATGAGAAGATAACCGAAAAAAGCGAAGAGCACTACTCAATCGAAGCGGGGTCGAAACCAACTAGCTATGCAGAAATAAACACGCAGTACGAGAGAAAGCAACTCAAATAAAGTACCAATATCTGGTCTGTAATTGAAAGCATCTTTTCTGAATAAATCAAGTGGAGGAGTATTGCCCAAAAAGCAACCCATGCAATGTTTTAGGAGCCAATCTGCAGCAAATGTAAACATGCATCAGTTCTGAACAGACACCAACAGCACAACCAACGAATATCTTGAACCCACAAATTATTGAAACACTGACTTGATCACTTTTGGCAACCTATTGTTCTGCAAATTTTAAAAAACATTGATGTTGACTGCTGACCTCTGATGAAAAACATCAACTGATTGAAATGCTCGAATGCATTTTATGACCCAAATTTGTAAATAGCGTTCAATTATAATTTAGTTATAGTTGTTATAGTTCTCATTTTCGGTTGTGGTACATTTACTTGAAAGTAAATCAAGAATATAAATATGTAATTTGAAAAAAAAGCATGCAATTTTTAATGGATTGACGAGCCGATGCCCAGCTGAGCAGAAAAAAAATTATTTCAGTGAGCGCTAATACTTCTACAAATTATGTAAAGAAGATTCCCAAATTAAAATAAAGAAGTGTCATCAGTGAATCAAATCCAAGCATATTCGTTCAAAACGAAGAATGAAACCATATATTCTATTAGCTGAAGAAAAAAAACAAAATTATTCGAAGCACTTCAGTTGTCAGTCACGTCCGATTCCTTTCCGTCCTATTTTTAATCAAAAGACTATCTCAATATTCGAAATGCAACTAAATTGTACGATTCAAATCGGGCGCTTAAATTGGGCTATTATATGGCTTTATAGATAGAGAAAGACCTTTCTTTATGTTTACAAATAACATAAAACAGCAGAGGCATAGCTAAATTGAAGTTGACTGTTTCTTCCTTTCTCAGATTTATGTTACGTTATTTTTTTAATTTAGGCTACAGCCTCTGTAGTCAACTAGTATTCAAAACTAAAATTACTTATGCTCTATTTTCACAATTTTTCAAAGATGTACAGTAAACGAGAGTGAGAGCAATAGACCGGTCAAATTGTCTTAATTGACCCGGGGAATGGCAACCACTTATCTTCAAAAAGTGAAAACATTTGTGAGCTAGAATTGGGTATTTCGTGTTGAGAATTGGGTATTTTCTGGCAAAAATTGAGTATTTTTTAGCCAGAATTGACTATTTTTGGCAAGAATTGGGCATTTTGTGATGAGAATTAGGTATGTTTTGGCCAGAATCTGGTATTTTTGGCAAGAGTTGGGCATTTTGTGATGTGCGGAAAAATTTCCGCAATAAGTGGGTACTTTTGGAAAAATTTGGGTATTGTTGGAAAGAATTGGGTTTTTCGGGCGAGTTTGGTATTTCCAGCACAAATTTGATATTTTTGGCAAGAATTGGGTTTTTTCTGCAGAAATTGGATGTTTTTGACATGAATTGGGTATTTTCTGGTAATAATTGCGTGTTTGTAGTAAGAATTGGGTGTTTTTGGAAAAGACTACATATTTGTGATAGACGTATAAGTTTTGGGCAGAAATGGGGTATTTGCTTGTACAACTGGGTATCTTTTTGTAAGAGTTTTGTAAAATGGAAATAATTTTTTTTCAAAATCTAGAAAAGCCTTTTGCGGTTTTAGGTTTCCTAAACTGAAACTTTATTGAAATGTAAACCAGAAGCTACCGAATGAAACTGCGAAAAATATCAGTTGGTTGCATGCTTCTTAGTTTTTCACATCATGAGGAATAAAAAAATGAAAATTGAAAACTTCAAATATATTTTTTTCGAGGATTTTCGAAAAGATTGAAAAACTTCCCAAAATATGAAATTTTTTATTTGAAGTTTATGAAAAGTTCTTCAGATAAATTTTCTTACGTAAGATTATCTAATGGGCTTTAGAGCGAAAAATCAATGATCACAACTGGATAAATTTCACCTGGGGTAATTAAGATAAGTGGCCGCTTTTTCCTGGGGTAATTGTGATAGTTTGACAGTCCTATGGTTTTCGCTCTCGTTTATAGGTACGTCTTTGGAAAAATGATGTAATTTTTACATAGGTATCCCCCCTGGTATGCTTATCTTTTACTACAGACCAATAAGACTTTTTTGAACAATTATGAGAAATTGTGGCCTAAACTTCTCTTTTTTTCCTTGTCGGCTAAACGCCCTGTCGGCCAATTTTCCGAGCACCGATCAAAGCAAACATGATAAATCGAATCAAATTATTAATTTTTCAATTTGGTAACTAATTAGTTGTCAAATTTAAGCCAAACTATGTAATACATGAATAGTTTCAAAAATTTTGCGGTAAAAGTTTTAATCAACTATTGTTACCATTACAACAGTTGTATAAATAAAATAAAGAAGTGTCATCAGTGCATCAAATCCAGGCATATTGATTCCAAATGAAGAATGAAACCATATATTCTATTAGTTGAAAAAAACCAAAATTATTCGAAGCACTTCAATTGTCAGTCACGTCCGATTCCTTTCCGTCCTATTTTTAATCAAAAAACTACCTCAACATTCGAAATGCAACTAAATTTTACGATTCAAATTGGGCGCTTAAATTGGGCTATTATATGGCTTTATAGATAAAGAAAGACCTTTCCTTCAGTTTACAAATAACATAAAACAGCAGAGTCATGCCTAAATTGAAGTTGACTGTTTCTTCGCCTCTCGGATTTGGGTTACGTTAATTTTTTTGAAATTAAGCTACAGCTTCTGTAGTCCACTAATATTAAAACAATTTTCAATTTTGTAGAAATTAGTCCAAGCCAAAACGGGAAACTAGCTGTAAATTTTGAACTACGCTTCATTAAGAATCAGATAACGAAAATCTAAGTGTAAAAATTACTTATTTTCTTTTTCCACAATTCATCAAAGATGTACTGTAAAAGAGAGTGAGAGCAATAGACCGGTCAAATTGTCTTAATTGTCCCGGGGAATGGCAACCACTTATCTTCAAAAAGTGAAAACATTCTTGGGCTGGAATTGGGTATTTCGTGCTGAGAATTGGGTATTTTCTGACAAAAATTGAGTATTTTTTGGCAAGAAGTGATTATTTTTGGCAAGAGTTGGGCATTTTGTGATGTGCGGAAAACTTTCCGCAATAAGTGGGTACTTTTGGAAAAATTTGGGTATTGTTTGAAAGAATTGGGTTTTTCGGGCGAGTTTGGTATTTCCAGCACAAATTTGATATTTTTGGCAGGAATTGGGTTTTTCTGCAAAAACTGGACGTTTTTGACATGAATTGGGAATTTTCTGGTAATAATTGCGTGTTTGTAGTAAGAATTGCGTATTTTTGGAAAACACTAGATATTTGTGATGGACGTGTAAGTGTTGGGCAGAAATGGGGTATTTGCTTGTAAAACTGGGTATCTTTTTGGTAAGAGTTTTGTAAAATGGAAATAAATTTTTTCAAAATCTAGAAAAAGAATTATTTGACATCCACCTTCATCATAAACATTGTCCTCGTTTTATTTTGCGTTTAAAAAACCATATGAAGATTTATTGGATTGTATAGCTTCAGCAAAGCTTTTGGTGTCAGGTTTCAGAATTTAAAACTTCAGAAAAACACAAGGCTCTCCTGTTTTCTTGAAACTGAGACTGTCAACATTAGATTCTACGTTAAAAATTACGCTGAAAAATCGCTGTAACAAATTCTAAAAAAGAAAGATTTGTGGTTACAGGTTTCAAGAGCTGAAACTTCGAAAAAAACCGAAACGTGTAATTCCTCAGAGCAAAAAAAGTCATCATGAAATGCTTTGTTCATAAACAATTTATAGACAGGTGATATGGGATCACATTCTCGAAAAATTCATTTCGTGGTTACAGCTTTGAAACAAGAAAATCAGCGTTAAAAATATTTTAATAGAGCTTTAGAGCATTATTATCTTAAAAATTCTTTTGCGGTTTTAGGTTTCCTAAACTGAAACTCTGGTGAAATATAAACAAGAAGCTACCGAAAGAAACTGCCAAAAAATATCAGTTGGTTGCATGCTTCTTACTTTTTCACATCATGAGGAATAAAAAGTTGAAAATTGAAAACTTCAAATATATTTTTTTCGAGGATTTTCGAAAAGCTTGAAAAACTTCCTAAGATATGAAATTTTTCATTTGAAATTTAAGAGAGTTCTTCAGGTAAATTTTCTTAAGCAGATAAGATTATCTAAAGTGCATTAGAGCAAAAAATAATGATCACAACTGGATGATGTTCACCTAGGGTAATTAAGATAAGTGGCCGCTTTTTCCTGGGGTAATTGTGATAGTTTGACAGTCCTATGGTTTCCACTCTCGTTTATAGGTTCGTCTTTGGAAAAATGATGTAATTTTTACATAGGTATCCCCCCTGGTATGCTTATCTTTTACTACAGATCAATAAGACTTTTTTAAACAATTGTGAGAAATTGTCGCCTAAACTTCTCATTTTTTCCTTGTCGGCTAAACGCCCTGTCGGCCAATTTTCAGTGCACCGATCAAAGCAAACATGATAAATCGAATCAAATTATTTCATTTTTCAATTGAGTAACTAAATAGTTGTCAAATTAAAACCAAACTATGTAATAGATGAATAATTTCAAAAATTGTGCGGTAAAGGTTTTATTCAACTTTTGTTACCAATACAACAGTTGTATAACTAAAATAAAGAAGTGTCATCAGTGCATCAAATCCAGGCATATTCATTCCAAATGAAGAATGAAACCTATTAGCTGAAGAATGAAACTAAATTCTATTAGCTGAAGAAAAAAAACAAATTTATTCGAAGCACTTCTGTTTTCAGTCACGTCCGATTCCTTTCCGTCCTATTTTTAGTCAAAAAACTACCTCAACATTCGAAATGCAACTAAATTGTACGATTCAAATCGGGCGCTTAAATTGAGCTATTATATGGCTTTATAGATAAAGAAAGACTTTTCTTTAAGTTTACGAATAACACAAAACAGCAGAGGCATACCTAAATTGAAGTTGACTGTTTCTTCGCCTCTCGGATTTCGGTTTTGTTAATTTTTTTGAAAATAGGCTACAATTTCTGTAGTCCACTAGTATTAAAACAATTTTCGATTTTGTAGAAATGAGTCAAAGCCAAAATGGGAAACTAATTGTAAATTTTGAACTACGCTTCATTAAGAATCAGATAACTAAAATCTAAGTGTAAAAATTACTTATTTTCTATTTCCACAATTTTTCAAAGATGTACTGTAAAAGAGAGTGAGAGCAATAGACCGGTCAAATTGTCTTAATTGACTCGGGGAATGGCAACCACTTATCTTCAAAAAGCGAAAACATTTTTGAGCTGGAATTGGGTATTTCGTGTTGAGAATTGGGTTATTTCTGGCAAAATTGAGTAATTTTTGGCCATAATTGATTATTTTTGGCAAGAGTTGGGCATTTTGTGATGTGCGGAAAACTTTCCGCAATAAGTGGGTACTTTTGGAAAAATTTGGGTATTGTTGGAAAGAATTGGGTTTTTCGGGCGAGTTGGGTATTTCCAGCACAAATTTGATATTTTTGGCAGGAATTGGTTTTTCTTCTGCAGAAATTGGATGTTTTTGACATGACTTGCGTATTTTCTGGTAATATTTGCGTGTTTGTAGTAAGAATTGGGTATTTTTGGAAAAGACTAAATATTTGTGATAGACGTGTAAGTTTTGGGCAGAAATGGGGTATTTGCTTGGAAAACTGGGTATCTTTTTGGTAAGAGTTTTGTAAAATGGAAATACATTTTTTAAAAATCTAGAAAAAGAATTATTTGACATCCATCTTCATCATAAACATTGTCCTCGTTTTATTTTGCGTTTGAAAAACCATATGAAGATTTATTGGATTGTATAGCTTCAGCAAAGCTTTTGGTGTCAGGTTTCAGAATTTAAAACTTCAGAAAAATACTAGGCTCTCCTGTTTTCTTGAAACTGAAATGGTCAACATTAGACTCTACGTTAAGAATTACGCTGAAAAATCACTGTAACAAATTCTAAAAAATAAGGATTTCTGGTTACAGGAGCTGAAACTTCGAAAAAAAACCGAAACGTGTAATTCGTCAGAGTAAAAAAAGTCATCATGAAATGCTTTGTTCATAAACTACTTATAGACAGGTGATATGGGATCCCAATCTCGAAAAACTCATTTCGTGGTTACAGGTTTGAAACAAAAAAATTCAGCGTAGAAAAATTTTTAATAGAGCATTAGAGCATTATTATCTTAAAAATTCTTTTGCGGTTTTAGGTTTCCTAAACTGAAACTTTATTGAAATGTAAACCAGAAGCTACCGAATGAAACTATGAAAAATATCAGTTGGTTGCATGCTTCTTACTTTTTCACATCATGAGGAATAAAAAAATGAAAATTGAAAACTTCAAATATATTTTTTTCGAGGATTTTCGAAAAGCTTGAAAACTTCCCAAAATATGAAATTTTTTATTTGAAGTTTATGAAAAGTTCTTCAGATAAATTTTCTTACGTAAGATTATCTAATGGGCTTTAGAGCGAAAAATCAATGATCACAACTGGATGAATTTCACCTGGGGTAATTAAGATAAGTGGCCGCTTTTTCCTGGGGTAATTGTGATAGTTTGACAGTCCTATGGTTTTCGCTCTCGTTTATAGGTACGTCTTTGGAAAAATGATGTAATTTTTACATAGGTATCCCCCCTGGTATGCTTATCTTTTACTACAGACCAATAAGACTTTTTTGAACAATTATGAGAAATTGTCGCCTAAACTTCTCATTTTTTCCTTGTCGGCTAAACGCCCTGTCGGCCAATTTTCCGAGCACCGATCAAAGCAAACATGATAAATCGAATCAAATTATTCATTTTTCAATTGAGAAACTAAATAGTTGTGAAATTTAAGCCAAACTATGTAGTAGATGAATAATTTCAAAAATTGTGCGGTAAAGGTTTTAATCAACTTTTGTTACCAATACAACAGTTGTATAACTAAAATAAAGAAGTGTCATCAGTGCATCAAATCCAGGCATATTCATTCCAAATGAAGAATGAAACCTATTAGCTGAAGAATGAAACTATATTCTATTAGCTGAAGAAAAAAAACAAATTTATTCGAAGCACTTCTGTTTTCAGTCACGTCCGATTCCTTTCCGTCCTATTTTTAGTCAAAAAACTACCATTACAACAGTTGTAGAACTTGGCATAACAACAGTTGCATAACTTACCAGTGGAAAACACGTTAACGTCGAATTAACACAAAGCTGCTTCTTCATTAGACTGAAAAATTATCTTTTATATCGCCACTGTTACTATGTACACAGTGGCGAGATTAGTGTGATAAAACCCGTGGCCCAATCACAGCAACAGTGGGAAAAAGTTATGCAACTGTTGTAATCGCAACGAGAGTTGGATAAAAAAAATTATTGCAATGCAATTTTTATCGTCCTTTCGCTGCTATTAAACTACTCGGCTTTGCCTCCAGAGCTTGATCACTTCTCGCTAACGTAGTAAAAACATTGTGGTAATGTTGCTTATCACACTGCTGCCGTGATTAGACTACGAATTTATCAAACTCTTTCATCGCCAGTATTTATACAGAAACGGTGGTGATAAAAAGTGTAATAAACTAGTAGTATGAAGACGAAGGAGATTTCGTAATGTTTGGCGTTAACGCGTTATTTCATCAGGAAGTTATTCAAATGTTATCGCAACGTGAGTTGATGAAAAAAGAAAACAAAATACCCTTTTTCATTCTTACTTATTAAATTAAGAGAGCCCTCAATATGGCAACATGAAAATACCTATCCAGATTATGGAAGTGACTGGTCAAAAGTTGCAGCCTTAAAAACTCTTTGCATAATAACCAAAAGTAATTAAACCACTATTGATAAAGTATCATTATATTTTGATAAGAGTACGCGACTAATTGACTTACGAGAACGAAGAGTATTCTGTTTGAAAGATGGATGAAAAAAAAAACATTTCGGAGAAATCTTTGATGTGAGCAAAACTTATAACATAGACTTCAGACAAAAAACCCAATGTGGCGCTCCAGGTGGATTGAATTTCCAAACAATCTTTTTCTGAGCTAAGTCACTCTCGATCTTAGTTTTGTCCTATGCGTCCAGGATGATGGAATTTCCAAACAATCTTTTTCTGAGCTAAGTCACTCCCGATCTTAGCTTTGTCCCATGTGTCCAGGTGGATTGAATTTCCAAACAATCCTTTTCTGAGCTAAGTCACTCTCGATCTTAGTTTTGTCCTATGCGTCCAGGATGATGGAATTTCCAAACAATCTTTTTCTGAGCTAAGTCACTCCCGATCTTAGCTTTGTCCCATGCGTACATGAATGATCTCAGCTCGTTGGCTGCTCCAACGAATTCGTTCCGTTGTCACTGATGATGGTGTTCGGGTAGCCACGTTTTAAAATGAATCTTGTCACTGCAGCCAGACATGACTCGGTGTCTAATGGACTGTGCCACTTCGATGTGTACTGCTCTAGTTGTTAGGCAAGTGAAGAGGCAGAACCATTTTTTTAAGGTACGTCGTAGGAACTTTACTTCAAAGTGTCGGACGCGATCAACTCCAGTGAGGGTGAATGGGAACATATGTTCATCGGGTCGTTCTCGGGGTAGGTGTGTCATCGGCGGACGAATTGGTTTGGCGTCTCTGTGTCCGCATTTGAAACATCTCGTCTTGATTTTCCTTAACGCATTCCTTAACCCGATGATCCAGTATTTTTGTTGGAGCACATTTCGTACATACTCTGCGCCTTCGTGTAGGTTGTCACGATGGACTCTCTCCAACAGAAGATGTATGACTGGATGTTTTGCTGTCAATAATATTGGATGTTTTGCATTGTAATCAAACTTCGAATGTTTCAGTCGACCCTTCACTCAAGTTGTTCCATCTTTCTCTATGAATGGTGACAATTTAGCAATGTTCAATGATTTTGAAATTTCTTTGCTATTTGTTATCGACTTCGAAACATTCAGGAAGTTTTCGTTTTGAAGAAATCGAAATAAAATTTGTTCTGCTTGGTGGATCTCGTCTGCCCTGAGGGGTCGCCTCTACTTCGTCTTGAACCTCATGCGGTAGGCAATGAAGTTTCTAATTTGATTGAAGGTACTGTATCGTCTCAAGTCAAATAGTTGGTCGTTTAGTTTTTGTGGCTACATTAGTGGCAGCTTGCTCAGCTTCAATTTCGTTCGATTGGCACCATGGCATTGGCCAATTTTTTATCTGTCTGGAGCCATGTCGGCTCGTTAAACCACCCGGACTCCTTGAGGCCTTCGATGGTTATCCCTCTTATCTGCAGGGTTCTCAATGCCTTTGACATGTCCCCATTAATCCATGGAGGAGTTTTCCAGTATTTCTGCTGCCCCGTTGGCAATGAACACTTGTTATTTCTTGTAAACTGAGTGTAACCACTGTAACACTGTAGATGAATCTGTGCAATGATAGATTTTGTCAATTTTCACAACATGTTCTCTCAATATTTGCTTTCTGAGACGAACACCGTAGACTGCGGTTTGAAATTCTAACTTTCGGAATCGTCGTGTGCGTGATAGGTGCTACACGGCATTTTCCTAACACATAGATAAGTTTCAACGTTGCCTCGTCTTGTAGATATGCCACGTTGCACATTGCTTCTTCTGATGCGTGTCAAATGATTTGGAGTCTCAAGTTTGCACATCCGTTTTCGATTTATCGACATCGTCCTTAATTCTCTCAGCTCATTGCACCAATCAGTGAATAGTTTTGAGTGTTCTGCTGATAACTCTTTGTTTTGTCCCATGCTTTTCCCATTGCTGCCCGAATGCTCCTGAGCAGAAACCGCATCTTTATAGTGAAGGTTGAACATATCCCAAGTGGGTCGAACACTGCGGAGACAAACGATAGAATAATTATCTGAGTTATTTTTGCTGGAACTTCTTGTTCAGTTCCGCGACAGACTATGAGACTGTCCGTTTCTACATACCAATTCAGTTTGAGGATTGAGGATGATCGTGGCATGGCCTCGAATGTTTTCACAACTTTCGTTGATCTCTCTGCCTCTGGGACTTGTGACTTCTTCGTCACTCGTTATCCACTTTGTCAAACTCAATACACCTTTGCTTAGAAGGATTGGAGCCTTTTGGTAGATTTCAGTTCTTCTTGGGGTGTTCTACAGACTTGAGGAAGTCCTCTACGTAAAATTTTTGCTGGACAGATTTGACAAGCCTTCCGTCGTCTTTCTCCTTTTCTTTCGCCACTTGATGCAAAGCGTAATTTGCACAAGTCGCCAAGCTCTTCGCCCCAAAAACATGTCGCTTATACTCGTAGACGTCACTCTTCTGCTCTGAATCTTCCCGCCGGAGAAATCGTAAGCATCGACTGCCATCGCTTGGGACAGCAACTTAAGGAAACATCGCTTCTATGTCGGATGAAAGCTCTATTTGGTGTTCTCAGAACCTAAAAAATGTTCCTATCAGGCTCTGCAACAGGTCTGGGCCAGATAGAAGTTTTTCATTTAGGACCAAACTTTGATACTTTGCTGCTGCGTTGCACATTCTGCTGACTTTTTTGAGTTTATGAGGGTTCATGACAGGATGATGTGGCAAATACCATTAAAGATTATCTCTGTTTTCACTCAATTGATCTTGTTCGACTTTTCGGACATAATCAGCTTTGACGTCAGTGTCAATGGTCTCCTAAAAACGCTTTAGTAACGTATCATCTTTTTGAAGGCGTTGTTCCAGGGACTTCAGTTGCCCCATAGCAGAGTAGAAGTTATTTGATAACTTCACTTCATCTTCTCACCATAGAAGTCCTACATTGTTGTATCTTCCACCGGTGAAGAGAATTGTTTGCTCGAATGTCTTGATTGCTCTCTGTTTGTCTTTCGAATGAATGGCAACATCACAGTTGGAGACATAGGATTCGACATCCCACCACTTACTCAACTGGCTTGCTACCTTGTCCTCTGATACTGAGGTTGCGGTTCTAAGAAGAGTTGCTGCTTGTTTCGCTGGTAGGGGACAAATTAAGGCCCATTCTATTTTTGATTTTACTGCACAAGGTGCAGTTTTATCATCTGACTTCTCAAATTCTAATGGGTGCTGGATTTCGTAGCAGTCTTGTCCAAGTATTAATTGAACTTCGTTTAGATTGTAGCTCTGACTTGGCAAAATCCTCAAATGTGGGTAGCGATCTTTCAACCCTTGCAGATCTACAATCTAGTCACCCAACTTCAGTCAGTTTTTCATGAACATAAAATTGCACTGTTGTCAATGGTCGACACTTCTCTTGTGCTCAAACCACTATAGGCACTATTTCGGTCTTGGCATCCATTTCCTGCTACTGGCGAAGATGCTTTTCGGCCTTGCAGGTGCAGTATTGATACAATTGGCTTGTCCAAAAATGAAATTGAAGACCCTGCGTCACACATTGCCATCACGCTCAGGCATCTGAGGCACCTGTTGCAGACGTCTTCTTCGAGAAGTTGTTGGGCAAAAGTTTGTTGTGTCGTCGTTCACAATTGGGCACGCTGTAGTTTTTACTTTTGCAACCCCTCCAAACGATGGCCAGGTCTCAAGCGATTCAAATTCAGTCTGAACTTCTGCACATGTTGTCAACGTTCATTCAGTTTCATTGATTTGAATTTCTCGCAACTCCAAATGCCATGCTGTCCATCTTTGAATGGACATTCTGAATTACTTGATTTGGTGGAATCACTAGCAGTGGATGCCAAAGTACATCTTTTCGTTTTTCGCGGCTTTGAAACTTGGAGACTGGGCTAACAGGTCTTCATGTATGAAAGCAGTTGATTATAACCAGTCTTTGAAAACAATCAAGTTTGCTGCGAGTAGTCGATGAGCCTGTAGGTGTCGTAGCCATTGCTCCTTCAGCTGAGGGGATAGTTTTCTGGTTTCTAATGCTACTGGAGTCATCGTGTCTATACGGAGGATGTGTGTATATCTTCTTAAGTCGAGCTTCGACTATGACTCGCGGTCTGCCAAACTTTTTGCAGAGAAAGTCGCAGGATTGATAATGTGCCTGTGAGCTGAAACTCAATCCAGAAATTGAAGTTTTCGCCTTACCAGTGAGGCTATTCTTGAGATACTGCATTTTCTTAGTATCACTCAGTCACTTTTGATGAACAATGACATCGAAGAGTTCTGCCCAATCGGGCCACTCCAAAGGGTCTCCTGAAAACTCCGTTAACTTGAGTCACCACTCGGTTGGTAAATTACTTATTGGGTAGGTTGGCTCACTGTTGTTGGGTTTTGGCTCTGCACCAATCTGTTGCGAGAGTTGGGCTTGGGACTTTAGCTTCTCTGCTTTGTAATGCCAACGTTCTTTGTTGCTGGATTGTTGTCTTGGGCAACTGCTTTTGTGGTTCGGTCACCCTAATTAAATTAGGGATTTCTGGTTTCCTGAGAATACTCGAATCTTGCAGTTGCCTTGAGAAAAGTTCTGCAACCGGTTGGAACAGCGGAGTAGTTTTCGGGTGGGCTCCGAAACGTGTGTCACTTCTGTCCCGTATGGCATTATTATGAGGGTTGATCAAAACATTTGGAGATAGTGGCCGGCTAGCGTCTGCCTGTTGGGCCACAAAATTTGTCCAGCCTATCGTTCTTTCTAGATTGCGTCTTGATTCAACACTTTGTAAGTCATCTGCCTGTGACCCAGATGCTCTTGAACTTCCTTTTGTCAATTCATTTTCCATGTGCCTCTGCTCATCGTTGGCTTCAGCTTTCTTTCTATCATTTTCAAGAGCTCTCATGCTTTCGCAGACGTAGTTCATCTTCCTGTCGTTACTTTAGACGGAACTCTAGACGGAACTTTAGACAGAACTCTTGTTCTTGTTGCTGTAAACGTAATTCTTATTGCTGACGCCGAAGTTCAATTTCCTCGCGCTCCTGCTCTAACTCCAACTGCTGCTCTCACAGTCGTTGTTCTGCTTCATTCTTACCTCTTAGGTTATCGAGCTCCAATTTGTCGATCTGGCGTCCTCTTGATGTTCGCGAGTCGGCGATACTGAGTTCTTTTCGGCTTCCTTGTTTAGCAGAATACCTGGAAGAGACATCGAAGTTCTCCTAAGCGTTCTCTATTGTTCCCGTTCCTGTATCATTTATAATCTCGCTCGGGTCTTTGTCACCAGCTGATGTGGATGACACTAACGATGTTTGATTTCCATTCTCGGTGGTTTGCTGGTACTGCTTTAACATTCCTAGATGATAATCTTTAAGATCACTTAAAGAGCTCAACCAATCTGTAGCAATAGCTGAGTTCAAGATTCGTATAAGTTCTGCGTGAGTTGAATCTAGTTTCGCTATCATACATTGATATGCTTTTTCAGCAGACATAGTTTTGTTCTGGGCGCAGTGACCTTTCACATCAGCAAGGTGTCTGTCAGATGTTTTTAGCAATTCAGCTTGCGCACTTTCTAGTTTCTTTAGTTGACCTGACATCTTGTAGTCAGTCGTTTTCCAATGTCTATCAGGGCTCTTTCCAAGCATTGTCAAGATTTCGTTCCGGTCCACCAAATTGACTCGAATATTCGTTGCTGTTCGTGTTGTCCGGGTCGGCGGACCGAATGTTGCGGCTGCTCAATAATCTCAGCGGAACCAATATATCACATTCTGGTTCTCGAGCTTTACGCCGGCCTGGTTCTTCACAGTGTTCGATTGACTAATAATCACGTCGAAAAAATTTGTCGCTCGGAGGTATTGAATGACTAATTTCAATTAGTTGATTGAAGTTAAGAAAACTCTTTGTAAATATCTACGTTCAATCTCGTGCCGAAGCTTGTAGGTCTTCAGCCAGTGTTAGTACTGTGGCTAATTTCTCGTCGAGTAAGCTCAACCAACTTGAAACTCGCCAGATCTTAAGTTCTAACAAAACTTAGCAGAAAAAATTTTTAAGGTTTTTAAAGAATCAAATTTTAGTCTAAACTGAGAGCCAACTGCTCTTGGTAACAGTTTCTGATGGTTCTGGATACAATATGGTTTCACTATTCAAACGATTCGGTTAAAATAAATAATCAGGTAAAAATCATTTATGACATTATTGCTACTTGTTTCTGATTGGTTAATCAAGTAAAGTGACTTAGGTCATTGCATACATCGTAAATGTCAAATTACTGCAATATTTGATTTTGTTTACATAAGCACGGTTGGTTATTACGTAGCTCTAAATGACTCAAATGTACGGTATTTGACTTTTAATGAACAGCTAAATTATCATAAAATAAACAGCTTAGGAAATTTAAAATTAAATGACAAATTGAATATCAAAAAACGTCAATTTTGCACCATATAAGTGCTAATAGCCACACTTGCGGGTCTGATGCGATATCGTTCGTTGGGTTCATGAGTAGCATAGAGGTTACCCTATCCGTATGCTATAACCTCGGGTTCCTCAGGTTTTCCCTTCCAAAAATCGGGGGGTGTACAAATTTTCGGTCCCAACTTGTAAAAACTTTCAGTTTTGACCATTTTTGAGTTTTGCAAATTCTAAGTTTCTTCTAATTCAAAAGTTATTTTTTGCTTTCTGATGGCTTTGTTGCTGATTTGAAGTGGCACCAACATATTTGTTTCCAAAATATGAGTTCATGATATTTTTCCAAAATCTATATTTCCTTTTATTCTATTGCAGATATGGCAAAACATGGTACAGAGGATTTAAGAGAGCGCTAATCAAAATGGCCAACAGGGTACAAGAGTGTGATGGCACTCTTCAAAGGAGACTAGTCCGCATTTGAGGTTCAACTTTAAGTTTTGATCAACAAATACAATTTCTGGTCCTTTAATTTAAGATAATTAGGATTGGGACCTGCAGTTTGCCACATTTTATCATTATTTGAAACTTCAGTCGTTGAGCAAAAAGTTACAAAACGACCAGTTGGCTTAAACATTTGACAATGATCGAATATCTGTTTCTAAATAAAGCAGTAAGGGTAAAAAAAATAGCAGCAGGTTAGTTGGGAATTAAAAACAGCTGCATATGAAATTTTACCAACATCGAGTTATGTTTAATCTACCAAATCGCCATCAATGTCTACCCAGACCGAACAACTCCAAGTCATTTGCAGTACTAGGCAAGTCTAAATACAAGTCATATTACTCTTTCAGTATTGGGCAAGTCTAATCCACTTGGGCAAGTCTAATCACAAGACTGACACATCTGATAACACTTGCTCCCCTTGATAAGTTTTTAAAAAATTTAGAGTGAAAATTGCGAATGGCAGAAAATTTTGTAACGTGTCACGTTTTCGGTATTATAATACCGAAAACGTGACACATTACAAAATTTTCTGCAATTCGCAATTTACACTATTTTCTTTTGAACTTGGTTACTCTAAATCCAAGTATAAATCCAAACCCCGGAAGTTGCCTAACTATAGTTATTAGGCAAATTCCGGGGTTTGGATTTATCCTTGGATTTAGAGTAACCAAGTTTTGGCCAAGACTTTGGTTTAGACTGCCAACTGTAAGAAGTGATATGCTCATAGCTCTGAATCAGTAATGAAATGAGACACGTAGTAAGGCTTGTCCAATACTGAAATTAACTTCGCATTGCGTCCGGATTAGTGCAATGTCTTAATGTCGAAGTCATTAGGCGGCATCATGTGACAATCTTTTGTCAGTTGATTAACTAAACTGATTTCATTGTTGTTGCAGACCATGATTATAATTATCAAGAGTATACCAATATCAATTTACACGGAATTATGGGAAAAAATCAGGAGTCAGTGAGAGTCAATCAAAAATGAACAAGTGTTTCAATGATTCCATAATTTAAATGCACTCCTCATCACCTGCTTCAGTACAAATGAGAAGGTGACTGAGGTTTTATCGTCTTAAGTTTTATACGTCCCATTTTTTTTCTCGAGCAGTGCTCCTCATAAACAACTTATCTTATATTGATACTTAATAGCGGCACTTGTTGTCATTGACTCCACGAGATGATTTTTGTTGAAAGCAACATTTGAGGAATTTGGATTGATTTGAAGTTGAGAACAAATGCTCAGGATGCGCTCATTGCTAAAACTTGTTAATCACTTTTTCTACTGTATTTTAAAACCTGTTTTGCCGAGATTAATAATTGAAATTTAAAATGGTTTTCGCAACTTAGAGAAAATTTTGTGATTCACTTAACCCTCACTTTGCATCATTTTGTCGCTTTATGGATCCTTACTTTTCTTTTGAAAAGTTTAAAAGAACAGAGGCTCAATATAAGGCAAAGCAAGCTCCAAGCTAGAAAATTGGAGGTTCGATTTATCCAACGTAATCGATTAATACCATTGCACAATTTTGGTTTTTCAATTTAGAGATAGTTTTGTTTATTTTGTCATTTTATTGAAAAGAGATTTTCAGGAAAAAATATAGATCTTGAGAGACGCTTGTAATATAAGCGTCCGGATCTTGCAATATAAACGTTATTTGCGAGACTCTTGCAAGATCTTACGAGAAAAGCGTTAATTGCACAAAATCTGGCAAGATCTTGCAGGATAACCGTTGTAGTTCGCCTGGGGTGGCACTTTCAGCTACTGAACTGTAGTACTGTATGATGTTTTGAATACTTTTTTCGAAAAGTGAAATTAAAATTAAGTCAACAACTATGTTACCACACTTCGTGCCAAAACTAAACAGCTGATCAAATTATCAACATATAGAAAAGTAACGTTAATTCAGAAATGTTTCCATCTGTCATAATGAATAGTTAGATATTCATTGGATTCGAGAACTATAAATGTCCTAAAATTAAGTGAATGAATCGTCGTTCAAGTCCTCGCGGGACACAATTTAGTACAATAGAAAGCGTGCATAAGGGTTGAGGCAACACATGGAACTTGCTAAAAAGTATGCCAATTTGATGATTCTTCAATTTGTTAATTTTGGTGGTGACTTTTTTGTCAAATAGGAAAAGTAAAATTGGTGGTTTCAAAAATTTGACGTTTCAATCAATTTCACACTTCCTCAGCTCTGACAAAAACCAACTTGTGACGCGCACGGGTGTGTTAGACCATCTAAACTGAAAAAGATTCTAATCAGACAAACTTGGGTCGCAGATAGTGAAGCACAAGAACCACTTGTTGCGGGCAGTATCAGATACACTTCGGGTGCACATAAGCGGCATCAGATACATCTGGTTCGTGCATAGGGGCATCAAATACATAGGAACATCAGATAGACTTGGGTAGCGCATACGGGAGAAGTAATGAGAACAGAAGCAAACTTGAAGCACGTGTAAATCCATATCAAAAATTTATTTTAACACTCCACTTTATAAGTAGTTTGAAAAAATACGCCTCAAACCTGCTCACTTTTGCCTTCTTTAACTATTCCAGCGTGATAAAAAATCGCCACCCTAATTTCTCATTGAAGTGAAAAAGCTGAAAAAAGTATGAACAGATCTTAAAAACATAGTCGAAAGAATTCCGGAAACGATTCAAAGTAGAAAATTAATCATCCTCAAAGACCAAACCTAATGTACCTTCTATTAAACAGAACATTTTGAAACAATAACAGAAAAAATAAAAGTAACTGGAGATAGA
This sequence comes from Convolutriloba macropyga, assembly GCF_964194025.1. Taxonomy (NCBI): domain Eukaryota; kingdom Metazoa; phylum Xenacoelomorpha; order Acoela; family Convolutidae; genus Convolutriloba; species Convolutriloba macropyga. The sequence goes on along the minus strand of NC_134470.1, from coordinate 38,838,478 downwards.
TCGCAGTACAATGACAGCATTTGGCAGATAATCTAACAAAAAGGGTTCATAAAGAGAAACCGATAAAAAGGGAAGAGACGAGATGACGATGGACAAAATCATAAAATATTCTCTATAAAAATCTTTAATAAAATTTTCTTGAAAGAAAAACAGTTTAACAAGAGTTCAAAAATGAAGAACAACCTGAAAAAATAACAGAAATTAGCATATTTTCAAGGAAGAGTGCCCTGTCTGGCTTTAAAATGTCTTCCATACCATTGTTCTGCAAAAAATGTTAATTTACATCTGCTACATCAGTCACCCATCTAATACCAGACAGAGAAATATTAAATATTAATTAAAAACATAGCCGACAGATTGCCAAAAAATAGCCACAAAAGCCTCGTAGATCTGCAGTCTCAAAAAGATACAGACCAAAAAAACTTCTTTCTAATAAATGCTGAGATATTATATTTTGATCAAAAATTTGTTTAACCTATTGCTGCTTCTATTAGCTGCCCTCGAAACCCTTCAAATAGAAACATAACCGACTAACGTCGGGCGAATTGCTCTCAAACGACCAGCGAGCGGTTGGCTTCGTCAGTAGCTAGCCACGGGGGGGGGGGGTGCACCGGGAGCTGATGGGGGGACACTGGGATGGGGGGGGGGCAACAGCGCGGTGGGGGTGGCGGCAATAGTGGGGGTGGGGGTCAACAGGGGGGGGGGGGGTGCCTCAACCTCTAAGAACCGCCCTTCACACCATAAGTATAAAAATAAGTCTCTCATACAGTTTGAGCTGAAACAGAGCTAAAAGGCTCTAAGAGCACTTAATGCCCGCTGGGCGCCACCTGTTTATCCCGTTTTTGAGGACGAAAAGTCAAAAGCGTCAGACGAAAAATCGGTCAAGCGAAAAATCGCATAAAAAAAGACCGACAGGACTAATATAATTGTTACAAACTTCGTTTGAGAGCAATTAATGACACCCCCTCACTTGACCTTATTTTTTAAGATTAACGTGAAGAGAAGGAAGTGAATTTAAGCGTGAAGAAGTCATTTTTGAGAGTGAGGTAAGTCAAGGGTGACCAAAAACTATCACGCGAATGAACAAAAACTCTCTCCAGTAAGAGATGAAAAAAATAATATCACACGTGCAATTCATTTGAAATTGCATGAACGATTGAACAGGAAGCAGATGAGGCGATTGTGACGTCATATGGTCGTATCAAAAATCTTGACGATGAAATAAAAAAAACAACAAGGTCAATAATAGCCTCAGCTATCGTTGCTTTGCGGGCATTAAAAGAGCAACGAACAAAAAAAACCTGAAAAAAATTGTATGGTTTAATTCAGCTAGAAGTGTCATGTCTAGCTTTTCAGGAGAGAGATCAGAGTTCCAAAACCTATACAATAAAACGCTCAATTTAGAATTGATTGAGAAAACTACAGAGAAATCAGAAGAATTAATTTTAAAACCTATAAAGCAGACACAAAACGGCAACAATCCGCTCAAACTTCCTCAATTTACTTTAACAAAAAATTCTAGAAGAACTAATTTTAAACTGAGCAGCTTAAAACAAGGCGGTATCGTAAAAATCGTAAGAACAGCTCAAAATTGAATCTAGAAGTTTATTATTTGCTCCAGATGGTCACAAATGCTTCCAGACGCACTATTGCTAGTTTGATTAAAGATAAAGAACACATTTCACTAAAAATTGGAGATTAAACTTGAAAAACTGTATTGAAAATGAACCGTGTGATGAAATCGCTCGCCTAGCTAAAGATTTTTCAAGTCTACTTTTCTCGTTTTCATTCTCTCTCTCTCTCTCTCTCTCTCTCTCTCTTTCTCTCTATTTCTCTATCTATCTATCTCTCTGAAAAAATGACATAAACAGAAAACCACTCTTTCTGCGCTCTTTAGCAATTTGACCTAAACACTTTGTTTTCACGCATTTCAATTCCTGTTTTATATACACTCCAACAAAATTACCGATAGAAAAGACGCTCCGCCAAAACTCCCTTTCAAGTCGTAAATAAGACAGCGCGCCAATACAATCGAAATCCTTTAGATAGTAAAGAAATGGGCCGCTCTAATAGTCGGCTGAGGAGATAAGGGTGGCTAGTAGTAAGAAATGGGGGGGTCTGTCGCCCACTTTTCGACTCATTTTGAAATTTTGTCTTCTCCGCTCAGAATGGCTCCAAATCAAGCCTAAGGCTTTGCTGTGCCACACAAAGCCACTATAAACGTCTACAAACGATTTAAACATGCTCTTTGAGTTCAATTTTGAATTGACATTTACCTTAATTTACTATAAAATCGCAAGTACTTAAAACAAAATAAAATTAATGTTATTTGATGCATTTACAAGGTAACTTGGCGCATCTAGTTATTTCATGTCCCTCGTCATTTGTACGTGTTCAAAACTCAATGTGCCAATTTACCTTTTGTGGAAAATTCCGAAATCTTATCTCCAAAATAAACTATTTCTGGCAACAATTAGTTCTCTCATTTACAATCTTACTTTTTGAAAATCAGTTGACCATGAGCACTCAAAACTTCGCTTCGTTTCATTACCGTTTCATTGTTTATTCAGCAAAATTTCTCGTCCCTGCAAAACTTAGTCCTGAACCAAGCAGTACTTTGTCGAAAAAAAGAAAACACGATGACTCGGTTGACGATCCCTTGTTCTGTGTTCCAAGCCAGCCGCACGGCCTTGCCTATTGGATTGACGCTTACACGGATCTCAGTTTTGCAGTTGCAACTCATGACATTTCTTCGACGATCAATAAGAGCTGCTTTCGTTGGTGTGAAGACTTAAGTTCTGAACACCAACATGTGATGGTTGTAAGTGAAAACCCGAAGCAAATGGAGAAAACAATAAAATCTTTCATCAAACACGAAAGCAAAGTACTACAAGAAGTTCGGGCACGTATGTTCATACCACATTCACCATTGGGGACCTTCATGGCTCAGATGCTTCAACTGGGAGCTGTTCATGTAACAAGACGTGGGGATGTTTTTGAAAACTTTATTCGGTCAGATGAACTTGGCCTCGAAGCTAAGTCTATTGAGCGAATGGATTGCGTCTGGGAGATTGAGAAAGTTTGTCCTATTAGGCGACTAGAACTTTCAACGCTCACTGAAGATCAGCGACGACTTCTTGGCAAAATTGAAAGCTTGCAAGCCAGTGATTCCCCTTTTAAGTCCACCCTGGAGGCATACATTGATATTTTGGCCTCTGGATTTGGTTCAATCCACCAAACTGGTCATTCAGCTTTTCTTGAGGTGAGATGTGGCCTAAGAAACGCTCAATGCACTTGTTGGGAATGTTATGAGGACTCGTTTGACAGCTGCAATTTATCGAGTACAGTGGATGACGTAACAGACGAAGAGACGATTTTCACTAAACAAACATTATCAACTGATTAGATTAGACAACTTCCTTTTATTATTTATTCATTGATTTGTCATTGTATTGTAATTTCGGCTTAAAATCAGTTGCTTCATGTTGTTGCGGGAAAACATAAATCAAGTGTTAGAGAACCTCAAAGTTTCAAGCAGGCTCTTCAATAAAAACTCAGAAACGAAAAATGCGTTTTTAGCTGTTTGTCTGCTTATTGACCCCACTTGTAATTTAACTGAGATAAATGAAAGTACACCATATGGTGGTCTGATTGGTCCAGGTAATAGTATTCTTCACAACTATTGCAAGAATTCAAAACTTTTGCGTGTTCATGCAATTTTCCATGATGCTTACGGTTTTATGAAAAGTAGCTACAACATTGGTCCAGGCTACGTTTACGTTTTACCAAATCTCCCCAACCATTTTCTCTTTGGTCATTTGAGTGGTTTACTGTTCTGGTTAATAGTGAAATTTCAGTCGTCTGAACTCTTTGATCAGTTGCCTTTTTAAATACTATGACACTTTTTGACCCTAACCTGTTATATCTTCATCTATCAAAAATATCGGGACTTCAAATACAGAACAAGGGAGAAGATACTGAGATAAAGTTGTGGAAGCAGAGCTTTAAAAAAGTTGGAGGCAAAACGATTTTGATAAAAAACGAATTGGACTTGACGTTACAGGAACTTGAGATCCTCTCCGAAGCTATTCAGCTACTGCAATACTTCTTGACAATCTCACAAGCGAGCTCACAAGTGTATCCACCAAAGCCACCTCCCAGAGTTACTTCAAACTGAGCTGTCATGAATCAAGATCAGGTGGATTGTAGCGTGGACTTTTCAAATCAAATCATTTTTGACAGTGAAAATAAGGAGAGACCACCCTGGAAACTTTGCTGTTCTCTCGAGCGCTCTCTCTTCTTTACACTTCTTTATTTTATGCTTCTTTCTACTTCTATTGTTGCTTGTGTTGTTTGTTTAGTGGTTAACAAGTTTGATAAGCACTCATCAGCTCAAGTTTGGCCAGTTTTAGCGTTTTGCATCGGTTGTATTATTCCGTCGCCATGAACAAAGTTATAGTAACTCAGCCGCATTTTGTGATGACCGTTGTTGGACCTAGTGGCTGCGGAAAAACCAGACTCGTCTCTGAGTTGCTGAAAAACAATCAGCAAGTGTTTCGACCAAACTTTGACAACATGATTTACTTTTATCAACATTGGCAGCCCACATACGACTCGATTTTAAATAGCTTGGGCAATGACAGAATAAGTTTCATCAACGGAGTCAGCTGGAGCAAACTGAAATCTCTACCAATCAGGAAGAGGCATCTAATAATCTTTGACGATGTTTTTGACGAAATATCTCGATCAGAGGAATTTTTAAACCTCATAGTATCCGGTCGCCACAAAAACCAACACGTAATTTTTCTAAAGCACAATCTTTATCAGAAATGCCCTAATTCAAAAACAATTGATTTAAATCTTACACACATTCTCCTGCTGAAAAGTCCACGCGACATCAACCAAATTGATTGTTTAGGCAGGCAATTGGGTTGCCGATCTGATTTATTGTCCGCCTACCGTTCTGCAACTTCTGAAAATTTTGGGCATCTCTTGATTGATCTGGATCCACAGTGCCACGAGAATCTACGCTTCTGTTCTGGTCTGTGTCGTCAAACTCCGACAGTTTTTTATTTGAACTCAAAAACACCTGATTTTGTCTCACTCGATGGTACATTCACAGAATCTGAATACTTTGAAACTGCTTATAACCCTTAAACCCGTACTGCAAAGATTATTCATTGTTCACGCAGATATAAAATTCATCAAGTTCCTTATAGACTGTGTTTTCAACGTAGTATCAGGCACAGTTGCGCTTCCCGGATCAAGTCAAACAAAAAGAAAACTAAAAAGTTTTCGATATTTAATGTCCGTATTATGTAACAGGAAAACTAAACTAGATGAGAAGAAACGAGTACTATCAACTAATCGCGGAATATCGCTCATAAAGTTTTTGGCACCCATTGTTCTAGTTCATTTCCGAAATTCCGAATGAATAAACAAGTTGCCTCCAAAAAGTTCATTTTGCTGTCGCTTGACTCATACAACGATCTTATTGTAAATTTATCTCTTTCTGAAAAAACGTCAGCTAAAAAAGAAATAAGGGAAGCAATTTTAGTTGGAAACAAACCAAATTCCCAAGTAGCTCCACAACTAAGTGTATCCTCTGCTTTGTTCGACGGAGATACGCCAACTGCGCCTTCCCCTCCGCCTGAAAACGATCAAACGTCAGAGGAGGAACAAAATAAATTCATTTCAGACCAGTTAGCAGAAAGAGTGTTTGACAATTTGGCAGCAACCGGGCTCAGCAGCAGTAAAATTGAGCGCTCAAAAAGAATTATCAAACAACTTAGTAGATCCTCAAAAGTTGTTCTTGACACGTCCTCAGGCGCTATTGTATTAAACAGTGATACTGCAGGAGGAGCAAACGCTTGTCTTCGTTCTTCGAACAGCTTGATTGATTTCTTGACAAATCTACAGAATCCAAACAAAAAACTCTCCAACGAAGATTTAGCAACTGTTCGAGAGACCAGCCTAAGTCCCCATCTGATTGCAAACAAGTTTGCCAAGAAATCTGCTTCTCATGTACTCGCTGCTTCAACAGGTACCGCATCTTCATCGGTTGAAACCCAATGGATATCAATGTTCGACTGTTGAGCTGTTCGTTTTTTTGTCATTCAATATCTTTCTTCATCTCTTCCTGCGTAGTCTCTTGCAAATCGGATGCGTGGAATTGAATCCGGGACCCAGAAAAAAACTTCTATGCGGATCGTGTAAAAAAACACTTGGGAAAAGTACAAAGAAAAGACCCCTTTTTTGGTGTACAATTTGTGGTTGGGTACATTTTACCTGCAGCGGTCTTTCAAATGCTACTCAGTACAATGCATCGAGTTTTGTTTGTCTCAAATGTTCACAAGAACGTGTGGTCTCGGACGCTCTTACAAACAATCCCAACTTCCAAAAAGCTTACAAATTTTACTCTGACACAACTAAAAGTAGCGCTTTCGGGAACTCTCAAACTCTTGCGCAGCATACAGGTCTTCCGCTGAAAACTGTGAAGCAGTACCTCTCAACAAGCGCAACCTATACTAAATTCAGGCAGGCGCGTCGCAATTTTAAACGTCTAAAAGTCCTTACTTACCGTTTGAATGAAATCTGGTCACTTGATCTAGCCGATATGCAATCAATTGCGAGCAGAAACGGAGGCATTCGATACCTGTTAGTAGCAGTTGATACATTGAGTCGTTATTTGAGAGTTGAGGCTATGCGAAATAAGAATGCGATCACAACAAAACAAGCTTTTTTGCGGATGATAACGAAAGTGATACCCGAGCGTGTTTGGACAGACGACGGTACTGAGTTCTTGGGAGAATTTGCAACTTTCTGCAAAAAGAAACAAATAGTTTTGTACCAAACACACAACGAGAAAAAGAGTGCGTTCGCGGAGCGCAATATACGCTCATTAAAAGCACTCATATATCGCTACATGAACGAGCATCATACAGACACCTATATTGACAAATTACAAAATTTTGTGAAAATTATAAACAACCGCACTAATCGAGTAACCGGACTGTGCCCTAGTAGTGTAACTGAAGATCACGTCAGCTATCTCGTTTCACTCACTCTGGACTCCAATATTCAGAAGCGGCCCAAGTTTCAAATAGGAGACACTGTACGCATCCGAAGAAAGATTGAGACATTTCACAAGGGCTACAAAGTTCAATTCAGCCACGAATTGTTTAAAGTTGTTGCCATTCTAACAAAAAACCCTACTACCTATCGGTTGGTTTCGAACGGAGAAAACGAGGAGGAAATCAAAGGTCGTTTCTACGAATCAGAGTTAGTAAAATATCTAGAAATATGAGCACTAGTGGAAAAACGGTCACTTCTTCCTTTACCTTAACACTAGTATCAAATGCATCCATGGCACATTTAGCAACAACACCTTGCCGAGCTTCACAAATTTACAGCCGAGCGTTGTAGAACTCAATAGGTCAGGAGGTTTATGGGAGGTGGCCCTGCTTGAAATATCATGGCCAGGCACCATACTAAACGTAACCGAAGGTGTTCTAGAGACAACAAACAGTTTAGATCTAGATGAGGATGATTCGATCAGTAGTGGAAGAAGCCGCAGCAGTAGTGAAGAAAACAGCCTAGAGTATGAAAGTTTCGGAGAAGAAGAAGAGGGAGAGGGCAAAACAGATACCGAAATTAAAGAAGAAGCGACCGAATATAGAAATGTGCTGCAAAACTTTTCTGCCTCAAGAAAGAAAAATCTGATTGAACCTAGGAAAGCAGCTATTCTCTCAGTAATTTCTAGAGATAAACGGTTACCGTTCAACTGGAGAACAACAGCATCAAGCATCAAAAAATCACCCAAAATTAGCCGATACTTTTTAAATCCGGGTTACTATTCAACGATTGATGATTTGCTCAATAAAGTTTGTGAGAAAGCGTTCAAAACAAAAAATAAAAACTCTTGGCCCTTTTCGTGGACTGTTAGAACGCATGATCAATCTCTAAAGCTGGCACCGCGACGAGAAAGCGACCAAGATTCAAAACAGCACGAAACTAAAATAGATGATTCAACAACTAATGCTGATGATTATTATGCCAATGACGACGAGCGCCCTTCTGATGATGAGCGCCCCCCTGTTGCCTCAATACGGTTAATTTCATCAGATATGCAAAACATATTAGGAACGAAGTGTCTCAGATGGGCTGAAGCAAAAGAAGACGGTGGTGGTGGTGGTGGTGGTGGTGGTGGTGGTGGTGGTGGTGGTGGTGGTGGTGGTGGTGGTGGTGGTGGTGGTGGTGGTGGTGGTGGTGGTGGTGGTGGTGGTGGTGGTGGTGGTGGTGGTGGTGGTGGTGGTGGTGGTGGTGGTGGTGGTGGTGGTGGTGGTGGTGGTGGTGGTGGTGGTGGTGGTGGTGGTGGTGGTGGTGGTGGTGGTGGTGGTGGTGGTGGTGGTGGTGGTGGTGGTGGTGGTGGTGGTGGTGGTGGTGGTGGTGGTGGTGGTGGTGGTGGTGGTGGTGGTGGTGGTGGTGAATCATCAATGAAGGAGTCGTCGTCGGATTCTGTTGACGAGTCGTTGTCGAGTTCGTCTTTGTCGTCATCTGCATCTTCGAAATGGCCAACTTATCCTGTAGACATAATGGGTGGCTGTCATACTCTTTTTGTGTACTGTGACTTGATACAAGACGAAGTAGTCGGTGACAAGAGAACATCACTGTTGCGCAGTGTAACGCTGAATGAAACAAACGCCGCAAGTGCCACCACTTGCTACCGCTCTTTCTCTAAACTACAGTGGAAAACTGTGGTTAAATCATCTTTTCAGTCCATATCGATCAGTCTTCGCAACGAAACTGGAAGTCTTGTTCCTTTTTTAGCTCGTGGTAGAACTACTCTGACACTTAAATTCCGACACATCTCAAAAATTTGATCATTTTTTAGATGATTCAAGTGGAAAACGGTTGCCGTCGTCGTCGTTGTCATCGTGGTCGTCAATAAAACTTAGCGAGAAAATAAACGAGCGGACCGGGAGCTGTAAATCTATCTATGTATGGATTCCCATTATGATGCTCAAATACTGCAACAAACGCCGTATGCCGGAGGACCTGCGCGCCAGTTCGGATCAGGTGCCGCGGGACTCGGAGCTCTAGCAGTTCGAGTAGGTCGAACTGCTTTACCATTGCTGAAGAAGTATGCACTGCCACTAGTTAAAAAAATTGGTCGGAACCTTGTACAAGCGGCCATACCTGAGCTCAAGGATGCAATTTCTGGTAGGAAAAAACTGAAGAACGCTGTAAAATCTTCCGTGCGCAAGTCTATTGCAAAAACTATTCAGAGCGGAGCGGGCTCAACAGCGGGCGCCCCAAGGGGTATGCTGAAGAAGTATGCACTGCCACTAGTTAAAAAATTGGTCGGAACCTTGTACAAGCGGCCATACCTGAGCTCAAGG